>NC_037597.1:18158193-18879932 GCF_003073045.1 Pomacea canaliculata
GGTCAGCTTGACCGTCAGCCCGCTGTTGACATCCGGGCTCCTCTCCATCGTGTAGTTGAGGAGGACCACGTTGCTGCTCGCTCTTAACGAACTCTTTGTGTCCGGCAGCATGATCTCATCTGAGAAAGGGCGAAGAGCGAGAAAAACATTTTAGGTAAGACAGCAACTATGATTAATTCTTTCAAGGGACAAGGAGGCTATATTCCTTCTGACATAATTGTTTACTGTTTGGGAAACGCAGAAAACAAGAAAAGGTTGTATGCATATTTACAAATCTTCCTTCGCATCGTTCTAACACGTGACTTGGAGCAAATAGTTTGAGGACTGGAAAGGTAAATGGGATAAAGGAGGACAGGTGAGGGTGCACAGACAGCAAGACAGGTGCAAAGATAAACAATGATTTATTGCCGTGGAAACGACGTCAGCGCTGTAAAGACAAGGAAGTATGTGAGCGGTGTGAGGAGCCGCGGCAGGGAATTTTTGACCGAGTCAGCAGCTAAGACTTTTATCGTGGCAAAGCAAACGGCCCTGTAAACAGGTGCCACATTCAGAAAAAGAACAGCGTGTCCGAGGCGAGGTGTGAATGACAGTTAGCCACTCGTTACTGTACTCGTGACAGGCGCTGACCGCTGCGCCACCGGGATGCCCAAGTCGATGGAGGAAGACAGAAGTTTGGATGAAGAAGCGTCGGTTTATTTTCTGAAGAGATTTTTTCTTTACAAACTTTATTTATTAAAATATCCGACAGAAAACAGCTCTCATCACCGAAAATTTTTACACGGCGTACACTAGCTCTCTTCAAACTACACGTGTAAATTATGTTTTTAAAATATAACATCAGAAAAATGGCGACACAAAAAAGATGTGGGTATGGAGTGAGTATGGAAAATGCAGACGACTTCTTGACACTCTTATAGTCAAGAGAATTTTCTCGTGAATTGTACAAACCAGCTTGCTAAAGTGCTGCTAAACTGTTTTTTTAACATAGTCAAGGGAGTTAAGACAAAAGTGTTCTCACCTGCAAAAATCATCTTAGTCACGTGGAATATACTTTCGGCCACCACACCAGTCTCATCAATGGCCTGGATCAAAAACTCAGGAACGTATGGAACTTTCTGGGTGTACATGGCATATTTTGTCTTTGGGGTCTGAAAAACGAATGTTACAGAAAACTGGTCACAGGGGATATAATCACTCTTTGATATTGTATAAATTACACTGTGAAGATTTTCAGTAACAGGGTCAAACAGCCTGAGGCTACCAAAGAATTGCTTACCGCAGTGAGAATGTTACTGATTGATAATAAAAAAAAAATAACAGAAATATTGACCTCCGATACAGCGACATTTGGCTTATCTTGAAATATCGGAATCAGAAATAAAATACAATGTAATAGTTTTATTCTTTATCTACATATTTTTGTAGCATACTGAAGGTATTTGAGATCAGCTCATGTCACTCGTCATAACGGACTGAATGAACATTAATAAACAATAAAACTGACCATGAATATTCTCCTCGATCTTTCCGAGCAGAAATTTGTTAAGCAGTCAGCCTCTGATTATCTGAGACCTTATAATTGTTTGACAGTTTTATATTTTATTCTGGTGTAGTACAATATAAACAAAACGCGCTGAAAACAAACATGCTTAAATTTAATTCAGAAAAAACTGAACTCTTTGTGAGAACATGCACGTTGAAGGCATGAAAGTCTTAGACTGCCATTATTCTGAAGTCCAAAGTTGTCCTCCTTTAAGACCAATAAGTCTGAGAACCCGTGACATGCACGAGTTCTGTGCAGTAAATTCTGTCATATCTAAGAATCGGAAAGATCAGACAAATTCAACCAATCAACAACTGTAGCACCGTCCTCGAGAACCTTCCATCGACCTTATCGACTGCACCATCCTATGAGTCAGCGAAAGGCTTGATGGACATGAAATGCTGGCCAGCGCAGGTGAGATTCCCTCCCGACGGCCGCGGTGTAGGAAACAAAGGTGTGTCACGTGCTTGGGGAATCTCAACCGTGCTGAGTGTAGTATGGTGGTAGTTGGGGTGGTGGTGGTGGGGAGGGCGGGGGAATGTGTTGTGCCAGGACCTCGCCAGCCATAAACACAGGAGCACGATGCGGCCTTTCAACTTGTTCGTGCTCGGGAGGCGAGGCGCAGGGTCAACGAGCACGAGCTGCTCTGCTCACGAGGACGGAGGTATGTACTCATGATAGCAGCACCCAGCTATGTGCCAGAAAGAAAATCAATTGTAGCTCTTGGAATGCCAGATGCCGACATTGGTCTCAAGCCTACCGAAGGGTTCAAGAGAAGAAAGCTGTAGGGGAGAGCACTCGCCTGATACCACTTCCTTCCCCTGCCAGGCGGTGACAAGTGGAATGGGAGACATCAATGGCCGGAGGGCAGATGACATGAGGAGCAGAGTATCTGACTGATGAGTTCAGACACTCTTGCTGCCTCTGAATCTCTTCAGCAAGACTGTCACCGATTTATTACCGTTTATCAGGTATTTAAAAAAAGTAAAAACAAAGAATCTGAAGAATTTCAAGAGCAGAGCACTTCATATCACTCCTCTACAAAAGATAGCTTTGGAGTGATAGTCCATGTTGTTGACTAAACAATATCGAGTGGCCACAACATTTCGCAATAAAATCTTTCTCTTTCTCTCTTGGAGGGGTTTACAGAAAAAGCACGGTTCCAATCAAAGACAAGACATTAATAATCTGAGGGGTAAACTACTTCTCGAGGACACAATATGCTCAGAAGGTGTGTTCGTGATTTACACACAGGACAGAGCTGTGTGTTTACTGTTGAGGTCTGGCGCTGCAAACACCTTGTGATGGTGTGCTCACCTGTGCTCAGAAGGTAGGTAGACTCCCAGTCACGTGGTTTGAATACCGTACTATCGCTCTGTGGACGCTATTAATGGTCAGTGTGAAGGGTTTGAGAAGTTTAGCTGTCAGAATTGTACCAGCGAGTCCATAAATGTTTGAGTCACCCAGGAGGTTTTAAATGTGCTGGTACTAGGTGTTCCTGAAGGTAGTTCCGGGAAGTGCGTTGTTTTTAATAAAAACATACCTGCGAATGTCACTCCGACTGAGCTGTATAAAATTTCGTTGACTCTGTTCTTCCAAATAAAACGCAAAAATCTTACCACTGTCACGTGACTCATGAGTAACTGCAATGGAAGAATCCAGCATAGGTTTTTAAAAAAAGAAAATAAATTAAAAATCTGTGTCACTTAATGAGTCACTTAATTTCTGACTGAACTAGAAGACTCGTCTCAAACAAAACACTCTGGCAAAAATAGCTTTTATGTTTTGTGGACTTGAAGCGTGCTTTGAAAATGAGTCGACAAGAGAAAGGAAGCCAGGCCCAGGGCAGTAAGAACACGGAACTACGTTGGAGCAATTATCTCCCCTTCCTGCACGTGCCTGTCACGTACTCTACAGCACAAAGCCAGTGTGCTACACGACACTCTCGTAATTAATTCTCATGCTTGATTTCAAACAAAGTTCCAGCCAAGTGCCGTGGCTGCGGTTCGGTGGCTCGTGACAGGGAGGATCACGTGTCCACAAAGGCACACGGTTCGTTCTCTTGCAGGTGGCGCCTGTGTAGCAGGCCTGCTTCCTTCGTTCGTGGGCGGCGCGTGAAACGTTCAATCCATCCACACACTGAACCCTGTGCTTCTCTCTTTGCCGTAGGAAACTATAAAACAGGTTTAAGTGTCTAGCATGGACTTCAGCTGCCCAGCAAAATAAATGTTCTAGATAACTTCACACTCGCAGCCACTGCCATCTATATATAAACATTATACAAAGGCTAGGAAGGCTGACGCCAATGACTAATCATTTCTATAAAGAAATCTTGGGCGACAAGAAGTCTCATTTTTTGTCTCACAAGGGTAAAAAGTTATTATATATATATCAAAATGTGGGTTTAAGTTTTATATATATAGGAGGGGTGGGCGTAAACAAACCTTCCCCATAAGAAAAACTCAGTTGCGTAAAGTTTGACACAGAAAACCCGTCTGCTTCCAAAATAAGAAAAACGGGGTTACTCCATGACCTTTGCCAGGTCGTTAGGAGCCATCTTTACTTGAGGGCGGTGCCCATCTCATTTCCCTTGCTTTCTTACCTATCCCAAACCCTCTTGGAGTAAGGTACCCATTCCCACCAGCTGGGTCGACTGGGGCAAGTGAGCTGCGCTACACGGGTACCGAACCGGCGTGCCTGTCAGTTTGAACGCCAGCCTCTCAACTTCTCGGCTTTCCGTTCCACTAACCAGAGCCTTCATCGAGCAGTTAATGTGCACATTTCCTTGACTGCCACTAAGTTGCTGTTGAAAGTTACTCACGTTTCTCTCAACGCCTACCGATGTCTCTGGAGAGCATTAGAGAGCTCGGCCGTTTACTCCCCCTCCCCCTGCTGGATCCATCCATCCTCCTGGTCCCACCCTACACGAGACACGGTCAGGCCGGCGTTATCTGACAACCTCCTTTCACTCCACAGCAGGACCACAGAGTCGATAGAAGTACAGACAAGCAGCCACTCAGCGCCTGCTGCTATCTTAATAGCGGTTATGTTTTCAAACAGTGTAATGGGAAGGTAAGGGAGTGGGGAGGAGGGGAGGAGATTGGACACGAAAACTCATCACCCGAGTGGGCGAGGTACTGCTGGAGTAAATACACCTGTTTCGTGCTGCAAGGCTGGCGTCAGCGAGGGCAGCCAGGGAAGCCTGGACGGTGTAGGAGGGGAGGAGGAGTGAGGCAGGGGCCGCCAGCACGACCTGCAGGACTTGCACGACGGTAGGCACAGACTTATTTATGTGACGGGCCCCAGCTGTTCACCTCCCGTTCCTCTCCTACGTCACGCGGCCCTCCCTGGCCGCACCTGAGGTCAGCGGCGCGTTGGTATTTCACAATCGAAATGAAAGATAAAACACGGCTGACCTTGCAATTCTTTCAACAGCAACACCCACAAGTCCTTTTCCTCCCCTCCCTCTATCTCTCTCTCACACACAAACATCTAGTCACTCACATATTACGCCGTGTTTTTGTTTATACTTTGCCATTTCTCTCAGTTTACTTGTTTATGTTTGTGGGGAAGGGAGGATGGTAGTAAACATTCAACGCTAAGTGCGATAGCAATCAATAACAAAACTAACAGCTTGAATGTATTGATACTTTACTTGAACTTCCACTGACCTTATTATTTATAAACTCTTTTCCTACCTGTTTATTATTTTTATAAGTTTTTAAAAAATATATTATTTGAAACGGTTGTATGCACCAATTAACAATGCCATGATAATCATCGTATTTGATTTCCCAGGTTTTCACAACTACGATGTAAGCCCTGCTCACCGATGCCTGAACCTTCTCGCTGCTCAGGCGCTGAGGGTGATTGCCCCTGACGCGCTCAAGGGCCGAGGAGGTAAAGTTTTGCCCTCCCGAGCATCCTTCGCACGTGCGCTGGCCGACTACGAGCGTTGTCGAACAATGCATGGAGTGGGAATATTTTCCGATGCGGAGGAGATGCTGTGCACATGACGGTAAACAGACAATAACCACTTGACCCCAGTTCCATACCCAAACATTTTACAGGCAGAGTTATCTGCTGTGTACATGGCCGCAGACTGAACCAACACATCATGGCCTCCACAGCTAAGCATAGTTTCTTCTCCACCCGCCATCACTTTGCCCACCCCTTCTCTACCATCCACCCCGGGGTTTGTTTGTTTGTTTATTGGTGTTTTATGCCATGCCAGCAACTAAGGCTATATCATGGCAATAAAAAAGTTTTTATGTTTAAAAGTTTCAGGGTAAATTTTCTCCAGTTATTTAACTTAAAATCAGACCACGGTAATAAGTTAACTAGATGTTAAAGAACAAATATGGTGTAAAATGGGTGGTGGAGCCCAAAAAGGCCGCCAAAACAGAAATTACATAAGATATATTAGACTTAGATTTGGTGTAAAAGTCCTATTCTTTTTAAAAACCAAAAATAGCTGCCGATGGATGGACCTAAATAAAACATACAATGAATCCACTGTATAAAATTTTGACGAATGGTCTGAAGCCCCGGACAGTTCATGAGAAAGTGTACTACGTCAAGATGTCCCCCACACCAGGGGCAACCTGGTGGTTGTTCCCTCGCAAGAGGTATCCTTGCGTGGCATATGTGTGTCCTGTCTTTAGTCTTGTTAGGACTAACCTCCTCCCGCCTTGTGGTATGGCACAAAGGTGGGCGGTCAGAAAGACAGGGAAGAGTGGCGAATAATTTATTCTGACAGAGGGTGTTCCAGAGGTTTTGCCATAAAGTCAGTATGTAGGTTGTAAGTACAGTTTTACAGTCAGATGAAATAAGGAACTGTATTTTACCAGGGGACTGACATGCAGCCTTAGCAGCCTGGTCTGCTCGGACATTGCCTGGAATGCCAGAATGGCCAGGGGCCCAAATAAAGACAATGTCCTTATTTCGTTGGATAAGTGCTGCATGAATTTTATGAATCTTGACCACAAGGGGGTGATCAGATTCATTTGAAATAAGAGCTTGGAGAGCAGAAAGAGAGTCTGAGATTATCAGAAAGTTGTGCTCCGAAGAGCGGTGAGCATGCTGCAAGGCAAGTATGATAGCATAAAGTTCTGCTGTAAAGATAGAACTTTCGTCTGCCAATCGGACTGAAGCAGCCCGTTGTGGTTGGCAGGATGGAACTGCAGCCGCAGCGACTGGGCCACCACTTGGGATTTTGGAGCCATCTGTATAGATTGAACAGAATTGAGGATAATCAGAAATAAGTTTACGAAAGTGTTGAAGATAGATGGGGTCACTAGTGTCCCCTTTTTTGAAAGTTGTAAGATCAAAGCGAATCTCAGGAACAGGGAGAATCCAAGGAGGAGTTGTTTGTAGAGGTAAAGGCTCTACCTGCTTGATATCTACTCCGGCAGCTTGAAGATGAGGTGCTACTCGGAGTGAAAGAGGCTTTTGCTCCTTGGTACGAATGGCATACAGGGCAGCACGCTGAGGTCTGAAGACAGCACGATACGCAGGATTCCCAGGATGGGATTTTAAGCGACAGGCATACGATAGCATGAGTTTCAAACGACGGAGAGAAAGTGGAGGCTCACCAGCTTCTGCGTACAAACTTTGTACAGGAGTGGTGCGAAAGGCACCCAGACAGATGCGGAGCCCTTGATGATGAATTGGATCAAGAGTTTTAAGGTAGGACTCTCGAGCAGAGCCATAGATAATGGATCCGTAGTCTAGCTTTGAGCGGATCAGGGCACGGTAGAGACGTAGCAGAACCGTGCGATCCGCTCCCAGCTGACATGGCCAACTACTCTAAGAATGTCCAAGGCTTTCTGACAAGATAGGCGTAGAGATTTGATATGAGGTAGAAAAGACAGTTTACGGTCAAAGATGACCCCAAGAAATTTAACCTCTTGGACCACCTTGAGTATCGTGCCTTTGACAGTGATAGAAGGGTTTGGAAACATACCTCTCAGTTTGCAAAAGTGGATGCATACTGACTTCGTAGGAGAGAAATTGAAGCCGTTTCTGTCACCCACTTTTGTACTGCATTTACGCATAGCTGAAGCCGGCGTTCGAGGCATGGAAGGGAGCGGCCTCGTATGCAGATAGCAAAGTCATCTACATACAAAGAGGCCTCTAAACCTGGACAGACTGATTTCAAGATTGAGTCGATTTTGATGTTGAAAAAGAGTTGGAGAAAGAATGCTGCCCTGAGGGACGCCCATTTCCTGTTCCTGAGGATCAGACAGTATAGACCCTACTCTGACTTGAAAATGGCGGTTTGAAAGAAAATTCTCAATGAAGAGTGGCATACGACCCCGGAAGCCCAGGGCATGGAGGTCTAACAGAATACCCCGCTTCCAGGTAGTGTCGTATGCCTTCTCTAAATCAAAAAACACCCCTAGAACATGTTCTTTGCCGACAAAAGCGTCCCTGACAAAGGTTTCAAAACGGACCAAATGGTCCAGGGTGCTGCGGCGTTTTCTGAAGCCACACTGCAGGTTGGAGAGGAGACTCTGAGATTCGAGGTACCAGGTAAGGCGAGCATTTACCATGCGTTCTAGAGTTTTACATAAACAACTAGTGAGAGCGATAGGGCGGTAAGAATTTGGATCAGAGGTATCCTTACCAGGTTTTGGAATGGGTATAACTACTGCCTCTCTCCACGAGGGGGGAAAACAGCCGGATACCCAAATAAAGTTGAAGATATCTAGAAGGAGAAGGAGAGAAGACTGTGGGAGATGTTTTAGTATCTGATAGGAAATATTGTCAGGACCCGGTGCAGAATCCTTGCACTTTTGAAGGGCCTGTTGTAGTTCGGAAAGAGAAAAAGGTAGGTTGTACTTTTCGGAGTTGTCTGAAGAAAAGTCACAACCCGATGATTCTTGGACAGATTTTAAGCGTTGAAAATCTGAAGAGTAGTGTGAAGAGGAAGAATTATGAGCAAAGGTGGATGCTAAAGAATTTGCGACATCCTGTACCTCTGTGAGAATAGAGTCTCCAACCCGCAGATGGCCTATTGACTCAGCCTGAAATCTTCCCTTTATCTTCCTTATGGCCGCCCACACCGCTTGAGAAGTGGTACGGGAGGATAATGAGGACACAAATCTCTGCCACGCAAGTTTCCTTGACTGTTTAAAAATATAACGGGTATGAGCTCGGGTACGTTTAAAATTTATTACATTTTCAGGAGTGGGTTGACGAAAGGCAAGACGCTGGGCTTTTTTCCGCGCGCGCTGAGCTACCCTACACTCCTCTGAAAACCAAGGCACCCTTGGTCGGTTATTACGGTGCCTTAGTACCGGAATCGTTTCTAATGCAATTTTATTTAAACTTGTAGTGAAAACTTTAGCAGGGTGTAACGTCGGGTCTTTTCTAATGTTTTCAATCTCAAAATTAAAAAACGGGTTTCTGGTAAGGTGGGTGGAGCAGAGGGTCTGAAATTCAAGCCAGTCTGCCTTAGTTAAATTCCACCCGCCTTTGTGAAGGTTATCGTCCCGCTCCAGACCATTTGTAAAATGTAAAACAAGGGGAAAATGATCGCTGCCGCACAGGTCATCATGTACAGCCCAGTTAAAATCTAATAAAAGTGCTGGGCTGACCACTGACAAATCAATTGCTGACTCTGTGCTGTTGTGTGGACGGCAAAAGGTGTTTGAACCGTCATTCAGTATACAGAGATCATTTCCATAAAAAATGATCCCAACAACTCTCCTCTGGTGTCAGTCGAGGCCCGCCCCACATGGGGTGGTGTCCATTAAAGTCACCCAAAAGAAGGACGGGAGTAGGAAGTTGGGTTAAAAGACTCTCAAGGTCTGTCGGGATATCCGAGCTGGTGGAGGTAGATAAGACTGCATATAGTGATAGTTTTGCCCAGAGAAACTCGGGCAGCAACAGCTTGAAGATTAGTATTTAATGGAACTGGCTATATAAAAGGTTTGAACGAATAAAAGAGCAGTCCCTCCTGAAGGTACGTCATTTGGTGAGTCTTGACGTAGAACTCGATAGCCTTTGAAGGAAAAAGAGTTTGTTTGAAGAAGATGAGTCTCTTGCAGAGCTATTACATCAAGAGAAAAGCGAGATGTTAGGCATCGGAGTTCTTCAAAGTTTGCTCGGATTCCTCGACAGTTCCATTGAAGGATTATAGACATGTGTTATCTGTGAGAAAGGGACGTAGATCGCCCCAAAGTAACTGAAGGAGAAGATCCAGGAGAGGGCAGGGGACGGCGGGAAGGAGAAGGCGACATTAAGCGTCGCTCATCCATATCCATCCCCTGCTCGCCAAGAGGAGTGAAGCGATTAAGAACTGGTATAGGTGCTGCTGTGATGGTCCCGGGTGTAGTGGATTTTTCAGGTGATTTTTGTTTTGTTTTGGTATTCTTGTCTGTCTGTGGTGTGATATTCTTGTTTTTTGGTTGTTTTGAATTGCGCGTTTGCTGTCTGACGGTGTTTCTGTTTGGTGAGGTGGAAGGCTTTGACTGTGATGCTTGTGTAGCTTGGGATGCTTGAGTTTTCTGTGTAGACTGGGCGCCACCACAACTTGCAGGAGGAGGAGGAGGAGGAGGAGGAGGAGGAGGAGGCATAGATTGAGTTATAGGAACAGGGCCTTCTGAGGAGACCCAAGTCATGTCAGTCTGTATGGACACAGAGGTGGAGGGTCGCTTTATGACTGCTGCTGAATAAGATATGGAATTTGAAGTAGAAGGTGTTCCTGAGGAGCCACCACTACGCGACGGCGGGCTTCAGCGTACGAGACGCCAGATCCGCACGTACGCGTTGAATGGCTGCCTCTTCCTTCCACTTCGGGCAGTCTTTAGATGATGCGACGTGTGCTCCATCACAGTTTGCACATTTTGCGCTTGAAGAGCAATCAGCTGCCGCATGGCCGGTACCGCCGCAGCGAAAGCAGCGGGCCTGGACCTGCAGAAGCTCGCCCCATGACCATAACGCTGGCAGTTGAAACAGCGCAAGGGAGATGGAATGAAGATTGAAACTTTTACCCGTAAGTACCCGACCTCAATGAAGTCGGGTATTTTGGGTAGACAGAAGGTTAGAAATAAGGTGTTTGTGGGAATAGATTTCCCATCCCTCTTTAGTGTGACTCGTTGTACTGCTGAGACCCCTGAGATGCCAATTCTGACCTGATGTCAGTCTCAGTCATCCCAGCAAGGTCGGGCAACGAATGACCCCTTTCGAAGAGTTGAGGGATCGATGTGATGTAACTTTTATGGGGCGATCGACGAACTGTTTACCATCCCATCGCGTAGGCTTCAGAAGCTTTGATTTGCGCACTGAACAAGGAATTGTCCAGAGCGCAAACGTCTTATAGTAGAAAAATTGTTGGAAATGTTTTTAAAACCTTTCGCTATGGCAAAAGGTGATAGAGACGAGAGAGGTCGGTCCTGCTCTGCGCCTTCTACCACCAAAAAACGGGGCCAGGCCCCCTCAATACTTTCTCTCACTTCCTCTTCACTATCAGAGGAATCATCTTCACGTATGCGTTTCCCCAGGTTAGATAATTTTTTGGCCATGATAAAAGGATTAACGTTTCGTTCCTTGTGCTCCCCACCCACCACGGAGTCCAACTAGGGGATGCGACCGAGCGGTACCACTTGGGTATTTCCAGCAGGGTCACACCAGGGCTACACAAGGAATATACTCTGGCCTTCCAGAAGCAAGACCAGATTGACCCCGGCCGCAGCCTTCTAGCAAAGCTAGGGCAATTCACGACCAGCCGCTTGATTGGTGTGGGCCACACCAACCCCCCGTCTAGGGGAAGTCCGGGCCAAAGAGGTGTGTTGGTATGATGGGCCGCAGCCCATCAGGGACCTCAACCTCCAGGATCCCATTCTCCCCCGACACGGGTCGCCCTGCACGGCAAACGCAGGGGACCTAAAGAAGGCCGCAGACAGGAAATGATGTTCAAAGAAAGATGTAATGGGAGAAGGAAAAACAGAAGAAGGGCCGGTGAAGTCAGAAGAAAGGAAGGGTAAAACTGTAGTATATGAGGGAGATGTTTACTTTGAAAAAGAATAGAGATGAAAGGGCTAATGAAGCAAGAAAAAGAAAAGCCTAAGGAAAAGGGGTGGGCCAGCTTTGTCACCCAGCCAGAGAAAGGCTGGGTGTTCGCCCCCGGCACTAGAAGCCGGGCCCTTGGGGGCCCACCCCGGGGTAAGGGTATCAGACTTTTCTGAACACTGAAGGCTTCTCGTCTTTGCAAACTCAGAAGGGTCTACAGGCTCATGATTAATTTCAGAACAAACATTCTCACGAAATTTAACTTCTCGTCTGAGTAATCAATTTTTCTGAGAGACCTAATGAAAGAAAAACAAGGCAGACAAGGTCACAGCCGGTCACTAAGTCAACTTAACAGCCATGATTCAAAAATACAGTTGGACAGAATTGGTGTAAAAAAAAAAAACTTAGGGATCCGAGTACCCCAAAGCGGCAAGAAAATGTCTGGTTCAGCTGGCGGTTAGTTGTAGTTCTGTTGTTGTCTCCACAACGCGAATGTTGGATGAAAATTAACGGAACCTCAAATTCAAATATTTATTTTAAAAAGTTGTCTCATCGTAGCGATTATCTGAGATCGTCGTTTATCGTCATCACTCGTCAGTACAAACAAGCTTCAGACATAAGCAATGCGTTCTCATAGCCTGCGATAGAGGAAAGAAACTCAAGAAATAAACAAAAACAAACAAGCAAAAGAAAGAAGCAAATTCATGTATAAACAAACGCCAAGATTCCTCTATGTACAACAAACGAAGCTGTCAATGTCCCGTATGTTGAAAACTTATGGCGGCTGTAACATCCTGTAAAGAAAGCCACAGTTGCAGGTGACGCACAGGTGAAGTGAGCAGCATCCCAACTGCTGGATGATCCCCGACCTAATCCAAAATAAATATAAAATGCATTATGCACACGAGCCTTGACCGTGTCGCCATGACAACAACTAAAATATTCATACTCCACTGCAATTTCCTCTTGCTTTTAAGTCTTGGTGAGCTGTACAGGCCACGGCAGCTCCAGACTAGTGTGTCGGGTGGCACGTATAAACGGGAGATGGAGAGAACGGGGGAAACTCTTGACCAGAAAAACGAAGTGAATGATGGATAGATAGAAGTGCGCTGGTGATAGGAATACTCGTTAAACGACAGTGTAAAGATGCGTTTCCGTAACAGATATGAATGTGTATGTGTTCATATTTATGGATGTGAGTGTGAGTGTATTCGCCAGAAATGAAGGAAGAGAGAGAGAGAGGAAACAACTGACAATCCAGAGAAGAAAGAACGGAAATTATTTGAGGTGAAGGGAATAGGCCAGCGAGACGTTTGACACCAATCAGCAGGTGAAGAGCTGAGGAGAGACCATCCATCATGCCTCGCGTAGTTTCTTCCACAAGGACGCAGGCTCCTCCGCCTTTCTGCCTCTCACCTTCCTCCTCTGTCCCTGTCCATCTCTCTACCTTACATGCACATACATGCACGCGCATACCAGCAGGCGTTCTCTTGTCTCGCCGTCTATCCAAATATGCGAAAAATAGAAAAAAAAGCAGACAGTGCCATAGACATTCCTTTTGTACTCGACGATGGAGAAAGAAGGAAGTCCTGGAACAGTATTACTTCCGTCTCGTTTGGTTTAATTGTTTCGTTAATTTTTGTTGTTGTTGTTGTTGTTGTTGTTGTGTTTTTTTGTTCGTTGAAATTTTTTAATTGTTTGCTTTTTGTTTTATGTTTGTTAGATGTTGTTGCTTATTTTTTCTTATGGCCGTACGCATCTAGATTTGAGCCCGGTGTTTACAATACATAATAATTATGCACGACCATATCTACCCGGGACGCGCCTCGCTCCTGACTGTCATGTGCTTATTGATGCCCACGAGGCTGACTCTCCTCGTCCCACAGCTAAAACTAACATCACAGCTGCTGAGCCCATCCATCTTGACTCGTGTGGGACGAGCAGAAGTCGGGTGGAGAGCAAAGCTGCCCCCAAAATGGGAATGATTCGTAACCGTGTGCTCGTGCGATGGCAGGAAAGAAAGGCAATATCGTAAAAATAAGATGGAGGGTACGCGAAGAAACGGAAGGATGAGCGACAATATGGACAAAGTGTCAAAGACATATTGCGAAAACACAGAGACAACAGGAAAACAGAAACGATATTCCATGTGAGGTCGACATACGCTCGGTAAATTAAATAAGTCTGCAGACGTATGTCAGCAATAAGTAAAATATTAAACTCAACAAAACTCAAAGAAGTAAGAGTGAAACCGTCAATAGATAAACTAGCATAATGCGGTGTTGCATTGAGGGGTGATACTCATGGAAGAGTTCAATACCAAACTGCTCCGACACTTGCAACATGGACAACATTCAGACGTTGGTATGAAATTCATCCGACACCTACTTTAGGGGCAGCATGCAACCACTCGTAACACTTACTTACCCGCCACCATTCAGTCCACCAAACCAGACTTACCTGGTCTATGAGCTCCCAGTCGTCATTGTTCTCTCGCATGAGCAGTGTATAGACGATGGGATGCGGCTCCATCACCTGCACGCTGGGAACAGGTGGCTCCCACTTCATGTCGATCTGTAGGAAGTCCGTGTCGGTGCGCACCTTCTCTACAAACTTCCAGGTGACTGTGATGTTGGGTGCTGCACAGAACACAGACCGTTACGTCAACGGCTAGCCACGGTACTCATGTACTTCTGTCAAGGAGTTTGCTGTATTCAGTTCACATAAAGCTATGCCCCAATGTGAATAGCCCCCCGCCAACTAGAAAGGTACCATTCACTGTTACTTTCACGAAGCAGGTCTGTTTACAAACCCAAAAAAAACTGATACAAATTTCTCAAAAAGGAAGGAGGGGCAATGTCTTGGGGAAAGGACAAGCAAACTTAGAAATACCTCGATCGCCGGTTAAAGTAACAAGAAGTTGAGAGAAGCGCTGGGCAGCAGACGACACAAAGTCTTCAAGGAACGAGACTTGTGTCCAGCAGCCGATGGAGATACGAAAGGAGGAACAAAACACAGGAAATCCTAGTTCGTCTCCTGACTGTGGCTTACCTCTATGATTGCTTGTCCGGAATTCACACGCCGTCTGGCAGCCCTCTTGCTGAAAATGAAAACATCAGCTCACTCTTCATGCCACAGCAAGCTGCAAGTCTTCGTAACTATCAGTTACCATGGAAATATGGACAAAACATTCTTCTTTGTTTTTAGAGCTTATCGCTCATCACGGTTGAAATATTTGTATTGAACTATTCTCTTAAAAACTTATTTCTTCTTTTTTCTAAATCAGTATTATCAGTGTGGTCTACACCCAGGACTGAGGTGTGCAATAAACTACTTACACACACATCTCGCCCGTTGCAGATGGGACTAAACACGTCGAAGCTTCTGAAGATGTTTTCGCAAAATTTCCAGCACTGAAACAACAAAGGCATCTGATAACATACCTTTCTAAAGACACAGTATCACACTAGTAAGACAATGGTGTACGAGTTTTTATTTACAGAAGGTAAAGAATGGTTTGATAAAGAACCGAGACTATAAGAACAGTTTCATCATGTCTGAGATAGCCGAGGATTGCTCAGAGCGGACATGTATGACTTTGATAGGATGCTAATAATCATACCACTGCCTGCTGCTGAGAGGAAGATGTGTGACTGTGTGCGTGATCATGACAATGAGTGTGAGGACATAATGTATGGTAGACTGGAATGTGCATACCACATGCACATAACAAACTTACTAGCAAGACTAACGATGTCGACACTAGTCGCTCAAAGAGAAAACAAAACAAATTAAAAACATCTAAACAATAAAGTGGCAAGTCCTGTCAGATTTACTTCGAAAATTTCTGAAATATAAGAACAACTTACACTCAGTCGACCTAAAATGTGGTAGAAAATAAAAACATCGAAAACAATAAACCTGGCTTAAAAACTTAACCCGGCAAAGTGCAAAACACAGGTTCAATAATCAGTTATTTCAAGCAACACAAGCATTGATGGTTTCAGTTTTCCTGAGCCTGCACACACACAAAAATAAGAGAAGACATGTAACACACTGATGTATGGCGGCGCTGACACGTCATCGTTGTATGTTGCTGGAGAAGCAAAGAAAGAAGCTTAAAGTTCGCACAAAGGACTGTGCCCTCTTACCTCGTCTCTCTCTCGCTGCATGTTCTTGTTGTCGGGCTTGCTTTTACCCTTCACTCTGTCCAGAGGAAACTGAAAGATAGGAAAAGCCAAGAATATGTGTGTCGTCAGAGAAAAATACAAAGAACTGCTGGAAAGGATATGTTATCTTTTTTATGGTAAGTTGGCACAAAGACATCCCAGTTTTAGTTTGGACAGCTTTCTGTTTTATAGATGTAAAACATTTTATGGGAAAGATGCTGGCCTGGGAGGAATCAACAGTGAATAAATATATAAACTTTCTGTATTTATATAGCGAAGAAAACGTGTATGTTAGGTTCATCAATCTTTGATGTCACGAGGGTGCTGTTGTGGATTTATGTGCATGGAAAAATTACTGGACTTGTTAGTCGATGTTTTTGTTTAGGTGGGATAAGCTTAGGGTAAAGCCTAGGATGTGTTTTGGCCTTCAGTCTTATTATTACCTGGCTGTAACAGCCACCGGTTTACTGTTGGTAAATAAAACTCATGATGCACGCAGAGTGGTTTGCGAGAACAAAATTCAAAAGAACGGTTCTCGTTTTTTTCTTTTTACGGTGGTGGTTGTGGCCGGGGTGGTTCCAGTCCCATCTATCGACACAACAGTGAAGGTAAAAACAACCGCCTTTTCCTCTAAGCGTGGAGAAAGAAAAGGTGGAAAGTTTAGAAGAAACTCCAACTCATCAACTGATCGACTGTTTCAAAACCGGCTGTTCGAGTTTAAATCTTTTTTTTCCCGATGTTTTTCAGTTCCTCCTTTACGCTTTAAGCATCCATTCTGAGGCTTCATTTTTTTTTTTACTCTTTCGAGAACTCGCAGTAACAAGTGCAACCACTGAACAGGGTTGTTAAATAATATACATGTATTTGTTATACGTGGACACTGTGTGTGTGTGTGAGACTGTGTAAGTGTGTGAGAGTAGAGTGTGAGTGAGTGAGAAGATTGGGGAAATGGAGAAGTAATATTAGTGGAATTTTCACCGTATCTTGGATAATGGTTTATGACTAAATTGTTTGTAAAAGATTTTACCATTAGCTGCAGTCATAAAGTTAGTTTTTCACATGAAACTAAAATTACCGGAGAAAGAGTTGGTATACCTCCTAAGATTTCACGCATAGTGTTTTTGCCACAGATGGTTTGCTTCAGGGTTACTCGAGCACTTAATACTGTACACTTAGTTGGCCTGACAGTACTGCATGGGCACTGAGATGTTTTACAGATAAAATATACACAAGCAGGGATACATAAAGTGACTGTGCACGGATTAGGAACGTTGCCGCTTATATGAAATGGTTTACTCGTGATGTACAGAGTTCAACACACTTCTAAGTTGATATTCTTAAGAAATGAGCCTTTGGAACAGAATTGCTACCCTCTTTCTTTTTAGTCAGTATTACTTTTATCTTTATTGCTTCCTGAGGCTGTTATTAACGATCCGCAGCCTGCGTCAAATCTTTTTCCTGTTTACAGACCACGTGGGCGATGCTCCACGCGCTGAAAAACGTGCCGGCAATGTCTGTTCATAATATGGACAGGTCTTGAAACCAATCAACTAACCAACCACCAACCAACCCAACAACCAACCAACAACCAACCCAACCCAACCCAACCCAAACCAAACCAAACCAACCAACCAGTCTCTCGCTTGCTTAAAATACTTGACCCAAAAGTCAGATGTGTTTGATTGTTATGTCTCATAAAACGCACAACGAACACAAGAACGAACGAGCAATCAAAAGAACGTGCAAACTAGCCAACCAACGTATAAACGAACGAACAAACCAACAAGACTAGTTGCAAACCGAGGTCAAGTAATAATGGCAGTATATCCACTTTCACACTGCACCTCACTGCAGCCAACAAAAGTTTAAGATGTCTTGATCCAAAAGCAAATTATCAACTCCGATACCTTAGCACCTGCGCTTTTCCGTTAACAACCCAGGTCTGGAGTTTGTCAGGTAAGAATTCAGCTTCCACTATTAGCTCATTCGCCTGCTCTCAGTAGAGAACCGACTAGTCTAGACCGCAGCTTTACAACGACGAAATGATCCCACGAGATAGTTTCGAGTAGATAGAATCTGTCTTTGTTTATTTTCCTCTCTTCCCTCTCTCCGCCTGCCGTTGTTTCAAGACTGCGTGCAGTCCATTTTCTCCCATTCCAAGTCAGCAAAATTGTTTTTTCCCCTGCCAGACCGAGTGGACACTGAAGCGAGAAACTTGGCCCGCGTTTGTTTGTAAACAACATGCCGTCCCTCGCTGGTCTCCTCAACCTGCGTTTGATGTTAAAGCCATCTGTCGAGGACATGTACAGAGAGGTGACCTCCTGCTTAAGCTTGGCCTCCTATCAAAATACATAGAAATTCTTGCCTGACCCATGCGATGAGTCTCTCCACTTTTTTTTTCTTCTTCTCTGCCCATGTTTGTGTGTTTGTGTGTGTGCGTGCGTGCGCAAGTGAGATGGTTCGATGCATGTGACGTATGTTCATTTCAGGATGAATAACTACAGTTTCTTTGGTACAGACATTGGGAGTTTACATTGCACACAAAATAAACCAACAACTACTTCAATTTCTGACTCATTTTCGCCAACCTTTCCTCCATCTTATTTATTTTGAAATGTTTAGCTTCAGTGGCAAAATTTCAACTTGTAGTAAAAAGGCATTTTTAACGCTTTACCTTGGGTATATATATATAAACAAGCAAGCACAGTTTTGATCAGTCTGCTTTTTAACAAAATATGCCCACCCTGTTACTCACAGTATGCTAAAATGTCTTATATCAAATGTTTATGCTTGAAATTCAATATATTTGTGAATTTTAGCAAGTACATACATCAAAACAGCTTTGTCGTTTCCTCTCTTCTCAAAGTAATGCCACACTGAAGACGATTTAAAACTTTTCATAAACTGATCATCTTCGTTGCATCTGAGCATCTGATATCATCAAAGTTATTCTTTGGTCATTTCTTGTCCACTGATTACTGTCACCTTGATGAGTCTGGGTAATTAACCACAATGGCGGGAGGTGGGACACGAAGCTGACCATGCACTTATCTGACAGAAGCGCAACACAAACATGGTGATAGTTAACTATTAATTAGTATTCATTGCTGCAGAAGAAAGCAGCTTATTTCCCCCTGCAGTAAAATAACGACAGGATGTGAAGTCCTCTGGCAGCTTCACATTAACACAGCACTTCCGGTGATATGCCAAAATAGCTTCCTCTCGGCTACCTCAAGGGAATACCTGCATGAAAAAGAAGTGTGCGAAGAGATATGGTAGTCAGGCTTATTTCACAACATACCCAGAAACGGCTAATCAACAGATTAAAATAGTCTGTGTGCGTGTGTGTGTGTGTGTGTGTCCGCGCGCGCGCTCGTGTTAAAGTTTGGATGATTTTGGGTGATCATGAGGAATTTTGGGTAATGAGATTCATTTGTGTGCTCATGACAGGTACGAGAAAGTGTCTGTGTTATTTGTTTAAATGAATGCACATTACGCCTGCTTGAACATCAACCACTGGAAAACTTGCAGGAGAATATCAAGCACATTGAATCTGCTGTTTCTAATTTTGAACTGGTGATGTGAAACAGTTAACTTTCATGGGGTTCTTATACAGTCTGGAGGTTACAGTTGTGTTTACACCACATGTGTTTGTTGATTGAAGATCTGGCAAGCAACTGATGCCGCTCCACAAATAACAGAGTTTCGTCCTGTTGTTATGCGAGTTTCCAGAATCGAAACCTTATAGACTGGATTTTGGGTCTTCACAGTACAGTTGTCCAAGATGGACAAATTAGTTGAATTTCGCCTGTTACAAACTAATTTCTGTTAGTAGACAATACATCTGTTTCTACACTTTTGAGGAAGAGAAAGCTTAGTGGACAAGATGCTCCCTTTCTGCACTTGTGACTAGACGAGCTCTGAACCAGGACCATTTACCATCACGACAAGCACATTACCACTGCGCCATCGAGCCCCCTCCCTACCACATGCAAGTCGGGAGGAGGACCCGTGATGTGAGAAAGTCCCTCCCATCCTCTCTAAGTGCCGGAACAAAACATAAATACGGTAAATAGCTGCGTATACTTCCTATAGACCTCTGCCCGCACATCCCTGCCAAGGTTGACATCTTCTGCGAAGACTTTCTGTGAAATGTTTGCATCATCACGCCGGGGCGCATGCACACACCGCTTAACGCCCACGCGCTTGAAGCCCTCGCAGCATCCACACTTGCCAAAACAGTTATCACCCTCCTGGAACTGGCTATCAACAGTGTGTGCACATTTTCGCCGGCAGTCGCAAGGCCTGCAGACACTTGCGTATCATAACATGTTGCGTGTGTGCTGCAGGCTTGCAACGTCTGATAAACTGACATCGGCTGAAGCGGGCCCACCCCCCTCAAAAACAGGGGGTGGGGTAGATGGAGGTGGGTGGGGTGGACCTGTGCAGCAAGTGGAAGGCACCGTGGGCGACGATAACATCGAAGTAGCCTGCAGGACTGTGTGAAGACTGCATGCGTGCATGTGTGCGCGATCATGCGTGCGTCACGTGCGGGAGACTGTCAGTATTCATTTCAGACAGCAGTTCCCTCCGTGCGTTCAGAGTGTGTGGTACTGGTAGCATGGGAGCTGGGGGAGGGGCTGCTTGGGGGAGAGCGGCGGTGGCGAGCTGCGATGTACGGAAACGAAGTTCGCGCCAGAGTGGGTTAACGTATGATTACCTTTGTGAACAGGTTGCTTTGTCCATTTTTATTTTACTCATTTCTGTATATTTGTAACTTTGATGAGTTAGAGTATTGGCGAATACAGAAAGAAAGGAGTGACGTCTTGATATTTCCAGAGCAGACAAAATATCGATGAGATATTCGTTTTTTTTAAATCCTCCTGATGGATTTTTTTAAAATGTGATTCTTAATTGCTATAAGAGCCTGAGAAAGACAAATACCAGCATCTACATCATTGCCCACATATCCACAGGGATATAATTCCGCACACGGCGACACCACAGCTTTCAGACAGGCTACTGCAGGTGGGCATCCTACAAAGCCCATTAACTCCAACATTTACTTTCCTGAGCACCTGGGGAAATTCTAATGGCGTTTCGATGTTTTCCGACTCCAGTGTCGTGCATTTCTAAACTACGGATATCTCAGAGGTTTTAGCATCCGCTAGACAGTTTCATTAGTCCTCTCTTTAGGAAAACAAACTTATTTTTGATCTTGTCAACAGACGCTCGTCTTGCTCTACATAAAACACAACAATCACGAAAAAAACAAAGTTTTTGTGTGATCTTTAAATGTGATATATACAGTTTGTTTTCGATTGACTTGGTAAAAGTTCTGTGCAATCTAGGTGAAAGCCCCATTTCCGAGATAAACGCAATACTCTATGCGCGTGCAAGCACCAAACAGAAAAATAGAAAAAGCAGAGTTAGAACACAGGTAAGCTCGACTTGCAGAAGAAAGGTGTGTGATTAATTCACACCTACCCAACCCTCGACCTATGTTTACAGACAGAACGCTGACTGTCGGAAGCACGTGACAGACCGTGCTCACTGCAGCGTGGCCAGCAACGGTTCCGCTCCGCGTGCGGCTGCTGCAGCAGGCCAAGGTCTGCTGAGTCCAGACACCTCTGCAACAGGTCGCACTGCGTTGTTTACTCGTCACACAGGAATGTATTTGAAGCGATCCCTTCTGGCGATTTGCCTTCCCCGTTACTATTTTCAGACACTGGCGGAGAAGAGGCTGGGCGAGTTGATGCTTAAAAGTGCAGGCCGACTCGGAACAGTGCGCCTGTCTGGGTGATTCCTGCATCCTGGAGCTTTCTTTCGAGGAGTGCACAAGTCTTTGGATTCTCTGTTCCTCCCTTTACTTCATCTCCCCCATCTCCCAGCAATCTTAATGAAGATGACGACGAACAACTTGCGAGTGGCTCTGTGTGTGAAGAATTTTCGAAATGAATCCTTATTTTTTGATGGAGACTAGACTCAGCACAAATCTGCCTTACTTACTCATTTATTCACTCGCTAGCCTCGCATGCACGACACAAAACTCTCGTGCTGTTGTTACCACCCATACTCTGGAGAAAGAGATAGGTTAGGAAGCTAGAACTCCTAAGCTGACAGACGAAAAACAGCGCTGGAAGGTTAAAAGTCATAAAAATAACAGTTAATTATGATGATAATTATAAAGAGATTACTGATTCATTCCTGTCAATAATCGTTCGAGATATAGAAGAGTGAATTATCGGCTCTGTATTATTATCGGTCACATGGGATAGAAAGCAATACCTTTTATTGACTATATCTGTATTGTGTATTTCGACTTAAGTAATCTGAAAAATGAGTGGATATCATGGTTGGTTGTCTGGTGACTAGACGACTATCTGGTTTTTAAGTGGGTCTGTGACTACAGTCGTGTTTCTAGACCACTGCGACCTACATTTCTGACTTCTCGGTCACAGTCGAGTATCTGTAGCGAGCAAGAGGTTCGTTGCTAGGGCTGTGTGTGGCATGATAACATCGCCACAGTTATCAATGGCGGCCTGCTACCTTGTATACAGAGAAAGACACACGGCCCATGATGCCAGAGGGTCCGTGCGCCTCGCGTGGCCTTATCATATCTGCTTACCGTGTCTCTGGAAGACGAAAATGCTAGACGGCAAGGAGGCATCCACAGACACAGAGTAACCTTAAGCAGTCCTGGGTATTAATATGTAGACATGCACCTACAGATAATGTGAAGCTTTGTACCACTGGTCCAGAAATTATGAATATACCCCTGGCTGACTTTGCTTGAAAGTCGAGGAGCTACCATCTTATCTCCTCAGGTGATGCTCTCACAGTGTTGGCAATGCCCTGCCACTGCTTTTTCTGATTGTCAGAAATTACTAGCGTTGAATGCAGTTTGTTTTCTTGGGCTGCTGAGGCTCTTTGACTTCAGTCTCAGGAATGTCAATCTGTTCTTGCTCTGGAGCTGCCCAAGTTCTTTGACTTCAGTCTCAGGCAGTAGGTTTCAATGTGTTCTTGTTCCTGGCTGGTTGCTAAGACTACGAGTGCTGAGGTAGCTGGGTACAAGCATCTTCAATATGATCTTTCACAGCACGAGCAGGGCTTTTCCAGTAATTTTAGGTCAGTGGATAGTATATTAAGCTCGATAGGTATAATAAACTGGAGACAAAAAAGAAAGATTAAAATACGGTATTATTTGAAAAAGTTTTCTAATTTGGAGCGTGCGAAATTACATTATGTAAGGAGGGTCATTGACTCTGTTGTCTGCTGTGACGACTGCCAAGATAACAGCCATGAAGATAGTTGTGACGATATTCTAAATGTAGGGCCCGCTACTGAAACAGATGCGACCAGCAGGAACCGATGTCAAAAGGAAATGCCGTTGGAATAAAAGAAAAACCTGGATAAGATTTGTCATGAAAGCGAATGAAAGCAAAAGAAAAGGTTTGTCGAGAGACATTGATTAAGATAAGACACTGACTGTGTCAGATAGCTTAATATACTGACTAGTTGATATATTTGAAGACAAGACCAACAGAACTGAAAGTTAAAAATTTTGAAATTATTAACACCTCTGATGCGGTCGTATAATTCTTGATTCAATTGATGATATAACATCTACTCAAGACGCAGGAATTCACAAAATTAGCCGTTATACAAAAAAGTAAGCAAAATTTTAGAGAAAACATATCAAAACTCGCAAAAGTTAATTTCCCAGACAGCGACTGCACACGATAAAAGAATGCCAGAACACTTTTTAGGATTTACAGAAAAATTAAAATAATGAGTTCTTACGTACAAGAGTAGGCAGCTATGTTTCTGAGAGGATATATGAAGCGAAAGTTCAGGTGCCAAGATTGGGAGGTGTGCTTCTACTGCATGCCAGCAAGATGGAACAGAGCACCGAGCACCCGCACGTTACAGGTCGGGTACCGCAAGACTTCTGTGAACCGGCCACCAACACCTTGACCCACCTGCACTGGCCTCTCGACCACAGGTTCCTCAATGGGACATTAACCACTTCTTCCATTAACCGCTACTTCTTTACGACCCGTCTATCAAGCCCTGATTTTATCGTTCCTTTTAACGGCCAAAATGCTGACGAAACTACCGTATTTGTTTGTACCAAATTAATTATCTTCATTTAAAGCATTCGTGTCATGGTGCGTGCAGTAAGTGCCTGTATAGCAACTCTCCTGTAATGTTGTCTGTAGGAAAAAGTACAAACTCATTTCATCTCACACTTATGCTATCAGAAACAGTGCACGGTCCTCAGTGACGGTTACAAACGTCAGCAGAGTGAAGACAATGTGGCGTGCAACGAGCATAAATCACGTGACTTGTGGCTAGGAGAACGAATGTGAATTCAACGAGCGTGCGCGGTGTGACGTGCAACGAGCAGGAATGATGTGACGTACAACGACGATAATGGTGTGACGTACGACGACGATAGTCGTGTAACGTACAAGGAGTGAAGCCCAATCTGAATGCTCGTAACCTGATCCCCACAGCTCCGCTCTTCATGGTCGCAGTTATGGATCTGGCTGTAAACTCGAGCCCTGGGTTATCTGCCACCTCCGATGTCTGCTTCCTTTTGCGTTTATAGCAGTCTCCCACAAAAGCTTTTACTTCTGGTCCACAGCTGACACAGCTCTGCTAACGGTTTTTAGAAGAGACACAGAAGCCCCATGGAAGCTGAGTAGAGTTACGAAGCATGCATGAATGAAGCTGGATACCTTCGGTATACTTATAGATATTATTTATAAAGCTAGAAACTGTTCGTATACTTTTACAAGCACTATGAAGCTGGGTTTTGTTAGTAAAATTATCCAAGTGTTACAACAACAAAAAAATATGGCGATCCTTCTTTGTACCTTCTGTGGCTAATGTCGTCAAATGTTTGTCGAAGTTTGGTTTTAAGTTGTTTATGAGTGTCACAGGAAATCAGCGAACGTTCGGGACTTTTAAGGCTTGATCAATAAGCCGTTTAGACTTTTTTAACCAAGATATTGTCAATACACGAGTATTTAGAGCAAATGAAAGTTTAAGGCTTCGGTACTTTGCTTGGTTAAGAACATCCTGGAGACAAGAGTGTCACACGAAGAACTATTGTTCCAGTAGTTTCTGAATACTAAGATAAGGTGTGATTTCAATGACGATGATGAAAACCATTATAAATCGAAAGTAAATATAAAAAAAACTCCGACATAAAACTAACGTTTCGATGAAGGGACCTTGGTCAAACAATCAAGGAACCTTTTCACAAGCCAGGCTTACAGTCGAAGAACGTCACGTCCAAACTGTTGATTAATTTGAGCAGGGTGGTGACCGATCAATTCTACTGGAAGTAAGTTCCATCAACTTCCTCCTCCTGGTTTCTAGTTATCTTCAATATAAAAACTCCTTGAGCCGTAATTATAAAGCGAGAGAAAATCGTTTCCCCAGGGCAAAATTGAGAACTCCAGAAAAATTGTCTTGTTTCCGAAGCTATAAAGCAGTGTCCAGACCCTGCAGACACTACTTTATGTTCATTTACCCCAAGGCACCTTTCCCACCACTTTATAACTACTTTATAACTTCTTTTGGTAAAACATCATCTGCGAAGACACCGCTTTACAACTTGGGAGATAAGATGCTTGTCCTTGAGTTCCTCCGTGTTGCCCAGGGGCAAAGACTTATCCTCATTTCGTAACTAAGGCCCCATGTCGGTCTCTGGCAACTTTGGTGTTCGAAATACGTGCTAAAGGTTATAATAGGAGATCGCAAACAGGTGAGCATGTGTTTCTATTACGAGATTGAACAAGCCAAACCAACCGCCTGTCGGAAATGCTCAAGTCCGACTCGCTGTCTGAATCCAGACGATCTTCTTGTAGGCTGGGAGGAAATCACCGAGGTTCGGGGAAAGGAGGGCCAAGATTAGAAGGATTTGCCAGGTCGGGAATCATCTTTCTTCATCCTCGCCTTCTCTCCCACCTTTGTTGCTCACCCGTGGGTTATTTTTGTTTTCTTGTTTAAATTAGCGCACATTACGTCACACAGGTAGCAGCATGTCTTCTCTTTACTATCCTCACCAGAGGGTCTATCATCGAATGCTTATGTTAAGGTATATTTGAATTGTACTTTTGACAACTCACCTGTCACCTGAGTAAGCGAGGGAGTAGATTCTAGTAAGCGTGCCTCCAGAGGAAACAAAACAACGCATAATCCTCCAGCCAAAGGTCAAGACGGTGCTGCCCTTAAAATCGATGACGAGCAAATAGCTGAAACCGCGAAATTTCCTTGAAGGTATTTGTTGAAGCTTTAGAATCCTTTCTTCGTCTCTCTTTTCTTTTTCTTTTTTTTTATTTCTCTCTTACCTCTTTTTCTCTTCGTTCACCCATCTCCCGCTTATTCGCACTCACGCACACAGTGAGTACTTTGTCTCAATTTCTTCAATCCCTTTCTATCTCTGTCTCCCCTGTCAAAACGTGACACTTGAGCCGACAGTGAGACTCGAGACCCGGGGTGGGTTGCATTTGCTGCTCCATTTATAAATGTTTCTAGACATATCAGAGGTTGACAGGCCCTACAGGCACTTACATCGAGTCTGCACAAAGCAGATACCAACATGAATGTATCCCAGTCCCCGTCTATTCGCAGATGTTTTTCAGTCGATCTTCGATGTTAATAAATACTGCTGTTTTCTCTCCCAAATCCTGAGGTATACTGACAAACAGCCGTGAAACGCTCAGAGTAACAGTGAACATGGACGTTAAATTGTTGCTCCTTACGTTAATCTAGTTATGAAAACTTTTTGTTCTTGATAGTCCAGACTGAAGCGTCTTTCTCGGTATTAAAAAATACTTTGATGGTAAAGGTAAAGGTGGTCTCCTAACCTAGTCGGTGTGGAATAAGGTGTTAGAGACCTCACTTTTCTCGGAGCCAGCTTCGATGACAGATCTATGATGAATGAAAGCGCTCTGAACAAATCGGAAAAGCGCTAAATAAATCTTCATTATTATTTTTTAATCTCCTCGTAACTAAAGATGTTTTGTAAAAGATATTTTCTTTTTATTTGTCAGCTTTAATTGATTTTTTTTAATATCACCGTTTCCAAATAAATTAGAAAAGTATCTGCATCTAACTTCTTTTCATTAAGGTAATCAGAATATTTAGGTTATCTTCCCATTTGCAGCATTCGTAACTCACGATTGGCGAGAGCTTTGCGCGCCACAGAGCATGGATAAGTAACACCATGCTATTGCATTGCCAGACAGAGCACTAAAAATGCATGAGTTGCCTTCTGTACTCAAGTCTGCATCCAAATGTCGGCTGCTACGCGTCTGCTTTCTAAACTTTTGGTGAGTACAGTTAAGAAGCATAATCAACACACAAAAGGTAACATTTCCTAGAAAGACCACAGCAAAGTTCCTGGTACAAAAGTTGCTGTAATATAAATACTTCATTTTCGTTTATTCATTCTTGTTGAATTCAAAATTACCAAGTTAGGGTTAAGCCTGCAATTCGCCTTCTATGATCGCCAGTTGATATCTATGTCTTCTTTTGAACTGCTACAGAAAACAATATTTTCCTAACGTCCCTGGAGCAATATTTAATAAGTTGCCTAATAGGAAGAAGTTCTCGATAACCTAAAATAATTTGAAACTGTATTAATTTGTGTGTGCGCGCGCCTGCGTGTGTGTCAGGGTGCGTGAAGGTCACACAAAACTAATATTTGTGTGACAAAGATTTGGACTCTGAAATTTTAGTCAACATGTTGTCACTTTGTTTGGCAATGCTTTGTCAATACACTGTGACTCCCCCGTTTGAAGCTTCGGCACTTTTTCCAGTTAAAAACTGCCTTAAGAGTATCTCTGCTGTAAGAAGCGATAGAATCATTACTTCTGGCGGTCTCCCATTTTGTTATTGTTTTTATTGGTTATTTATGCGTCTTAATATTTTTTTTAACTGGTTTATAATGAATATTCATGAAAGAGTAAACAGACCCTTGTATTATGGTAATGCAGCTGTCACCACATCGATATCCTTTTCCAGTTTAAATTCGTCTTTGGAGAGAAGGTGTCTTAGAGGGAAAATGGTTGTCCGGTTCAGTATTTTTAGGAAACTATTGTGCAGTCAAGCTTGCAAGCAGTCAAACAGGAAGAAAGAGGAGAACAAAGATAAGATTGGCAGTGTAGCCAAACGAAGTAGAAACATACGGCTCGTGTAAACCAGGAAAAAACGACAATCTATAAACAAAAACTTTAGAGAATAAAGACTTGGCTTCTCAACATCACTAAATTTTTCAACTACCACACCAAGAAACTGCCTGCAACAAAGCACGAGGTAAATTAATGGCATCAAACAGCACGATACTCTTAGAGCCAGTTTTCAGTCCGGTCCAAACTTTTTTTTTTTAAACAACCGCCTGACCTCCGTTCATACATACACTTATCAGAAGTGTACTGTGTAGAGGCTTTCTCCTGGACCTCCTGTTTCTCGATGTTGGATAGCAAAGACTTATCTGCGCTTTTATCAACAGGACCGTTAGGACTGGAAGACGCACTGGGATGAGGATCATTGTGGGGAAGGGAGGTGCAGCAGAGCTTCAAATGGGTTGAAAGATTCGCTGGGTATGATGCATCTGTCGCTGTTAAGGTAGATTTAGTTTTTTGTGCCATTGTCAAAAGTACGACTGATCAATCGAGTCCAGATGATCTTGTCCTTTTACTTTTAATATTTTCAGCTGTATTTTCCTTCTTACTCTCGTGGTAAAAGTTACAAAATTAACACAACCCAAAACTTTAGCAAGTAACCTCCAATGCCAAACACAAAGTATCCGCAACGTTTGCTTTCTTAGTGGCTGCCTCTTGACGACTGGGATACTGGATGTTGGCATTCCCTCACTAACAGCAGCATCCTCCCTTGAACAACCACAGTGTATTTTGCACAAACTTTGACCCTTCCCAAACCTCCCTCTTGTGGAATCTGACATCCTCCGTTTTATCACTCTTCCTCAGCTGCTTTATCTTTTCCTCCGAGTAGCTGTGTCACATGTAGATAAAACCAAACCTTATTTCTAAAATTAACCTTGAACCGAATCCTGCAGCGACCGGGTGTCACGCCACTGATGGGTTATATAAGAGTTATTGTCAGGCTTGGGTGCCTAAGTGCAAGTTCAAACTCAAGATAAGGGGTTTAAACTTTTTATGTTTGTGTCTAAACTAGTTTTCTGGCGAGAGAAGCTTAAATGTCGGCACCTGTTTGACTGTACAAATGAATCTCAAGACACAAATTCACGAAGGGAGGAAACGGTGGTAAGACTTCAGTAACGACTGGCAACTTTCGCCTGAAAATTTATTTACCAGCTTATCGCGAACTGCATCTTGGGATACGACCAAAAAAAAAAAAAACCACGAGACAACAAGAGTACACGAAAATTCGTGCTCATACAGAAACTGTGTTAGGGTGGGTGTCTGGGATCCAAACATTTTTTCGCAATAGGTTTTGAATGAGAGTAATATAATGCTTGTGGTAAAATCAGTTTTATGCTCAAGACGGTGTTGAAGTCTTCAGAGAATACTTTTGACATTTCCGTTTTACATGCGGGCACCGATAGATCGACGAACATGCCGTATCCCGCGTACACGCATGTCTGATAGAAAATATGTGAGCGGAATGTTTCTTAGTGTCTAATTTTTTCTACGTCCTTATCGTCAACATTACTTCATTTCATTTCATAAAAGAAAATATTGTCTCGGAAACTGCTAATATTCGATCACATCCACCCCTTGACTGTCCGGACGAAAAGGGTGGGCCTCCCGAACTTTACCTGGGAAAGAATTGCACCATAAGACCTGTGCATCAGCAAGCCATGCCTTCCATAATGAGAGTTATTCTTGTGCATCCGGTCTGCAGTGATCGTTCGATACCCGATGGACAGCCGCTGAATTAAGTAGGCAGTGAAGCCTTCGATTCTTTTACCGCAGCTACCGCAACTGGCGCAGCCATGAAGAATAACACATCAATACGCTTCATTTTGACAGAACTTTATCAGATTAACTAGTCCCAATGTTCGGCTTATGTATGGACAACCTTAGAATTTAATGTCAGCCATTTTGCCGCACGGCCTGAAGATCTTGTATACACCAGTTAACAGAAAAGGGAATGATTCAAAGTACAGCCACACATTCTGTTCTCTACTATCTTACCCTCCAAGTCCCCCACCTCTCCATGATTTGTCTTTTTTGTGTGGTAGTGTTGTGGAGGGAGGGTGCGTATGTGCGGTCTAATAATAGAACCGGGTGGACCACACACACCCCGTCTTTTGATTTATAAATACCGGTCAGACTGGACACCATGACCAGTCTCTAATAACGTCTACAGTTTGAGTTACTCGAAATGCATTACTCAAGTGTGGTTACCTTCTCATGAAGTACACGACATAAGAAAGTAGTTTAAAATCTGAGTAATACCAGTGTAGCAGCCACTTGAAAGCAAGTCCCTTGGATATATTCTAAAAACCCATCCTAATCCTCTCACGAAACCTCACTTAGAGATTCTCATCAGCAACAATTCTTTCCTACATTCTTACGGCTCATGACCAAGGTAGTTGAATAAAAGAACTGATCGATAGACGAAAAGAAAGACTATTCTTTCTGCTCCCAACACAAAAATGTCAGGTGATAACAAGGCCCAATTGATTCCGTGTAAAAGAGAGCCTAATGATGGCAACTCGAGAGGTTCTGTGAAGGGAAGTGAGACATCGAGTAGTTCCATGAAAACGGAGTTCTACGGTCATTTGTCTCCATTACCCGCTCAGCGCTGCCATTCTACAGAGTAGTAGCGAGAATTGACGCATGCGCAGAAACAAAGGGCCGAGTTTTTCCTGTCCAGAGGAAGTGTGAATGTCAGGGCAACAGTTGAATGTGTTAAGATTCAAGAGGAATGCTGCGGTGTGTGATTTTTACGGTCAGCCTGAAAGCATCCGGTCATTTGTTTTGGAAATGATATGCATTAAGGAAACAGAGAGCAGTGCGACTCTCATTGATGATAGTGATATTGCATTAATCATGTCGACGTCGATTAAAGATTATCGCTTTAAGTCTTTTTTTTTTCACTTGAGAAAGTGAGAATAAAAAAGGCTGGAGAGACAGAAATTTGCCAGTTCTTTCGTCACCACAGGTAACACTCACTCACCCCTATACACATATATCTATAAGTATGTGCGCGAACGCACGCACGCACACACACAATGCATGAATACATAAATTATGCGAGAGCTTGCGTGCGTAATGCGCGCGTGCCTGAGCGCAAATCGCGCGACACCTGCTCTCGGCTGCAGCTTAGCACCGAGGAGCATAAAACGTACCTTCTGCATTTTCATTTTTCCTTTTCTTCAACCAAAAGACAGCTGCCACTAGGTAAAGCCATGTTTTGATTAAACAAATGCAGCCAACACCGCACCGTTCCATTCAAGAACAATAAGTTCGCCTTTATTTTTTCATTTTATTTTATTTTATTTTTATTTTTTTTACTGTGGAGTTTCACTCATCCTCAGCTTAGTGTATATTGACTGTTACTTTTACCCGAAGGCTGAAGTTCCCCTTCCCTTACACACCCATCGAATTCCTCCCGCGTCAAGACTACGGCAGGTGTGTGTTGGAGTGGCCTGCGTGTGGCTACGGGGATGACTGTGAGGGTGGGACTGATGGCGCGTGCAGTACGTTGGTGCTGTAGTGAAGTCGACCGTTCCAAGGAGATTCGATCTCCACCGTTTGCGAAGATGTCTTGGACTGGTCTCGTGTGAGAATCGTGTTGTTCTGCGGGTCAATTGAGTTCGAGCACTCCAGAAAAAGACTGCTGAGCTCATATATATCGATGACCTGCCGGTTCCCTTCCCTACCTCGTGGTGGTGGTGGTGTAGGGGCCGGTTTTGTGCGTGCGTGCGTGCGTGCTTCTCTTCCTTTTTCTCGCTCCCCCTCTGGATTTTTTCTTCTTACTCTATTTAGGATTTTCCGTTTACTTCTTTTTTTACGGGTCTTTTTCTTTGCCGTTGTACTGCATAATGGTTGTTTGTAATTGATATGATCTACTGTGACATATCTGCCTGTCTTGTAGTGAATCTTTAACGTCAGCCAGTAAATTGTGATATTTGCACTGATGCTCACGATACACTTGTACGGCACTAAAGTTTGTGTCTGATTGTTTTTAACATCGGTGCCTTTTACTCTCATGTGCTATAAGAAGAAATATGTCAGACATGATGCCAACAGATACGAAAATGTGTCAAGCGGCAGGTTCACCAAAGGGACGAACTCTAGGTCGTCGTAATACTTGGATGGCTCTCTGCCCGAAAAGCACCTGAAGCCCGCTTTACGTCTCAGTGTACAGCGTGATCTGCTGCTTCACGCGCTAGAGACACCGTGACCGTTGTTAGAGCTCCTCCATATCTTTTGCAGCTGACTTCTGGATCAGATAGCTGTCACCCCCATTTATTTCTCCCTCCCTAGCTCTCTGCGTGCGTGCGTACATGAGGGGTGGATATGAAATATGAACGTGAGGATGTAAATGTCTGTCTGTGTGTGTGTGTAAACCCATGCTTACCCGTGTGCACGATGTGATTTGAAGTTATTCGTGTTTCTTCTAGTGGGTTAATTTTAATTCTATTCCCTATTCTTCGGCCTTTGCTGCGACTGGGCATGCTTCAGATGCTAATTATGAGATTGTAATGTTTCCTCTAACCCCTAGACTCTTATAACATTGATAAAATTATGCATTTGAAAATAATTAAGCTTCCATGACTTGATTGACAGTTAACACAAGATTTGGGTCACATTGTGGCACATCGTACATCAGACGACACTCAGCCTCTCAACATTAACTCACCTTTTTCAAGCACTCAACGCGGCACCTGCCGATGGCCACGAATGGAGCGCCGAGTCCGGGATGCGAGTTCACAGTCCCTTCAATCGGGGATCCCTGGCTGCCGATGACCAGGTAAACCAGACCGACCGTCACTAGGCAGGTAGGAAACACACGTCTCTTTCGTCTCATTACTGTTTCAAAATTTATTTTCTTCATGTCTTCTCTGTACTTCTCCTCATTTCACGACGCGATTACGCGAGCTGACTCCAGAATTTCTTTACACGCCCTCCACAGATTTTCTAGCATTAATATGAATCCTCCAGGTAAAAGGGTGCTCTAGCATCTTAGCTTTGTCAATCAGCGTCAGCTCTATTTTCTTTAAGAACTTCCTTTCGTATTATTCATATCACCACAGAATGAACGAACACACACAATTTAGTTTAAGCGTAATTTCTTGAAGATCATGTCCGTTATTGCGAATCACAATCACATCTTCACACCTCCGGTCACTGCTGCGCTGCATACAATCGTTCCTTACTCAGCTGGACTTTAGAACAGGTAAATCGTAGACCTGATAGGCACGAGGCGAAAAGCTCGCCAATTCACGAGGGGCTTTTTTTTGTTTTAAAAAAATCATCAACAACGCAACACAAGTATTTACATCCCAGGCAAGCGGCTGAGCTTTGCGGAGGCTTACACGACTCTTCTCTCGCCTTACGCTCTAATCCAGGTACCCTTCACAAGAGGCGTTGCTTGCGTTGCAGGGTTCGGCAGGCGAACGCCATAGAGTTTTGCTCAGCAAGCTGCTCGTGGCCACTGTTTCTCATCATCTTGGACGGTGCGCAAGGCCAAAGCAAGCTCGACGACGATTGGCTGGCGTTCGCGCGCGAGCGTCACTCAAGCGAGTTCACCTCGAGCGGTGACGTCAATTGATTGACGGACATGCTGTCGGAGTGAGGTTTCTTTTTTTTTTCTTTTTTTGTTTCCTTTTTGTTAGCATGCGTGCGCGTGTCCTATGTGTTACACGAGCGGCGAGAGCACGTGCGTGCATGCGTCGTCCCTCGTAGTAGCGAAACGCGCCGCCGCAGTCTGGCTCCGCGGTAGCGCTGCAATGTTTTGATGTGTCAGTATGGCATGCTGCGTGCACCTTGGTCAGCAAGCTTGTTATTTGAAGTATCGATACTCCTGTCGCCACGTCTTTTCGCGTCTTTCCGAGATTTTATAGTGTTTGAAATCTTTTGAAGGCATTCCCATGGCTAGAACGAAAAAAAATTGTGAGAAAAATATACTAATAACAACAGCAGGACGCAAGTGGAACACACACATGCGAAGGGAGAGGGAGGGGGTAGATAGAGAGAGGTGTCTAAGTGCGCGTGCGTGCAGCGGTGTGTGTGTGTGCCCGCGTGCCAGGTTTAGCTGACATTTGAACTGACTCCAGCTACAGCTGGCACAACCTGCAGTTCGTATTTGTTTCTTCTGCTGCTCTCTGGGGGACATTGAGTTTGTCTTCACTGACGTCAGCTTATGCCAAATAGTACGGTAAAAAACTGTTACAAACTTCGAGAAAACATTGTGGCTAAAAAAAAAAGGTTGATATGCTGCCAAAGTCTTCTGGATTACAACGCTAGTCTTGAAAGTTTAAAGAGTAGTTTCATGGTAGTTAACATGTATTTCACAAGTGTCGAACGTTATCCGTTCTGAAGGATTTTCTCGAGATGGCACCGGAGTCTTGAAGCAGCGACCTTTTCGCTAACTAGTTTTCAGCGCGTGACTAGAACGCATCACTGAGCATACTTCTACGTGCCACAATTTATTTACAATGATAAAAGTACACAGGAACCACCCTCCGATCTCGAATTCTTGTAACACACTTTTATACATTTGTAACAGCCTACGCCTGTGAACTGACCCATTCGCAATATGTGACGTAACACATTTGTAACAGCTTGTTTTGTGCTGTGCCTGGGCGACAAATCTCAGATATAGTACCAGGTGGTCTTTGGGACCTTGAAAAAAAAAGGGAGTCTTAGGGGCAAAGATTTTCTTTTTTGCAGTAAAAACTGTTATCGCCGAGAAGACTTCACTTCATAAACTTTTTAACCCCGAGTGTGCCTCGTAGCTCCAACGATAACGGCTGTGCGTGACGTGGAGGTCAAGGGTTAGAAGGTGATGCACGGTAGCAAACGTGGATTTGCAGGAGAGGACTGCGAAAGCCAAGAGCGAAGGTAATCTCTGGAAGGCCGGAAAAAGAGTGATGCGTCTCTCTATGATTTCCATCTTCACAAAGTGAGCGTGGAAAAAAATATCTGAATATTAAGTCATACAGGCGTCACTTGTTGCTATCAGTTGCTGTATACCCAAATCATGCAGGCTGGAATAACAATCAAGATTAGAAACAAAGAAAGTATCATTTCGGACCCTTATATCTTCAGCCTCCATCTGGTGTAGACATATATTTGACTCACTATGCTCTTTTCATCTTGTCTGCATTTGGAATCGTCAGGCTCATCAAGGATTTCCTCTGATATCTTTCGGTTATCTTTTAAAAAAAATATGGTTGTGCCTGCAGACACTCTCCGTGACACACATGCTTCCAAACATACTTATCGCTCCGATCTCTAGCAAGCGAGTGTTGCTGGGGTGTTTCCGTATCCTGTTGCCAGCAGCACTGGCTGCATAGCACTTTGTGTGACACAGGTACCTTCCGTAGTGTTGGTGGTCGCTTTGCCGGGGCAAAGACCCACGTTCCTTCGTCTGAGATCAGTCTGGAGATTAACCCCCCTCCCATGGTTCGATTCTTTAACCCTCACCCCCAATCCCTCCCATACCATCACCTCTCAGTCGTAGAAACCAGGCTGTTTATAGACAGGGTTCAGACCTGACTGGTTTGCATGGTATAGCAGAACATTATCTTATCACCTTATCTTCGCGATACTCGTAGGCGGCCTCTGGGCCCCTGAACCAGAATCCAAAGGCACAGACGACCAATTTTAAGTTAGCGCAGCCACAAAAAGTCTCACGGCCTCGGTTCTGAAACACCATTTACAAATGAAAACCCTTTTTGCTTACTGTAAAAGATAATGGTGCTTTGGTAGGTAATACCCCGATGATATCTAGTAAACTACTTTGAAATTTGATTATACACAATCAGCTAGCTGTGTGCATGAACAGTCGATTCTAGTAAAGTCTTAGTCGCCTTTCCTTCTTAAGAATCCTTTCCTGCCCTTCTATCTATTCTGTGTTAATGTTTTTTCGTGTCTCTGCCTCTTGCTTCTTATTCTGGGGGAGGGGAAAGTGTGCGTGCGTGCATAGAAAGTGTGAAACATATGAAGAAAGACAGAAGCAGGTAAGAACAAATAGACACTGCACTCATTCGTCTTTGTGTGTCGGTGTGCCTGTGAGCGCGTTAATTATCACTTTTAGTGAAATCTTCACTTCGTTTTGCGAAAGTTCAGGGCATGCTGTGAGAAGTTCCCTTGCTTGTTATGACCAGTTATGACATTAAACGCCTTAGATAAAGCATTAATTGGAAGCGGCCAGAGTAAAAATGTTTTTATCTGCCCCTGTTCTGAGCTGGTAGTCTTCCAGATTTACCCGTGATTGACTCTTCCTCTTCCTTGGATATCGGTGAGAAGTTGTTCCACTCACAACACGTTTCGGCAACAGGCCATATTGTCAGCCTCATTCTCATCCGATGCAACCCCACGCAGGGCAGTCCTAGACGGATGGTTAGCGATAAGAGTCTCTATCAAGATGAGTCTCCAGTTCTGACAGTCATGGCAGACAGGGTGATGTTGAACATTTGGAGATATTATACTTTATTTCTAGTTTGTGGTAATCAGGTCCTGTGAACTCTGCCCTACGCTTATCTAACGGTGGATCAATGATGAGGTGAAGTGATATGAAATTAAACATTAGCATATAGGTACTTTAATAAATGTCCATAAGACCAACAGCTATGTGCTTTATCATTTGATTTACCATTTAAATTTCTAACAATAAGTTTCCGCTGAAGCCGATGGTTTCTCATACAAACTCTTGCAACCAATAAGCAATGTTTCTTTGAATTTATCAAAATTCAAGTCAATACTGTTTGTTACCTCGGGTCTTAGTAAATGAAATCGCTAAATCACGTGTCTGTGAACAGATGTGGCGTTTTTAGAATGAAAACAGCTTTCTATCAACCACTGAACCACTGACACGGAACTAACAAGGCTGAGAGGCGAGAGAAAGATAAGGCTGGCACCAGACGTCTGTAAATAGCCGGGCCAGGGGTACGTAGGTCGGTATCAACGAGAGATTTCTCGAACTCCCTTTACCCGTAACACGGTCTGCGATCACCAGCACCCGACTCCCTGGGCAAGGTACATAAACCATGCCAAGAGCCCCGCGAGAGTAAAAGACCGCCATTGGGTGCATGGTGGCACAGCGATGAGGAGTTGTCTCCCATGCTGAGGAGTTGTCTCCCATGTCGACCTCATTGCTCCACGTACAAGTCACGTAGGTCTTGATTTCCCTTGATTCTGCAAGCACGCATGTGTATATTCTGCATACACACCGGCATAATCTCGCTTGCTTTTACACGCACATATATGTATACTATAAATAAATTATAAAAATAAACACATAAATAAATGTGTACGCTTGACAATAAAGCAGGCAGTCTTGTAGCAGCCAGATACTGTAATCTGCGATTGGTTTTAAATCAGAGCAAAGAATAAAGACGGCTGACAACGATTGGGGATGTCCTTTGTTGAGAATGTGTTAAGACTGACAGATGTTACTAAAACGATAATGTTCCACTTCTTTAGGTAGCCAGTAACGAGTCCGTGTCAGGTGCCGACAAGATGGCGAGCTACAAGTCGGGCATGAAGGACTAAGGGACTGGAATACTTGATGACGCATTAAGATCAGTGTCAGAATATTTTTAGAATTGCGAAGGTAATCATAAATCATGTCTAGCCAGCATTTGCAGAAAGATTTCGTTGCGTTGCTCATAGTAAAGTCTCCGTCACACTAGGAGATGATTAAGAACTGAATCAGTTCCAATACGGGAGTTCTGAGACAGCGGTAATGATATGTAATAGTAATACTCAACAAATGCATTACAAAATGGCAGCACAGACGAATTGTGAGTTCTAGTGCGAGAATGTTTGAGTCTGTTAATAACAAAACCCTGAATTGTTTTTGAGACAGCGATTATCGTAATCACAGCTAAAATGTTTGAGGAAGTTTTGTGATGGAAGTCTAAGAATCCCTAAAAACTGCATCGACGCTTACTAGGTGAAAGTGCATAGGGTTGATCGACAGTTGGCACTAAGATAAATAGTGGTTGGGATGGTCACCCCCTGTGAAAGTTCTAGTTTCTGTCTGAAAATGGATGACCGACACAGCGAAATTAAGGAACAGGTGTCCGCGATAGAAGATAAGCATTATCACAAGAAGTCCGACTTGCTCAGGACGTATAACAAGAGAACTTCTTGACAAAACACACCTGGAACTATTGACGACTGCGGTGTATAAGCGGTAAGAGCGTTCCACAAACTTAAAATAAAAGAAATAACCGGCATTGCACTGTCGTCAGATTATATTGTCATTTCCCTCTTCGTTCTCTTATTTTCTTTTTCTATTTTTTGTGCTGTAAAGGCGCAAGATGGACTCTGCCTGCGTCATTAAAGTTGAATTTTCTCGCGACTTTATAGTCAACCCAACGCAGTAATTTTTGATGTGTATTTTCTTGTTTATTTTCATTTTGTATCGAAGGCTTTTTTTATCATCCTGAAAAATATGCTGACAAGAGAAAGTCACAAATTATGAGTTTTCTTATACTAATCAAGAAAAGAAATGAAACTTGAGAGCATGTCAAATTACGACTGTGATAGGGGACATTAGGAAGTTTTGCAGTTAGACAATCTAAATTTCAATAACTTTGTGAGCTTTTCCATAGAATAAAAACTAATATCTGCGAACAAAATCTTGAAGCTTTCTTGTATGGAAATGTAATAAAAACTAATTGAAGATTGAGGTGTACAGAGAGAGAGAGATAATGAAATGTCTTTTTATGATATTGTTGAAAACAAAATTGTTCCCGGTCCGGAGTACTGTACGGAATTGACAATGCTAACTAAGATTCCGGATACTCCTGTTTCCTCACACATGTTCTGGGTCATTGTTAAGAAGTTTAGTTATTTTTTTGTGACCAGAAATGTACCACAGAAACTTAACTCTTGTTTACCTATCACTTACGCAGTATTAACAGTGCCATTATATGCCGGTTTCCAAAAACATATAGACGACAGATATATGATATATCAATCTATCGAGAGACAGACACGCATGCAGAGTGCCTGACAGACAGAAAAGATAAACGGGAAGAACATCAAACCATGAAAGATACAGATTAAAATTACAGGTGAATTAATTTCAAACGGCCTGTGAATTTTAAATGTTATTTACACTTATGAAAGTATCAGGCTATCGCAAGACATACTGAATCTGTTAATTCTAGCTCAAGTTAACGAACCCCATTTTAAAATCCACAAACTCGTCTGGAAAAAATTTAGGCAAAGATTTTACTTGAAGAGTACAGCACACCGAACAGCATTCAGGTTTATCACAGAGAAAAACGACATTTGTGAGTGCATCTTCGTGTGTATAATTTCTTTCCGAGTAGTCTATGCAAAACCTACTGATAGACAGGTAGACAATACTCTTGCCAGTAGGCATGACCTCTGTTCGATGTATGCAGCGTGAGAAATGCTCTGAATGTGAGTATACGATGATGCGCAACACCTAATTCTTGCTGTCAGCTTAATATGCAGGCTTGTGTGTAGCATTCTGTGATGTAGAATGCATGCAATAGGTAATGTGTCATACATACTAAAACTCTGTGCCTTTTGTTCTACATTTTGCCTGGCAGGAGATGAATTGCACGGTTTTTTAATGGGAGGCTTCTTTATGCACCGTAAGCAAAAAAAGTTGCCTGTGTCGTGCTCCAAACTTGTCGTAATCCATTCTTGTGTTGCCCCAACAGAAAGAAGCAGTTATGATTTGTGTCGAGTGTCAAACTGACGCCTGATGGTTTCTGTATTTCATCTCCTACTCTTTCCTGTCTCCCAACATAAAGAAAAAAAGTCAAGTGGAGAAATGGGTTTCTCCAGGAGAATGAGAGTTGTATCCCTTTGCCTAGAAATTATGGGGAGACCAGGTCTCCGCAGTCTTGTTTTTTCTCAAAATTTTAATGACATCGTATTTACCTTCACTTTTTGATGGCGTCTTCGATAACGATCGGTATTGTGCTGGATTGTTTACTTGTCTGTGAGCTTTTATTGTTCTACTAATTTCAGCTTAATTCGGCCATGTTGATGCGATTTCTCTGTTTGGTGATTATGTGGATGCTAGCAAATTCCTGACTGTTTTATCTATGTTCTTTATTATTGATTGGTCTCGTCTGCTTTCGTCAAATAACTGTGGGATCTGTAGATCTAAGACTGTGACCCTTCGCCATCTTTAGTGTATCGTCTTCAGAACAACAACCCTGGCATTCCATAAACTTATTTAGCGAATAGAATTCTTTGTAAAGCGCCATTATGACGACGATGACGAAGAAGATGGTGATGATAAAAATACTATTAACATATAAATATATGCTGGCTAAAAGATTGAAGTCAATTATATAAGGTAAAATTTTACCATTTTCTCTGGAAAATTCATTTAAGTTTAAGAAAGGTCTCTTGTTTACATTTTTGTCATCAGATTAAAGCTGAAACTGTAAATATTTTTATTTCAAAATCAACTATTTTTGATTTATTATTATTTTATTATTGTTATTTTTATTTTTTTATTTATTTATTTTTTTTTTTGCACTGTGAGTGTTAAAAGTTTACATACGAAGTTGGCTGTCACTTTATGTCTAAGTACAAAGAAATCTTACTGACTTTGTATAACTTAACTTTGTGTAACTTTCAGACCAGCTTTGGAAAACTGAAATTTTTATAGGTCAGGTTCAGGGATTGTTTTCAACTATTTCTTTAAAAGTTCTTTTGAATGTGGGGTGGGTGGGGGAGATGTCTGTGTATATGCCTTTTTCCTGTAATTAATGTGTATCTAGCGTTCTAGTTTAGAAAACCAAAGCTCTTTTAAATGATATCGAAAAATATTTCTTACATTATTTTGTTCATTATAGATACAGATTCATTCAGGGATATATATTCTCTCTCTCTCTTTCTCAATTCTGGCCCACTAAAAACTGCTCAATTTTTTAAACTCCATTTAGACAAGAAGGCCAGCAACGCATTTCCGACATTTGTAATTCTAATTACATTTCTGATAAAATGCTTTATGCCATAATTGGAAAACATTCAACTATACGAAATTGCATAAAATTACATCTAACCGACGTCGAACACCACACAGTAACACAATCTTGAAAACAAGTCAAGGTTTGAAGCCTTTTTCGTGGACAAGAACAATATGAAGACAAATGTGCTCAGGTGGACACGGATGGTACATGTATGCCAACGCCAGATAAGACTGGAACTTTTCCCCAAGTCATCTAATGAGCCCAGTCGGAGCGCCTGTCTCTTCTGTCACTCGTTAGAGTTCGTGCTTACAGACAAGCGTAGTGTATGGCGAGAGTTAAGACAAGAGTGGCGTGCCAAGAGATATTTCAGAATGTTGTAAGCGGCGCCCGAACAGGAAATCTGGTTACTGAGAAAAAAATGTCTGTGTGTAATGAATTTACGGACAAACTCTATTGTAGGACTCAGTCGGATACCGTGCCAACGTGGCTGTTATGGGCTGAAAATAGCATAGTGTACTTGGATCATATATCAAAACTTAAAAAAAAAACATACCAGAATCTGGCCCCTTAGCCATTGTGGCTCCACATTTTCGTGGTCTTATAAACCATTTCAAGACTGAGAGCACGAGTAGACTGTAAGTTGCAAGCACGTGACTTGACCACACAGCCGCAATAGACAGAAACTTGATATAATCATCGTTTCTGAACACGTAACAAGACTGCAGAGGACTTAGAAAGTACTTTATATTTCCAACTAAAGTGTTCCTTACTTATAATATTTACAGATGACTTAATATTTATTTAACTTTGTCTTACTTATTATGTACGACATATTTACAGAGTATGGCCATTAAGCCGCGGTGGTTGGGGTCCAAACTTAGGCTGAATGTACATGATTTCGTTACAACTGGTTGCACCTTTACCAAAAAAAGAAAGCAAAATACAAACAAACAAACAAACAATTTAAAAACAAAATAGTCCAACCAGTTTTCCTTCCTACAATGGAGAGAAGTAGCAACGAAAATATTCGTCAGTAATGAAGATTTTATCCAATATCTACCAAGCTTTATTTGTTTGTTTGATGAGCACGGTCAGGCTGTGCCTTTTATCTTACAGGAAGCGCGTGACCCGCCATTAGTACACACACCCTGACTCACGTGCGTTAGCTCACGGTCACTGGCTGTCACGCGACCTCCATGCCACGTGACAGCTTTATCCTAAGGGAAGCAGACAGCAGAAGGCGCGCTGTTCGCAGTATAACTAATTAATGAGCGAAGCAGAATGAAAAACTCGGTCTCATCAAAAAGTCATTATGAATGTTTCCTCGTGCGGCTTGTTCGCCGGTATTGACGTCACTGTTCAAAATTTGGCACTACACGGTTTCCCTTGCTTGTAACAATATACCCAGACATCGACCCATCGATCCAGCCGATCGTTGTTCATATCAAGTGTGCTGGAACGTGGGCCCAGGAGCTGCGCAGAATCTTTGTTCCCTGTTCATCCAGTATGCAGACTTTCTAGATATTACAGGTCATCGTGATTATTAATGTATGCAGGTGTGTATAGAACGAGACTGTTGTTGTCAACAAGAAACCGCTACACGAAAGTCCTTCTACGTCTTGACAGGGGCAACTTCTCTGCGAAAAGAAACAATTTGTTTACGCCGAGAAAAGTCTGTCCATGTTAAAAATAAAGTAATGTTTGCGCACACGCACACATCATCATCATCGTCGGCGTCGTCGTCGTCGTCGTCGTCGTGATCACGTAAGTTTTGAGTGACACTCAAGGATTGTCAATTTCGTGATAGATGGGACACGTACGAGTACAAGACGGGATAGATATGTATGCTTCTCGTGGGCTGCCTGCGGCCCATGTGCATGATTTTGGAGAACTATGCATGCATATCACATTCACTCCAAACTGGGGGGTAGACCACTTCCGGTTCGATGTCAGATGTTGATACGCACAGTGTTCTTCGACTCATGTCGGCTCATACAACAAGAAAAATGATCGTTGGCATTGCTGTGTACCTTCGTCTACAGTTTAGGAATAGACGTGTTCAACATTATCCTTGGGCGAATTTCCAAATGATTAGGAACCGGAAAAGCTTTGGCTGGTTAAAAATTCCTTAGAGTTTGTAAATGCCATGAACTCTACCAGGAGATATGTTGTATGTCACTTACAACTCTACGGCTATGTTCAAATGAGATGAAAAAATACGCCAACAACTCTCTGGATTTTAATAAATAAATAAAATGTTAGAAAATTAATCAACAAATAAAATAATTAACGAAATTCACATCACATTAAAACACACATCCTTTTCACGATAAGTCTTTGATTAAAGTTCATTTTGTAGCGAGTCTGTTTTTGAAGCCTCCGCCCTCAGGTTCGCAGCTCCAACAAAGAAAACCAATATACAAAGTCGTTTTCCAGTTGCCGTCCTTCTTAAAGTCCATTAGACCCGGCGCACCCGGCAACGACGAACACAATTAAAGAAAGATAAAAAATAAAAACCTGGGCACAAAAATGAATTCCTAGAAAATGGGATAATATTGATAATAATTGAAAATGTAATAAATGAGATAATAGTACAATCAAAAACTTATATAGAAAAAGTTTGAAAAAAACAAAAACAGGCACACTCCTCGCAACATGTTTCACGCGAATAATTGGCACTTCTACTGAATCTTGTCGGGACTTTACACAAAGCACTGGAGAAAATGACCAGATTCTTATCCCGTCCCAGTCAAGGACATCCGACAGGCAGCAAAAATCAGTCTTCGTCTCCTTCAATCCTAATCTTCATCATTTACACGAGTGCAGCCCTCGGTGACGCCGTACATCAAACAAAAAACTGCCGTCATTAGACTTTCGCAACCACGCACGTCCACATAAAACACTCGCCATCCACCCACGTTTCCCGCCCTCATTCAAACAACAACAACAACCTCAACAAAATGAGTAAACATCAGGTTTGTGACACTGTACTAATTAAACATTATTGTGGTTGTTGTTGTTATTGCGTACCTAATTACAAGAATACGAACCAACCGAAAGGCAATGAAACTCTGCAAACAAACACGAAGGTGACACACGCATGCGCTCGCACATACATAATACAAACAATACAGAATATCTTTATTAATCTTTTTCAGGAAATTATTTTGTCTGCCAACGGTAACAAGACAACATCACTTTACACAAAACATTAGCACATACACAAGCACGTAGTATAAACATCATCATGACTTCTGGAGATGACACACGATTGCGCACGCGTTCACCTTAACACACGTACCTACATATGTGTCTCTGCGATTCTCGAATTCTCCTGTACTTTTTATGGTTTTTTTCCGTTCATCTGGGGCAAGAGGAGAGTACTCGGTTGCCACTGATCAGACAGCCGCAGACAGTGTATTTACTTGCTGCTGTGATAAGTACATCCCGAAAAACAGACAGAAAGTTTATCAGGGAAGTGCTTTGAGTATATGTAAACATTAGTAAACAGGCTCTGCTTGATCCTGGGTATTCTCAGACACGTGTTTGAATTGTCCGATAAAGGCGATTAGATTGTTCTCTCTCTGATGGTCTACTTCCTAAGTAAAAGCTGAACACCCATCTTGTTTGCATCCATACCTTGAACACAATATTTATTGCAAACAGCTTTTATTTCTGAAACCCTTGTCAAAACAAATTCGAGTAAAATAGCCTCCTGTTGTTACTCCAGAGGTAGAATAAACCACCACCAGAGCGTTTGTGACATTTTAGTATACTGGTATGAATTTGATGTGATGATGCACGCACAATATCCTGGATAAAGTTTTACCTGAAAGTAAAAGAAAAAAGGGTCCGGTTGATCTGTGTATTTATGCGCGTGGATTGTATCAACTTTTCGATTTCGTTTGCTGGGTTTGTTTTTCTGAAGAGTCTGTGTCTACACCAACTGTGTGACATTAATGCCTAAAAGCGGTGAACAGTGTGTGCTCTGACCGTTTTGAAGTCTGTTTTGCATGAACAAATATCTGAACCTAACTACACAGTCCACACACACACAGCCTAACTCCTGTTTCTGAGACCACACAGGTGGTGCACATCTCTTTTTATGCAGTTTTTTTTTCTCTGCATTTTTTAGAGTGTGTGTGTGTGTGAGTTCGCCACCGCATGCGTGAATGTTTTCTCACTACCTACGTCAGTACAAGTTGGCGGAACTGTTGCAGTCTATAACTATCAATCAGACATGGTGAGGTAGTATGCAAAGGATACTCAGCTTGTTTACTACAAGCTCCATTACAGCCTTACTGGATGCACGAACGTTGTTTCAGATTGAGTGAACGCTGTTTTTATAAGATTCGAGTGAACGCTGGGGTTTGTTTTTTTTTTTTTTTTTTTTTTGTTTCTTTGGTTTTTTTTTTTTTAAATTTTGTTTTTTTTTTAAGGTTAACGTGAACGTGGCTTCACGAGGCTGGAGTGAAGGTTTGTGTCTACTCAACCTGCGCACTTTACAGAGACGATCCCCACGTCCCCATCAGCTTTGCCTCAGGTGCTGTGCTTGTTTCCATTATCTTCTTCCTGTTTGGATTTTTATCTCGTATTTTAATAACATTTAAACTTTTCCATTTTACATTTAAGATCACCTGCAGCCATCTGCTCTATGAAACATTGTGCGTCCTTGGGGACTACTGTGTGTAATTATTTATTGCGTACATGCGTGGGAGCACCTGCACGTGTAGCGATGTGTGTGTGTGGTGGGGTGAGGGCAGTAGTGCGCAGTGTAGTTTTAATGTTCTGTACTCTCATAGGCGGTCCAGTGGCGCAACGGTTAGCGCCTGCCACCAACGCAGTGAGCACTGGCTGTCCTGGGTTCAGATCTAGTCTCAGGCACGCACTCTTCTTTCTTGTATGTGGTATGTTTACTTGGCCATCTGCTTTGCCGTGATGTAGCTTTAGTTGCTGGCTCGGCATAACATAGCAATGTCCCCAACCCTGTTTTCTGATTGAAGACAACCACTGAACACGTTATTACAGATGAAGTCTTCAGCGGGTTTTTGTTTTTAAGCATTTGTTATTCTTCCATGTTTTAAGCGCGTGTTTTGTCTTCACTATACTAATCGCTAAACCTTAAGTTTTGCACTTAATTTTCTTCGATTTGATTGGTTTAACAATTTTGTTCAACTTTTTTCTTCTTTACCGGCCTTCAACTTCGCAACATTTTCCCTGCTGCTTTAGATTCCTGATATATGCGAGTCAGCAAGTGTGGACGTGATCATGTGATCCGTTCTGCCTCCTACTGGTCTCTTCTTGTTTTTCGCTTTTTTTTTCGCTTTTTTTCACTTTTTTTCGCGCTTTTTTTCTTCTTTTTGAGCGCCAAAAGTGGACAATTATTTGTTGCTGCCACCACCAACCCCAACTACAAATACAACTACTTGTCTTTCCCACAAAAGCTTCGGATAATATTTCCTCAAATCTGGGTAAATACCCAACCTACTTGCAACTTTAATTCTGGAGATACGCACCTTGAATGAGTACCATAACGAGGTCCTAAATGAAGATGTTAGTATTGTGCTTCGATCCTTAATGGAGCCGTATGCTATTTTGGCATGTCATGTTCTCAGTATTATACTTCATCATATGTTCCAGCTTCAGTTTAAGGATAAAACTATACAGGAGTATCTTAAAGAAAGTGATATCCTGTGAAGAATACACAGCTATCCCTGAGAAGTAGACAGTCTGTAGCTAAAGATACCCTTTGCTGCAATGCTTTTCAAATTTCAGACTCACTTTAAAAAAAAAAAATAAAAAAAGAGAAAGAATCTCTGAATTTGTCAACGTAATCATGATTAATACATCAGTCTCACTCAAGGAAAATTCAAGCAGATTTATGCAACTTAAACTTGAGCGCGAACTCATGCACGCACTTGCTCCACCGAATGCCAGGGGTGCTTTGTCGGCCGTAGTTGCAGAAGAGTGCCGTGTGCAGAGCAGCAAGGGACACGAATCTTCGACCTGCTGGCAGAGACTCAACTCGGTGAGTCTGGGGCGGAATGCTATCGTACGCGCGTCTAGTCTCTTAAATATGACTGATACGATAGAAGAAAAACTGTTTAAAGTCAGAAACCTCACCAACGCTCGGTTTTCATTTTGGAAGGTGGCATAGCAAGACTGATAGTCAAGTTTCCTCACGTGTCCCTTATCGGACCACAACAAGTTTTGTATACCAGTCATCACCGTATGGGTGTTTTCCTACGCCAAATCTGTCTGTCTGTCTGTCTGTCTCTCTGTCTGTCCTCTTTCTCATTATGTCATAAGAACTGGCGAGGCACTCTCCAAAATTTGTAATAGCAATCGAAAAGTTATCAAATTCTTTTGTCTTCAACCCTACTCTGCTTCTCACTCTCTCTATGTCTCGCTCTCCCTAGCTTTTTCTTTTTTTCCCCCATGACCTTTCTCGTTACTGTGATTGTTTTGTTAGTTCCGCATCGTCTGCGATACGTTTAAGAAGCGTTGGCGAAATGGCGTGATTATCTCGACATGACATTAGTCCTTCTGTTGTGACGGCAAACATCTCGTCAGGTCGGCTCATAGAATTATGCTCATCGGTGATTCTAAACACTTTGCCATCACCTGACCCTGATTGATCATAACCTTTCGAGGCTTGCCAGCTTGGAGGGAGCTAACCTATATCAAGGGAGCTAACATCCAGAGCGGAGCGGGCAATCTGGTCCAGACGAAAGCTTTTGATTTACGACAGCGATTTCTGGCAAGCGGCATTAAGGTGGAAAGCACGTGTTATCGCGTCCTGACGTGCACACCAGGACACGTAAAACCGAACCAGTGGCAGGGATGGGGGATGTGGAAGCGAGCCAGAGGAGAAAGAGACCTGATGATTTGATAATTATGACGATAACATATAGGAGGTCATTTCACTTGAACGCTCTGCAATCTGTAGTACAGAAAGATAGAAACAAAAGGTTTGTGAACAAAAACGGTAGCATGTAACTGACAGATATGTATGAACACACACACACACACACACACACACACACAGAGAAAAAACAGTCTATTTTTGGACATCAACACTCAATTATTTCCTTTTATTTCGATGCCTGATAAACATCATCATACTTCAGTTTCTCGTAATGTTTTTTCTTTAAAAGTACGGATTAACACTTGAATACTTGAGCACTTTGACTACCTATAGCACGAGAACATAAAATTAAATAGACAAAAGACGGGTATAAAAACAGTAGCCGAGAGACAGAGATTGCGAAACCTTTCTTCCAATGACGATGATGGTTTAAAATTATAATTTTAATCCAGAAATCATTTGGTATCGAAGCTTTGCAATACAACTTTGCGCTGCAAACGCGACAATATAGACAAGTACATGATCATTTAGTTTTGGAAGGTTGCTAACAGGAATGTTTCTTTTTAAGTTGCCAAAAACTGCTAAAAAAAGAAAAACCACTGAAAAAGAACTTGGCCCTATACGACTGTTTATGATCGACAACATCTTAATCGAGGTTGATGTTGTAATTGCTGTTGATGATGTATTTGTTGGAGTTGTTGTGGTTGTTGTTGTCGTCGTCGTTTGCTATATTCACACTTGGTTGTCAGCTTTCGAGATGAAACTGGTAGTCATCTACAGAACATCCACATGTCTGTACAGCTTGATATTGAGGGGCACAGATGTAAGCCAGATCGTTGCTGACTGACTCGTCTGTGTAAGCCCGTAACCATGGTTCTTAAAGACTTTTCTTCTAACACAGCCAGTGATCATGTTTTCTTCCTTATGTCGAGGTGTTCATCATTAGCTGTGAAATGGGAAACGTGTACAGATGGCAAAGCGGTCATGTGTCTCTTCCCGGAATGAGGATCGAGGGGAATCTGATTCTTTACTCTTGTAGGATATAGTTTCTGGTATTGTCTCTACGATGCCTTTGTCTCTTTTACAAAGCTTGATCTTTTGAGCCTGCCTAGAGATAGTCTGGTTGCACTCATTAGATGGTCTGTGTTGTGCTTGTACTAGTGCCTTGCACTCCCTTCTCCTGCCAAGAGGGGGGATTGCTATTATCTGCCACATCTCTGTGTTGGCCTCATGCAGCTAGTGATTATTCTTAGTTCGGCAACAGCATCAGCAGTTAAAGGCTTGCTGGTCGAATTAAGGGATGTGATGGTAGTTGCTGTTCAGGAATAATAATAATAGCAGTTACAGAACGCATTTCCTCACAATGAGCGTTTATAGCAATGGAAACAGCATTTAGATCACGGGAAGATAACAGCGGAGAAAAGTACGAATATTATTACAATCAAGATGATTACTCCTACTACTACTACGACGACGACGATGATGACGATGACGATGACGATCACGATGATAATTACGTAAAGCCTTTTTTTAAAAAAAAACAAAACAATAGGCAGCTCAGACCACACTCGAAGCTCGTCGGAAAACGGGAATGCGTGAGGACATTCATCAAACCATCCCGCTGTCTAAAGCACGTAAGTGGCTGGTGCTGGCAGATTTGTTTCTCCAAAGTTTGTGACTTGCGAAGACGTGATGTGCAGCTATTTGGTATGTTCATGGTGGTGCCTAGAGTCTGGAGTGGATGGGCTGCCCGACACCGTCTAGCGGATAAAGTCCCTTTTGTGTGCCATTCCATCCTGCGAGCATCAGGCGACCCTCAACAAAGGAGAGTAGAGGCCCCCCGGTCACGGCGTGCACAAACATCGTCCTGATAATCGCCCGAGTCGCTAGCGCTGATAAGAATCCGAGGAATTTATGAACGCATCTTACCTCTTGATCGCTGCATCTCTACTTGTTTCAGTCACAAGATGTCGTGCGCCTGCAGGTTCAGTGAGGATACAGGGAGGAATGTGCTTACGAACAGTAGTTGCTTACTCTCTGTGCTGCATTCGGATGGGCTGGATGCGTTGAAATTAGTCCGGAAAGTAGATAACAGTGGGGAAATCCTGTTATAAAAGATAGGCCTGAGGAACTGGGATTGACTAGAGCCCGTGTGCATAACTGGTCACTAAGCACTAGCAGCATGATTATTGCTAAGCAGTCAGCAATAAGCAATGCAGCTACATCTGGCCTCAGATTACAGCTCTCTCTCTCACACACACACACCGACACACAAGCATATATAAATAATAACATAGCAGTACTAAAGTTCACATTAAAATAGCAAATATTTTGTAGTATGTTTAAACTTATATATATGCGCAAATAATTGTTAAAAATGCTTTGAAAAAATATTAAAAGGGAAATGAAAGGTAAGAGTCAAGGGACAATAAGTTCTTAAAAAGCATGACTGGAAAGATACATTTTTTTAAATAGACTATCGAACGATAAACAAGTTTCAAAATAGGGTAACAGTAAATAACATCCGAAATTGGGTGACTTGAATGATAAATGACATTCAAAATAGTTAACATGAAAGATAAAGAAGTTTTCAAAATACTGCGGCGAACGATGTGACATACAAAAATTATCACCTACTATTCCTCGACATGTGGTTCATCTTTGTTATTAACAGCATAATAAAGGTCAATCAATGTAGCCAATTATATTGCTTATATTATTTTTAATTTTCGAATCACGCATATTGTTAGAATTTTGCGTTAAGCTGCTGTAGGCTTAGTCTCTTGTATCTACCCGTCTATGTTTTGCTTGCATTTTGCATTTATTGATGCTTCTTCTGATGATCTGAGGTAACGATTTCTATGAGCTGCTGATGTCGACCCATACATCCTAGTATTTCGCAATTTTGTATCTTTCCCTTTAACATAAGTCGGTGGCCTTTTCAATAAAACATTCAAAATACATACCACATGTTGCTAGTGCTAAAATAAAAAAAAAAACCAAAAAACAATCAATTCAGACATCAACCACCATGTTAGTACAAATCATAATTTCGCTATGTTTTATTGCCTTGTTTTGAATTAATGTAATGCTTTTATTTCTACTACTTAGTCCGAGGGCTAGATGTAAAAAAGCGTAACTTTTTTCTTCCTGTGTTACCCTCCTAAAGACTTACCATTCGCCATATGTCTATCTCCCCATCTCTCGCACTTCTGTCAGGCCAGAAACTGATATCTTCATCTTGTCTTCCTAAAAGATGCAGAGTGTAGTTTGATTTCCAAAGTTGTTCATAAATGGGGCTCTTTTCTCTGAATTCTAGTTCACCTCCGACTATAAAACCAGTCATGTAAGTAAGAAGACTTCTTTCCAACTGATAATTGGGCTTGTGAGATTGTGTCTGTTACATCTGACTGGTAAGAAAAGAAGCTTAGAGGAGGTTTTATCTAATCACAGCGACATTCAAGAAATAGTACCGAGCGTAGCATTTCGTCAAAGACTGAAAACCACACTGTACGCGCGCCTTGATTGGCTGTGACGGACGATAAGTGATGATTAACCACTCGAGACAGGCTGTTTGCTGATGCGCTGCAGCGGACAAAGTTTCAAGAAAATGTCTAACCATCACCCATGGCCTTTGGCTACTTGTATATAGAATAACGAATCGATCATGCTATGAAGTCATCATAATACCCAGGAAACCTGTGATACCATCTTTCTAACAGATCTTTAACTGGACACACAAATATATGACAGTGTGTGATGATAATTATGTACGTAACTCCTATATATAACTCAGGTATTAGGCGATGTGTGAATAAAGCCTTTTGAAGTGTAAACATGTCGAATTGAAGGAGGAAAATAAAAGCGATAAATAAAACAGCACTAAGATTAGTATAAAAGGTACACTAGGTTTTAAAGGAATATTTTTATGTTCATGTTCAAATCCAGTCGAATTTTAGGAAAAAGAGTAAAATAATAGATATTTATTTTGCTGTTTATTCCTGAATGCTAAATATCCTAGTTAATACTGTCTGGTTCATGCGACCTAAACCTAATAAAAAATCGTTTTCTGGAAACGTTTGCTGTTAGTGAGGAGTACCTACATTCTTATGTACCTGTGAGTCTTCTGAAAATAGAGATTGATATTCAAGGCAGAGAGGGGAAATAGTCTTTATTCAGGTCTCTGCCTGTAGACAGATTGGAAGAATCATTGTTCTTCTTGCAGTTCATTGGTCCCCTAAATTTTAAAGAAAACTGTAAATGTATATGACCATCTCAGTAGCTACCACTTAAGAAAAAGAAAAGAAAAAGAAAAAGGTTTTGAGATTCAATCATATTAATCCATATTCCATTTTTTTTTTAGTCTGAAGACATGGAGGACCAGCGGCTGGCACTACGTTAATGTCGTTGTATATTCAGTTTATTAAACGGCCCTTTCATTCAAATTAAGTGTCCATAACCAGTGTATAATTACGTCATGTACAACGGTTGAGTAGTGTTGTGGGAAGATTGTGCCTGCGCACGCAAACATTCACACACCTACTCGCACAAGCGCGCGCGCGCGCGCACACACACACACGCACACACTCGCACACACACGCACTCGTGGAGAGAGTAAGAAAGAGAGATGTCGAGGGGAGGGAATCGGGTTATAAGATTGCATGTTATGTCGCTGGCTCCATCTATCGGTGTTTTCTATCGTAAATGCACCCGCGCTCAGGGGCTGAGCTTGCAAAATGGTTTCTGTTTTGGGATTCAGCTAGGATTTAAGAGATATACCAGAGTCGTAATGTCTTGCGTGGTATTAAACGCCGATCTAGATTAAGGGAATCAGACATGATAACGCCCTTTAATATGTCGTTCAGAGAGTAAAGCTTATGTGGACATGTTACAGGTTTAGAAAGCATATAAAATGAGACTCCTAGCTCTTCTAGGTGTAAAAATGGAAAGGTTTTGCCCCCTCCCTCCTCCAGAAAAAAGCTGTCCAGAAATCTGTTTTATAAACAAGGCGAAGATCTTCGAAACAGTGGCTGCTACAGAGTTTCAGCAAAGGGCTACGAAGAACACGTGCTGTAGTAGCTGAATTGTTGTGCTTTTGTCTGAAACTTAGCATAGTTTTAATTCATTTTATTTTTAAAAAATCTTTAAGACCGTCCTCGAAATAACTACCTGCAGAAGACGAGTTACGATTCTAAGTATGCAACCACCTTCATTATTGTTCCTATCTAAACACATATCTAAGGTGTCAGTCGTTGGACGACTTCACTCGTGGTTACACAGCAATCCTTTCATTAAATCACTATTTTATCTTTAGCAATGACATTCTCTTTTGTGCTTCTTTAATTTGGATTTCTGTATATGATTCTGTATAAGTATTATGTATCTATTATGTATATATATATATGAAATCGTTTGGCTGAACCTTTGGAAGTGTTGAGGGCTGAACCCGTGTGCGTCAGATGTGGCGTGGTTGAAACGTAGATAAGGCCAGCTGTTACTGATACGCAGACGGTGGACGGCCTGCTGAGTGGAGGGACTACTATCATTTAACAGAAGCGCACTGGGTCCTGGGAACACGAATCTCTTACAGCCATTTGAGATGTCTACACTGTTACTTACCAGACCCTACAGTCCACATCGATGGTGTTACTACTTTATTGAGCTTTTGTGAGTTGTCTATAGTATAAAGGTACAGATGACTGATTATGCTGCTTCATCTCTCTTCGACAGTTGGTAGACAGAAGTCAGATTCATTAAAGGACTAGTGGAGTGCAAAAGGGTTTTGTCTAATAATTGGGTAAATCTGTGAAAGGTACTATTTCCCAAAATCTGTTTGAATACCCGACTGCTGCTCTCAAGATATACAACTAAAAACAACTATACAACTATTCACAGAAAAAATGGTTAAAAGCGTGACCTTTACGATAGGTCTGATTCCCAGGTCTCCCACTGGTTGAGCCCTTCACAACTTAAGTATATCCACACACCATCATGACGGCTGTGTTGTTGGCCTGGACCTGATTATAGTGATAGCTGTAGGTATGTATCTCGAGAACAGAAGTCGGGTATGCACCCAGACTTATGAAAACAGTACTTGCCTTGTTTTAGCCAGTAGTAAGAAAAATAAATTGGAACCTACTAGCCTTTTTAAGAAACCGCATAGACGATGTGTAAATCAGGGCTTCTGCTTACGCAAAAAATTGCGTACAGTACGCATTAAACGTTCGGAGGACCCCTTCAATTTTCGTCAATGGGGTCCCATTCAAATTTGGACGAAGAACAGGGACCCCTTAAAAATCTGAAGAAGGGGTCCCTGGGACCCCAAAGAATTTAGCCTTAGCAGAAGCCCTGTAAATGAATATATTTGTCGTCAGGAGCACACAGTCTCAAACACATTAGTGTTATAGGTATTTTAATATCACCTCAGTTAATTCTTAACAAGTTCTCTAGGATAACTGTAAATACATCATTTTTTAACATGGATGTTTAGCCGTTAACATTATCATACAACTCTTTTGTTTCAATCACGATGCATTAACGTAGCTCTGAGCTGTTTGTTTTCCTTTGTTTTGTTTTGTTTTTGTAACCAGTCTTTCAAAGTTTACACTACTGTCAGCATAAATCACTTAGAGACACTACTAAGACAAGAAGAAGAACTATATTCACGTTAGCAAAGTAGAACAAAAGAATCAATATATATATATCGTTCGTATGTAGGCACACACACACACACACGCACGTACATGGATACATACACAGATATTCACACACACATTCATTTACACAAAAGCACACGTAAACACATACAGAACGTATCTTGCTTAGCTCAACAAGCATAATAACTTATAGTAGTAATAAAGAATTCTGATCTCGTTCAAGAGCTCTCCTGCTCATCAAGGTCTTGCAGCGTCTTCCGCGGATCATCGTAAGCGGCTGTTCTGGGGTCATTGGGGACACAACCGGAGGAGCGAAAGTGATAGGCGTGAGTGACGATGGGAGCAGTCCATGCTCAAGACATGTCACCTCTTCTTTGAGGGCATCCAGGTAGGCACGTAGACAGAATTCATATCTCGCTTGTTGGCACCAGGTCCAGGACTCCATCCAGTCAGGGAAAACAAAGGGCGGCAATGGAAGAGCTTCTGGCGATAAGGCGCAAGGCTGGAGAATGCCCCGTGTAAACAACACACAGAGCGAGGAATTCTAGGGGCCCCTGTCTTGATTTCTGTTTTGATAACGTCAGTAACGGCTGCAAAAGCTGCTGAAATACTGACTGGCATGACAATTTCTCCGTGGCGCTTGCGTACGCACGCGCGCGCGAGAGAGAGAGTGAAGGGTCGAAAGTTATTTACAGCTGGAGATAAATGAAGATGCATGCACAAACTATAGCTATATGTTCTGTTTCTATATTTATACTTTGCCTTTTTTCTCGTCTCTCCGGGATCTGCCTTCTTGCCTCTTTTCTATCTCAGTCGAGTTTATTTTTGTATATTTTGTTATGACTCATTCGAGAGTTCTCGATTTCTTCAATTTTTTCACTCCAAGACGTTTTAAGAGATGGGTTTTATTACAGTAATAATATATCGCAGTTTTATGGTGAGGGTGAGTTTGTGTTCTTATTGTTTTAGCTGCAATCCTCTGTCGTCCTCTCTATCCATCTATCCATCTCTCTCTCACACACAGTCCACACAAAGCTTCTAAACCACTTCCAGAAGTGCATGTTGGTGGTTGCCTTCCCTTTGCTTCCATAAGCTGGATGGTTCATATGAAGTCTAAATTACTCGCTATCCATCCAAGTTAAGACAAAAGGCCACTGTGTTCGGACCCTGCCACTGGTCGCGCCTTGCCAGGCGATGATGTGATGTGTTTCATCATCAGAGTCTCTCACGATTGACAGTCAGCGGGACTAGAGGGATGCGCAGAGAGTTTAGCGCTCGATAACACGCTTATCTCGATAACACGCTTATCTGGCTCTGTGTGTACCAAAACTGTTTGCAGGAAGCGAAAACACCACCAGACGGACACAACGTTCTCCTTGTGAGAACGGAACAGGGGAGGCAGCTATTCATGAAAGGGAGGTAATCTTTTAAGAGGCAGGGGCAGATAAACCGCGTCGGTCTTGCCAGGTCTAAAACGTAGAGACACTAAAAGGGTATCGTGTTGCCGACGATAGCGAGGGCGCAGTGGCACCCGGTCACAGGCGCAGAGGTGACGTGAGGGGCTGTGTGAAGGACGCGACGGATGTGTGAGAACGCACATCGAGAGGAAGCCTGTACGTAACACCCTCCCACCTTTTGATAACATGAAGACGCCTGAGTGTTCGAGCCTTGGAAACATAAATAAATAATTAAATAAATAAATAAGCATCACGGGTCTTTTTATATGATTGACAAGCGTTCAGATGGGGTTTTTTTTTTCAATTGCATGATGTTTACAATGGCGGTGCTTAACATTTCCCAAATTTGGGCATCAGCTACTGTGACAGTTTAAAGTCGATTGCTTGTCTGTTGTCATACTACTGACACAAATGACGCAACAATGTCTTCAAAGTCTCATACTACAACTAGAGGTATACAGGGTCATCATATATCCTGCTTCATTGTTTGTAACGAAAAACTTGTGGTTGTTTCACTTTGCTCATTACTCCCTTTTGGTCCACTTTCCTTCCTTTTCATTCATTGCTTGCTTTTCAGAAGGTAGCTAGTATTTTCATTTTACAAAGTGACTAAGTTTGTCAAACCGAACCTTAGGCGATAACCTCTAGCAGTGAGGACGTCTACAAAGAGTTGTCTGCCGGTACAAGCGGTATTGCTATGCCGATTCCTTTACGCTTGTTATAACACAAGATAAAGAACTCTGTGTACGGATCGCCCTTACTTTTTACCATAACTTGAAGAGCCTTTCTCGTTAAATTAGGAGGAAAGGTGGGGGGAAATGAGTGAAATGAGAGATGCTAAGCGGCATGTAGAGAGGGTAGAGGGTCTGAAACACGAAGAGCTTCCCACAGCCGTTGACATATTCTCCACCACACTGTCAGAGACACTCAGCAACCACAGAGATTATGCTCTTCTCTTTTTCTCAAGCTTGAAATAGACGAGTGAGAGAAAACACAGCGCGAAGCATGAGAGCAGGTATCTGTTTTTATATGTTTCTCGAATGTAAGGTGAGTATGTTGGCGCTGCGTTTCTTATTGGAGATTTTAAAATAGATTGGAATGATTGCTTTCTTTTCTTAATGTGAATCGCAAGCTTTTATTTAGAAAAATAAAGTACATAGAGCAAAAGACGTCATTGCTTCATTATTTATCTCTTTTACCTTTCTTTCCTCGTTGGTCAATGACACTCTGTCTTCTGCTATTACCTGTGAAATTGCCCACTGACGCGTTTTTAGTACTGAAAAAAGTGAAAAGTATTTGTGACTACATCGATAATTATAAAAATGGTGTACACAGAATTTCACCTGTGTTAGGAAAGCAGGGAATAAATAGGAGAAAAGCCAGAGAACTGTTCGCGGTGTTTAGTAGAGTTGTGATCGTGACAGTTCATGTACTTACTGCTGTTTCCCTACATGTCTCCATATACCGTTATCTGGGTACGCGATTATCTGGACTAGATTGGCAGAATTCATTCCTCTTGGCCAGGCTGAATTACTTTTATCAAAGAAAGTTTAAAACTACAATACCATGTAAGTGGTCCATGGGTCCAGTATTTCACTGATATGTTAGTGTGAGCGTGATGGGTTTTTTTTTCAGTTAGAAGTAGCATTGTGCGTTTTCATTGCCAGCATTTTCCACATAGAGTGCTGCCTGTTTTGTGGTTTAAAAATAAATTCATAGCTTGAACTTCACATTCTTCTAAAGCTCACTTTCGTCTTCGACAAAAAATAGTGGTAAGATAAAAGTGTCTCACGCTTCTTTGAAAGACAGAATGCAGTCGTCTTACGCCATTTTCTTCAAGAGAAATTTACGCAAATAAAAACGAACTTCAAAAACAAACCGCCCAGTATACACTGTATCGTAAATGAAAAACATCCCTGACACAGGTAAAACAAATATATATTTTGTCTGTCAGCAGGGGAATAGACTTCAGGCAGAATTCTGAACAACACAACTTTGATTGGAGTATTTACGACGGTCACAATCAGCACGCGCGATATTTCTTTCAGGCTTGCTCAGCCGCCGGCCTGTGGCGCGGAAGAGAAGATTCCCTCGACAACGACGTTACGGTCGATGATATTACCAAACCAGCTGCGCAAAGGAATCATAAAGTGATGACTAGCACGCGTCATTGGAAGCGCCATCTTTAAACGAGCAGAACATCTACGGATTCCGGCAACTGCTTCGTGCTGGCTCTGGTAGCTGTAGTCATGCTTGCCCGTCGCCAGTCTCGCTGCTCTGACTTCCAACTTCTTTATTATTGTGTCTCGTTCTACTTTCCATAAGCTGATCAGCTGAGTTTTTAAAATGATTTGGTAATAATCTTTTGTTACATTTGAAGCTCGAGGATCGTCGCATCTGTCTTCAGAGATGTTTCTTTGGAATTATTCGTTCTAGATTTCTATTTAATAACAGTAGTTAAAGTGATTAGGTACTAACTATTGTCACGGTTAGGGTATAGAGGGGGATGGGGTGGTGTCACCCACGTGTACAAAGCCCCACCTACCTCACCCCATTGCATGAAAATCGAGGAGCATGAAAACTCATGTTTGTTGAGCTCCACTTACGTGTCATGGCAACATAAAGTTTATCCCTCGCTTGAGGCTTTTCACACTCCTGTCGAGGGTGGTCAGTATCACTCGCTCCGGTCCCTACAATTGTGAACATAGCTCATTATCTTCACCTTGAACACGGAAAGTGAATTTCTGATGTATTCAGTGCATATCGTCAGACTACAGTACGATCGTACTAAGCGTCAGTTGATTTCCACTCCTAGCCTGCTCTGGACACTTCCGGCATGAGATGCGAGATGCAGCATCTAGCATGAACACACCTTAATGATTGCTTAATCGCCTGACAAGACCGAGATACGCCTTCAAAACCACTAGTAAGAACTTGTTAAGGGTGAAAATGTTCTGTAGCTCGTGATAAGGGTAAAAAGGCACCGCGGCAACATGTCTGGCAACAGGAAGTGGTCTGGCCCGACCCCGACCCCTCCCAGCGAAAGATGAGAGTCGAAATACTGTCGACCCTGCTTGTGCTGTCCAAGTTTGTCTGCGCAGTTCTGGCAGATGAGCTTTAATAAAATAAATTATTATAATTTATAATATAGCGTATTTTAATGCATTTTCTTCTCCACCCTTAATGCTAATGGTGAATATAATTTCATTGCATGGATGTGCTAGAAAAAGATTTCAATTTTGTTTGAGAACTTCACAGCAAAGTCCAAAAGTCAAAACATATTTTTATAACTCTCAGAGAGCATCTAAAACCATTATATATCATAAGTATTAATGTAAAAGTTAATTATATTGTTATTAATACATAAGTTCAGTTGACGCTGAGTTTACTCTGTCCCTAGACTGTATGTTACACCTCTGATCAAAACCCAATAATGTACACTTGCTTGACACTGGACAAGTGACCCCTGCCATCAAATATTCAGTAATCTGAACTCCATGTGATCAAGAACAGACATAAGGGAGAGCCTCCCCTGGCAAAAGAAATGGTTTAACCAAGTTCTAGTCTCACGATGCATGTTGAGAAGTGCTTGATGACCTGAGTGTGCGAAATCAAACTCTTGCAGGTGGACCGCTCCCTCTGACCCCAAATAAGCTTTATTAAGCTCGTGTGTAGTAGCGTACGCAGAGGCCTCCTCTCCGACATTCCGGGAGGGAGGGTTTTTTGCAGCGGAAGGAGTGCTTCTTGGTTCTTTGCGACTCTGTTTTGGCCAATGAAGGCGATATAAATCTCATTAGAAAAGCCTGTATGTTTGCATGTCATCAGCTTAAGAGTTTGGCGAGCTGAGGTACTCCTTGCATAGTTCAAACATTTTGGCAGTTGCTCTTTAAAATGGTGTGGGTGCAGCTCAAAAGGTGATAATGAATGCCGTAGAATTCTACGAAGAATTTGCTTGCAATAGCTGAATTCTTTTATTGTAAAAAATATAAAAGTCATCAAAATATGTAATTACTAATTATTGAATGGCATGTTTTTGATTCGAGAACAAGAACGGACTACGTAGACAGCAGAAAAAAACAAAAAACAATTTACATTTTTCTTGAAAGATAGATACACTGTACAGGAACAAATTACCTTAAGAAAATCGCGTTGTATCAGGGGAAGTCCTTTTACTAGTGAAATATCACTGAGGGGCTTGCAGAGGTCTCTTATTTAGACAAAGATGAGAAATTTATTCGGCTAAACAAGTATTTTTGTTATCGTCTTTGCATTATTATTTTCTGTCACCCAATCTGTCCGTCCTTGTGTACTTGTTTTTTTCATGATATATTTCCTAGTGACCTTTATTATAACTCTTCTGGTCATGTGACATAGCGCATGCTGATTCAGCCAGCTCTTTTGATGTGTCGTCTACCTTCAAACTTTGACATGCAAGCGTGAGGACGGGGAAGGGCTGTAGTTGGAGCTGAGCAGTGCTCAGCCATGTCACGGCAGTATCGACATCGTCATCGGCAGAGCCTCTAAACGCTTGTTAATTTGTATTTGCTTTTGTTTTTGTTGTTTTGGCACAGAAATCGCCTCCCAGGGCCTGATAACCCCTTGCGTCTGATAGCCGAAAGCTAAATATAGCTATGGAAAGTAATCTGGCAACCGCTTGAAGCTTTGTCGTCTGCTGCCCGTCGTGATGTGTTGATGAATTCATATCCGTTGCTCTGTCGACGGTTGACTTTCTGTTGTGATGGACGAGTTAAACATGGCCACAAACGTTTTGTATCTCATTATGTAGACATAAAGACTTTATTGTCATAGCCTCCTTGCTGTCGACAGAATTAAAGGCTCGTTTTCGGTTCTTTTTTGTAACCTTACCCTGCTAGAGAGCCAGAGAATATCCCGCCTTTTCACTCCGATATGCACGTGTGCTTGCATTAACCACTGTGTTATTAAGTTTCATTTAGCTGTTTCTAAAACAAACTTCCAGTTCGTGCTTCGTTCAATACGTTCAAGTTTCACATGGTATGTTTTTCTGTTAGCCATAATACTGTGAGTTCTTTCCCTCTCTTCTTCTGTTCTCTCTTTTGGTTGCGGTAAGTCTTGTCTGGCACAGATTAATCTCCCAAGGATCGCTGCCGTCTTCCCTCAGCAACAGAGAGTGGAATAAAAATAAGGTGAGAACGAGTTGTCTCCCGCTGGCGGTGATAATGTGTGCACCGGCCCGGATGTTCAGAGCAACATATTACAATAATGGCATCACAAGAACGTTGGCGATACGTCATGCCCATTAAAGTCTTCAAAAACAAAACTCTGTACTCTGAGGAAAGACTTACCTGGCATTATCCTTTTTTCAGAGACCGTTAACACTTGAACCACATCCTCGGATATGACCGACTGCAACTTCTCCCCGCCAAACACAAAACCCGGTCTCTGTCAGTTTAGCAGCAGCTTTTCTCCTTTCTTTCTTTGAAGCAGCGTCTTCAGGTAATGGAGTCATTTATATGGAGGTGAAAGATACTTCACGGAGCACTGCGCTCCGAGAAAATCTTGGGAGACATAAAGAGACAATACAAATCCTGATGCTTCCTTTGAAGACAATTTTCCACCTGATGACGCAGCCATAGCTTGAGGCGAAAATCGCGCACGTGGGCTTCTCATCTTCTCGTAGCTTCGCCTTTCTCTTTCTGATCTGGACGCGAGGATGAAACAGACAAACCGCAACCTTTTAGGGTTTTTTGTTTTGTATTAGGTTTCTTTGGTCGCGGGTGCTTGTTTTTTTTTTTTTTTTTGTTTTTTGTTTTTGTTTTGTTGGCGTTTTAGGGGAGGGGTGTTTTTTTGGTGCGGAGGGAATAAAAAAGTTCTTAATTATCAATAGAAAAAACGGGAGGACCTTAATTTAGAATCGACCCTACAAACGTCTTTGTGTGCCATTACCAGGCACGAATGCTGAACGAGAGCTGCCCTTGTCTTCTAATAACAGATTTCTGCCCTGGACGATACTCAACAATTTGCGAAAAAAAAGAAAAAAAAAGATTTTTGATGGTCACGTGGGTGGCAGAGTGAGTGAACCAGCCAGAGAGCCAGCTAGCCGGTCAGCAAGTCATAGAGAATTCAAAAAAAAAAAAATTTTGCGCGTAACCTGTGATAACTTGGTAGAGCGGACTGCAGAGGTTCAAACGCCTTTCATTGATTTTCCCTGTTCACTTCACCGGTAAAAATAATCCACCCAGGGTAGCGACCTGAGGCGAACAAAAGAGGCGGGAAGAACATTGTAGCACATATCGTCGATGGTTCGTTGTCGTATTCGTGTTCTGAATGGCTGATGATTGATGCAAGTATCCAATTAAAGTGCAGGCTGAGCAGCAGACCACGACATGGAAGCGGCGAGACTCAACGGAGTGAGTGGCAGGATACAGCAGCATCCGCTACACAGGTCGATGTCATCGGCATCATCGTGAAAGGAAATTAGATGAAGAGGAACTTTCAGACCAATCTCTTGCTACACAAATCACAAGTTACAGTCGCTAGGACTCTGCGCATGCCTGCCCCACTGAGTATATAGTCTGCGCATGCGGGAAGAGTTAAGTCAGTCGCTGCGTGGTAAATAAAAACGTTTGAACCTTCGTTCGAAAATGCATCGTGAACAAATGTATGATTATGTTTAGGAGAATAATTCAACGTCAGATGTGAATCTTTGTTTTAAAGTTTCCAAAAAAAAATTATAAAACATGTTAGTCAAACTTTGGTCTACATTATTCGTTGAACAAAACTTTTGGATGTAAATTTTGTGAAGGTCATACCTAAAGTTAATATTTTTATCCCTTTATTAAAGTCCAAATTTATTGTGGAAGAGTATAGGGCCTCTATAAATAACAAACAAGTTTCTTTTCAAAAACAGTGACTCCAACTCATCCATTCTATTTCTTCAATAGCACAATAGCGTCTGACATGCTTGTTGTCTCAATGTCTGTGAATTGAAAAAAGCTTAACCTCCACCTCACGCATGCGCAGGCTGTACCCAGTTGGTCACTCACACGAAGACTTCCGCACTCGTTGCACGAGCAGTTGTTGGTCAGCCTCTGGCGCTGACTGCCAGCCCTGTCTCTGGCACTAGGTGGCGCCACTTTGAGATCACAATCACGTCACACCCAGCTCATTAATATTATGTTCCAGGTAGAACAAGGTAATCAGCAGGTGCGTGATCTGGATGCTTATTCGGGTACTTCGTCCATGAATAGAATACTGGTTGCTCTTAAATTTTAAACTTGATGAGGCTACTTGATGCTGGGCTGCGCTTTTTTTCTGCTTTTTAGTTGTTTGTTTTTTTGTTTTCTTTAGCTCGTGTGATTCCTACTGTAGTGCTGTAGAAAATTGGGAAATACGGGATGAAACGACGCAAATAGTAAACACGCTTCGGTGGGAATAAATGGCTGAACATTGTTTACTGATGTATCTTTAGGAGTTGGCGGACAAGAGACAACAGCCTTGCAATGCACACAAACAACAACGCCGTAGTGCTGACTAAAGCTGTGTTGATTAAGTGAACTGTTTTCTTACCGGACGAGGATGTTTAATTGCTTATATAGCTCACTGCTTCATAAGAGCATTGTGTGGGAGGGAGCATCTGCCGCGAGTTAATGCATTTGTCCATCATTTATGTAATTTCCGCCCTGTCAGAGGATTTGAGTAAATCAATCATTGTCTGACAGTGGCGACTCCAGTCTAAGATTCCACGTGTTCCATGCTTGTCTTTAACACCAAGAAAATCCAGCACATCTTTATAACAACAGTTCTGGAGAAGCAAAGGAGGGGCGGGGAGCACGTGGTGTCACCAGTCGTGAAGAGAATAATATCTGCTTTGAGCAAAATAGCACTGTGCGCATTAGTAATGCTACACGTGGTCAACATTATTTTCTTACCTTGCAAAATCTGTGATTTTCACTTCTTTTTTTTTTTAACCCCTGGCATTGCGCGAAATTGCCATGCAAAGTGTAGAAGGAATATGAGAATGTAAGCACACCTTCTAAACCTAACACTAATGCGGGAGTTTCATTCACTCTCTTGGCATGTACGTGAAACTTTGCACACAAAAAGAATGTTGAACAGAAAACCACGAAAGAAAAAATAAAACAAAGGAATAAACATTATGGACCCGTGTTCCATCAATGCGGCACATCGATCTCTGTGCCTTTCTAATCCCCCATAAAAAAAAATCACCCCGAATATAGACATATCGACACCCGTAATACACGCGCAGACTTACCTGATATCAATACAGGTAAACATATCTAGCGACATCATGAAACCATACATCTGCCATTTGTCAGAGGTGAGAGCTTCGTGCATGCGATGCCGATGCTTAGTACCCAGAAGGCAAAGTCCTCATCTTTCCTCGTTTTATTTAATCAACAGACACCGATTTCTCCGCCTGTTCCTGTTCACTCTTGCCTAGCCCACGGCCGTACATTCGACCCTCTAGCATGGCCACCATTTGCTGCAACATCGTGCACGTTATCGACGTCAAGAAGAGGGGAGACCACTCAAAGGCCTGGATGCAGCAAGGTAATAATGATGGGGGTGTGGGGAGAAGGGGGATCTCGCACAAGTGCCGCCGTTAGTCCGAGGTTCACGCCGACCTAGCCACCCCCCACCATCCTCCTGACACCCGATAAGCGACCCTTCCCATGCCTGTGATGTTGTTGCTGCTGCGGACTACCGTCACCTGCTTCATCAAAACAGCTCGGAGTATTGGAAACTGTAATTAGTTCTTATCGACTGCTCCGTGTCCTGTACTCTCGCCTGATTCAAGTGAACCTGAATGAAGAGTGTCTCGCAACTGTCGTCGCTCGGGTTGGGCACGACACACGCACGCATGCACATAAACTAGACACTGAGTGGCAATCTTCACAGAGCTTCATCCATCCATGTTGAAGAAGAAAGTTCCCGTCTTCGAAAACATTGTTCGCAATTCTGGGGCAGACAACTTGGTGTTATTCTGTATTCCTGTCTCCATTCTGTTACCTAATTATTTGATGAAGATGTGTACGAAGCTAACTTACTTTAAACTCTCCCTCTCTCTCTCAAATGGAGTCCCGAAGATTCTGGGTGCGATGGGCAAGCGATACAAACATTGCCCTCCCATCACTCTGGTAACATCAGTGCTTGCTCGTTGTGCAGAAAAAAAAATAAAACATAAAAAGCCAGTAATTCTGTTGACAACGATAAAGCATTTAAGCATAGATCCCTGTCATAATAAACATTTTATTTACATCCAAGTAATTATAACAAGGGGCCACGGAATGATGACCCCAACCTCACGATCTTTTCCTCGTGACATCCCTCCATCCCCTGCTACCTTCTTTCGGGTATTTAGATATGTGAAGTACAGCTAACACGATGGTTGCATATGAAAGTATTGAGTAAGTGTATGTGTAAATGTATATCGTCAGTAAGCGCGAGGTACAGCTCGCGGGAAAGATCGACAGCTAAATGTTCATTATATACACAAAGGGGCAGATATAGGTATATCTAGTGTATAGGTATGTTGTTTATTTATTTCTAGGCTGGGTAGGCAGGCTGATAGTTGCGAGTCTCTCGCCTCTCTCAACGTCTTTTCATATGACTGACGTGTACATGAATAAGAGCTTAGAATGTTTGATATTTCAGATCAGTGATTTTTCTTGGAGGTTACAATGTCTTCTATTTCAAACAATAACATAAGAAGACTGATCATTTCATCAGTCATTCTTTCTGACACATTAACACTGAAAGGTTTTGTCTAAAACATTATTTGAAACAATCTACAGTTCTCAAATATTTAGCCAGCAATAGCTTAAGAAATCACACAGAGGCACCCTGCCGTACACGTGACTGCTCTCTCTCTCTCTCAGAGACAAAGAAAGAGAAAGATTTGGCAGACTGATGCAGACATATGTTTTGTCCTCAGCGAGGAAAGATTGTGTAAACTTCAGCCTGCAATCTTGACCTGACATTATCTGTATGTGGGTCGATGACAGCTCATTGGGCAGATTATAGACATTGTTTGGAGTTTTTTCCTTTAATGTTTGGCTGAAGTCAAGTTGAAGGTTCTCACATAAATATTTTTAAAAACTAGGAGCAACAAGGAATAAACTATTTTTAAAAAACTATCGCTATGCTTTATTATCGGTTAACGTATCAAATGCACAGAACACTGCAGTGAAATATGTATGTGTTTATGTTTATATATATATCGTGATAAATCAGTATTGAAATCAAGAGTTACCATTTCGTTTTTTGGCAGGCTTACCAAAAGAAGATGAAAGACGGTGTTGTCCAAGTGGAATATCAGTCGAGCTTGATCATTAGCTTCTTCAACGGAAACTCCAAGCCAAGTGTTTTCGATTATATCGTTAAACTAAGTGTGCCAGAAGTTTTTCACAGTCTACCTGATTACACCTGGCACCGTCTGGAAACTTTAGCCGCTGGAAATTAACCACGTGGTCCTAATGTAATAACGACCTGTGCGCCATGACGACACAGACACACAAACGGTACGTAGCGTCATCAGTGACTGAAGCGCGCGCGCACACAAACACCTCGCAGCATAGAGAATTCTCTCTCTCATACACGCAAACATGCGCAGACACACGCATCCATACACGCGCACACAAACATATAGTTACTCAAATACACAGACATACAAACACACATTCACACTTACACACACACACGCGGGGAAAGAGACTGACAAAAAAACACAGAGCAGAATGTTTAAAAAAAAGTTTTGAGAGCTAGCGCACGAAACAGTTTGTTGCTTTGTAAGTTATTTTGTTTTTCTTATTTTTCTTTGATACAATGAAAGAAAGAAAAAGAAAATAGGCAGAAAGGAGGAACAAAGTGAGTAGCAGATGAAAGTGATGAGCAGACATGCTCAGGAGACGGCGAGGCTGAAGGTTAAACGACTAGCGGCTGTTGGCGCGTGCACGCGTGCGTGCGTGTTGGGGAGAGCAACGGGCCTCGAGGTAGATGGGATGTGGTCGTGATATTCTGACCTTCTGGTAATAACGCCTCTCTTTCCTGCCTTCTGGCTTCCTTTACTCGTCTCTAATCGAACTAAGCTGATCTTATCTTTTTTCGTCCTTTCCTTCCCTTCTTTTCATTGAAGTAATGGCAGCTTTCTTCGTGTTGTATCTTGGTGCTTCGGTACTGGTGATGTGGCAGGGTCTGCGAGTGGTCTTTTCTTGATTTTTTTTAAAACTTGATTAACGGCAGTAGACTCTGTGTTTATCCTTCGGCAAGATTCGTTAATTAAGATCTGCTCAATTTCTAAACTTAAAGGGACAAGCAAGTCTCCACAGACTGCAAGCTTTCCTCTTTTCTTTCGACACAAAAGCGAGAAATCATGGTGGCGCTGGCCTGTGGGCAAAGCTGCTAACGGTATCGCAGTATCGCTCGACACTTGTCACTTGGATCCACCTCAAAACAACGATTTTCTTGCCCAATGGGCTCGCCTACATCACGTGTTAGTCTGTTTTTCTGTCGAGAAAGATACCGCAAATATGTGTTTTAGATTGTAAGTAAACGATCGTTTTGCGGTCCAAAATCTCGAACATAATTCACAACGTAGAAGCCATCATTTAAACCCAACACCATTTGACTAGCTTTTCCCTTTAATGTTTTTCTGATAAAGAGAACGAACATCAGTTGGCTTGTGCTGCTTCCAAAACGCGGCCTGTATCTGGGACACTGGAAACCCAGCACCGAGTGAGGGATCTCCTCAGATGCATAAAAAAAAAGTTTCTAGCCGCAACATAAGAGAACTGATGAGGGGTTTTGTCTGAACATTGATATAGTCCGCGATGTACGTTTAGACAGACGCACGCACGCACTCACACACATTTCTTTTTCCTCCATCTCGCCTACCCGACTCGTAACTTGCGTCATTTTCCGATCCATATAACGCACCCGTGATACACCTCAGCTGTTGTACGTGTATCAGCAAGCACATCTTCTCGGCAAGAACTGCGCCAGGAGTATATTCTTTGGGCTCTCTCTGTCTGTCTGTCTCCCTCCCTCTCATTTTTTTTTTTTTTCCTAGTTGCACCTGCATGGAATATCCATTTATTCTGCGTTGCGGTAGTCGGTGTGTTTACGACGTACACCCGCTAATCGATACATGTCGGGGCGTCTACAGGTCCGCGCGTGTGATGCATAAAACATTGGCATGAGAGATGACGTTGTTCGTTGTGAAGGCTGCGCTGGTCGTGCACGCGCCAGCAGTTCACACCCTCCACTCCACCCTACTTCAACCCACCCACCCACTCCGAAGACGACCACGCCAACGGCCGGCGAAACCGCCAGGGCGGCTGATGGATGTCAGCTACCTGTTCCTCAGGTGAGAGAAGCAGCCGCTCACCTCAGTCGCCACTTGGAGGAAGTGTCGGAGCAGAGCAGGCGTGCGAAAATGAATGAGCCCACGCGTGTTGTCGCGACGGTTGGACGGAGCAGGCTCCCTGTCTGAGGGAAGGGGCTGACAGTTGAGCTACACACTTACAGACAACGTGTAAAGACTTGCAAAGACAAGGCTGACTTGGAGACAACTGGCATCTTCCTTGTCGCATGTGTTTCCCGAGGCACTGCGTCCTGGTAGTCGGAATATTTCTTCGTTATTTATTTATGAGGGTGCTTTTCAGGAGCAGGAGGATCTGCAGCATTTTTTTTATCCCATGCGCTCGGCCCCTGTTCAAACAGGGTGAAAGGTTGTGGACTACACAGGGGCCAATATAGTAAATTCCAAACAAAATTCAACCTAATGTGTGAAGATGTGCCTGCATGCAACTTCAAAGGCTAGACTTTTAATCGTGTCATCCAGATATAAATACAAGAAGAATATTCGTTGGTGTTGTCACGAGACATGATCACCATTAGAGCTTCACACATGACCTCTGACCATTAGAGCATCACAAACGTGATAATTCATGCATAGAAACCCTTCATAACCTATAGAGGAGTTCAGTCTAAGACTTCGCGCATTCTAGTCTCTAATGCTTTTGCTTTCTCGTGGAGAGCCTGCTGTTCACGGCAGGTTTGTACAGACCAAACCTCGGAGCCTGACTCTGTCCTGGAAAGAGCTGTTGTTACAAAAAATAAGTTACAAAAGAGCGCCAGGGAGCATCCCCGTGCTTTTGGCAAAAATAACAATCGTTACTTGTCACCGCATCAAGTTATCCTTTTCCTATCAAAACTTTAGGGCACTCCCCGCGTACAGGAAAGCTCTTCCTCCTGGCAAGACCCTCGGCTGATACGGGTTGATGCACAAATCGATTTGACTTGCCTTTGACGTCACGCCGAAGCCGCTGGCTGGCACGGTGCCTGCACACAGACCTGAGCGAGGAGCAGGCAGTCCACAACCCTGCACCCCATCTACACAGGGGCCGCGCGCAGGGGCCGCCGTCTCCAGATAATCGTTTGGGAAGCATCACGCCGAGCCTTCCTGGCTGCTTTCCTCTGTGCGGAAGAATGAAATCTTTATTCCTTTAGCTTGTTTGTTTCGTTCTTCGCTGATCATCTTTTGCTTGTTTCCTCCTCATTGCTTTCAGTCCTTTTAGTGAGGTGTTCGTGTCTGTTGAATGTATGTACTCGCGTGCACATGCATATGCTTGCGATGCTGACCTGCGGCTTCCGGTTGCCTTCCGCAAAGTTCTTCTGCGCCAGAAGACAGTGAGGTTGATTAATTAATAATGAACCGTGTCAAGGGTAGGTCACATTATTATGTTGCAACAGCTTGATCAGGGCTTCTGCTAAGGCTAAATTCTTTGGGGTCCCAGGGACCCCTTCTTCAGATTTTTAAGGGGTACCTGTTCTTCACCCAAATTTGAAGGGGACCCCATTGACGAAAATTTAAGGGGTCCCCCGAACTTTTAATGCGAACTTTTAATGCGTAAGCAGAAGCCCTGGCTTGATGTTTCTCACAAGCATTCCCCCTCGCTCATTAACGACCCACGGGACTAATGTTTCGGACAGTGTCACCACGTCCACTCAATGTTGAGATTCCGCCTTGACCTTATGTCCAACAACAAGGTCCAAAAGCGTAATTTGCGTAAGTAACCCTTAGTTCCGACCTGGAAATGATGTTACCACAGGGAGGTGTCGGGAGGTCTTTAAATCGGTCAGCTGGTAGATGAGATAAATGTGTGGGAGTTGAGTGGCTTTAGGAAATGCGTCATGAACAAAATATAAAAAAAGGATAAGAGACAAACGGAAATGGCTTCAGATCGACTTCTGCTCAAGGACAGTGACAGCGTCATCACGTCATCCCACCATTGTACGTCCATGTATCAGCAGCGCCCTCTGGCTGAAATCCAAGTATCCAGAGTGGTCTGGGCCAAGACAAAAACAATTACAAATGCACGAAGGCGATGATGGAGACAGCCTTGTATTTCAAAATTTCCAAGGCGATGAAGGAGACTATTCTTTAACTCACAAAGGGCTTGAGTATATTTGTGTGTCTGTGTGTGTACGTGCGTACGCCTGTATGCGTGTATGTGTGTGTGAGAGAGAGAGAGTGAGATGGCGTTAGGCATGAGACCAAATAAAAATGAGACGAGATAAAGGCGTTTACAAGAATCGCCATTACATTTTTTAAACTATAGAAGCTGTGCACATATTCATCAGCTACCATTGCTATCCCAGTTACACACTGGTACCTGTCTAGCAGTCAGCCATAGTGCAGTCAACTCAAAGCCTCACTTTGATTGCCACGTATTGTAATTATACATAGTATTTGAATGCGTTATATCTATAAAGTATATAAATTAATGGCTATAATATCCATTTGCATGTGTCTGTGCTTGTCTCTAGTTGAGCTGGTATTTCTTTTTAATTAATGAAGAAAGCCGAACTTCGTTCCTGCTTCAGTGTTGGCAAGGGTCGAGCCCCCATGCCGGCCCCCACTGACAGGCCGCTTATCGGCTCCATAGGGGGCACCTGTTGACTGCTGCCTCGCGCCTGCACGTCCGTCACGCCACGCAAAATGGGGCCTGCAATCGTCTGAGGAAGTGAGCTTCGATTAGATACCTTTTACTCTTATATTTTCGTATTTCTTCTTTCTTCTTCTCCTCTTCTTTTAGTGCTCTAGCTCACAGCAGGAGTATCTAGCTTACCCAAGATGGCAACCGGAAGGTGTCTTTCGCTGGTCAGGCTGGAATATTTTATCGGTTCCATTTACTTTGGTTAGAGGTTGCGTTTGGCAATAGTCAAATCTGAGAATGTTGTGGGAACCTGTCTGTTCTTAAGATGAGTTAAGATCTTATTGTACTTTCAAGTAATGCATTCAAGAGTCCTTTTACTTACCGGTTGATCATTGACTACGCTGCTGACGCATGTATATGTAACTGTTTCAATGACCCTATATCTTTGAGATGTTTTCGATCATTCACTGTGGCGGACAGGAAGATTTGCTGGCGAAACTGCCTAGTGTTCAGTTTCAAACAACCACTGCCTTGCGATACTGGAAGCTCAGGAGGAGGTAAGCTCAACGTAAGTGTACTGGTGGTTGCGAAAGAGTTACCTATCCAGCACGCCGCACTACGTGCAAGTTACTGAGAGCCTTCCTGACAGGAAGTAGTTTTGATTGATCACACACGGAAAGCACCAGCCAAAGTGATATGACAAGTTGCTGAACGATTATCTACAGGCAGATTCCAGTGACTGACACGTGCACCTGTCTTCTCATTACCTTGATGTGGGTCAGTGATTCACAGCTTCTCTTCAAAGCTGGCTTCGGAAGTGTGTCCATCTGTGAACCACTGATCTAGATGCGCTGTGTGCAGATGATGATGATGATGATGATGATGATGATGATGATGATGATGATGATGATGATGATGATGACGACGACGACACTCATTATTATACTTAAATACACGCAAGCATGCACGCATACACATTCAAACACCAAAAAATCATACGCACACACAAAACTACAAGTATTTAAGACATATTCTAGCGATTACTTAGTTAATGTTACCGAGGAAACCCGCGATTTGGAAGCAGCGCGAGTACTGGCGCTTGGGTCCGACCCTCCATCCAGTTAGCAGTGACCCTCACAGTGTGTGTTGTCACACATCCCACACTATACTCTCAGCGACACTCCTAGCTACCAGGAGGAGTGCTGCCTGCAGAAATGTCTTCCACGACTACAGCAGCAGCGGTGGCGTCACAGACTCGGTGTTTATCCAGTTTCCTACAGAGCAGACGCCGTCCTCCAGGGTCCCCCCACTGGGCCTGACAGTAGCAGCTCGGGAACCTTAGTAGGTGGAACTGCGGCTCCTGCCAAACTAACGAAATATCAAGAAAACACCCAAATGCTGAGGCTGTAACTAGACTAACAGACTTTTCGTAGAATTCTCCAGGGTCCTCATCTCTCGTTCTCCAGAAGCCTCAGACCGATAGGCGCTCGGGTGTTTTCGAGCCGCCGCACTAGATGCCCTCCACAAGAGGAACTCTGCATTTATTAAAATCTCAATATAATGAGCAAGCAGCTGAGCTTTCCGACATTGATAGTGGGAAGGGCCAAGTGTAATCTATCACAACTACTGCAGAACGGCAAGGGTGACTGGCGCATTAACAAACCGGGACAGACCGGAACAGAACCCGGCCATGTGCACAGGGTTAACCGTTTCAGGCGGGTACATCCACCGTAACAAGTAACGGTAACGATGGTGCTTGATTTATAGCAAAACATTAACAAAAGAGGAAGTTTTGAAGCAAAGATTGCTTATTTAGTTGGTCTTTCAAGATGCTGGAATGTACATAGTCTAGTAACTAAAATAGAATATGAAAATAGAGGGTGAAGTTTCCATATAATTATCTTTGTTGTCATTCTTTTAACCTCGCACACCTTGATCAAAAACATATCCTATACACTTCTTTTTTCGCTTTCTTTGTGTGGCCTCGCAGGTGTGATATAAAGTGTCCGTTATATGCACCGGTATGTCTTGTGGGCAAAAGAAGGTCCATGAGATTTGTTTTTCAGCAGCAATACTATAATACAAAGATGATGCAAAGTATTATCATTTACTTTTTTCCCCTGACAGCACACAACACTAACACCTTTCATCTTGTCTCTTTGACTCTTGGCACTATCTGTCCGCCAGTAATAGAAACGATTGAGGGAGAGGCTGGGTGGGCGGGTGCTTGTGCAACTTGCAAGCCGAGAAACGGTGTATGTGTGTCGGGGGGTGTGTTCTGTCGTGTCTGCAGACGACCTACTTGCGTCACGAACTAATTAAGGTGAGAATCGCGTTACAATTTAGAAAACGATTGCCAGCAGCCCTTCACCATAAGGTGCGTAATAGTCGGGCACGCTCATCTATTACATTATCTCCAAGCTGATTTATTTCCCCTACCCTAACCTACGCAATCACCAGAGGGCGCTGCACATTTCTTGCGCACGACGGTCGAAAACACGACGCATCTTTTTAGGTGGTGCGATAGCAGGTTCATTTTGAAGTGATAACGCCGCCTGACCTTTGACCCGAGGTGATTTTTCATGCCTGTCACGCACCGCATGAAGCTTGAACCACTGCGCGTGCTCCTTCAGTGTACAGACTGTACCTAGAGCGGCTATCAATAGACAGAAGGCTGTAGACACTGGTCTACACATGGCTAGTTGTCAACAATGCTTCCACCGTTACCCCCGTCCTATCTTCGCCCATCTCTCTCTCGCTCGCCACAAAGACAAAAAAAGCGTTTGTCAACACTTGTAATGTACACAAGCTTCAGTAGCTGTAAACAAAAGCCACCCACTTGAACCGTCGCCATTGCAATACAAACCTTGAAGACTGTAAACAAAATCCCACAAGAGATACTCGGATATACTGAATCAACAGCAGTTGTAGCATGCATGACGAATAAGTACTCAAATTAGGTCCCACTCTGTCTCTACCTATTTCTTTTCTTTTCATCATCATTATCGTCGTCGTCCTCTTCTTGTTGTCAGTTTGTCTGGAATCGCGGCCATAGTTCTTTGTAAAGCTAACAGGAATATAAGATGAGTGCAGCAACACCAGAGAGGACTCCTACATTGTGTGTGAGGGATGGAGAGAGGGAGGCAGACAGCTAGAGCAGCGCTCACTATGGCGATCACAAAATGCAAGGAGGACGAGCTTTCACGGATGGACAGCGTCTTCTCTCAGTGGAACTGGAGTCGCGGGCAGGCCGTGGGGGGTCTTCAGGGATGAAGATGTCTCGGGGCTCCGGCCCAACACCAGGTAACTGCGCTGAACCGTGCAGCAAAGGGCGGTAATTAGACCTCCCTTGTTTCCCATCCCTTAATAATGTATTTAGAGAGAAGGCTAGCAAGACAGGTGTCCGTATGCTTTGAAAAGTTTAGCGGTGAAGCATGTAGAACATTGAAATAAAAAAGGGTATGTGTCTGTGTGCGCGCGCGTGTGAGCGCATTTGTGTTGTGTGTGTTCGCGTGTGTGCGCGTGTGAGATAGAGAAATGTCTCTGTACTCTTGTACGTCTTTGCATGTATGTGTGTGGTTTTTTTAAAGATAATTTTGGAAAGAGTACCACCGTCTTAAGAGGACGTCAACTAATCTTTGACTGGAAAACATTTTAATAAAGTTGTTGTAAAGAAGCTCGGAGTGGTGGATGCTGAGACGCTATACATTCTGTCTTAAAGCTCTAGTGTGGTTGCTCAATTGTTTTCTAATGCTTAAGTAAAACTCCATGAAAATGACCAAGATCTGCGTGAATACCCCATCCAATTTCCATTCTCGAGATACAGAAATACACGGCTACAAATATCACCATTCACAAAAGATCGTTTAATCACTTTTGCACACATACGCTTAATTAACATACGATCCCCGCTCTACCATTGGCTGAGGCTTTGACAAGGTAAACTTATCTAGGTTCAACCATGGCCTCTGTATTTTGACCTGTTTCTTAACATCGTGCTGTTCGTAGTTAAGTTTCTCGAAGGAAAACGTGAGTCTCAAAATTTGGGGAAAGTATCTTGCATAGAGCTTTACTCAGCCATAAAAAATTGCATCCCACTACTCCTTTAACATCGACCTCAGGTCTCATTTGTACTTTGTCAACGGACCAGCTTTGATCGCTAGCGGTCATGAAGCCTTGTCGGGGAAGTAGCTCGCTCTGCTTGGTTTCAGTGGTCCTTACTTCAACCTAAGTGGGGACCATGCGACAAAGCAAATGAAACTTGAAGGAGCCCTGACGAGGAGGACATATTTTAGTGAGAGAAGGCTGACGACCAGCGAGAGAAAACCCCAGATACAGTGTAACCCTTCGCTTATTTATTTGTAGTGAGGACAAAGACCGGCCATCTGCCGACAAAATGACACACAGCTGCTTTGTTGACATAGATATACTGCTAAACCTATCTCTCACATTTCCGACAAAACAATGTGATAAGTGAGTTTGAATTGATGATTTTTTTTTCACGAAACTTCGACCTCTTCTGCCTTCTCTACCTTCCTCATTCTGACCCTTTCTGCAGCTCCGAGGTCTGTCCCCACCAGGGGCGAGTAACGAGGCGTCTAGCTGCAGGTTCTTCTGTCGACAGATCACGTCGTGCGATGTTGTGTTTGTTACAGTCCATTGTTTTCCACAGCACTATTGTTTTCTGATGTGAACTGATAGTGGGAAAACAAATGAATATTTTATGATGGCCCTCGGCAGGCTGACGTCTTGTAAAACTGGTTATCGGTTAGCGCTACGTCATGGTTGTGTTCTACACGCACGCCACATGCTGATGAATCAAACCGCTCTCATTGTTTTGATGTAGTTGTTTACCTGTTATAAATCAGTCTCTAGCAGGCGTCCACACACCTACACATTGATGCTATAAAGAGAACAATGGGTTAATTACATCCGTTACTAACCCTGTTGATGCCACAAAGAGAACATCAGGTTCTTTACATCCGCTTTTTAAATGTTCTTTTCGTGGCTCGCCTGCATTAATCGACCAGTTCATTGTTCCTCCAAATCAGGCAATCCTCTTCTAAAATTAATTATTCTTCATTTTGTTTTTCTTTCTTTGTTTTCTCACTTGAAGCATTCAGTCGTTCTACCAACCAAACCATCAAGATTTCGGTCTATGACAAAGACAACTGTTTCTTATCTCTCGGTCTCAGCGTCTGTGCCTCGCTTACGCTATGCTTGCCCATATCAGTATGTCAGTCTGCCTGTCTTCTGTTTGTTTGTCTGATCTACCAAACCTATGTCTCTCCCTCTTCCTTTTCTCTGTATTTCTTTCCTCTTTCTGCCTTCTCGTTAACCAACTTTTCTCCTGCAAGCTCCTGTAAATAATTTTAGAAGTTAGTAAGATTGAGAGGTCATGACCCTCGACAAGCGTGAGAGATCGATTGCATTTCCTCCACCCTTTAGCTCACCAAGACAACAACAATTAGAAAAAGGGTCACTGTCACTGGTGTCATTGACAGTACCTGCTATTTCACCTCTCACCTCTCACATCTCACCTCTCACTACTGCATACTTTCATGTGCAGTATGAGAGCTGACACCAAGTCCTCCACCCTTGCTGTCTGTGTATTAGTAACAGTCCTAAACATAAATACGTCGTGAACCCATAAATGGTACAGGTATCAATGGTATTGACAAAGCAGATGTGATTTAAACAAGCGTGGGTCCTTGAAAAACGATTACGAAAGGCCCAGCTTGTGTGTATGTGAATTTGTCTACAAGGCCCGTTCATTATCTATACAGATAAATAGTCTTTTAATATTCGAATATTTGCTGTTAAATTGCTTAGGTGCTTCCTCATTTCACTGTCCACTCCTGCTCGGACCATATTAATTATATTTTGTTTTGCAATTAATGACAAAAATCACGAAACAGCGCTACATATTTACAAATGTTTACAAAGCTCATGAAATAGCTTTTAATGTTTACAAAGAGTGAAAAAAATCATGAAATATCTCTAAAAGTTCGCAAACTGTCCTGTGAGAGCACGCCGTTTATACACCATATATACCGACACCAAAAGCACACACACGCGCGCACACACACACACACCTGCACTCATGTCAGCAAACACCTTCATTAAAACACTTTTTGTGTGGGATTGTGCGCATGCATCACAATAGTATTCTGCGACAGCGTGGGAGGAAAAAAATCAATTTTTTTCAAATAATAATCAGCATCAATAAAACCCACTGTGCGCATGCATCTTTAGATCTTTGTTGTTTACTCGCAGAGACACAAAATACTCCTGCCTCGTCGACCGGCAAAGAAATGGAGGCGGAAGCAAAGTGCGGCCTGCATCAGCAACTGTACGTGTGATGCTGGAGATAAGTTGGGCGCATTGACACATCAATTTACCTGATTGATCGACGGATGCCTCCAATACAGCTGCCGGGGTGCCGACGTGCTTCTGTGCGCACCAACATCTCGCTCATCTTTCCTACTTCTATTTTAGCTCGAGTTCTGCGTGGGTAGTTTAATCACATTATCTCCTCCCCTCCAACAGATGGCCAGTTCCCATTCATTCAGCGAATTTCAAAGGTTCGGTACTTGAGTTTTGTTGCTCGGTAGACATAATTGTACTTTGTCATTTCACAGGTCTCAATAAGGTCTTTGAACAGGAGTTTGGTAAAAATCGGAAAAGCTCGATGTTGTCTGAAAAGCTTTAAAAATCTCTGTGGCTCCTCGCATTAGCAAGATGCAATTCTTTCGCTCCAAAAATTATTTGAAATCAAAGAACTACAAGTAAGGGATTATGGTAAAGAAAGGAAGAACAAAAACACTTGATCAAGGATAAGATGAATAATAACAACAAAACAATTACTGACAGCAAAATGAACTCGCTCAAAACGATATAGCCTCTCTTTACTCTGTGTGTGTGTAGTTGGGTGGGTGGGTGTGTGATTTCATGCCCCAATTCCTCGTGTTCTTGTTTCTTTTTTTTAACATGAAGTTCTGAAACTCATCTCGTGCACATAAACTGAGAATTTACAGGTTTTTTTTTCTTTCTTTAGTCAGCAAATTAAGTTGGTCCCAAACATTACAGAGTTAGGACACTTGACCTCATCATTCGACAACTGAAGTCCAGTGCTAAGCACCCGAGCGATAATAGAAAGCTTGGCAAGAATCTGATAAAGTTATTGAAATGTTATCGCACGAACATCATCAAACCCCCTCATCCACGTACCACATTATTTCGCAAACATCATAGAATCTGTTGCAAGTTCACGCAATTTCCCTTCAAGTTTTTTATGTTTCTTGGCACCGTGACAGCTGTGACAGCTCCTCTTACCCTCCAAGATTTCCTCCACGGGGCGCTCTCTATACACTCTCCGTTTCTCATCCCCAAACTTCAGCTAATGCCATCCTGTAGCAATGTTTTAACGACGCGGTTCTGGGAAAACCTGAATTCACCAGTCTCATTCTAAAAAGAATTATTCATGCGAATCGAAAGTGGTCCGTTGAGCAGAGCGAGGTGTGCAGCTCTCTCCAGGAATCAGATCGATGACGTCAAGAGCCGGTCATCTTTCCTGATGGCGCCCAGCCTCCTCGGCCTCACCTCTCGTTAATAGTTGCCACCTGCAGGCCTGCGGACGCAAGGTGAATACAGGTCTTTGCAGGTATCTGACGTGTTGATAATGTATCACGTGGCAGCGCTAATTTCCGCCCCAAACTCTATTCTTGTCTGCAATTCGTAACCCTCATAAAAGATTGCGGTTCTAGCTATCAAACCTTCATACCAAATATCTGCAACTCATAAAAAATTAGAATTGGAGGATAGAAAATAAACCTATATATATATACATCGTTTTTTCCTATGAAATTAAAAAAAGAAAGTGAATAGTCCAAACGAATGTAAGTTTCAGAAACTGCACCTCATGTCCATGAATTTTCTGAAATTTTCCAGTAGAATGCGCACTGAAGCAATATTTGCCAGATATTATTCCTTCTCCATAGAGACACGAACAAAAATAAACTTCGATTACAGCTAATCGATCAGTGGTTTTTCACTGTCCTAATAGTTCATTGATTTGGTTCCATTCTGCGCGAGGACAGAGTGTGCATTTTCCACAACGCCCAGTGGAGCTATTTCTCTTGTGAACTTTTCAAAGGTCATCCTGTGCTTGCTTTTCTGCAACGGAGCGGAATGTGTAATGCAAGACCGATATTTAAAAAAAAAAGATTGCACGGGAAATAAACGCCTTGAGGAGACGATAATCAAAGAGAAACATGTAATGTAATTAAACACCACCAAGGACAATGAAGACGATGACAAATAAAAATTATAATGGTGTTTTTGCCGGTTAGTATTTGAATTAAAATCGTAGCAGTGATAAACATATAAAAATTAATTTTGAAGAAAAAGTATTACTTGTTTCAGATGTAGGTTTGAACAAGCAGTCTATTTTTCTCTCTGGAGCGTAAGTTTGTTAGTGCGTAACGTGTGTGTGTGTGTCCGTGGGAGGTGTGGGTGGGTGTCCGTGGGAGGTATGGAGGTGTGGGTGGGTGTCAGAGGTAGGTGTCGCCAAGAACTAAACACCTGAACTAACTGAAGAGACGTAAACCTGAGTAAGTATCGGTCTAAAAGTCCCACCATAAAGCTCACACGCTCACAAACACGTAGGCAAACTCGCCCGTGAAGCGTTTTTTCCTCGTGAAAGTAATCGACAGAGAAAATAACTTTCAAGTTTTCTTGGAGAAAGAGGCGTGAGTGCAGCATGCTGCCCTTTAATTTATAACCAGGTAGCTGCAATCGACCGCGAAAACCACTCGTCCATCACACACGCGCTGAGTGCTGGCGTCCGGTAAACGTCTGTCAACGCGTCCTCACTCTTGTTTGCTGTGTCGACAGGTGCAAGTGTGTGTGTGAGAGAGAATGAGAGAGATGTCTCGCTTCTTTCACTTACAGAAGACTCCGAAATCTTTTAACTCTTAGAAAAATAGCAAGATGTCTGGGGTTGAGGTGGTGTCAGGGCCTTTGAAACTGTGGCATGTGAAGTTTAAGGGCTGGACTAGGTTCCATAAATGTCCTCCGTACATTAAGTGTTCATATCGTAGGGGTAACTTTCCTACAGGCACATATTTAAAGACTGCGATTAGCTCACCCCTTGGGAAAAGGTTAAAATAAGTTGTAGGATTTAACATGGTCACGTTTGATATCATACTACAGCGGGTTTTTTGTTGCGATTCTTTCTTTTTTTCTATCCGTCTATCATCTTCTGTCATATTTTGGTTCAGAAGTTCAGTTTATAATATTTGGAAACAATGTCTTTATGAGGTGTGTGTAGTAAGAAAATCTGTATGTTATGAGAGCAGAAGGTTGGAAGAGGCTCTCTCTCTCACACAGAGTAGGTGGCCGTTCTTCCAGCAGTAAAGTAAAATGAGCTAATGATTCAAAATAACACAGCATAATGAACGCAGCAAACACGATAAAAGAATCAGCAACCAGTATGTACACTTTGTCATAAACATGTTGGTGCAGACAAGAAAGAGATCCTAAATGGATCCTAAAATCCTCCCTAACAAAGGTGAAATGTCGGAGGCATGTAGACGAGGGACGTGTCTCAGTGATAATTGGTTTTCCCTCCATCCCTAACCCCTCCTACCACCACCACCTACGTGAACAAGTAATGAACATCTCTCCTCTATTGTCACTACCTTACCTCTCCCGCCCTCGCTAGATGTTCACTGTCAACGAGAAAAGACGGGACCGAACATTAAGACAACGACATGCAGCGGGAACAAGCTTTCGTGTGTATGTGCGTGCGTGTACGCGCGTGTGCATGCATACTGGAGCTGTTACCGATACCTCCCGCCGCGCTGCTATGTAGACTGGTGTCTACGGTTCGCTCAGCTGCTGTGAAAGTGGGCCGCCAAGTGTGGACTGGAATTCGCCCGAGCAGTCACAAAAAATAGAAACAGTAAACTTAAACTTTTGCCACAAAATCTTCTTTTTCTTCCTTTTTCTTTCTCTCTCTCTCCTTTCAAACTTCTATCTCCTGTTCTAAAAAAATAAATAAAAAAAAAAAATAGAAAAAGAAAAAAGAAAAAAATCCACAGAATTTTCCAAATCTGTAGAAACTAGGGATCATCACGACGAGAGGCATGTAAACATGATATTTTGGATATTTAAATTTGTTTATGTCTTCGGTCTGTTGTTTGTGTAGCTGTTCGAGGTGCATTTCTTTAATTCTGCCTGAGGTGCACGGGTTGCAAACATTAACCTCTCCTGAATGTGGTGTCATTATTGTTTTACCACACTTGTTTTAGCAGAGAGTTGCATCGAGTGAGGGGACTGTCATGTCAGTGCAGGAACAGTGCGTGGAGTCCATAGGGGTGGGAGTGTGCAGACGGCAAAGACAACAGAATTAACCCGACACTGTCGACATTCACTCACTCAAAGGTCAGCGCGGTCAGTCAATTAGCCATTAGACCGAACTGTTAATGGAGAAGGTGTGGCACCACAGCATTTCTTGCCACGTCACACAGGTCGACAGGTCGACAGGCCGCCGGCAAATCGTCGCTAGAGGAGTCTTCCACATCGTTTTTAGAAATCTGTTTATATCGTGTCTGTAATGTGTTTCTCTATGAAGGTGGGCCTTTCTTTACAGAAATAATCGTCAAATCTGACAGGAAAGAGAAGAGGAAATCATCACAATTTGTTTTTCTTCCCCTTGTCACCATTTCACCCAAAAGGACGAAATCACTGCAAGGTGGATGGATTTTCCTATTGTCTATTGATCAGCCATCACCGCAGAGAGAGAGAGTGACTGAGCTAACAATGCCTTCTTGTTTTAATTTGTTTACCTGTGTATGTTGACTCTTGCACAATTAAGAAGCTACAAAATGTTTTTTCTCTGGTCTAATTTGTTTTCTTTCCGAAGCTTCATGTTTTCCTTCCCTTCTTGTCCCGAACTTATAAACTTGTTTTCTAATTTTATAATGACAGTTGTTGTAAGTCCCTTGTTTATGGTGGAAATACTAGCAGCTCCCACGCTAAGGCATCAGCAGTGTGGTCTGACTGCCACTGGTATGTTTTAGTCTGGAGGTTCGTACTCAAGCTCAGCACTACGACTGTCTGCCTACGTCTGATTCTGTCCGCTCTTGCCTGGATACTTTCTGTCTTCCTGCTACTCGACTATTTATTCCAAACGTGATCTTTGGGATGTTTAAATGTTAATAACACCATTTTAATCTTTCCACATATCCTTGCACATAATTATGAACGTATTGTATATTATTAATTGACACGACTGGATTTTCTTGGACACAACGATAAACATTGAATGAAACTTCCCGTTAGAGGGAAAGAACTCTAGCATCTGCTAGGTCAGTGTTGTTAACATTTACCTCCCCTGATTTGTAAAGTCTTTTTGTATAAAATGTTTCGGATGCTAAATAGACAGCAGTTCGTTTTTTGTTTTTTTTTTAAAAAGAAAAAAAAAGCTTGAGTTACAGTAGGACGTTCCGAGATAGTGGCTTGAATAAGTTTGAGATCTTTATTAATACAAGTGTAGTGTGTCCGAAATTTGCTGATTTCTTCACCAATGAGATTGTGCTGATACGCCAGAAGCTTGACTTCTCTGCTGTTGTTCCATCTTCATCTGTGTCAGATACAGTTTACGATGGTCACAAGTTGTGTTGAAATTTTACACTTTCTCGTGGAGGTCTGGAGAGCTGCATTCCAGACATGCAAGTTTATCACTAATTTTACTTTCCATGAAATGAGAAACATGGTTAATAATGCACTCCTGAAGAACCAGAGGGTAACTGGTTCGAGGTTTACTCGGACTGGTGGCATGTAGAATGTCGCTATTTACCAAGCAGCGTCTGAGGAGAAACGGGTACCTAGTTATACCCGGGAATGGGAAGGCGGTGGCAGGTGCTGTTGCAGAGTTATAGATATGGGAGACAACTTATTGTATGCATCTACTGCCTCTTTGCCATGAGCTTTTTATCTCCCTTCCCCTTTTTTTCATAATTCATATCACACGCTCTGAAATTGTAACAACGTATGCTGATTAATATGCTTAGTCCTTGTACACTGCATTTTGTTCATGTGTGTGTGTTTCTTTTAACCTTTATGTGTGTCTATATGTGTGTTCGCGTTTTTCCGCGCGCGCGTGTATATGTGTTTGTGTGTGCGTGCCATATTGAAATGGCGAAAGTTGTGGACTGTGGACATTTGGTTTTTATGCATGTCAATAGTAATTGTAACAGCGTATGCAGTTAACTTGTGAATCATCGGACACAGCATCATTACAGTCCCCGTGACCTACGTTTCCATTCGCACCCTCAGTGTGAAGCAATGTGAACGATGCCTGACGCACGTTAGCAATAAGTTTGCTGTAATGCATGAATGGACTGCTGGATGGCTAGGGTAACAAACGAAAATGAGAGAGAAACATTAGCTAGTTGTATGCCAGCTATAGAGGTGCGTTCAGATAAGATTCAGGATTTCTGCCTTTTTTTGTGCTGATAGTAAATTTATGGTAAGAATAATTAACGTTTTGGGTGCACAGTGCCACCCGATGCATTTACATCGCTTTGTGTACTGTCAGTACTCTTTATATGACAGAAAACAATAACACAATGGCCATGGGGAAAAAAACGTCGTGGAGTATCTTACACCATCTACCTTTTAGTCACATGATCTTTTCATGCTAACATAAATATTTGAAACTTTTTATTTCTTTCACTCACGAAAACTGTACAGAGATCAAACACACAACAGAAGAAGAAACAGAAAAGAATCAGACCATTGTGAGATAAAAGACAATTTCATTCGCTATATGTACAGGATTGTTTGACAAACTCTTGTTCGAGGTCCAATGACAGTTTCATTAATATCCCCGAGTTTGAATTCGCTAAATAGTATTTTCATTCACTTCATCGTTTTCTTCGATAGGATGAAAGGAGACTGACTTATTGCCGCGTTTTTTACCTTCTTGTCCGGACCTTGACATCCGAGTACTGAGCTGTGCCTCGTCATCATATCCTTGTCTTTCCTTGTCTCCTTGGTGCAGCGATGCGTTAACAATGGCGGCGTCCATGTTCTGCGATGACTCGGAGATGAGGGCCGCGTGCAAACTGCCAGCACCGCTCATTGGTCTCGCAGCGTTGTCACTGACAACGGTCAGGGGAGGCAACACCAAGACTTCGCTACCAGAAGCTGGTAAGCTCCCTTGAGCTGCGTCGGCAGCGGGAGCGTGCTTGAATGGAGGGGTAGGGGTCCGCTGCTTGTAAAACTTTTTCTTGTTGGGGAGATGGTGGATGAAGTACCTTTCGCAGAACGGCAGGTCGTGCTTCTCCTCGGGAACACCTCGGACTCTCCGCTCCTTGACCCCGTCGGGGTCAGGTGGCAGCCCGGCGCTGGCGAAGCGCAGACGGAAGTCCCTGATGCGGCTGGCGGCGGGTAGCTGCTCCGTGATCCGCTTCAGTTCGCGCCGCACCAGCGCCTCCTGCCGCGCATGGAAGAGTTCCGCTGCACGCTGGTACCTCAGCAGCACCTTCTCCTGCATGCGCAGGCGTTCCATCAGCTGCGTGTTGGCCACGCGCGTGCGCTCGATGGCTTCGGCATCCAGTCGGCTGTAGATGTCCGGCTGCAGCAGGTCATTCAGCGGCGGCGCGGTGCTGTTGTTGCCGTACATCATGGCGTACTACAGGGCTGGATTCTTTCCTTCGATGGTTGGGGAAGGAGGGTGTCAAGAACCACTAATCGCACCTGCTTAACCGGTGGCATAACGAGCACAATGGATAATCGTGTGGCTCATGACATGACAGTGAAGTTTTGTCTTTAGATCACGAAATCTGGTCCAGGCATAGCCTCCATGTTTTGTTGTCTCACACTGTTTCTCTCCACACAGGTCTTTCGTTTATTTATTTATGTTCGATCTACACATTAGAACCCAGCAAAACGGTCACCAACTTTGTTTGCGGTCATGAGACAACGAAGTCAAATACAATCAGAGTCAAAACCGGGCTTTCAGGATTTTGCCAGAGCTTAGTTCATTCCCCTGGGTATAGAATCTTCCTTCGCTTCACTGGCTTTAAAAAAAAATCCGAGCTTAAAAAGAATGCGCACACTATGACACAGCAGCCATGTTGACACAAACTGTCACGTCTCACCAGTTTCAGAAGTGTCTGCACAGTTACAAGCTGTATGTCCTCGTGTGTGCTGAAGACTTCAGACACAAAGAAACGATTCTTTGAACTTCCGACATTAAACACAGAGAAGGGTTCTCCTTGGCTGCACTCCTTCTGTTTCAGGCTGGTTCCAAGAAAATCCTCCTCCTGGTGCTGTGCAGGCGCAGTATTTGCCTCATTTCTCCACTGATGTGGCAATGAGTGCGTAAAGTGGATGATTTGCTGGGGCACAACAGCCCGATCCACGCTTGATGGTCCCTGTAAAGACGAGAACAAATCAATAAACTGTCATGATAAAAGGGAGGATAATAAATCTCCTCTTTTATGACTGAACGCTGCCCAAGGTTTATCCCACATCTGTTTTCTTTCTTTTGGGAGTAATGGCTTCAAAATATTATCTTCGTTTAAACATTCTGGGCTCAGATGAACTTCCGATGACGTCAAGAGCTCTCACCTGTCTGTTAGAAATGGATAAACCAGAAAGTTTGACGATCCGTTACTAGAAGCAGGTGTGATCGAAAATCAAAACTTATGTTAAATGTGTGTGTGTGTCTTACGTAAGGCACCGATAATCATAATTTTCGTAAGTTTAGGAAACTACAATTCATGCACATGCACGATATATATATTGAACACCGCACTGTATTCAAAACGAAGTTTCCACAAATTGCAAAAGGTAGCTGCATCGATAACCTCTAAAAACGACCGACCTGCCTTTTTTAGTAACAAGTGTAACTTGCAACTAGGCTGAGAGGTTTCCAGAGTTTCTTCTGTCTCTTGAGGTTAAGAGACTGCCTCTGATGTCTGTCCCTGCTCCAAATCATCTTTAAAATGCCTTGATATAATCTTCCTTCGCAACAGATTTTACAATTCTCCCTAAGTCCTTAACTTTACATCCGATTCCTTATAAGTCTTCACACAACTTCAGAGTTGTCACAACATCTTGTGTCGCCTCACGAACTCTTTCTCAAGAAGTGCAAAGTCTTCGTGTAGCAAGATGCGAACTGCCTTTTAGAATGTTACTTATCCTCGACCTCGCAGAGAACCAGCTGTCAGACATTATTGTTTATCACCAACTAGTGATCGGACACAAAGAAGATCTAATGACCAAACTATTGTGTGCTGAAGTATTGCGCGATCGTAGATTATTTTTCACGCTTGACTTGTTGGCGTTCGTGAAAAGACAAAGATATTTTTTCAGAAGAGCTAACGGTTGTAGGTACCTTCATGCGATGTACACTTGACAGACTGGGTACATACCTCACGTTTGGGCCCATATCTCGTTGCTCAAATGAGAGGACAGAGAAGATATAAATGGCGTGCGCACACACACCCACACACAGCAAGAGAGGATTTGTTATGATTGTAGACTGTACCCGGCTGTTGCCACCCAGGTTGTTAAGCTCTTGTCTTGTCCGAGACCTTGCGTGAAACTAGCAGGACAGGATTTCAAGGCCAGTCAGTGCTAAAAACACAAGAGTACAAAGCACTCGATTTCATCTTGTGGCACTGCAAACAGCAACTTGTTTTACCTGGCAGGTAAGCTGTCTTAGAGATCAAACATGACAAACTGTGAGCGTAGTAGATAGGATACTGTCGAGATCCATTCCATCACCTCAAGAAAACCTGAATCAGCTAGATGCTGTGAGAGAAAGAGACTGAATATATTATACATCCCTGTGGACCACAAGATCTCAGCAGTGCAAGACTTGAGACAAGAACAGTGCAAACACTGGTTAATGGACATGGAGGTTCGTGGGCGCGAGGTTGGATAGCCCAAAGAGGGGTTAAATACTTCAAGAAACATTCAGCACTTTAAACAGACCTACAATGGACTTAAGTACATAATTAAAAATGCATAGATATACAGACGTGGGTGTTTGAAAATATGTGTGTACTAGAGCAGTTTGAAAAATTGTGGCAGCTGTCTCATCCCTTTGCTGAACCTCGCTCCATGGCTCCGCCCTGTTATCTGTCCATGACGGTGAAACATTTTCATTCCCAACACAAATTAATGGCCATTAAGCTAAGGCCCCAGTCAACGACTTTCCCGCTTTTCTTACGTTCTGGACGTTTGGATGCAAGATGACGATTCAAGGTTAGCGTTACATAACGTTCAAACTTGTGTCCGTTTGTGTCGAAGAACAAACATGAGATAAACAAAACCTACCACTACTCATACGTCAGAAGCAATGGGCGCAGTCTCTCTTTCTCTATCTCTGTTAAATGGGATGAAGAACCAAATGGCAATCGTACTTGCTTTAGTACAAGCACTTTTCGAAGGCCGCTCAGACAACAGAAATATACAAAGTGCCTTTTACGAGCCCCGGGCTGAGAACAGAGTGTGGATTGTTTGTCGTTCTCGGCTCAGTTTACCTTCTTCCAAGGCGGTAATTGGAAAGGACGAACACACACACGTGCTTGCCGATTGCGGGATACAAAACGAAGCGCGTGCAATAGTAGCAAGTATTCAACTCTGTGTGTGTGCTGCAACACGGATACCCTGTAAAGATACATTTCTGCTTCTCCTCCCATCCACCCACCCCTTCCCCTGCACCTGTCGTCAGCTTCATGGCTCCGTCTCCAGACTCCGGTGTTTATCCGAAAATTGCCAAGTTATTCGTCTGTCTAATGTTTCGATCTGTTCCTACACTTATAGAGCGGACACCATCTAATTTTAACCCTTTGGTAGTGATCGACGCAACATTTATTAGAGCTGTGAAAACGATATAAAAACAAATAAAGCAGTAGAATATTTTACTCTGTTACCTGTGGTCCTTTTCAAAATATTACTCTTGACACATTTAATAAGTAATCCTTTTCAAAATGGTCTTGCTGTAATAGCTAAAATTCCACAAGTAGTTTCAGACGATGAGTTACTCTGCTCTTGAGAATATTCTTAAAATAATGTGTATTCAGCAGTTTGTGCTAGTTCTCCCAAGTTCAAAGTTACATCCTGAGAAAACAGAAAAGTTTGTGAAATAAGCATTTCTACCTGAGCCAGCGTCCCTCCCACTCCAGGTATTTGTTGGTGGCTCGTACCTGACGTGCTGGCAGACTGTTTCACCTGGCCATACACCTCCTTCTAACGCCTCCCTATAATCACCTGCACACCGGGTGTTGACTAGAGCTCCGCCAGGTGTAGTGTGTCTGTAGCACGACTCATCGCGCCAGTCTCACCGTGGTGCACGCGCTGCGGGCTTGTTGCTGTTGTTGCTGGCGATGGCAAGGCTACAGCAGGCGTCGGCAGACGTCACCGGGGTCACCAAAGGTCGCCTTGTGTCGCTGGATGTCACGCACACCTGTCCTCCGGTCGGTTACCTGCTGTTTAGCGTTATTTTTTGCATTACGTAGGTTTAACATAATGCTTATCTTAAATACATCATCATCATTGCCATTATCGTGGCAATTGCTCTTATATAAGCTTTTGTTTTTCTTTGCTTCTTTCTTACGTAAGTGTAATAAGGACAGTTCAAGGAAAACATAACTGTCAAACCATAGCAACCCCTTCACGAATAAAAAAAACCAGAAGCACAGAAACACTCAAGGTGTCCAGAACATCTGTAATCGCCATCAGAAGTGTCAGACGTGTCTAACGAAGACATTATTAATGAATGACATAGATAGCGGAGACCACATCAAAAACGAATCAAGTCGCAGGTTGTAGATACAAACGACGATCATGTAGATAAAGAATCAGAAACATGGAAACCAGCAATAAAATGAGAAAATATCCAGGAAGAAATTTCAGCAAGATCTGTGAACATGTTCGGAAATCTCGCTCAGAGAAAGGGCAAACACAGAAAGCCAGACAATTGGACTCTTGAGCAGTCGGTGCCCTCTTGTTATCAGTTGTAACTTTGAAACTACGGCGTGACAAATCCTCAAGACGACCAGTCAAGAAATCTCTCTCTCTTCACAGAGAGGCCTCTAGCACTTGAATATCAGCTCATGACAACGGCATTTAGATAAATGTATTTATAACCACCTGTGAACCACAGACTACATATTTTCAATATTTCAATGTTTAACGACGCAATGTATTTTTAAATATTGATGACTTACTCCTTGATATGAACTCAATGGTGTTGTCAATAAATGATTAAAGGTCAACGCTCTCTCTTTCTCTCTTTCTCTCTTTCTTTCTTCTCTCTCTCTCTTTGGCAATGTATCATGTAGCGATATGCCAGAACCATGCCAGCTCCGCCTCTTGACGACGGCGAGAGGAGGGTCCTGGGGACAGATCAGGATGGTGACCAGACTTCAACGAATTTGTTTGACTTCTGTTCCCTATAAGATACGGAGCAGTTTCCGAAGATAGTTCCTCTCGATTTGCCTGGATCTTTCTCTCCATATCAGTCAGCAGGGTCCGCGTTTCGCCGTTGTAAAGTAAGATGAGAGAGACCAAGGACTTGAACTGTTGTATCTGTTATTGAAGCTGATACTCCTGCTGTCCCACATCTTGTTCAGCCTCGCCATTGCTGCTGTGATTCTTTGACAAATGTCCGCTTCGTAACTGCCATTCTTTGAAAGCGTCGCTCCCAGGTACTTGAAACTCTGCACTTTCTCAAGTTTCTAGTCATTCCATTGGACCCCTGCTTCTTCCTGTCAGACAATCTTCACTGTTGTTTTGCTTTTACCCATGTTGATGTCCCTGCCATGTGTGCTGGCACTGGTCGCGAGGTTTTCTGTGAGAGCCTGCAGCTCGTCACTGCTGCCTGCCATCATCGATGTCTTCAGCAAACCAAAGAACCAAAGGCTGCTTAGCAAAGATTTTTTGATCATTAAAAGAATCATTTTTGGAAGTAGTCACATTTTTTCGTGTGCAAATTGCTAGCTCCAGAGCTAAATAACTGCTGTACGTGTTCGGTCGCTTGTATTTTTGCAACTGTGGTTCTTATCTCTGAAGTATTTTTCTGTTGGATGCTTAAATTCTCCTCTGCATTTAAAGTAATATAATAAGCATTTAAACACAGGTTCATTTGCACTAAATGTAGACTAGTCATATTGTGTGGATGGTATCCTGGAAACCTTTCTTTCCCTAATGGAAATGCTGTGTGTCCCGGGTAGCCTTTGTGCGTCTTTGAGCTTACGGTCTTCGATCGAAATCAGAGAATCTTTTGTTTAATGTTCAAATATTTGTTCAGTGACAGTGTATTTGTCTGTCCTTAATGACTTACTCCGTTGTCATTCAAATCTCCATAAGGGCTACATCGTATTGCTTATTTTTGCATTTTAAAAAACGCAGTGCACGTTAATGGCAGTCAATGAAGTGTTTTGTTATCGCCAGTCTTGAAAGAATGTGAGGTTTATAGTAATATTCGGAAACTTCCAGTAAGCAATCTCTTTATCTAATCTTTAAAGAAAAGTAAAAAGCGCGCCTTGTGGCTGTACCAGACATGTTTGTCTTTGTCAGGAATTTCGGATGTTGTACGTGGCTATCAGACATTTCAAACCTGTTTCTGTTTCATATGTCTGCCTCGTGCATTTCAGGCCCGTTTCACAGTCAAGTCAAGAGTATAGCCTCGAGTTCGAAGAAAAATTCCAGCAGATGCTTTATAGTGAATGGGAGAGATATTTCTCTCCACACATTTATAACTGCACGTGCACCGCACAAGACACGCACTCTCTCTCTCTCTCTCTCTCTCTCTCTCTCTCTCTCTCTCTCTCTCTCTCTCTCTCTCTCTCTTCTCTTTCTCTCTCTCTCTCTCTCTCTCTCTCACACACACACATGAGGAAAATAACAGCTATTTTTGTACACTTCCTTACAGGCTTCATCATGCTGATCGCCATACACCTTGAGTCAGTACTCTCTCACAAAGGTAGAGCTGAGCGCTAATCGTGGTCTGTGAGGTTTTGTCACAACCTGAAAACAGTGGCGTGTCAGTCTTGTAGGAGACCTGGCCCAGGAGACAATGCAGCTCCTGCGTGCTGGCGTTCTCTTCACCACGCGCTGTCGTTACGTGTTTGACAAATGGCAACTTTTTCCTCCAGTCACCCAAGCATTGTTCCCGACAGGTACCTCGGAAAATTATTACCTGGTGAGCGCAGTGAGCTCCTGGGTGGCCTGCTTTAGGGGCATAAATCATCTCTCATCAAAGAGGAATGTCAATGCGCACTTTATAGACTACTTTGTATGCTCCATGTTAGTAAATCTCACCATGAACCAACTACACATCTCTTTGAAGCAGCCATTCCCTTCTCCCTATGTCTTAACTATACATCGGATGATACATCTGTATAGATGCCGACCTGTGGCGGGTCGGAGATGTGAACAATGCTTAAATTGCTGTTCGTGCTAATGAAGAATGAATGACGGTTTTGGAAAAAGAACACTACTTAAGCGTATTTTTCTCAAAACCTTTTTGTAAACATTATTTGAATTTGAATCATATGGATTTATTCTCTCATTCTATATTCACCACCACCACCACCACCACCACCACCACCACCACCACGACCACCACCACCACTGTTATGTATAAAAACGCTTGCGTATATCATATTACTTTTGGAGTTTAAATTAACTGAGCTTTACTGGCATCAGGGTTTTAGCTTTGTCTGATACTGTTGCTCACAGTTTAGTTGACGCGCTGAACGAACAGAAACTGTAACACTGTTCATGTCCGACCAAGCGAGAAGTGAGCGACTAAAGACTGTCTATCGGTCAATCATATATCTGGCTATGGCATCGCCTTTTATAGTATGAAAAGTCTGGCTAGAGTTCAGACACAATATGTAATCTGATCAACAGAGCTTCGATCGTGATAAGACTGCACGACCCCCAGCGCAATCCTGATACATCGATCATCGGCTATAGAGGTCAATCCCACTAACATTGGCGTCAATATAATGGCATTGTACATACACTTGTCGACCCACAAAATTTCTCATCCGTAAAATTCCAGCTCAAAATGCCAATTTTTAAAATAGTATTTGGCCCCTTTGTCATCGCACGAATCGCGATTTTTGTTTCCAACTATAACAGTCAGTATATATAGTGTTCAGTCCATCAAAACGATATAGCTCTTCTAATAGGAACAGGAATAGTCATATTGACGATGGATTGCCAGTCTGTCAGACACAACACATATTTGTGTTCTTAAACACGACTTGGCCGATCGAGTTAAGATCTCTCTCAAAGCTCTAATTAAACGACACACGATGCACACGAACACCCACACGCGCACGATACGAGACGCCGTATGGTTCAGAGATTTTTTTTTAAAGTACATATGTGGATATGAATCATTTCATTTTGAAGACAGATGTGACGATTTAGCAGACTAATTTTTTTTTTAATTTTTATTTTCTAATTTTTTATTTTTTTGCATCGAGACTGTCGATCGGCCTAAAGATGAAGCGTGGCCATGATAGACACCCGAGATGCCGTTTCTTCCTTCACACATCAGTCTCAGTCTAGAATGTAGACTGATGTAGGCAAGTCCTCGGAGTGGGTTGTGCTGGAAAGGAAAGGCATAAAACGTCAAGCGATCCTTTTGAAACAAGGAATCTGCTGCGCAAAATGTGCGGAGCCCTAACGCTGCTGTTGTTACCAGGAAGAGACATTCATCTGTACTCTCGCACACAAGAGTTCTTCCGGTGGCTCAGCCATGGCCTGTGTTTATAAAAGCCTTCGACTTTCTACCTTCTAGTCCAAGGTGATCTTGTCCTCGTTTACGTTTGCCAGAATGTTATTGTTTCACCTTTTTTTGCCTTCAAAAAACAAATACAAATGTCCTCCAGTGTTAAAGTTGTCGTATTGGTCTGCTGTCACCCTGTCCCGTCCTCTGTGTTTTCTTTTACCATTTTCATAGTATGCGTACATGCATTGTGACCACCTTTTAAAGATTATTATGAAATTGATATTGTAAGAATTTCTTTCACGATGCACGCATAATTTTGTATATTATTATTACATATTATTTATTAGCATGTGTTACATTTATTAATTTAAATAGAAGAGTATCAATCTCATAATTACGATAATAATAATGAAAGAATGTAGCGCTTTTCCAATGATTTGCACAGAGCGCTTTACAGAAATGATATACATATATGTTTCACAAAATTGTCATTTACTTTTTAATTTTAGATAAGAAAAATGAAATTTTATTATAAACAGCGGTAGAGTGTTACAGTTCACTTTTGCTGTATCCCAGATTTTTTAAAAATCGCATATTTATCAAAATTATTTCATTCTTAGGGTTCTGACCTACACAGTATGGAAGGCAATGCAACAGACAATCCAGCATTCATCACGGAAAAAATCTTCAACTACAGAAAGCCTGAGACAGCCACAGGAACAACATCCCCAAAGTGATTTAATACTCAGTGATAGCTGTGTTAAGGTGAAACTCTTAGCTATCAATTTATGTCTTGTTTTTAAAAACAACTTTTGCTAAATCTTTGTCATCAGCTTCTGTTTCATGAAGGATGTTTATGGCATATTTTTTTCAGGTATTTGGTCACATTAAACTGTGAATGAATGAATCGTGCTACTGCAAATATGTTGCCCCTATTTTGGAGGCATCATTAGTTATTAGTCAAATGTTTGTTTGTTTGTTTGAATCCATGGTTAATTTTTCGTAATGTAGTGTTTGGGAAGAATTATAGCTTCTACATTGTTGTCTAATGAATGCTTTAAACTAAAATCCAGCATAAACAGTATGTGCTTGCTTATTTGCGTACTTATGTCTTGTGTATGTGGTGTCCTCATGATGTAATAAGTTAAGTAAGGCAGTTTACAACTTGGTAAGAAGTTAGCTTCTGTAAAATTTATGTCCTGAAAAAAAATTCAAATGCTCATTGCCATGTACAGGTGCATATACAATCCTGTAATATTGAACGACTTCATGATTGTGATTTCAGCAATTGAAAGCCATTACAAAAGATGACAAGTCATTCTTGCGAATTGTTGTTGAGGGTGGTGGCTGTTCTGGCTTTCAGTACAAGTTTGACTTGGACAAAGAAGTGAAGGAAGATGACAGGTACTTATAGTAACATTAAAAGTTTACTACAGTCAGCAGGTTTTGTTGTTGTTGTTGTTATTGTTCCCTTTTTCTCTTTTGTAGATACATCTTTTGCCATAGGTATAGGAAAGATACAGGTACATATAGGTATGACACATATTTTTTTTAAAAAGAGCATTTGGTATACTATATATGCTATTTGCTTTTTATTTTGTAATAACTGCTTTATTAAACCTGCCTTTACATGATTTTATGTAAGTTTTACTTTTGTTATTGCAGAGTATTTGAAAAGGATGGAGTATGTGTGGTAATCGATACAGAATCTCTCGAATATGTACGTGGGTCTACTGTGGATTACCATGCAGAACTTATACGGTCAGCATTTCGTGTCATCAACAATCCTCGTGCTGAGCAAGGTTGTTCATGTGGGTCTTCCTTCTCTGTCAAGCTGTGATCAAAGTTTTTTAACAAATATACAAACGATACGTTTTCTTGGACATATGGTACAAAAAAAAACAACCAACAACCAAAGGTTTGTGAAAACTGAGCTTTAGAGCCACAATTTTTAGATAAACTTTAGCTGACTTGTATGTTTTGTGTATAGAACAAATTCATCATGTTTATTCAAAGAGCAGATACAGAGGGTAATAAATATTTATTGCACAGATATGTTTTTTCCATTATTTTCATTTTATAAAATTATTATGAATCATGTTTATATTTGAATTGGAAAAGGTTTTATCTTTGTCTTGCAGAATCACTGGCTTAAATTGTTTACATATACTTTTTAACTAACTACATGCATATTACAGATGCACTGAAGTCTTACTGTGTAATTTTGGATAAGGCTACTTTTAATAATTGTATCTGCAACAGGCATATTTTAAAAATAACAAGTTCCCTACACTCCTTCAAATGCTGGCTTTAAAAAGGTATGAAGAGGACAATTTAGGTCAGTGGTGCCCAATCTTTTCTTGCCCAAAGGCTGCACTGGACATGATGTAAAATCTTGTGGGCCAGAACATGGCAGTTTTTGCTAGAATCATGACGTTAAAAATTAAATTATGTTGGTTCTGGTTAAAATGAGCAGGCCAGATGTGGCCCACAAGCCGTAGGTTAGGCACCCTTGATTTAGGTCAATCTAGCTTTCATTTATCCTAATATTTGACAGAAATGCATGAAATTTACAAGCAGGTCTCTTAATATACCATACTTCAGCTAACTATATATTGAAAATGCTAGTTTTTTAAGGTAAATTATTTTTTATTTTGTTTAAAAAAAATTGTGATCTAACGCATTAAAGCAGACACAGGGGGCAAAGGGTGTCTTACATTAACAACTAAGGTTATACCAAAGCAGCCAGCCCTGTAAACACGTGTCACATGCAGAGAAACTAAGCAGAAGTTTTGAACAGTAAAAATAAAATAGAAATAAACACCATAAATCTAAATAATGTTTAATAGTACATGATTGTAATGTGTTATTTTGAGATAAAGTGTACAGTAAAATATTTTGAGAGTTAAAAGTAGTAGCTCAGTGTTCTCAAAATAAGTCAGTAAACAAAGTGATGTTTAAAGTGATATTCCTTTTAAACTTACAAAAACACTTACAATTTATTGCTATACTACTGTTACAAAGGACATTTAGTTTTGATTGTAAGGTTGAAATAGTACACTACAATTTAATACTCTATAGCTGATCCTTAGTCTTTTATGGGCAATTGTTTTTATCCTCCTACGCTTGCAATGTTAGGTGTTTGCTGCAACAGCAATGAATAGGAAATAGATCATAAATATTAAGCAATTTTTGTACGAAACTACAAAAATCCTCACTTTTTCTTGATGATTTTTTTAAACCCTAATTGCAATTGAAGATAAGCTTCTTGGATTAAAAGGGATTCATGGTGGCTTGGTGGGAATTCAGTTTCAACACTTCTCACTGATTCTTCAGCGATTCATCTGACAAAGACAATTTTCTTCATACAATGATTTAAACAGATTCAGCTATCTGTAGCTTCTTTAATCACAGTCAACAAAATGTTGTCCTCATGTCCTTATGCTTTGCTATATAAAAACAAATTTCTACAGCATTTCAACATCCTTACACTTCAGAACATCTTTACAAGGACATCCTCATCACAACTACTTCAAATAGTTAAATAATAAAATAAAAGCAGAACCTTTTTGCACAAAAACTTTTCTTAGCACAAAGATCACATAAGTAAGTGCAGTGAACAAAAAATAAATGCTCAAGACCAAAACAACAAACAAAAAAACAGATCTCTTGGGAAAATAAATACAACAATCATTTCAGTTATTCTTCAAATTAAAAAATTTTCAGAGACATGGCATAAAAATAATTGTATATCATCAATACACTTCAATGTTCAAATTTTCAGCAGCAACCTGAGTTGCAGTGAATAAACTGAACGTGACAATCGCCTTTTTGCCAGTTGATATGCTAATATTTCTTAATATTTTCCATCTTCTCCTGATGTCACGAACCCTTGTTTTGGGACTTGTCACTGCTAAATCTGCCGTGATCACCTTTTCCTGCTGGAACACAGCAAGTCTTCACATTGTTCTTCATTCTACATCTTTGTGACCATTTTGAAGATCCTGTTCAGCACAGTGAGAATGCCTTTTGGCTGAGATATTTGATATCCAAATAAACTTATTATTATCTTGTCACCATGCATCACAAATGTTTTATTACAAGACAAATAATATACAGTGATGTCAACATGTGTATTTGGATGCATTATACACATTCACATGCTGTATCCCTCATTGGCAGTTACAAAATGGTTTACAAAATAAAAAAAAATTAGAAATAAATTTTAAAAAAAAAAAAATACAAAGGCTAAACGTACCCATTTTTTAAAGTATGTATTAGACAGATGTGTTACTTTCTTCTTAAGTAATCTGCTTACTGAGCTGCTGCATAGAATATACAAGACCATAATGTTTGCATCTAGCTTCATGCTTCAGTTCATGTATCCCTCTTTAAAATTAAGGACATTTCCAACTTCTTTCAGTGATTTTCTATAACATCAAAAAAGTTAGTTTCTTTAACACTTGGTCCATATCAATTCGTCGATGTTATTCATGCTTTCTGAAAAAAATATCATATCATAAAGTTTACATTAAAATGTACTATTAAATGCATTACGTGGAAAGGGTATTCTTATTATGCAAGTTTGCAGCTTAAGAAGAAATTCAGATACTCATATACAATCATAATCCTAGTCCTAAATAATTTGGAAAAGGAAAACTATAATTCATGAATACTCTTATAATTTATTTGTGACCTGCAATTTTCATCTATGAGTTCTCCCAACTTATCTGCAGCCACAGATATTAGCTAAAAGTGTCATACTTGTCATTCTTAAAATTTGAATAATTTTGATTTGTAGCAAGTAAAGTGATCAGGTTCTTGAGTTTTACCCTTTATAGTACAAACTAATATTCCAATTCTCCTCTGCATCCAATTACAAAACTTTGCATATCAATATATCTGAACATGATGCTGTACTTAAGAAAAAGGTTATCAGTCTAACGATTTTAAGATCATATCTTGATCAATTACGATTTTTACTTTATTTTTTAGAATCACGGTTTAGTAAAAGGGCTCTTTTTTCCCCTTATCTAAACAATACAAATTCAACTTACCAGTGAGGGTACTCAACAATTTGGAAAACAAAATAAACAAGTGTCAAGAATTCATTCTGAAACATTTCAACTTGCTTGGTTATGATCACACTAAAATGACAAATCATGCAACATTTGTATGCATGTCACATCTATTGCCTGCAATGCTTCTTCCCGGAAGATACTAAGGAACCCATGTCATCTGAAGATTTCCTCTTAAGGCTGTTTTTACTACTGCCATGTCTTTTGTCAGAAAATACTTCTTCCTCTGATTTTTTGTCCCTTGGCTCAACAGGTCTGCTGCTACAATGTTTATGTCTTCTGAACTTTTCCCTTGTTCTGAGTGGCAATCAGCCCTCGGAGGTATATATTTAACTGTATTCATCACATTTATTTCACAGGAATCGTTACACGTATTCTCATTAGAAGCATAACTTTTTGTTGCTTCGGCACAAGTTCCATAGTAGTCCTTAGAAAGTTTGTCTTTATTTACACTACCCAAAACAGTTCCCCAACTGTTTGCATTTTCCAGTTTAACCTCTTTGCCCAAAGAGTTATCGCCACCAATCAAAGGATCAGACGGAGGCTGGTGCATAAGGTTGCAGCTGTCTACAAGACCAAATGATTGTCCGGTTAAAAGAGACACTTGACGGGAAAGCATCTCAACTTTGATCTCTTGTGCCTGTGCACGGGTGGTCAGTTCCATGATCAACTTGCTCTGTTCTTGAAGTTTCCGTTCTTGTTCTGTGATCAGCCGACGTTGCTCGTTTAATTTGGACCTCTGCTCATGCTGTTCTTTCCTCAGTGCTAGCATGGTTGTGTTCTGTGCTTTAATCTGTCACAAAAACCAACAAAGGAAATTAGTACCTGCTTATCACGTTACAAAAGGCACCTACACCTCTCCATCTCTCACAGGCGTACACACACATAATTACGCAACTTGCATTTGTAGAATAACATTCAGAAATCTTTTAGGTTTTCCTGAAAAATATGACTATGTTAACAGCACTAACAGTCAGCTGCATCACTGGCCTTTAATTATGGACCCCAACTTTATGACATTTTTGTTCAGGATGGCGACAGCTAACAGCCACAAATTGGTTTAAAACTTGCACTACTTGCACAACAATTGTTTGAACTGTTTTCCTGTAATTCCTCTTTATTCTTACTAAGTTCAGTTCCTTATGCTTTTTCGCTGCCTTTCCCCTCCCAGTCATAAAGAATTTTATTTTTCGCCCGGGTCTGTCATTTTTCTCAGGATGGAGAAGTCGCATCCATGCTTATTGCAGGAAAGAATGGTTTGACCAGGGGCAGGAGGTGAGAAGCACACACGGTGCTGGTTACAGAAGTAGTCATGCTTCATTAATTTCTACAAGCTGGCCTCTCAGGAACCCTTACCTCCCTCGCCCCGAGTTGGTCCCATTCTTTTATGTGAGACAGTAGAAGTTTGGCTTTTTAGGGTAAAAATAGTCCAGCATGATTGCATTTAGTTAGCATGGTGTCTTGTGTCTGACGGTCGGTGATTGAGCACTAGCAGCTGCTGATCCTCTCTTAATTGTCATAAGGATTGAGAGAACATCATAGGAATGGAAAAGCAGAACAGGCAGTCAGTGAGACGAACAAATACAGATTCGGACTTTGCAAAGTAAAATCCAAATCATCAGGAAAGATCACTTTCATTCAAGACACCTCAGACTGTGTAATCCAGCCCACCAAGATGACAACCACAGAAGTGGTGAGAGACTAACAGTGACCAAGCAAGACAACACCAGATAGAATGGGAACCTATCAACAAGAGGATCACAAAGGCATGTTTCTACTGCAAGTTTTGAAATGTGACCATCATTCTATATTGCACACTAATGATTTTGTTCATGTTATCAAAAGACTAGACCTACTATAATATGTCACAAGACCACTATAGACATGCATCTTAAATATTTTCTTCATTTCCACTTTGGTCAATTTTTGAACACAATGACTAGGTATAGCACAGAACTACAAATTAATGCCGAAACAGTGTTAAAAATTTTGATTCATGTCTGTAATTAGATTATAGTTTTATGTCAAATGATTGGTGTCTTAGATTATAATCATGTTTCTACTGCTTATCATGCTCATCCTTTGATGGAGTGTGCTCACCTGCTGCTGCAATCGAAGTGGGTCTTGTCTCAATGCTGGCAAACGGCCAGGTGTCAAGGACCTGGACACTGAAGCTGTCCAAGAGCCTGATGCACCTAAAACAAAGTGAAGCTTGGTAATTTCTTCCTCTTAAATAGTTTACTGGCTTAACAGCATAGAAATTACAATTCCAAAATGGGGCATATCCTAGTTTTCTACTTGACACGAATATATTCAAAAGCATTCAAACACCTTGTTTATTCTGAAACTATTGTCAAAAAATAAACAATTAAAAACATCAAGTTGGCCTTAAAATAATCAAAAAGTGAAGCTTTGTAATTATTAAAATACAAGACCTTAGCACAATTTATGCAAGAATGAAAAAAAAATTTAGACTTTACATATAGTACACAAGCAGTTCACAATGTCTGTTGCTTGTGCTTACTTGGGCATGATGTTACATCTGACAAGATATTTCCAGTTATGGACATGGTACTAGGACTTATATGATTCTTGAGCCTAGGAACCACATTTTCCTCAAAATGTTCCATAGCCATAGATGAGATATCACGTAATTCCTGCAAAAACTCGTGAGAACGTGGTAACTGTCGGTCCGTCTGCTGCAGAAGATTCAGGATGCGATAAAGTTCATCCAGAACCTGAGGCAGAGAATATTTCATTGTGAATAAATGAGAACAAATATTAGCACATCACACATCAGTAAGACCATGTTTTTAACAGAAAAAACATTTGACATTTGAAATACAAATACCCTTTGTTTATACAGATGTGAATCAAACTGCTACATCACATTTCAAAGATTTTACTTTTAAAACTGAACTATAAAGAAGTCATCAAAACAATAGGTTTTATCATTGTAAGCTTATTCGAGGCTAAAGAATAAGATAAAACTAGATGTAGTTACCTTTCCTGGAATGAAGCAGCAAAGATTAAATTCAATGTATTTAGAGTATGTCATAGACAGTAATGACAATCGTGTCTCCACAGCTGAAAGCACATCAGCATGGCGAGACAATGGATGACTACGCCGTTCTGACTCTCGGCGTGGAAGCTGCTGCTTAACATTGCGTTGTATTTGTAAATGGAAGCGATCAACTTCTGGCAAAACTGTTGTTTAATATGCTTGAGCATCTTCGGTTGAATGTCTGGCACACCTTCAAACATAGAAAAAACATTAAGTGCTTTTTTTCATTCTCTATTTGTTTTCATTACATTAACTGAAAAGTTAAAATTTACCTACTTCAAAGTACATATAGCGGTAATTACTAGTATTAGAATTCCGCACACTGCTCTGATATACCTGGCTCAGGTTAAAAGTAGGAAAAACATTGACCAAGATAACTATTACATTGACCAATATAACAAATATGAAACACTTAGTTCACTACGGGATAAGATGTTGTCTTTACAGTTACAGTCTTTGATATTTGAACATCAGAGACTCAAATAAGAACTACATTTAAACGAGTTAAAACATAAAAATTCGCTTTCATATTATCAACAATTATAAAAACTTTTTTCAATACAAGCACACTATAAATGAATTTGTTGAAATAACATTCTATGGCAGCCCATGTTTATACCCATTCTTATTAATTAACCCTCGAAATAATTTTTTTCGCTTGTAGATTCCGAGACTGCATTGGGAGTCATAACAAAACACTACGAACAGTAATCGTAAATGTCAGGTCTTCATCCCGCTAACTTTTCGCTATTTAAAGAGCATGATGAGACGATACGTACTCTTCTGCATTCACTGATTTCACTGAAAGTCAGATACGACATGATCTGATTCAAAATATGCTCGGGTAAATTTATCAGACTGACGGCGCTCGCCATTTTGGACTGAACTGCGTTCTGTGGTCACCGGGAACGCGAGCGCTCCTCGCATTCTTCCTACTGCGGGACGTTTGCATGCCGCGGGCGCTCGCCAACTAATCTGAAGCCAGAACGCAGCGCACACAAATATGGCCGAAAATCTTCGAGTTCATTCGGACAACCAAGCACGTGTATATCATGTCTCAATGACTTCAGACCAGTGGCCCTAACTTTGTTGATCATGAAGGAATATTGGAACGCAATCATCAAAGCACTTATTCTAAATGTTACTAACAAATATGTCTTGACATCTTTTCATACCAGTCCAAACGAAGTGTTCGTGATGCCAGACTGTTAATTCTCCATACTCTGTTCAGGTACTTGGAGAAGCCACATATGTCAATTCACGACTGTTGTTTGCTGACTTCTCACTGGCTGTCAACACCATCCAACCACATATTCTAGCTAGAAGACTCCTTGACCATCAGCTATCCTCATGGATGATTCACTTTTCTTTTTGGTTGACATGCAGGCGAGGCAGCAAAGAGTTTATCCCCGTTTTTATTTGTCATACATACCAACAGTTGTCTTCGACTTCAACGGGATTCCAGCACTCAAACTGTCGTGAAGAAAGCTCAAAGTACCTCTTCCTTCTCCAAAAGCTTAAGTCTTTCTCTGTCTCCCAAAGATTTCTTCAGCTATTTTATAGTTCCTTTATATGAGAGCGTGTTGTACTTCTCGCTTATCTGTCTTTACAACAGTTATTCAGTGAAGGACAAGGATTGTTGTATCCACCTGCTCCAAAGTTATTGGAACAGTCCAGAGTTCTCTTCAGACTCAATATAACAGGCAGACACTTCTGAAAGTGTCTGAAATTCTTCGTTATTAGTATGACTTGCATATCCTGTCAGGAGAATGTGACTTTGAGGCCGCTGATTCTGTACTGTACCTGCATGCAGGACCAACAGACGGAGGCTGCCCTTGGTCGTTTCAGCCGTGCGATTTCGGAATATGTGTGTGAATGAATGTAGCGCCTATGTGAGCCTGAACCATGAATGTACAAGAGTCTATTTAGTGCAACGGATATCAATATGTTGTATTATTGTTTTGCTGTTGTGCTTGCATATAAAGCTGCCGTTAATTGCTCTCTAGGATAAATAAAGTCTGATCTTATCTAAAATATTGTAATTTCTATTGATAATAAAATCTTCCTTTCAGTGTATATGCCGCACTGTTTCTTCCACCATTGTCATTGTTATAAACCTTCACTTTCTTGTCCTCCAAATAGTCAATACTGCCAGTAGCAGATTGGTGTTCGTCGTTTCATATGCCATTTCTAGTATGTCATCGTGACAGGTATCTGCAGAATCATGGTGCTAGTACTCGATCGCAGTGTCTGTGGCATGCGAAGCTTATCTGTAACTTTCTTTTGTAACTTCATCTCGTAACTTAGGTTACATAATGTCTGCTGACATGTCTCTTGATAAGCATGTTCCTCAAATCTGTCGTTCTGCCCTACAGTGAGCTCCCACCCTGCTCTAACCTCAAACTGTTCACAGTATGATGAGTATCCCTCACACCTTCATTGCTTTACTTTCTGTGCATCTACGCCGTCCACTATCGGTTCATTTATCATTACTAGTCTGCGCAGCGAGTGAGGTCTATCTTCGTTGTGGTACTACTCGTTACAAATACCCATTATTATTACTATTATTGTAACAGAGCATGGATATACATGTCTATCTCCGAATATATGTATATATAAGTCCTATGAACAGACGACAGTCAGCGGCGGTCACTCGAGTTGCCGCTCACAGGCAGTCAGCAGCGGTTGTTCCCCTTGCACCAGTCCCTCAAGTTTTCGGCTCGGTCAACCGTACATTGTATTTAACTCGTGAATGCGTTTTATTTTGGATGTGCGTGTGTGTTGTTTCGTTTTTTAAAAGTCGAGTTCAAGAAGAGGAAGGTAAAACTACGGTTTGTTTTTTAACGGATGGTTTATTAGAACTGTTATAATATTTACGAGGACTAACGAAGCACGGACGTAACGTTTGTTCCTTGTGACACGAAAATTCAACGCATTCGAAATGAATTTTCACGTCCAGCGGTTGTCGAAGCTAGAGCATTAACAACCGTCTAATCAATTTCATCCATGCCTACTACCACAACTACTATGCATCATGAATGTGATTCAAGCCATGGATGCATTTAGAAACTTGCACAATATTTCAGGTTCTGTATGTGCGCAGGCCTCTCTCTTCATACCTTAGTTTCTCCCGGCTGGGTCTTCTTGGGTTCGGCAACCATATTGATGAATGAATAAACCTTGGCATATAGAAAGATCGGTAGATTGTTTAATACGATAATGCTAATGAATAAACTTGTGCCAGTTCTCCAAGAGAGAAATTGATTAGGAAGTGAGGTGTTAAATGCTTATCTCAGGGCTATAGCTTTTTTTATGGGTAGTGTCTCTTTCTTCTCCCTCTTTATCTTCACCAACCCTCAATGGAATCAGGTACATGTACCTATTCCACATCTGGGTCAACTGTGGAAAGTCATTTGTGTGGCACAATTATTAAGGTAAAGTCTTCTGATTCAGATGCCAGTCCACAAACCAATAGGGTGTCAGCTCTCTCTCAGTGGGCAGATGGGAAATAAAAAATCAATTGGAGTGTTGATCCATGAACTTAAAAATATTTTTGGAAGCTTCATTGGCCACGGTTAAGGGTTTGGTAGTATAATTATGAACAATTTTTTTCTGTCTGAATCAGTAAATTTGATTTAATCACTAATTATTATTATTATGCTGATACACCATTATTATTATTATGCAGCTACACCAATCTGGTGTAAATGAATGAGTAAACTCAAGATAATATATATGGTAAAGTATACCCCATTGTTTTTTTAATACAACTCTTGTTGCTTTTTTCTTCCATTCTGCACTACGTGTGGTTTGGTTAGGGGGTTGGCACCCTTTGCTTTGTTCAGATATGTTGCTCTTGATACTTCTTAAAAACATAGCAAGCCTGGAGTGGAGTGGACTTGCAAAATCCCTTTCTCAACAGACCAGCACTTGTTAAATAACCCATTAGGAGAACATGCTGGGACCTGTTTTCCTTGTAGTCCAACTCTAACCACTTGCACCTGCACTGTTATGAGTTTTATCAGGAAACCTATGGTTGGGTCACAGTACCCTCACCTCCCCACGTGCAGGGGTGACATTGTGAAAGTCAGGCACAGCTGACAAGCATCTGTGCAAGCACATCACAAAAAGTGGGAAACTAGTTCATGTCAAGTAAATGAAAACATCCACATCTGAAACGCGGAGCTTGAAGGGTCCAGCCTGCATCAAGCAACCAGCATACTCTGTTGTGACCTCCATGGATTTCATGATCAGTGGCAGAAAAATATGCAATGCTTGATAAAGATTTGCGAAAAAAATGAATAAGACAGGTGAAATAGTTTGAAAGAAGGTTTCTTGGTTTAACTTTGAAAACACAGACAAGGTGATTATATATTTCAGCACAAGGGATTTTATTTACAATGTCAGCAGATATCAAACTGCTCTTTTCAACACCATTGCTCATAGAATCAGTAAAGTGTAAACAAGTAAACCATGGAATATTGATTAAACATGTCATCTGCAAAGTAATATTCACAACCAGACATATCCTTAATATAAGCATGCATCATCACACATTACCAAGCATGGATGCATACAAACCACCGCATTCAACAAAGCCCAGATGTGAAATATTACATTATTTTGAGACAGGTTACACATTCAAGTCCACAGGTCTTGCAAATTGCTTGAAATCCAACAGAACATTAAAAAGTATTATTACTGAAGACAGAAAGAGGCCATTAAAGGGGTTCAAGGGATAAACAGCTTTCATTCAGGCTCTTTAGCTCAGAACACAGTTTTGTTTAAAATAAACATCACTAACATTGAGTATAGTTACATTTGGATTCCTTTCTTAAAGCGTCAAACCCCTTTAAAAATGTACAGAAAGCAGACATTTTTAAATGTTTATATGGTTTTGCTGTCAGAGTCATCCCAATGAAGGTAAATCTTGCTATGACATACTCACATGAGTCAAAGAGATTTCATAATTTTAATATCTTCATTGGAAGCTTTACTGTGCAAAATGTTTGTGTGCTTCAAGAGAATGCAACTAAATTGTGGAGGGAAGGAGGGTGTGCGTGTGCACTTGCAGAAGTGTACTTCTAATTGTGTGCATGAAGAGCATGTCAACACATACACATTTTCATGTTTTTAGGTATATATAAATAGTTTTGAAGAAACTTAGCAAATATAAAGAAATTAAAATCTTTTTAAGTTACTCTTCATACCAAGAGCTGAGAAATGGCCTACAAATTATCAGATAATCATTAAATAATTCATGAAACCAATATGTTAGGTTTAGTGTTGTCGCAATGTCATTCATTGTCTTGGGCTGTATAATTTATCCGTTCTCACAATCAGTTTTTCACAGACGTGTAATACTTGAGCAATATATCCCATTCATTGCACAAATATATCCATTCGTGTCCAGAAAATATGCATATATATTATATATGCTGTAAATTATGCAAATGTAAAAATTCTATTTCTAGAATTTTTCTATTTTTGCAGAGGTTAGCTATAATAGAATAGATTTTTTTTCTATTTTCCATACTCCATCACTTCAACTTCCATCGGCTTTCAGACTTAAATACCAGCATCGAGAAGACAACTGATGATTCCCCCAGTTTGATAAGGACTGTTGGCAAATGATGAGCAAGTAGCTTCCCACATTAATGTCTTTTGAAAAGAGCATAATCAGATGTCCCTTTCTTTTATAAAGCAAGCATCTGCACAAGGATTCTCCAGGCAGTGGCAGAGCAGCAGGAAAATTTACTCATATGTAAACATACATCATAGTTATCTCTATTTTTGATGCATTCAAGACATATATACTTGCATGCATGACACACTCTCACACATGCACACAAACACATGCAACATAATGGTTGCTCGATTTGATTGTCTTCTACAGAGTTTCAAGTTGGCAGCTCGCATGAATGCAGTAACTTGTTTACTGGCACTGCCATACTTATTCAACAAAATTGAGGGTCTTATTAAGGAATTGTAATGAACACTAACAAGAAAAATATTGATAATCAAAAATGAAACTAGTCTTCACTTACATATGTGAACCCAGAAGACTAATGCATAAAAAGAAATGCTTTCATGTCTTTTAGGTATATATATATGGTTTTGAAGAAACTTAGCAAATACAAGAAATTAAAATTCTTTTTAAGTTACTCTTTATACCAAGAGCTGAGAAATGGCCTACAAATTATCAGATAATCACTAAATAATTCATGAATCCAATGCTTGTGTATGTTTACTTGAACAAGTAGACTAAAAGAAATAGTAAAACATATTGAACTAGATGAGTTTCTTTCGTTTATGTGATAAATTCATTTTTTTCAAACTACAGCATTCAAAAGAACTTAATTCCTACAGCAGCTGATTAGAAAACATAATTTTAATTCATGGTTGTGAATTAAATAACAGACATTAAATGTAAGATATGAGAGGGAAATAACTTTCATACTCATTCATTGCAAATAATCTTCACAGCCAATGCAGTAAGCACTGCTGAATGGGTTAATGTCCGATTAGGTCAAGAAACATTGAATGAGAATCTCTGAAGCAAAAAAAATAGTGATAAGCAGTGCAGGCAGTTCTCAATTATAATACATATGGTATTAAAGCTTTTCTGCTTCTTGGATAATCTTTGAACTTTTCCAGATACCACCTGAAAAAAAAAAAATAAAACTTTTTTTCAAGATGTACAGTTCAGTAGTAATGGGTGTTTCTTCAAATCAACTTCATGTAAGGCACAACTATAGCTGTTAAACGGGAGAACACTCTCCACCAACCCACCCACTTGTACTCCACTCCCTGGACACCATAGATAAAGAAAGGTACCCACCCTGCACCAGGGAATAAAGAAATGTAACAAGGGAAAAAAAGACACAGAACTTCCTCATTTGTTCATTTAGCCCCACTGGGAAAGACAATGTATATGTTATGATAAAAACTGTTAATATTTATATATATTTCTGTTGAAGGTTAATAAACCAACATGGAAAAACTTTTTAAAAAAAACCCATTCTTAACCTAAGTGTCCTTGCTGACAGCCATTTCCTCAACCATTTATCTTTTATTAGGTGCATAAAAATAGATCTTTAATTTTCCTTCTTTGAACTAAAAATGTTCGTTTGTATATGGTCACTGTTTGCTGCTTCTCTGGATGTGCTTGCATATATTTCTTGATAACTGACAAAAACCATCAGACTACTCTCAAGGCGGAAATCATTCAGATGTAAGCTACCTCACAGGAACAATTTACTAAGGTAATTTTTTTTTTATTTTGCTGGTAAAAGTAGATTGTTTTCTACTTGCCTGTGATGGTGGCAAGCGCGGGGTCCAACATTGCATGCAGTGAAGATGGCAAAGACTAAGGTTGGCAGCGTCCCACACATGATGGCAAAGCCAGACCATTCTAACATTTCTCCCAAAAAGTTGGCACCAGACACATACTCAAACATTCCTCCTGTTTTAAAAAGAAAAAAACATGGTCCCCAAGCTATAAAATAACTGCAGCGATAACATTAAAGGCAAGTTAGTGAATGTGGACTGGTCAGTCTAAAAGTTCCAAAACATTAAAAACAAATACTGTCACAGATGATTGGGAAGAGAATGTGTGAATTTTGTGAACATTTTTTCTTTGTTTTTATTTGTTTGATTTCTTTTCATTTATTTGTTATTTCTGAACATTTTTGCAAGGTTAAAATACTCCACAAGATTTTATTTTAAATATTGTGCTATAATAATAATAATAAGACACAGAAACAGGTTAGAACATATAATGTACTGTAAACTATTTTTATACCATGTAAAATGTTTACATTTACCTATAATTATTTTGAGATCAGGGTATTGCTTAGCTCCGCAAAATCTTCAAAAAACAAGACTGCAAAATTATTTAATTTTAGCAGCAAAAATTATTTTCATAAATTCTGGTTTAAAAACTAAAGTCTGCCAGCTTCGTGTACTCACCAAATGGTATTTTGTATCCACTTTCCCCTGTCTTGCGCAAACATCTTAAGATGTGATCAGAGTGAATATTTATTGCCATCCCAACAAAGAAAACCACAATACCTGAAAAGAAATCAGTACTTTGTTTTTCATCTTAAGTCAATCGACTTTAAAATTAAAGATGGATAATGTGCATTTATCTGCATACATTTCATGATAAAAACATGTTTGTTAAGCATTAGATAAATAATAATTTACTGGAAAGAGATGATTAACCTTGCTGTCTTTTTTCAAATTATGTTTGTGTTTTTCTGTAAAACACTTTGAGCCCACCTAATGGTGGGGAAAAGCGCAATACAAATCAACGGTTATTATAATTAGACTAAAAGACTTCATAATTACAGATAATCATAAAAAAACATAAGCAGTACAATTACAAGAACAACAGATAATTATTTTTTTTTTGTTTTAAACTGAAAGAAAGAAACTGGGGCATTAAAAGTAGAGCCACATTTTTCTAATGCACCAACCCAATAATATTTTTCAAATGTGAAGTGTGTTGCCAAGTCCACTCATACAAGTCATGTAAGGTTAATAGTGAACATCATTGAAAGCATGGTTGCAGACTGGCAAATGCTTTAAAAGCAAAAACCACCAGGGTAGACAGGTGCAACAGACTGTGACATTAGCAGGATCTTAGTCTCCTACAAAGTTTGCCACCTTTAATTATCAAGATGCATCTTTTCAGAACAATGAGTTCAACCTTGTCCTGTTATATATGAATATTGGTGAAAGTCTGTTGATTATTCTGTTTACTATATCATTTCTCTAAAGCACTCAGTGCATATTATTGGAAAAGCGCTATATAAATGTTCATCATCATCATTATTATTATTACAAAGTTAAGTCTGAAGAAAACTATCAGGTATAGTTAATGCAGGATAGCACAAAGAAATTTCACACAGTGTTGCTAGCTACAGCAACGAAACAACTTATTTAATCACATCATCAGCTGCCAGGATAACCACATCATGATTAAGCATGAGACAGTTTCTGACTATTTCAGAGCTTAAGTTCCTCACAAGAAAACATTTTCTGCTGAACAGAATGGTCCGTGGCTTTTGCTTTTCACCCCAAAACTGGCAAGAAATTTTAACACCTGAAATGATTAGACTGGGAGAAAAAACTAACAGGTGAATTAATGCTACTTAGTAGTCATGACCACAGTAGACAGGAACATTAAGCTCAGCATCAAATACTTTGAGGATGTCTGGTTTACATGCAACCTTTCAGAGGTTGAGAGCTTGACCCAAGCAAAGTTTTTTACTTTGTGATACCTGTGTACTTGCCCATTTCAGATATCCATGTTAATTAATTTGATGAATAAATGAAGGCCTGTGCTGGATGGCCAGAAAAGTACACACACCTAAACCTCTTCCTTCTCCCTTTTCTTAGCCAGTTAAATTCTTATAGTGGGAGTTAGAATGAAGAACTGTGTCCAAGAGGTCATGTCAGCAATAGTGTGACATGTGCCATCATTTCAAAATGGCAGTCACTGTTATTAATTCTGAATGAATTAGTGCAAATTAATTCTATATTTATCAAACATATTTACATTAGTTACAAATTCTGTCTGCTATTCCGTACCTGTGTAAAACTGCACTTGTGAAACAGTTTTTTGTAGGTCTGCATACTTAAGAAGATGTCCAGCTTGCACATACCCATTCAGCAAACAGAAGATAAATGCTGCTACAAATGGGAAGAGAGGAGTTGGTTTTCCTCCTTGATCAAAAACGGGAATATAAAAGTTCTGCAACAAATGAAAATCCTACAGCTTAGTTTTTGTACATCAAGTACATATATATATACATATTGTACTGTAAATAAGTGATTTTACTCTTCATCTTTGATGATGATACAAGAAAGCTCGTTTGCTATGAAACCTAAAAATGTCCAGTCATAGAATGAAGTTCTTTTTTATTTAAATTAATTAATGGTGAAAACATCAGCAAAGGGAGGCAAGCAGTCCATTTTATTGCTGTTGTCAGGAGTAACAGCAACTGGACACAGCTTTGCAGCTGACGCCTGTCTGCACTTAACCTTCTCCATCATCACTAAGGAGAAAGAGTTAATGGAGTTACAATGAGTGGCCTCTGCAAAGAATAAGCGGCCAAGTTGGAGCCTGACCAGATGGGTAAATATGTTTGGGAAAGAATGCAAATAAGGACTCCACCAGTCCAAACATACTGGCTTTGTGTGCAGGTTAAATGAACGGTAACGCCCGGTCACTGACATCTGATAGGCCTACCAGTGCATGATTGTACCTGGCTGCTATGCAGCTGGAGAAGTTAAGACACCAATAGAATTACAGAGCGACCAGCCACTTCACTGACTGCTACACTTTAATGACACTTGGCTGCACAACACACAGTTTATCACTGACTGTTACACCTTCATGACACCTGGCTGCACAGCACTCACTGCAGCAAAATATAACTAAGCAAAAAGAATCATGTCTTTGTTACAATAGGGAAACTAACAAGCAGATTTATTCTCTTAAGCTGACTTTTGAACTGCTATCACAAAATTAGAAATCATATCCTTTTTTAATAGTTTTAACATTGCAGATTATTAAAGTCATTATCTCACCTTGATAGAATTTCTTTAATTAACATAAGAAAGCAAACTTGGTTAACACTCCTTCAAACAAGTAGGATGTAATCAACAATAATGCAATTGAACAAACTGTTTAGCTATTAAGAGCAGCAAACTTTAAAAAAAAGGTCATGCTAAAAAGTGTTTGTAGTAATTGTATATTATGTATATTGTTACTCATACTAAATCTTTTTGACAAGGCTCTCATACAGCTTTCAGGTATACAACCCTTAAGATCTGTAAAATGTCTTCACTTTGATCCTGGTTCCCGTGAATAATACATCAAACAGACTGAAATATTGTCTTGCTTCATTCATCTCACTTTCCACAGTAACCAGACACGTTTTCGGTGAACAGCCTCATCTTTTCTCAACTCAAATTTTGAAAAATTCTCGTAAGTAGCATAGAAGCAAGAAATCCGATTGTTTTTAGTTCAAGGCTTTTATATGTGAGTATTTAGTACTTTGCTGTGCGATGTTTAAAACAGTTTGTTGGTACCGTGAAACTGTGTGACGTCAGCTGTGTGGGCGGCGCTACAAACGACTTTTTATCTGATTACCATCTCACCCACCCCACCCTCACTCGCCCCCACTCCTGCCTTTTCGCTCCGGTTGTCCCTTACACGCATCTTTATTTCTCCCGGATATCTCTGTTTGACCTCACGTTTCCGTCGGAAGGTTAATTTGTCTTTCATTTTTTACTGCTGTCTCCCACTTTCTCTCTCTCAAACCACACGCGCGCACACACACACACAGTGTAGGTAAAACCTATCAGTTATTAGTTAAAGTCGGTGGATGAGTAATTAATTCTATAAGAAGACTTGCTCGACGGGATCAGCGCTCGGTAAGCACTGCGCAATTTCTGGCCGTTAATTGTTTATGATACGATGAGGATGAATTTATTGGTTCATTCGTCCATCCCTCGCCAGATGCCAGCTGACTTCATTCCAATTAAACTGGTCTGCCGGTCCCGGATGAGCTCACCATCACAGAACAGTGAAGATTTCTACAAAGCCTATTTGAGTTGATGATAATTAAAGTTTCTTGAGACTGACTTGACAGTAATTACAGAATTGTGAGCGGTACACAACAAAGGTGTGATCACCAAGCGGTCTGGGAGATGCTCAGGATGATCGTGCTTGTGAAGAAAGCGGAGCTTCATACTTCTGACGAAAAGTAATTTTGATTTATTTGAACTGGTTATAGTTTGACTGGAGACCACCTTCAGAACACCTCGAGTGTCGGTGAGTTGACAAGCAAAACGCTGCCCTTGTCACCATACTCACACGCGCCGCATCGACAGCTTGAAGCCGCCGACAAGCAAAGATGCCCACCCGCCACCCGTCATCACCCTGATCGCCGTAACCGGAGTGAGCGTTTTACCTGTCTGTCGGAGATTACCGGACAGGTGAGAGAGCCTGTGACGTGACATTTACAGTGACGTGCGCTACAGAGACGTGACTCGTCTGGAAGGCTGCTGTCGCTGAAGTTGTCGCGCAGGTTTTTGTCCCAGTCCCCCCTCTCCTCTTTCACTCTATCATCATCTCATCCCCCTCCCTTCTCTTCTTCCCCAGGTTTTTGACACACAGAGGATGCGATAATGGTAAGAAAAACAGCATCTTGATGCGGACAAATAAAAACTCGAGAAAAAAACAAAAAAAGTCTTACCTTTGCACATAATGAAGCAAAAAGAGAGCCAACGCCACTTGGTTCCTCCACTGACCGATCATGGGATTGACAGAAAAGTTTATCAGATACAGCGGCACCAGCAAGGAGGGTAGCTCCTGTAAGAACCAGGCCAGCTTGACGGGTATCCGGATGCCGAAGCCCTCCCGCGAGTAACGTCCGTACGGCGCGCTGACGAACTGCAGGGAGAGGGCGACGGCCAGGCCCCACACCACCAACACGTAGCACAACAACTCCATGACGGCCGCCTCGTCCCGCACGCACTGCCGCAAGTGCCGCAAGTACCGCACGCACACGTCTGCCATCGCCATGATGGCCAACTAGAGGAGGGGGGAGAGAGTTGATAAACTAATAGCGCGCTGCCTTATATCTCTGCCAATCATGGTGGAGGGCCGCCCACCAGGCCACGTGACCGCACGCCTTGTTGTCACAACGGCCCACAAGGGGCTGGCTACGGCGGTGGGCGAGGAGGGTTCACCATGGCGTTCGGAGCAACGAATGAATGGCCGGCTCCCTGGTTTGTTGGTCATGTTTGGGGCACCGGAACTTGTTTATTGACAGCACGGCGCCAGGAAAAGGACCGTTGTTGTTGTTGTGTGGTGGAGAGAGGTTGCACCCAGCGTCTCTGGCAGTCTGGTCGCGGCACCCGGGGTGGGTTGTCTGTCTGCTGCAATCAGGGTGCAGTGTCCTCAGGGTTGTGGTGCTCATCATCAGGTGGTGGACAGGTGCTGACATGTGTGTGGATAATTTTGTGGGTCTGAGATGGAGATTGAGTTACAAAGCAAAGTATCTTGCGAAAGGTGTGTAAGTTTGTTTGTTTGTTTGTTTGTTTGTTTGTTTGTTTGTTTGTTTGTTTGTTTGTGTTAAATATTTGGAGTGCCAGTAAATTCGGACATTTCACAAACGATCGTTGCGAAATTGAAACTAACAATTTTCTTGTGGCAAGTAAAAGTAGATTTGTCAGTTTAAATAATTACTACTGTCAAATATTGAAAACTATTAATATGTAGGCCCCCGTTTTATTCTTTTTTTTATTTTTATAAAATAAGCTTAAACAGAAAATTTGTACTTGTGAAATAAATATTTTGAATGTTTGGAAAATCCTTCTGTGTGAGTGAAGTACTGAGGTGCAAACTAAACGACTTTATAGAAAGCGAAAGCGGAGGTCAGGACAGTAACTGACTGACCTTTGTTGACAATCTAGTGATGACAGTTTGGTCGTCATTGTCATCATGAGTGGTTGACCGCGCTGACAGTTGGATAAACTGTAAAATGTAGCTACTACAGCGGGTATGGGGCGCGTGATACTTCCTTCATTATTCTGCTGGTTAGAAGGCGGGCATTGGAAATTTTTATAATTTGATAATTTAATTATTTACTTTTTTCGTCTTTCTGTCTGTCGCTCCCCTCCCCAGACAGTCACGTATTAAATGTTCAACAGTAGACTCGAAAAAAGATAATTTTACATTTTATTATTTTTTTTATGGAAAAAGTGGGGGATGTGTATTTTCGTGGGCCTCTAGCTGGCGCTTTGTTAAAATGAAAACAACAGGTCATTTCATTCTTGATAATAAAATTACCAAACTATTCTGTTCTATTTATTTGTTTATTTTCATGTTTGCTGCTTGAAATATACTCAAACTGCCGCCTTGTCTTCCTGTCATTGTTGTGGGGTTGGGCTGGGCAAGGACCGTTTCCCCGGTGTTTCGGTGTTGAGTCCCGAGGACTGGTGTCGCTCTGAGGTTCGTGGTTTCCGCCAGTCACAGGCTCGGTCCACAGAATGATTGTGGGAATGTACGAGCAGACTCTTCTCCTTCTGTCGCTCCCAGCGCCTGCTGACTGTGCACTTTCTTGTTGTCCGCCGCACCGTTAGGGTCTGACTACAGAATTCTCAATGAACAGAGCCAGTGGAGTTCCGGAAACACAACAATCGCTCTTTGTTTGCACATCACCATAAACACAATAACTGAGAGAAATGCTGCTGATGGTCACCTGCTGCCATGTTAGCTCCTAGAGTGTGGATGGGTGGATGGGTGGATGGATGTGTGGGTGGGTGGCAGTAAGAGAGAAGAGTGTGGAAGCAGAGAGAGGGAGAGAAGAGTTCCCACTTGGTGTAGCCGCGGGCATTGTGTGCGGGTGTTTGCAGGAAGGAGGCCGGGTAAATACCAGCAATTGATTGCACGATCAAATTGACAGCAAAACAGAAAGAAAGAAAAGACAGCCTTTATTCTTGGTGTTTGAAGACCACCGCGCATGCGTGCACACACGGGTGGAAAGCTGACTGGGAGTGAGAGAGAGAGAAAGCCGTTAATTGGAAGGAGAACAGGTTAGGTGTGTGACTTGAGATGGACAGGTAGATAGATGCCTCTTACACTACAAATTAATAAATATTCCCTGACTTTTTTGTACGCAAGAAAGGGACAAATAAAAATGTTGCTGGTGTAAAATTCCTCTACACACAAACAAACAGCAGACAATGTTGCCAGTCAGTGTCCATCTTCAATGTCCTTCTGGTCTTCTGCTGCTGTAACCTCTTCCTCTGTCCTGCTTTTTTCTTCTTTTTTCTTGCTCTTTTGTTTTTGTTATTGTTGTTTTTGCTCCACCCCACCCCCAAGCCTCATCACCATCCCCTGATGTGAGGATATGACAACTGACAGGTGCAGAGATTTGTTCGACTTTGATTTAACCGTCGGTTTCTTCCACAAATCTTTATTATTTTAACAATCTAGGGTTGGGCTGCTTCCGAAGAGAGAGAGAGTTGTAAAAGCCTCCATCAGAAGTGATTTCAAAATGCCTTCAGCAAGCGCCAGGCTCCCAGAAGACAAGAGAACCTGCATCACCGGATGATTGCTTTGCACGGTTCACTGACCCCGTTGGCGAGGTCACGTTGTTTACTTGTCACCTTCCCTCTGTTTACTGATGACGTGGCGGTCTCAAGCAGGGCTGCTGCCACCTGCCTGGGCATGGGGAATACATGAACTGTCTGGAAACAAGAAAACAAAAGAAAAAAGTCTTTGGCGGGATAATGTTACGGATTAAAATCCCGTAAAGTCGACAACTGATGTAAATTGTCTTAGTTTCAAACATGTTTGGAGTGTAGACATGATGCCTGTGTGTGTGATATCTTACATCCATTTTGTTTGTGAAAACTGTTATTCGACTTGAATTCCGTCTGCTTTCGGATCGGTGTTAGGCTTTGAGAGACCAGCGTGGCCCGAGAAACTTTCTGGTGATGCAGTTGGCTTCATATGAAAAGATTTCTTTAAAAGATGAATCGTTTGGGCTGGCAAGGAGTATGAGGTTTATTTCAATGGTTTAAAAAATGTTTTTCCAGTTTAATATATAAAAAAAATGTAAAAAGTCTATCATTTTATGTCTCGTCAAAAATTACTAAGCGCTTTGTAATGCTCTGAGATATTTTATAATCCGTTTTTCTTTAATGATAGTCTATAATGGTCTGGAGTTGTTTTTGTTGTTGATGTTGTTATGCTGGCTGTTGCTTTTGTTGTTGTTGTTTTAAAGGAACAAACTCTTTTTACTGGGAGGAAGATGATGTCTGTGGGTCAGTCGGTGCGTTCAGGTTGGCAGTGACAAATGTTGAAGGCGATCTAACTACGAGAACTTGAGCCCGCGCCATGTTGAATCCTCGCTTAGAATAACAGCCTTCGCTGAAGCCACAAACACTTCAGATGTTTCCAAAAAAAGTGGGCGGGAAAGGTATGCACACAAAATTATTACTTAATTACCTGGGCGACAATGTCGGAGGCTGTCCCGTTAAGCGTCTTTAAAAACTGTCAACAGCAGCGGGACCGTTTGTGGACAGAGAATGGGGGCACTCCAGGTAAAGGTTTTGCTCTTTTTCAAACTTTTCCGTGGCCGAGCCCTCCGGGGTCCGAAGTAGCTTACTTCTGTCGTCTTCAATCGCAAGGGGGTGCCGAGACTGTGGCCCCCCCGCTGGGCGCCTGCTTTCATGTGACAGGTACAACGTCTGCTGCGCGCGGCACGGTGATGGTAGACAGGTGGTCACGGCTGACTGACTGGTTGTCAGATCAGTTGACTTGTCATCTTCCGACTCGATCCCAGGCAAAGATGTTACAGGTTGACTTCCATACCTGTCCGCGAGCCAACTACAGCAAGGAAATGGTTTCCGACATCCATGGCATCCATTGAGACACGTAGTCGCCCTCACCAGTGAGACTCGTTGCTGAGGTCAAAGGTCAGCTGGTGCTTTGCTCGGCTTCCACATACACCGAGAGTATTACTGACTTTATCATCACCTACCCAGAGTGTAATTATTACTGTAATGCTGAAAAATTAACAGATGCGAACAAATTTATTTTAATTAACTAAAATGTTACCTGCTTTACCGATCGGTCTGCTCACCTGGACATGTTTGCAGGTGTTGCCCAGACTACGGACTAAAGTGCTGTGGGAGGGTGTCTCTCTGCCGGGAGGTGCTTGTGTACCTGTCGCCACAGCACATTCATAATTCAGTGTTTTTCACCGCCGCCCGCAGCTCGGGTTGTTATTGATTCCCTGCAAATGGTGAGCGGCTCACTGACCCAAGGCACTTCACTCACTCCATTGAGAAATGACTCAAGAAACAGAACCGGTGGGTAGGGGGCTCGAGTGCGGCAGTTACAATAAATGTTGTTGTTGCTGCTGCTGCTGCTGCTGCTGCTGCAAGTGCTTTACATTCAGCTTAAATAACCTGTTAATATATTTTACACACACACACAGATGGCAGAGAAGGTGTGAGGGAGGTTTTGGGGAGATCCCGATAATATCGAAAACCCAATATAGATAAACTTATTAATCTTAGATTAATGGCTGTTGGTAAAAACAAAAACAGACTGTCTGTGAGCTTAACGAAAAAAAGCTATTGGCTGCTGTGGCAGGTGTAGCACCCACAAAGGTGGGCAAACAATGACAGGAGGGAGTCTGGAACCCCAGCCCCTAGTCTCGGTGTGTAAGGAATGGTGATAGACTATATTCTACTGTAGGCGAAAGACAAGTGCTCCTCCAGCACCCACCAGAATATCAAGCGGTTATAACATTATTAAATTTTTTGGTAATCAAATTATGCTAATAATTTCTCTTTCTTAGCTTTTTTTTTTTTTTTTTTTTTTGCTTAATGTGAGATAATTTCTTGCGAGTGCGTGAAGTTGTCATGTCACTCAGTGGATGTGCTGTCACCCAGCCAGTCTGTTCTTGCAGCTTTGTGAATGTCAGATGATTTTTAAATAATTACCACTGCGAGAAGCTTTTATCCTCCACTGATTACAGAAACTGGCAGAGAGGAAAGGGATCGCAAATTGCTTTTTAATAAACCGAAATAACGAGTTTTTATATTTAAGTGCAATTGCTTCCAGACAATCCTGTGTAAAGATTATTGTTGCCACTCATACCTCGGCACCTTTCTTTCTTAACACACTCTTCTTAACACAAGAAAAACTCAAAGAAAGTGAGAAGAGAAGAAGATACCGGGAAAAGGCGAGACAGACAACAAAAAGTTAGAGATGAAGTCTTAAGTTCCTTCTGATCACACCAGCTGTCCTTCCATCGTGCAAAGTATAAGCTTCCATAATTAAATCCCATCATCACATATTATATATCATAGTTCTCTGATAAGTTTCGCAATAAAACATGTTAAAATTATTTTTAATAATTTGTTTTAATGCAGATGTGTTTGCGCTCTCGCCAACTGTCTTGTTCATCTCGTGATAGAACGTGGCCCGAGTCTTTCCTTCCTTCTCTCTTCTCTCTTTTCGCTGAAATAAAGAAGATTCTAGCACATAACTACTTACACGAGTGAAGATGTGACTGTTTGTTGTAAAGACTGTTTGTTGTAGCAGATTGTTTATTGTGAGGTGGGGCAGTGATGCCGTGTCTTGGTTCCTGTCACACAAAAAGCCAAACTGCATCGGGAGGACAGTCCGAGCTTTGCAGGAAAAGTCTGTTGCCTGGATACCGAAGAATTAGTCACTGACATTCCGCAAGTTAATACTTAATGCTGAACCGTCGACAATATTCGACAGGCTGAATGACAATACGATGTGTAAGTAAGAATTATATTCACACCAGGAGGCAGCACAAGGCCTGTGGACACCTGTGTAGCAGGTGCTTTGCTGAGTCTCTTCCTCCAAAAACCTCAGTTTCTCCACTTTCAAGTGTGGGCGTATATATGTATTTTTTACCTTTTATGGCTTCAAAGCATGGTTGGATCTTATTCTTGTTCCTGTTCTCATCAGCATCTCCATTCATCAACCTGAACTCTTGCTTGCTTTGAAGGTAACTAACACTCTGTTGCTGCTGATGATGATGATGGTTGGAGCTGTCGCCTTTGTGTAATTGTCAAAAAACTTCATTGGCGGAAAAAAGGAAGGAAATGTGTTTTCTGTGTGTGTGTGTGTGTGGCACGTACAGGGTGCAGCCCACGCTGTGTGCTGTGTGCTGTACATCGCAGTCCTGTCTACAGGTGACACCCCGCACTCCCCTCCCCACCAGCCACCCAACATCCACACTCGGCCACACACGTGTCTGACATGTGATGTTCAGACGACAGTCCTACATCCACCACCACCACCACCACACTGTTGTTGGTTTTTTTTTAATCGTAGTAACATCAAACTGGTGCTGGATGTTTCTTCTTTCCCTTGCGGAGGTACACGGGTATCTTGTGTAAATCCAGAATTGGAACTTTTTTAATTTTTTGTCTTTAGTTACAAGAGGTTAGTCCAGTATTGTGTTTTATTTATTTGTTATTATTTGTTTTTTTTTTTTGCTGTTGTTGTTGTTTTGTGGCTTTTTGTTTGTTTTTATAGTTTTTGTTTGTTTTTTGTTGTTGTTTTTTGTGTGTTTTTGTTTTTTTTGTTTGTTTGTTTTTTGTTTTTTTTTGTTTTTGTTTTTTGTTTGTTTTTTTTTGTTGTTTTTTTTGTTTGTTTCTTTTGGCTGTAAAAGGGACACTTTGTAACAAGAGAATGAAAGAGGCTAACTGACCGAAAAACTTTTTTTCTCTATAGCTTTTGTGTGTGTGCAGGACACTGAGGAGCTACATAGACAGAGGTAGTGTTTCTTTAGGGTTCGAGTAGTATAGTAACACGGTTGGGGTAGCTGAAGGGGTGTGTTAACTATACCAACTAGTCAGAATCGAAGACCCGGGTGGCAGCTCTTCGCTCTCATTTCTGCCGCTGACCTCTCCTCAACAGCCAGACTCACGACCTGACCGCGAGACGAGTGAGAAGTGTTCACCTCACCACAACTTTCACCCAACATGGCGGATGTCAACACATGAGAGCCTGGCCTGTGCTGTCATTGTCAAACCACCTTTCCGCCATCAAAGCCTCAGCTCCTAATTTCAGCGGTCAATGGGCTGTGTAGTGGATTTTATCAAAGACAGAGTGGAAAAACAAATTCTTCAGTACTCCACAGACCCCGAAAGCAGGTAGGTGTGGTTGTCACGGTTACAAACTGTCACTCAGGCTAGTCCAATGTGTGTGTGTAGGTGTTGATGATTCTATCCTTACAAAGTGTGAAATAAACGCTCGATGACAGTAATAAGGAGTTGCCAGGACCTGAAAACAAAGGGAAGTGAGGCCTAAACACGAGTAATCAGTTCACATACGGGTCAGCGAGGACCTTCAATAGTTTCAAACATTAAAGAGCTGTTCTGCTTTGTAGATTTTCCTCCCTATCACCTGACAGGTAACATAACCTGTACCTGTACCGACACACGTGAAGAATGCTTGCTTCGTCTCAACCTGTTTAAAGCTCGGTTCGTACATCTTTGATCTTGATGCAGCGAGCTTTTATTTTAAAGACTAGAACATTCTGCCTCGGCCCCCTCCCTGGCTGTGGGTACACAGACCCTCCCCAGCCCCGTCCCCCCGCATGTTAAAAGGTGCAAGAAAGCGGAGGGAGTAGCGGGGTGTTTGCCGTGGGGGACTCAGGTGTCCTTTGATCAGCTCCCCCTCACCTGCCTGGCACGTCGTCAAGCCGCGCGGGGCTCGTCACGAGCCAAAGACTCCTCCTCCCTGTCGGCGGGAGGGCGGACCCCTCGCCCGTCACACTTTGAAACTGACGGAGATCACAGGCGTGACACATCACGTGAATGTCGGAGCTGCTTTGGCATTTGCAGACTTTCCCCTCTGTTGTGCCTGCTCCCCCTGGTGTGATGGACGTGACGGGGGAGTGAAGCCAGTCAAGAGAACAGCCTACCTGCTGACGACAGGAGTTATTTTATAAATATATTTATATATTCTCCAGGACCTAATGACAGTCTGGACAACGTCCACTCGTGCCCGAGATTCTGATTTCGACTGTAAGAATAATTACTAATTATTACATAAGAATAAATTACTAATTATTACATAAGAATAAAATACTAATTACTACACCGCGTTTGTATTTTTTTTTTTTAAGGATAAAATAAAAGGATACGACTCAACTGCGGAGGTCAATGGACTGAGGTGAAATTTAACGGAAAAATCTTTGGCATCAGTGAATATAATAACAAGAATCCTTATTTAATTAACAGCATTTTAAGTTCACCGGGTACTAGGCGCACAGTTCAATTTTGTCAATTCACATCGATAGATACCCGACCCTCCATTCATGACACTCGTTGAATACTCGTTGCTAGCAGACTGTATCTCACTTACAAGTTGTACTTTGGTATCGGTGGATATAATAACCAAAATACTTATTTTGGAATCATTAGCCATTAATGAATATAAAATCAGGATCCTTATTTTGCCTCGGTGAATCGTGGATCGTGAATGACTGTAGGCTGGACACTCGGCCTCATCATCTTCAGATTTTCAATAACATGCAAGGGGAGGACGAAGCTCCGGGTGGTTCCACTTTTCAGTTGGGTGCGGCAAGAGAATTGGGGATGTGGAGGTAGTGGTAGCATCACAACGTAGCCAGGTACCCCAAAATCTTTCTTACAATTTTTTTGTTTAGTGTAAGAAAGATATTTATTAAAACAGATTTGTGTTCTTTAATAATTGGTTATTTTCAAGTTTGACACTTGTCCTAATAACTCGCTCGCTACCTTTGAACTCTCGTTTGCCGACAAAACGAGAAAATATTTGAGCTGATGTTGACCAGGGGGCAGTTTCCTTTGCTCACCCCCGGGGTGCGAGAACAGTCGGTACACCACTAACGGTCTCGTGCTGTCTCGCGAGAAAAACGTTGGCCCGAGTCTCTCGGGTGTGAAACTAACTGACCCGTGCAAATACAAAGATTATATTTTCTACGAACAACGTGTGCAGTCGACCAGAACTGCTGAGAAAAATGTTCTTAAAGGTGTAAAATGTATTAAGGGTATGATACGCATGGCTAAATCTTTGTCTTCGTTTCTGTTGTGTTCCTTTCAAGAGTACTGTTCACACTAATGACTCTTCCTTCGTCGTTCACTGCATCAGTGGTTGTGTCAGAACAATCGTTCATAATAGCTGCTTTTTAGACAAAAATAAAAAATTAAAAAAAAAACTCGGTGAGCCCTAGTCAGTATCGAATGATGTACAAATAAAGGATCTGCTGTCCGTCTCACACTCGCCCACTGTTGTCAGCCAGACCCTGATTTTGTTTCTCATTTTGAAATGAAATTTGCTGTAAAATGTTTTTGTAGGAGTCTACACGTCGACAGACTAAACTTTTTCCAATTGATTTGTGAAATAAGAACACCTGCAGCCGAGATTAAATATCAGGGATAGACGGATAGTGAAGGCGTCTTCCTCTCGCCATCGACATTTTTACCGAGGACAGTGTTTGTGTGTGTTTGTGTTTGTGTTTGTGTTTTAAGCTAAAGACGGTTAAAGAAAACCGACAAAAACTGTCAAGTTGCTGTCTGTGTGAAATTAGATGACTTGATCGCCGCCATTTCGTTGACTGATATTTTCCTTCTTCCACAAACTTGCTGTTTTATTTTCTGACCAGTAAAGTTGTTAATTAAAGTTCTAACAAGTTATAAGTAAGAGCTCCCGTCCGTCCGTCCGTCCGTCCGTCCTTCGCGTTGCTGAGAACTTGCTTCTAGTTTTGTCAGTGATTATGAATGGCTGCCGAGCGCATATTTACATTGTGACACACACAGGTCAGGCTATAGACGCTTGCTGTGTGTGCACCCGGTTGATCTACCCGCTCAAAATAAAGAAACGAGTATGTGGCATCAGACTGAGTCTCGTGCTCCGCAATTTTACACTCAAACCAATGTTTAGTGTCTACAGAGAAAATATTCTTCTTCTCGGTCTCGTCTAGTGGTCACACGGTGCTTCTGTCATCGCCGTCGTCGTCACTGCGTCTGTGATGCTGCATTATCTAAAGCTGGTGCTGTCTGCGATAATAGCGGCGATGAAAGGACACGCGATGCTGTTTGACGAGAGACCCAACCAACAGAAAATTCAGGCTTTTCGTGATGTGGGGGATGTTTTTTCCATCAGCGGTGTCAGCACCAATTCCCCTCATGTCGCGAGATAAGGAGAATGAGTTCGTCACACCAGGCACGGGGGAGTCGGGGGGATGTTGTAAGAACCCTCGTGAGATATGTAGCACCGCACTTCCTCCCATCCGTGTGTGTGTGTTGTCAATTATATTGATATGGGCAATATTTACAGGCTGTTTGTAAGCGAAATATAAACTCTAATTATTATTTTCTTCTTTTTTTTTTTTTTAAATACACGGTCAAGTGAGTTCTGTTTGGTGTCCATGGGTCCCGGGGAGGATAGTGTTGTGTATAAACGCTCACTTGTATATTTTACTCAGGGGGGGAGAGAGAAAACGGAAGAGCAGAGAAAGGGGGAGGGTGGTTAACAACAGTCTCGTTATTTCGCCACCATCCTCCCAGCACTCATTGTTCAGGGTGGCGGCTTACCGAGGGTGTATGATTCACAGCTTCACGTCACGTGCGGCACCTGCAACACGTGCGTCAAATGATCCTGTGGTGAAAGTTGTTTTACCTCCATCTGCGACGAGGCCACCGGGAGAACAATGAATGTGTGTAAAGAGGAGTTCTTCACCAAAACCTCTTGGCCATCTTATCAACATGGCGACTGTCATGGCGGCAGTCAGTGACCTGGTCCACAGCAAATGTGTGTTTATAGCGCGTAGTTTGGATTGTTGTTTGTTTGTTGTTGGGTTTTTTTTTTTTTTTTTTTTTGCTTTGGAATTGGTTTTTTGGTGTTTTTTTGTTTGTTTTTTTTGTTTTTTGTTTTTTTTTTGGGGTTGGGTTTTTTTTGTTTGTTGGTTTTTTTTTTTTTTTTTTTTTTTTGCTTTTGTAATTGGTTATTTTTGTTGTTTTGTTTTTTTTTTTTGTTGTTTTTTTTTTGTTTTTTGTTTTTTTTTTTTTTTTTGGTTTTTGTTTTGTTTTTTTTGTTGTTTGTTTTTTTTTGGTTTTTTGGGTTTTTTTTTTTTTGTTTTTTGTTGTTTTTTGTGTTTTTTTTTTTTTGTTTGTTGTATTTGTTTAGTTTTTGTGGGGGATATTTTTTGCTTTTGTATTGGGTATTTTGTTGTTATTTTTGCTTCTTTTGTTTTTGTTTGTTTGTTTGTGGAGGTTTTGTCGCTCAATCTAGCCGTTTTGACTTATTCACAAAATGTTATCTCCATACCGAAGACTTGCGCTCAGTGAAAACATAATTTGTCGGCTCTGTACCATTGAATGATCAGACAAATCTGTTTGTTCGACTCCCAAAAATAAATAACTAAACGACAACAAACAGTATTTGTCCAGACCTCCTTCCAATCATAACTTTTTGTGTGATACTCAATTACGTGCATCAGTTTCAAACTGTGCTCGGTTCAAACAGTCCAAACAGTCCCATCATCTGCAGGTGCAGTCCGCCAAACATTCCTCACTGATGCACTTTTCAGAAGGTCGGCTGCTCTGCACGCGCACGGCGTCTGGGGATCCAGGGAGGATCCACGTTTGTGTCCGTATCACCGGAAGTGGCGGTGGTGTAACGGTCGCCCAGCTGGCGTTGTTGCCGTAGCTGGGTCCCCGGGTGGCGGAAGAAGAAATCTGCTCGGGCACACATTCTTCAGGGTACCGGTGACCTCTGACCTGTTTGCCAAGAACGAGCAGATCATCATTCAGTGCGTTGTAAATGTTGAACCGACAACTTTGCCGCTGGTGGCGGATATCACACGGTGCGAGGCTCTGCGGGAGAGATTAACGGGGTAGTCCCACGGGTGCTGTGAACGGGAATCAGTTTGCTTTTTTGTTGTTGTTTTTTTTTTTGGGGGGAAGGGGGAGAGGGGGAGAAGGGTTTTTTTTTTATCCCACCATCTGCGCTCACCCAACTCTCGTACATCCGTCGCACCTCATTTAAAAAGATGTTCTGCTTTAACTGCCAGAAAGCAGGCGGGCGTCTGTCTTCTGAAACAAGATCAAAAACTGAAATGAGCGAACAAGCTGCCGAGAGCATCATCAAGGAATTAATGTCGCTGATGTACTTCCTACACTGCAGCGAAACGATCTTCAAACACTCGAAGCCCCTGGAAGAACAGGTTTGAAGATGTTACATTTTTTTTTATGGGAAGGAGGGAACAAATTAGACACATCGCTGCTAGACAAGGTCGCTGTGTGTCGTCAGCCAACTAGCAAGGCAAGGTGGGAGGGGGCGACTTGTTTGGGTGGGTGGGAGGGAGGAGATGAGTGGAGGGAGGAGAGTGAACCACTCGATGTGAGATGGGAGTCAGCAGGGACTGTCGACACCACTGCTGACTGTGGAGTTAAAAGCCTTGGCCTTCTATATCTCTAACTTTGGGTATGACATCAACACGGTGACAACTGGTGTCAGAGCAGTAGGCCACCCGTAAACATCTTCTGCACCTGAGATCAGTTGCTCTAGTGACAGAACCGTTATACCACCCCCGCAGCTCCTGTACGCCAGACGACAATTCTCTTCTCTGACAAAAAATAAAAAAATAATAAAAAATGCACAAAAATGAAAACAAGAAATAAATAAGAATTGCTAGAAGACTGAGGATGTATGTGCGATTGAACTTGATGCTGAAAACGTTTCCCATCTTTTTTTTACTCTCTCTCTCTCTCGTTCGCTTCCTCAATCAAGCTTTTTAACAGATATCTCAAGTGAAATGTCAGGCTGGACTTAAATGATGGCTGTTGAGCTTCTTAATCACTTCTGCTCAAATTTCAGGTTTCAAAATCCCTTTACTTAAAATCTGTTTTAACACACCTGCGCGTGAGTTCTAGAAGGCCGCTACTTGCTTTATACCTTTTTGTAACAGACAACAAGGTAACCGTCATTCGTAACGGAGAAATAGAAAACATTTGAAAAGTAACCGTCATGCAAGTCTTCACAGCTCGTCCTCGCTGTACTCAAGTTCAAACCGTACGTGACGGTCACGTGATTCATACGCACCGAGCGTACGTCACATAAAGTGACGTTACAGGCGAGAGCCCAGTCAGTCCATTGCGTTGCTTGGCAACAAATCATGGCGGCCTTCATTAACCTCTCCAGAATGTGTTTTAGCAGCGACTTTAAGTGGACAGTTGTTTTCCATCGCGATATTTTTAGGGGAAATTAGTCACAACTCAGTATTTCTCACTTTAGCCCTATAATTGCCATTTTACTTTTGTCTTTTAGTCTATTGTGTAAAAGTCCAGTCACCTGTGGACAGTTGCATGATACTTGTCTAAACCTTAAAACTGTTTGGTAGAAGCAAATTTAAAAATGTTTTTAATTATTTTTATGAACTAATGACAACAGTAGCTTATATCATTTTGTTTTTGCTAATAAGTGGTAGCTTCTTCCTAAACTTAAAATAAATCTTGCAATGCAGAATAAAAGCGGTTCTTGGGAGGTCTTGACGATCTGATGCCCTTTTTTTAGGGGGGAAATATCTGAACGATGATCAAGTAAGAACAGACCAGAGGAAGATGTGTGAAAAGGTTGACAGGAGTGTGAGAAAACAGCTTGCCGTGGTTGTTCACAGTATTCAGAGAGGAACCACGTGTCTATTTGTCTGTTGACCTCTGTGGCCCATCCTCCCAGGAGCGGGGGAAGCCATTATAAAAATTTGAAAACTTGCACTTTGGTTTGCTGCTCGAATTGGAAAAGAGGCTTTTAGGGAGATTGTTGTCCCGACAAGTAATGCGAATTTCATGTAGCTTCTGTGCGAGCCCGTCCTCTCCGCGAGAGCGAGGTGCACAAGGTTCGCAAAAATCTCTCTTGCTGGTATTTATTATTTAACCATCTATAAAAAGTAAATGGCACCGAGCAGGTTCATAAATGTTTCAACCAAACGCACTGAACACGCAGTTCACGGTGTGTTCACACTGACCTCCGCCATGTGAGCGGGTCACCAGCAGCTCTGTCGTTGTTTATTTTATTTTGTTTTGTTTTTATTTATTGTTGTGACGTTTTGATCCCACTGTTGTCGCTGTAGAAGGGCTACCCGTGCAAGAACAGTCTGTGGCAGTTGTCTGCCAGCCACCCCGGTTGCTGCACTGCGTCACGGGTCGCTGGCGAGTGTGATTAACTCAATCACCACGCGGCACGCTGCGATGACACGCGGCTGGCCAGGACCAGGGGCTCGCCGCGCATGACAGCCCGTGCACCGGAAGTAGGACGAGAGTCGAGGAGCGACAGGGTCGGCAGAGTTCACTGCACGCCCGAGATAACACCTCGCCCTCATGTTTACACCTTGGCGCAGGGGCCGTCACCCACTCGCTCTGCACCGCCTCTCCCTCCCCCGACCCTCCGACCCCTCCTCTAGTCTCCTCACCCCCCGGCTTTCCCTTGAGAGACTTCTCTCAATCCAACATGGTTTCTTCTTGCTGAGGAAAGAATTATCGTTAGTCCGTCTTGGACAGTTACTAATTGGTTTCTGCGCCAGACCTTTGTTTTCAGTATCACCGTTATATCCGCTAACAGAATTTGGCTTTGGTGATAGAAAGCGTTGTTGTTGTTGTGGTTGGTTGGTGTTGGTTGTTGTTGGTGTTGTGGTGGTGGTTTTTGTGGTTTGTTGTTTGTGGTTGTTTGTTTGTTGGTTGGTTGGGGTTGGGGTTGGTTGGGTGTTTGGTTTGGTTGCTGTCGTCGGGTGGATGTAGCTCTGTGATCGTGTCCCGACTGTCGGCCCATTCTTCAAACATTGTTAACAACGGGAACACTGCAGGTGTCGAGTACAGATGTCTTTATGAAATCTTATCAAACAATAAAAAGAGTTCCTATGTACAGTTGGCCGGAGCTCTCTAGTGTTGTCTGTACATCGGATGGTCTCATTGAAATCACGGTAGAGTGTTTAACAGTCGAGTGTTGTAGTCGGACAGATGTTTAGTGTCGTTAATGAATGCTGTAACCTGTCAACCACTTTTGTGTCCAAAGTAACAGACTTAGAACTTTGTTGCAAATTAGCTTTTACTGAAGATGTCTACAAAGAATTTAAAAATAGAAAAAATGTTCACCTGTCACCCTCCTTCTTCTTTTCCTCGATAACCTCATTATAGTAATTATATTATATTAACTTGAGAATTCAAATGCATGCATGTAGGGAATGGTGTAGGACAGGGAAGAAATGAGACCACACAAACTCAGAGAGAGAGAGAAGGCGGGGGACGCGCGCCCGCCTGTGGTCCCTCCTTGTCTTGCTGTCATTCAGGACCACCTCATCTTGCAGGTGAATAGGCTCACGCCAGACCTCCTCAGCTTAATAACACCTGTGAAAAGCCAACCGCGTGATAGAAGACCACGCTTGAAATCAAATCAGATTAGGCGGCCCCCCATTCAGCCCGCTCCTGCCCTCCACAGTTTCCGCCCGACTGACAAGTCCTCTCGCCCGTGCCGAGCACCAACGGCCGGGACAAACATGCCTTCTTGATTCCCTCCTCCACCCCGGGCCTACACATTCCCTCTCTCTCTCTCCACTTCCCAGCCGTTTCTCATATGTTCCCCTCTCCCTCTCTCCTCCCTCCCGTCTTTCATGTCGGTGGACATTATTGCACCAGTGCACTTACTGCCACTCCACAGTAATCCGTGCCACCGTCAGCCCTCCGACAGCCCTCCAGCTTATCAAAGGCACGTGTGTAGTCGACTTCATGGATACGACTTGAGAAAATGGAGAAAAGACTTATTGCCGTGTTCGAGCCTCGGTCCCGCACCTTCCGTGAAAGGCAACGTGTGCTGCCATTGTCCCGAGACCACATGTCCTGCTCCATTATGTCCTGCCTGCTACAAATTCCGCATAAATCCTTTTATTTAGTTAGTTATTTATTTATTTTGCTTTCTTTTTCAATAATGGCAAGTGTCTATTAGCATTATTGAAATGTCCTTTACACAATAAAGCGATGCCGTTAAGCGAGTTAATGACAGTTAAAATAAATGAGTCTTACAGAAGTTTTGTCTTCCTGTCAGGAGTGTAGATAGAGATAAGTTGTGTAATCATATTATTTAACTAATTCAGCTTGAACTTGACTTGATTTCATCATCCGAGTCACATGCGCACGAAGATGTTAATTAAACCCACAGAACACCTTAGTACACCTGTACAGGACACAGCTCACCTCCCGACCCTTTGTCCACTTCTCACAGTCCGCCAGATGAGATTCTTTTGGTTTATTTTTGCGAAGTTGCTAACAACCTTTCCGTGAAATACTATTTGTTCAGCATTCTATGAAAGTGGAAGGGTGGTTATAATTTTTCAAAAATTATGAAAATATGATCACGGCATAAAAAAGATAAAACAAGCATGAGGGACTGACATGTCGACATGTCGCTTGAGGACTTGTGGTCTATCTTGTATTTTGTATTGTGGACCTGTGGATTTCCTATCTTACTCTTCTGGACGATGGACTTATGTAACAGCCAACATCCAGCCGTCGACCTGACAGAAGAGAAGCAGATGTTGCTAGTGTGTCAGGCTAGGACCTATAGTGTCATGTCCTGTGTCAGGACGAGCTGGTGTGTAGAAGTCTTATTCCATTAGCCCCGATCTACAGACATCATTTCCTGCTAGCCTCGACACTAAATTAATAAAGCCGATTTTTTAAACCAAAATTATGAACACTGGACATGCCAGGGATATCTGCACAAAAATCATTTTTAAATATGTCGGAAATGGCGGTTAGCAGTAACGGGCGTTGTCCATGTTCACGTGTCACGATCTCGCAAGGCTCGATGATATTTATATTTAAAACAATATCCAAAACAAGAAATTTAAGTATTTTGGAATTTTTGATGGAATATTCTCACTTGCCTTTATGTTTTGATTAGTTCCCATTCAAAGGATTTCCGCTGTAACGTTTGCTTCGCCAGTTGACGGTTTCTCGATTGTCATCGCTCCTCACCTTGTTATCTCGACATCGCGAACGACGATCCTCCCCTGACAGATGGATGAACCTTCACACCCCATTGGTTGCCTGGGTATTTGTTCACTTTTGGTGATTGACATTTCCTAACAGCACTGCTGAAAGAGCAACGGGGGATGGGGAGGTAGTTGTGTAATGGAAGGGGGAGGCCGGGGAGTCGGGGGGAGAGAAGTAATGGACGCGGACCGTGCTCCAACCTGTGAATTGTAAAGACCTCTAGGAACAGGTGACAGTTTTCTATAGACCTCCCCGAGCCTTTAGAAAATTGTCAACTGCCCCTTCCTCGTCCTGTCACAAAACTCTTCAGGTTACACACCCGCAATGGCGGACCACCAGGCTCGCCGGGCCAAAGGCAAACACCATGTCGACAGAAGCTGCTTGCAGACGACACTTACAAGGTGTTCTCCACCCCGGGTCTCTATTTAGTGGGCGACACCAGCAAGCAATAGCAGAAGTCAGCGCCAACAGTCGCCTGCAGTCTAAAGACGCTTGTAGTCGCTTCATGATTCTCCCATCCACAGGTCACGGGGTCACGCAGGTTGGTGGGGACTGAGACAACTCTCAACTGTGTCCCTCGCGTAGATGAGATGGCGAGGGTTGGCGAGGCTCGAACTTGCCGGGTATTGGCATTCAATGTTGACCAGAGCTTAGCAAGTCCTCCCTGACACCCACTCACTCCCCATCTACCCCATCCTCTCTGTAAGTCCTCTGGATGTGAGGGAGTCGGGTGGGTGGGATGCATGTAGGGTGGTCTCGTGTGTACAACTTTATTCAGCAAAATCTTCCTTTTTCTGTTCCGTTATCTGAATACCCAGATTTTTGTTTTTCTCTCTCTCCGGGAACTGCGATTTGACTCGATGTTGGAGTGCGCCTGTGACCAAGCACGTAGACAGAATCGCAGCATTTTGTACGCCACGTAGTGAGGTCAGCATGACGTAGACCACGTGACTGTGTGTCTCTGTGTGTATGTAATGTGTGTTGCCAAGTCACGAGTGCATACGAGTCCATCCCCCGCTAACAGCAGCTACCCGAGAATGACCAAACAAACAAACTCGGGGAATGTACCCGCAAACGCCCAGCTCCATCCCTGATGGAGAGAGCGTCACACGGCGGATACATGTCAGGGTACAGAGCGGGTAGTGGTAAGGCTGCTGGCACTGGGTGGAAGTGGGGGAGGTGACGGCGAATATGCTGCCAGGGAAGAGAAGTCAACACTTTGGTGCATCGACATAAATATTTTCTGTCAGCTCTGTTTAGTGCTGTGGAGGAGTCTCGCTCTAGAGGCGAGGTCTCGCGAGAAGTGGGTTCAGATTCCACGTGGTCGGCCGTGCGAGAATGGTTAATTCGTATTCGTGTAAACTTGTATTACTATTTCATTTGTAAGGCGTACTTTGATTCCAGAAATTTAACCCGAGATGAGTGTACCCTTTCTTGTCGGCTACCCGGCCATTTGTCAAAACCAAAAGGGACCAACGACAGCAAAGTTGTGACGATGCTGCTGTACGTCCGCGAGTTTGGGGAAGTAGAGTCCGAGGTTCTCTGTAATTTCCTGTATTCAAGAGCCAAGACATGTTTCTCTTTCCACCCTGAGAGACAATGTTGCTGGTGTAGAGCCGCTCACCTGACGACGAAGGTTGTGACAGCCGGCGGACAGCTTACATCGCCACACGTCATCGGTATGTGGCGGTTGGAGGACAACATGGGGGAGCCAAGGCTTCTCCCTACAGGCTGCTGCAGCTCCTTGGGTGTAGAGCAGGGTGGGCATCGGGAGAGTTGTGAAACCTCACAGAGAGAGGTGACATCGCATGTCACTTGACAACAGCTCCGGTGGCTCTGCTCCCATCTGACCAGTCCCGCCAAGAGGTCTGAAGATTTTATGCAAATAGGAAACAAAAATAAACAATTATAAATAAATAAACCGGAGGAAATTTTGAGGCTTGTAGAATGGGAAAATCCAGTTTCTTCTAGATGTTTAGCTTTCATCCATTTGGGGGATGTCTGAGAACCGAATTACAGCCATTGGAAAACTGTGATTTTCATTCTTTGGACGAGTTCACACGACTTCACTTTGGTGAAAGTCAGCTGGTCGTGGACACTCAAGCTTGGCGCTGTGACAGTTGTAACATCTTCCAACTGTTGGTTGGAAAAGAAGAAGGTAAGACTGTCTTTCTAATGGGAAGAGAAGTGTGTGGGGTCATGACTGAGGTCGCCCCATGATCACCACTCGGAGGTGAGGCGCGTGACACACTCGATGTCGTATCCCACGTGACAAGCAAGAGGACCTCGGGTTAGTCTCGTGACATTTCAGCCTTAGAACCAAGAATCGTATAAAGATTTGAATTGACTGCTTGACTGCAGGTGCCAACAGGTGTAGAGTTCTGTCACAGACCCTGTTCCCGCTGAAGACTTCGGGTGGTTGTCTTCAAGTTTCTCTATATTAAACTTCGTTCTCAGCCGTTTGTCTGCCGTTTGATGTCGACTTTGACTTCAGTTTACCAGTTCTATATTTTGTCCCAGGCTTGTTGTGGAGGGTTGGGGAGTGGGAGAGGGAAGAAGAGGAGGATGTAGTGGCAGCAAGGAAGGTGGTTGTCGGTGGCTTTACCCCCGCGAGTTCTTAGTGTCAAGACTGGTGTTGTCTAACTGTCTGCTGCTGCCAGCTGGAGGTGCACTCATTACCGCTGACAGCACTCACACCAAATCCTCCCGACCTCAGGCTTGCTGCTACCTCCGCCTCCTGCGACCAGCTGGGCCGAGATTCTAAGCTGAAGCTTGGGTGAGACATCCACACCTCGGGTCTGGGAGGGCTCGCATGAAGGTGTCGTAGGGTGCACGACTTATTTTTGACACCAGGTCATCCCAGTCGTCAGGGTCTGGTGGGAATGACAGTCAGTCAATCAACCCGTGTGATTAGCAACTTAATATGTAACTTTGCATGTGTGTGTGTGCCAAGGAACCTTTTTCACCAGTCAAGCGGCATAAGCTGGTCTTTGGTCACGTGACCCGGCGCCCCACCCTGTCATAGACTGTCCTTCGAGGTACTTTGAAAGGTAGAGGACCCCACAAAATGTCTCAGTATGTCGTCAGGGCATGTGTTCAATACATGTCTCCTGTGAGGTCAGTGTGTTGTCATGGCACGCGGTCACCGCACGCCTTGCGCGCCCCCTGGCGGCAGTCGTTAATGTAGGATGCAGCCAGAGCCCGCAGGGTGTTTGTCAACAAGATTAATATGACAGACTCACAGTAACAACATGTCAACGAGCCGCCTGACTACCCATCGGTCATACTCTGCGTGCACTGCCACCCAGCGACTCCTCCGCTTGTCTGCTCCTGAGCCTGCAGCCCTCGGCATGGCCGCCATCATTTCCTCCGTGTTGATATATTTTCATGGATGTGTGTAGGTGGACTGCTGTCTGTCTGCCGAGGTCTCGGTCAGTCTAAAGAATGTGACTAAACCGGAAGCTTTGTATACACCAGCCTCGTTTTAGTAGTTGACTGGAGAAAATCGTCTACATGCAATCCAGTTCGTTATATTTTATTATAGGGGAGTTCTTTGAAATGAACTGTCGGCTTCATTGATGTCAAATAATACTCTTCCCTAATGAGCTCGACTAACAAGAATCTCTGAAAAATATATTGTCCCCTCACCTGTCATTTCAACGTCAAGTCTCACGTGACAAGACGTGTTTGGCCACCTTCACACATACTTTTATTTGTACATAGCTGAATGTTGAGAATATAAAACTAACATACTGTGCGAGTATATCAGATCCCCCCCCCCAAAAAAAAAAATTAAAAGTGAATCATTTTGAACGGTAATAAAAATGATTAAGAGCAGACACAAAGAAGGAACAGACGTAGCACGTGGTCTGTATAAAAGTAAAACTTGTTTCAATGTTTCTGCTACACAGACCCCTCGTCCTCGTTAAAAGTCAGGGCATCACCGATGAAAGCTTTGAGGGACTGAGTTCTGATGATGTAGACAACCAGGCGCCGCCAGTCTTGGCACAGTCTCCTTTATTTTAAAGTGGTCAGACCCGCTCTGTTGTCTCGCGCCTCTTGACAACCATTCACATCACCTTTGACACTCGAGATGGTCATTTCCACCTGCCCACTGGACACGCCCATTGCCCCAACTGCCATCCCTGTCCCAATGATGTCTGTCAGAAGGATGTTTGCCATTTGTGGACTGCTAACACTTGACTCGCGTCCCATTGTCGCTTGCCTCCTGACCTGACCTCCCTGCAGGTCTAACTATAGGGCGGGGCGACATGTCTATCGGCGCATCATCACTGGTTGAATAGACTCGAGACCTCCGCAAGCCTCAGTCTATTGTTGGCGAGATGGTCATTGACTTCTGTTAATTACTTGGTCAATGGAGAGACAGACAGGCGAGCGGCTGATGGCGCTGGACACCGTCAAGACCATTGACAAGAAAACTGATGGACAAACCCTGGCAGCCTCCTTCTGACGCCCACTAACGACATTCTAACAATAAATTTAGTATAAAAAAAAATCGGTCCTGTAACTACACTACATTGACTTCAGAACATAAAAGCAATAGCTAACAGTACGATTATGTATGGTGAGAGGCAAGTGGCACAACCCTACGACGAAAAAGTTCGAGAGTAAATATAAATATAAATAAAGTGTTTGCCTTCATTTGGCTCCACCTCCTCTTCCTCAAACATTTCACCTTTGGGTCTACTGAGTTCCTCCTGGGGATAAAATTTCCAATGGCATCTTATGATGTGATAGATATATTTTTTAATTTGTTTTTCTGTCTGGCAAGCAGAAATTAATCACATATGGGTTGTTAGACACACAACTGATATGTTAGTCGAGTGTCGAGGAATGCAAAGCTGACTTCTGGCAGTCGGCGTAAAAACTAGTCTCGCACTCGCTGCTCGTCTACTCACCAGGCCACTTGTCCTCCTACACACCTCCCCAAGCTTTCAAGAACATTAATTTGCACAATTAAAACATCCAGTGAGCTTTGTTAACCAGCACACGTGACAGAATGTGATGAAAGTGTTATGTTGTGTATTTGGATAATTTCTTTTCACAACCCTCGTGATTCCACGTGGAACTGATAGGTGCAGGCCACCTGCCATCGGGAATTTTGTCTCTGTAATGTCCGCATGCAAAGTGATTTAATTAAATTAGCAATTTTTAACGAAACAGCTGTTGCTTGTGCTGGTTCAGCTGGATGAGGTCTAACAGTTCCCGGCATGCCACGGCATGAAGACGAAAAAATGTTTTCCAGAAAGTTCCACGTGCTTCTCACTTCAGGTCGCCGAGGAACACATGGCGGGTGCAAGCATCCATAACAATGTGTTTTTCTAGCCCCGGTCATTAGTCCGACCCGAGGCAGTTGGATTCTTCAGGCAGATGACGAGCCCCTGAGTAGCTGACGTCATTTCCGGCTTGCTGTTGACAGAGAAAACGACTTCCAGTGCGCAGGCAAATATGATTAGTCATATTTCTTCTCGGTTTTGGCGGAGTGGCTGGCCTGCTCTCAACAACCAACTGGGGGAGTCGTTTCTCACTTCGGTGGGTGTCCGCCAGGGCTGTGTGTTCCCTGTGCTGTTCAACAGCTTTCTCGAGAAGATCGTGCGCAACACGTTAGCCGACCACCAAACCTCCGTCTGGATCGGAGGGAGACCGATAAGCAACCTCCGCTTTGCTGACGACATAGCTGTCATGGCCGGCAGCAACAGCGAGTTACAGTCGCTAACGAACAAGCTCCACGCATGCTGGAAGGCGTCTGGGATGGAGAAGATCAAGATCATGGTGAACACCATTGTCCCGGAATAGGCCGACGTCCGGTTGAGCGGAGAGAAACTGGAAGAGGTTCAGTCTATCACATACCCCGGGTAGATCCTATCCAGCAATGGGCGTAGCACCACAGACGTTCGTTGACAAAAGATGACTTGGGTGAATAATGCACAAGGTGGACAGGCCGTTCACCGGGTGAGTTGTGTCCGATGGCGGGCGATGGAGTCACATGGAGGCAGTTTCGTTGACAGAAGGGTTTGTCGGGGTTTCGCATCCTCCCCCCGGAGAAAGGACCGCAGCAGCTGTACAAAACTCTGACAACATGTCGCGGTCCATCGGGTCATTTTCGAGAGGAAATCCAGGCAGGTGGGGCCGAGGTGGACATCAATAGCAGCAATCGGACAGTGCGAGAGATAAGAATGCTAATAACAGTGCAATTGCAGAATGAACTCTCTCTCTCTCTCTGTCTATCTGTCTCTCACTCTTTCTCCGGAGAGAGGAGTTGTAATTTACTGTTACCCCCTAACCCAACTAAAATCTCAGCTAAGATGTTTAGAACACTGGCTTGAATTGTATTCCATGTAATGTCTCACCTCCAAAACCCAATGTTTATCGATGTGCGAACAATCAACTGGCAAACTGCCCTTGGTTTCTGTGCCACACATTTCAGAGGAAAACATTCATGAATGCTACCAGCAAACAATAATTAGGTTTTCTAATCTCTGCATCAAATGAGTTATGAGTCAGCTTTGGCAGTCTCGCTCAACTCAGACGAGCGAACACACTCGTTGGACCATCCAATCCACGTCTGCTTTGGTGAAGGTGGAGACACGTTTGGTTCAGTTAACCAGTGTGTATGTGACATTGCAGTGATTGCATTTTCCATGGAACAGCTCTGTGTACAAATATTTCTTCTGACTGAAGACAGCGAGATTTGTTCAGTTTCATGAAGCTTTGTGTCTGATAATTAATGATATGAAGTACAGGATAGCTCTTATCTTGAAGGTTCGTGGGGAGCTGAGGGAGGATGGTGAGGAGGCCAAGGATTGCTACTACTGTCAGTTACTTCATTTCCTTAGGAATAAACCACAGAACATTTTGTTTTTTTTTTTTTGTTGTTGTTGTTTTGTTTTTTTTTTTGTCAGCATGCACACTTTGTGTATCGGATTTTAGTGATGTCAGATGTTCTATGCATGGTGGGATGTGTTTCCCGAAAAAATCTCCTGATGTTTATTCTTTTGCTTTATCGCCCTCCCTCTCACACCATGAACTTGTGTTACTGGACTGCTGGTAGACCATTTTTTCCAGTTAACTACTGAAACGAGGCATGCTACTACAAAGCTTCCGGTTTAGTCGCAGTCTTTATTTAAGATCGCCGAGACTAACAAGAGACTAAGCGTTGGTCTCGGCAGACAGACAGAAGTCCACCTATACACACACATCCATGCTCACACGCACTCACACTCCGTCAATCACACGCTCACTCACCCGATTCCCTTCAGATGAAGATGGATATTTTGTACCTTAGAGATCCACATCGTACAGCATCCGGACAAAGTGAAGAAGAGAAAGAAAGAATGAAGACGAGGATGGCGGTAAATCTGTTTCTTGACAGACTCGCCGGCGGCGGCAGCTATGCGACCTCCACAACAGACGGGAGGAGCCGCGGGATGATGGGCGCTGGGATGTGTTCAGTCCATCTCTCTATCTCTACCCCAACCCCCTACCCTTGAAACCTGTGAGAAGAATATAGAGAATGTAGAATATAGAATATGTTTCTATAGAGATGAGGTGATATCAATCAAAGAGAAAGGCAATATTCGACTAGAGAAGGGAGGTGGGTCTGTACTTTAACCTCCTTCCCTGGTGTACCTGTCAAAGTTTTTTCAAGAAATGCTGAAAAATTGTGAGCATCAGATTGGATAGCGATGTCCAAGACGATCCTAGTCTCCGATGTTGGCTTCTTGTACTTCCTTGCAGCCAGATGTCCATGTGCCAGCAGGGGCCCAGCCCCGCATCGTTTGGAAGCAGACCCGAGGGTTTGTCACGTGTACAAGACTGTGGAAGTGGAAGTGGCGAGCCAGCTCCGGATTCCTCACCTGAGACAAAGAAGTGTGATGTCAAGTGCATCAGATAAGACAGTTGACGACTGTAGCATTCCATGCAGCGGCAGATAAGGCGGCGGCGACGAGAGGCAGTACGTCAGGCGCGCGCTTGATGTCTGGGCGGCCGTCTGGCTGGCAACACGACAAAGACGCCGCCCGCCCCCGCCGCCCGCCAGGCGCTGCACGCCCTCCACGTGCACCACGTGCTTCTCCAACATCGGGTGACAGCACCTCGCTCTCCTCGTCTACAGGCCAGCAGCGGCGATGACGATGATCGGATCGCGACAGGTGCTACGAATGCCTTCTCGCGAAGGTTGTCCAACGCTGGGAAGGAAATCTTCTGTTTCAGAATATAAACGTTTCGTCGTCGTCGTCGTCGTCGTCGTCGTCGTCGTCGTCGATCGTTGAAGACTCTCCCTTAATAAGAACTCAAGTAACCAGCAAAAACAAAAAAATTAAGCTTCGAATGTCACTCACCAAAAAAAACACACACAGAGACTTGATGACTCGTACTTGCTTTATACACGAAGACCGTTGTATTTTTTAAATAATAATTTGACGGTTGCGTGTCGTCACATTTGTACCTACTTCTTGATGACGTCAGCTACCTGCAGAGTTGTCATTTCCTGAACCGCATGCCATCTTTGATTGGTTCTGCGACCCGCAACAGCGCCATCTTGCTGCTGAGAGGGGCTTGAGCTGATTTCTTTTGTCAGCAGAGAGCTGGAGGAGGGGTGGGTCAGAAAGGAAGTCATTAAAGCACCCTAACCCTCCATGATCGGGTCGCTGGTCTCAGTCGGGTATATTGGTGAGAAATGATCGGCAAGAGATCCTGCTAGGGCAGGAGTGGGGAACCTTTAATGTCAAGGACCGTTTGGATATTTATAACATCATTTGCGGGACATCATCTGATTGAAATTCAGCTGCTGTGTGTGGTCAACCGTAGTGTCTCCACAGTGTCTTGACAGGTGTGCAGCATGTACACTCCTCAGCCTGCCTGTCGCAATACAGGCGACGAGAGACATGATGTCTGTCCTGTCCTGTGCTATGTCCTGTCATGTGCGATGTCCTGTCTATCCCGTGATGGACTTTCTTTGCTTGTCCCTCAAAATTTGCTTCATTTTTTTTTAACGATTCACTTCATTTAAATTAATGTTGCTATGATTCTCCCAGACTAATCGAACATCGTGTTCCACCTGTGGATTGCCTTGGCCGGGCCCAGACCAAATGATTTCCGACCGTTCCCCACCCCTGTGCTAGAACAATCGAGACTATCAGCTCGCCCGTCATCAAGAAAAATGAGAAATGGCTGCTTGGTGACAAAATGGCTGTCTGGTGACAAGATGGCTGTCTATGTTCAGCAGGAAATGAAGTTCCCGTGATGTTCCCACTCCCTGCTGTGGTCGGCACCAGGCGCAAGAAAGGCAGGGTCCATCTGAACTCATTAGTGTCCGCAGGGGGGCAGGCCATTACCCTGGGGGTCTCCCACCGTGCACAGGCGGAGGGAGCATCTTCAGTGCTGTTAACCCATTGTACACCCGGCGTTTGATGTGTCAGACTTGTAAACGGGATTGACTGTCAATGCACCCATTCACGGGTGTCTATTCAAATGTTCACGCGTCCGTGTAATGGAGCAAATCTCGGCGACCGTTAGCAGCCAGGAGCGGGTGGAGGCTGTCTGCAAACCTCACACAGCACTCCCCATCCTCCCCACATCCCACACCCGCCACTTCTGAGGCTAAAATATTTCACATCCTACACTGAAGCATCAAACGTATCCCATCAGACCACAGCCTCATTGAGTGCCTGACGGGAATCTCATAATTCCGTAATTTCGTAAGTTTCTTGCAGATGGCAGTTGAACGTAAGAAATGACATTAATTGCAGCGAAGACGATTCTAAATTGTAAATAAAACTGTGCGACATCTTTACTTTTAAAATAAACTCTTTCGTCAAAAAGAATAAAAAAAGGTTTGTCACATCCGGTTTTCTTGTAGTTCTTCTGCGAGCGATGTTGCTGCCCGTGGATGTGTTTGCCATCAGCTACAGGTCGCCAGGTAACCAGTCAGCAGCCAGGTGGGCGCAGGTAGAGTAGAGAGCAGGTGCGAGCGCCAGGTTTCCATCTCTCCAAACGTGCTTCTGGGTTTTGCATGTCTCCCACCCGTCCACCACCCTCATCATCTCCAAAAGATTTAATTTTTGCTGTTAACCTCTTTCTGGCATATCCCATCATTCCTCTCTCACAGTAGGCCGATGGTTGAAACTGGGGGAAGATCTCTGTAAACGTTTTATCTCGAGTCCATCTGATCATCTACTAGGGGGAGGGCGCCATCCGGAGGCAACGGTGGGACTGGTTGCCCGCCAGCTTTTTAATTGGTGGGTTTATGGTTACCAGAGTGATTCGACAAGCCGGAGATAAAACTAGAACAAGCCTCAGTTACAGTTAGACTGTCGGACGAGTGTGTTATGTGCAGCGATGCTCAGCCAAGCGAGACAAGAAAATGGTAATGAGGAAGGATGCGATCCGTGACAGGAGTTTGGCCCAGGATTACATTCCTGATGACTTGTAGTGGGAGGGGAGGCTAATGGCTGCCGTGACGGGGGGTAGGGATCGAACTGCTGTCAACTGAACTAGTGTGTTCCTGGGGTGGCGTGTCGATATCAGGGTGGGTGGAGGACAGGACCCTGACAATGTCTTTCTCAGGGTGCGTGCAAACCTGACTCTGTGCGGGTGACTGACCAGGCGGGAAAACGCTTCATTCGGCGATTTACAAAAGGGGTGGAATGATGAAACCCCAGACATTTGCTTTGTTCTCGCTTGATGTTGGTAATACTCATTAAGGACACCCGTACCCACACAGTGCAGCTGACCTTTCAGGGAAGGGAGGACGTGCGATGCACACGTTGCAGTCAGACGCTTACAAGCCACACTTCCCTTTGTGACATTTCCCCTTCTCCCTCATGTTTTCTGAACCCCCCCCTCCCCCCAAAAAAAGAGAAACAAAGTCAACCCGTGAAGATGGCTTTTGAGGAAAACGAACCTCATCTGTCGGCGAACCTCCCACATCGACTGGCCAGTCGCGGCGCACCCGTGGGGCTGGTGTTTGGAAGGAAATTAGTTGGCTAACCACCCGATCCTTCACCGTACCTCAAGTCAAACGCTTGTTTATCTTTTTTCCGCCACCCGTAATCTATTGATCGGGTGCTGGTGACGTCATTGCGCTGATCCGCAAGCACACAAGGACTTCCGCCCGCAGGCAACGGCCGACGAGCAGACCGCGGGTGAGTTGATGTGAAGTTGATGGCAGGTAGAGCAGCTCCAGGCTGATTGCTTTGCAGGCAATATAAACCCTGAGTGTGGGCTGAGGGCGATCGGCCCACCTGCTTCCACTCTTGTTCCCGCCATTTGCACCGCACGATGCGCGCAACTTTGATCCTGGACCGAAGACTGCGCATGACGCAACTGCGCTTCCGGTTTGCGGGAAGACGTGGGCACGGGTCGACAAAACTGTTGCAATTTATTCTTGCTTGTGGTGTAAATGGGTTTCGGTTTTGCATCGTGATTACAGAGACCATGGAGTTGGCTGTTGTCCACCAGACGCCATCTTGAGAAGGAGGACGACGAGCATCTAACCGTTTAATGATAAAATCACCTCACATACTAAATCCTTTTCTTCGTTATCTGCAGGGCTTGCGTGTACTTAAGAGACCAAGCATAGACAAACTCCATCGGGCATACTAACCTCATCGAGATGCCTGTTCTCTCACGAGAAAAGTATAAATCGTTCATCGTCGTCATCATCACATTTAGTGGCCCTCCTGGCTATAGGTGCCCCTGACTATCACCTACTTTACATCACGGACTGTCCACCACAATGACAGGTCTCCTTGCAGGGAGAATCGGGTGCCTGAATTTGACAAATTAAATAAATATTTTAGCAACCCAATAAACAGTAATTGTCTGCCAGAGACTGTCAAAGACCAACTGCCTGTGTCACGTGCTGAGTCATCTGTTTGTTTCAGAGAAAACTGGACAAACAGGTTTGTCTAAATAAGTTTGGTATGATGCAAGATACCAAAGTATTCTTTTTTTCTTTGTTTTGCGATCCAAGGCATCATTCCTGTCAGACTTCAAGTTTTTCTTTATTTATGAAACGAAAGCATTCAGTGCTGATGTCGGCCGCTAATTTTATTTTCATGTTTTATTTTATTTCTTTTTAAAAATCTTTTTATGTTTGTTATTACAGAGATCTTCGGTTCGGGACTGTGGTTTTTGTCAAACATTTAAATTTTAAAAGCGCCATGAAAATATTCATTTTTTGCGGAGTGATCCTCCTCAGTCATGTAGAACGACAGGGGGCGCTGCTGTGCCAGTGGTAATAAAACTCACAGCTAGCTACAGGCAACACATTAACTGCACCGCCAACTACAGCGGTCTGTCTTTAATCTGCTTAAAAGCCGAAATGTGTGCTTTTTAAATTTTAATTCGCTTTCGAGTGTTTTTATTTTTAAGTGAACACTTTTGTAAAAGTCTTGTGGACACGAGACACTCCACCACCGCCAGCAACTCTGCTTTTTCCTGTTCGTTCATTTGATTGTTTATTGACAAAAAATTTTTAATCCTTTTATTCGAACATCAAAGTGAAATGTTAGGATTAATGAAAAACAGTTTGATTTTTTTTTATCGAGGGAGAGAGAGCTTTCATCGTAGCCAACATTTTTAGTTGATGATGATTGTTTTCATCGCCGCCCTTACTTCCCGTTAACTGGTAGACAACGCAATTTCTTTATTAACTGACTTTTAAAAAAATAAACAAACACGTGACACGTCCTGCACGTGATCTGTCACTGCCAGCCTCACCTTAAAATAACAGAAGTACTTCTACCTTCGTTTTCTCTCAAACATGAAATTTGCGAAACCTAACAAAGGAGGAAACTGTTTAATTTCTGTCTCCTTGTGTGTAATAAAACGATAAATGAGGAAACGAAGGATTGTTGGAGTCGTGAGAAGGAAAAAAAAATAAAAAAAAATCGTGATCTTTGACTCCCGATGGTGAACTGCGCAGTAGCCCCTGCTCCGAGCCCCTATCACCCAAACATCGACGCCGAGCCCCTGTCACTGCGCCATCTTCCTCGCCATCCTTTCCTCCGCCTCCCCTCCCTTCCCTTCCACCAGTCCTACCTGCTTTCCCATTGGCTGGCTGCCAGTCTCGTCACAGCGCTAGGGATGGTGGGATAGCTGGGTGGAGGGGGAAAGGGGAGAGAAATAGGCTTGCGGTGACGTCACTGGCGGCTGTTCGCTCCTAACGGGACGCCCTCCCGCACGCGCGATGCGAGATGTTCCTGATTTATGGACCCATCCTGGACCGCGTCGGGCCAACTGTTTCCCACTTCCTGTTTCCTGCAGACTCGAGGAGTGCATTATAAAAAAAAAAAAGTCCCTCCGTGCACTGCGTGATGTGCAGATCGTGCACCCAGCCTCGGTGTGTTTTTAATGGCGTGTGATTTGATGGGTTGGAGAAACACGTCACAGCTGGAGGTGGAGTGCTTTCACACGCGCGTGCTGCCCTCGTTCAACCGGAGGTTGAGTTTTATTTTTGGTTCCACGAACGTGCGTTACAGCTTTTATTGCTGCTGGAGGTGTTGAGATCGAACTACACAAATCTTTGTCCGAGCACTGAAGAAAGGAGGATTGTGTCGGGAGGAGGTGACTAAGGTCTGCAGTGTCACAGAAAGTCGAAAATAGTGGTACTGAGTTCAAATCCTTGTCCCACTGTCCCACAAACCCTTGTTGCCTGACAACAATAAAATGTATATCGACGATGTGTCGTTTATAATAAATCTGTTATTTGTATCACACTTATGAAGGTTCAAAGGTTAGGGTGAGCAGTCCAAACAATCTTAATACTTGCAGAAAAGTCGAAAATTTTAAATTATTTTTCACATTGAAAAACTTTGTTCTCCACTGGCTAAGACACTGGCAGGGTCAGTAAAATTCTGGGTGACACTGAGGTGTGGTACAGTATCTAACAATTTGTGAGACAATGAAAATTAGAACTTCTTTAGTTTTCAGTTTTGCTCGGGAAACCTGTTGCGTGTGTGCTCACAGTCTTCACTATATAGAAAATATCGCTAAGCCTCAGCATATCATTATTTCAATATTTGTAGATATACGGGTAGCAGATATACATATGACTGATCACAATGTTTTCCCAAACATCATTCGTCGCTTTAAAAACAAACGGAGACTATATGTGCTTTTTTCACACTACACTTACAGTCATAGAAGGGAACTAATAGTTGTAAACCATTTTTCTTTCTTTTTTTACTTTTTTTAATTTTTTTATATTTTTTCATATATTTTTTTTTATTTTATTTATTTATTTTTTGCTGTGGCTGCCTGTAGAATACCTTTTTTGAAAAACCATAATGAGTTCACAAGCTGTCGGAGGGGAAGCAGTGCAAATAGTTTCAAGACGTTCAGCTGTAGTCAGACCCCTAGTGAGTAGCGAATCCCAATGTTTTCATAAATATTTCTAGTCTTGTGCTCTCTGAAACACCGAGACACACGATAATCTTCTGCAGACAATAATATAAATTAAGGAAAATTATGCGAGAGTACCAAATGAATTCAACAGTAGCCAAGAATGTCGACTGCAGGAGTGGAGCATCTAGTGACAGGTTCAGATGTTTAGGAGTTACAGTTCTACAGTTAGTGGTTCGGTTCTCAGTCGTCATTCATCTGTGATAAAAGGAGAGAATGTTATACATGTTATATCATGTTATACTCGGAAATAGTTTTTGTCCAAAAATCAAATCATCGTCAATGGCTCGGCTCAGACCAAGGGTAGGCAAAGTACGGCCCGCGGGTATCTTCAGACCCACCCGTCTGTAAATGTGAAGTGAATTTTTTTGTTAAATTCAGCTTAGGTTAATTTGATTTAAATTTAATTTATCATCGTTAGAAATCGGCAGTCCATAACATTCTAACACAGAGTACAAAAATAACAAATAACACGGCTGACATGTCTGATGGAGTCGTTGAGATCATCGGGGTGGCTGACTTTATTAAAGGAGAGGCTGGGCGATTACAAACAGTTTCAGTTTACAGAACAATTCCGGTAAGTGGATGCCATCGTGTACTCCATTCCGTTATCATTAGGTGTGTTAACCTGACCTGGGTTTTTGGGTATTTTCACGGGCCCGCCGCACACCTTAGAATTTTGAGACCTGCCCGCAAAAAGAAAACTTTGCCCACCCCGCTCTACATGATGACGAGGCCACTACAGCAACTGTGTGACATCACCACCCAACCGCTCGAACAAACCATCATGGCGAGATAAAAATGACAGGCAGTCGGTGATGGTAAGTGGTGTGTATTTGAAGACAAAGAAACAACAATCCAGATGAATGCTAACTGCTAAACACAAAAAAGCACAGATGGAGGGAGAAACTGATTTAAAGATAAGTAAATAGAGTTGTCATAATTATTTATGTAATTTATAAAAGCAGTTCTACCTGAAACTATATTCTATATCTTTTGTCTACTTTGAAAATAAAGTCTTAGATGCACAGTAAGTATTATTATCATTGTTTTGACTGTTGAGTATGTATTGGAGTCATGGAATGGTGTAGTCTTCTGTTCCACTTCTTCCTTCACCTTCGTTGTCTTCAACTCGTTTTTTCTCGGAGCTAACTGCTGCAGTGTTCATCAGAACAAATCACAATTTTCTGATTTAATTTTATCATCAGTCTTAAAGCATTTCTTACTTGTATACCTATTGTTTCGAGTTCGCGCATGCGTACAACAAGTCTGTGCAAAAAAATGCGAAAAATCTAGTCGCCACCCGTACCCTGTACCCGTTTACCCCTTTATAGGTTGGTTGCTAGGTTGTGGTTTATTTTTAATTGGTTTGTTTAGCTGGTATCGTCATCATTCACCATGATGCAACCCCGCTTGTTAGCAAGTCGTTAATAACCGACAACGAGCTCTTTGCTCATTTATCTCATTTTTTTCTAGAGGGTAGGGTCTCCTTCACTTCTCTTATTTTCTACCTTCCCTCGCCATCTCTTCACACTCTCACGCCTGCACGTGCAGACTAGATAAGCAGAGCGAGGAAATGTGAAAGTCTATCGTTGTACCAGTCTGATTCTCGTGATTTGTTGCAGTTGATGGCAGTTAGAATGTCGAGCCATAGCCTCAAGTACTCCTGGCAATGGATGAAACTGTAATACAGACAATCGCTCTGATGCCAGAAGAAAAAATACTTTATTGGTAATTTGGGATTGTAGAAAGCGTCCTCAGTTACTGACAGCACTGTTGTTTGTCACCGAAGGAAAGACGGTGAAAGCAGCGGAAGAACAAGTGCTTACAACACAGAATATGATGGACTAGTCACAATGCACAATACACAGCAACAACGGACAACTGTGATGAGCTACTCACCAGATTCGCCAGAATATGTTTATCTTCACATATCTGGACTGCATTGCACGATTACAAGATATCCATTTTCAGATTATGTAAAAAAAATTTTTTTTAAAGTTTTATTCGTAGAATGGAAATCTTCAAACGGCCCGAATCAAAAGAGGTGGAAATTGTGACGTCATAATGGTGCATGTAGCGTCCGGCGGTTGACTTCTAATGCTGTCCGTTGTTTGTGATGTCACGACCTGCGCCACTTGTTTCCTTTTGGGATCTCAGGTGTGGTTAGCAGTGCAAAGCTCTGAACCTACAGGCGACAACAGGTTTTTTATGAAGCAGTCCATGTTGTTTTCTTTTGCTTGGTGTGGTACAAGTGGCGGCCACTGAGGTGTTGTGCAGTCTGGGTGGTAGTCATACAGGTGTAACGGTTTTTAATGGTGGAACTCATACAGGTGTAACGATTTTTAATGGTGGTACTCATACAGGTGTAACGATTTTTAAAAGCGATTTACTCCATGGACTGTTTGTTCGCCTTTACTTCCATTTCTGTGATTTGTGAGTCGCTCATCTCCAATTCAAATAAGCGGCTCTGTCTCTGCTAGTCTCTCACCTCCACAGCTTCCAGTTGTTTCTTTTTTGTCTCGTGCACCTGTGTGATGGAAACGGTAGCTTCACCTGCCTTTCAATCGTTGTGTAGCCTGCAGCTGCCTCTCCGTATTGTTATGTAATTATTGTTAATTGTACTCATTATCTGGAATCTATGTTTAGAAGCTGCATTTTACGAGGACTGGAGGATGTGATGTTGTTGGAAGGTGTGCCAGGTGTGATGTCTAGGCATGCGCAGTTCTCGATAGGATACACTGTTAACATACAAATTTATTCCGTTTTACCTTATCCGCCATTACGATCACAAACTGTCTGGTGATGGCGAGTATCTGGCCTGTAGGGTGACTACACGTGTCGAGGTGGCAGCGGGTTGTGGCGGGTGTGGGTGGCGGTGGCGTATCTCGTGGCACCACGTGCTCTCGGCACCAGACCGAGGTGTAGCGAGAGGACGGCGGGGACCCTGAGAAGAGGCCGTGACCGGATGCCCCGCCGTCGGAGGTGAAAGTGAAGGAGGGACATCAATTTTCGCCGATCCGTCAAGGTCAGACGTGCCTAATTAAAACAGGGATAAGACGACTCAACCCCCTAGACATGATTTGCTCCCTCTTTGTCTCGGCTCAGCCTATAAATGTCGCCAGGTGGCGCTGGGGAAGGAAACAAAGATCGAGAACTTTCATCGATCCGTATAGCCTGGCTATAGGGCCCTTGTGTGCGCTCGGCGCACGTGACTCTCTCCTCCACCACCCTCCCTCTCTCGTTTTCTTCAACACCCCCACCCCACTAACTCCTTCCATTTTCTGTACACGCACTCTCACCCCACCCTGCTCTCCTGCATGACCTTTGACATTATGACGTCAGCACTATCAGGTTCAACTGTAGGATGTGATGATCATACACACCTTCGGTCTTACCTGTTGTTCCCTTTCTGCAAGTTCCTTTACCTTGTTCCTTCTCATCGTCTCTTTCCAACCTATTCCCCACCCTCGTCCCCGCCGCTCCTTTCTTGTCTCTCGCCCTTTTCTTTCCTTGCTTTCCTCTTCCTCCTTATTTCCTCCTTCTGATTACATCGCTTGTTAGCATTTCCTGAGAACTTCCTTGATGACATTTGTGTCCCTGAACTCATTATTCCATGATTACTAAATTAATTCTTTTTTTTATTATTATTATTCCACCATCGCTATATGAACTCCTCGCTCTCTCCTTCACATTTCAACTTTTATCATTTCTGTTCATCGCCGTTCTCCTTCTTCATAATCTTCCACTCTCCCCACCCACTCATCCTCCGCTTTCCTCCTGCTGCCCTCCCCCCATCTGATGGCCGGAGTGGAGTCGAGCAGTTCACGCGCACTTGTCCCGGCCTGCCAGCGATCCTGCCAGCGGTCCTGAGGATGCTGGCACTATCTCGCCCCCATGTCTTCACAAGAGTCGTGCCTCATGCCGAAACAAATCCATTACCGGTCATGGCGGCTGCAACGAATGGCGATGTGTCCCCCGAACCCAATTAGTCGAGACCATTGCTCCGGCGAGCCCCAGGCTGGGAGTTCCCGGATGGAAAAGGCAAACCTAATTTAAATGGGGGGACCGTTGGACTGTCTGCAGGCGGTGGGTTCCGCTGTTGAGAATGGCGGCTTGTCAAACAATAACCAGAGAAGACAAAGACAGGGAGTTGAGGCCGTGCATGTCAAAGGTCAAGTCGAACAAATCCCTTGTTTCTGGCGCCTGTGTCCCCCTCTACCTCCCCCACCTCTCCCTCGCTGATAACTTTTGGTCTCTTGGTCTCCTGGGGACGACAGCTGCGGTTGTGGTGACGGCGCTGATGATGTTTGCAATAGTCGGATCCTGACTGCTTCTCAACCCGCACCAGCAGCAGGCTCAGAAAAAAAAGGAAGGAATGTAAAATACAATTTTTCCATCAAGCTTTCACGAAGTCATTTCGGGCAGGCTCTCTGTCCAACAATGGCCTCTACTCGGGTATTTGTCTGGAGGTAGGTGTGTGTAGGAGGAGAAGCCCCGCGGAATGAGCGGACTTCCAAGCCTGCGGCGACGATGTGTACCTCACTGATGATGAGAAATACCCTGGGTGGAAAGGGGTATGCGGCACAGTGCTTTGAGGCTCTTTTTGCCGGGTGAGACCACCATCAGGCACCCTGAACGCGGTATGATCGTAGCCTGGGAGGACTACTATCGAGTGTAAGTTGTGTGTGTGGAAGTCTGAGAGGTTTGCAGTCTTGTTGTGGGGGAAGCTGACTCCCGAGAGACTTGTTTGAAGGACCGATACTTTTAAAAGTCTTGATGTCGGTCGTGGTGGGGATTACAAATAATTCTGTGAACTTATAATCGTCCTATCCTGGTCCTATGGGCAGGCTCATGGCTGTTTGTCATCTTTCATTGGTGGCAAAACCAAACGCTTTGGCTGTTGTGGATTGAGTTGTCCGCTGCTGCCACCCGTGGGTGAGTAGACCTCACATCCCACGGTGTTCAAAACACTCCCCGCCATCGCACTCCTGCCATGGTTCAAAATAAACAAAAAAAATCTTCTTTTCTGAAAACTTCTTTCTCTGTCGGACAGGCGTGCGGGACGTGACGTCACGAGAAATAAACTGACGCCCGTCCTTCATTCCCAGTCCTAACGGCCTGCTTTGTTCGTTGTTTCCGTCCGCTCCTCAAGTGCTTCTTCCTGCATCCGTAAGCACCGAGGGCCGGTCGGTCCATCTGACAACATCACTCACGAGACCACAAGCTCACCCAGCTGTGACTGAGTCTCCTTCATCGGCGTTGGTGGACCTCTCAGTCTCTGGTGTGTGCGTGCGTGCGTTTGTTTGTTTGTTTGTTTGTTTGTTTGTTTGTTTGTTTGTTTGTTTGTTTGTTTCCAGTCAATAAACTGTTGGTTAGGTGGGTGGTGGTGGTGGTTGTTGTTTAATAGGGAAGACAACGGTGTTGGGTTTTGGTTTTTTTTTTTTCGCCCTGCCGTCGTCTGCCTGCTCAGAAAGCTGACGAAGCTGCAGATGGTCGCCGCTGATGGAGGTGCTGTGTGTTGTGGGCGTCGCTCGCCGCGCTCCAGCAACGCTGCCATGACACCGGTATGCGCGTGAAGACACGTGGCTTAGCGGGTACGGGTGAAGTTTTTTCTACCCATCGCCAGCGCTGGCTACGCTTGAGTTGTTGCGTCAGTCACGCTCTGTATGGAAATTTCAGGCTCCAGCAGTTCCGTAAATTTCTTCTAAGAAATAAAACTTTACAAAGAGAGCGAGAGACCAGAGAAGCTGCTTTCCCCAAGACTGATACTGTACAAACATAACACAGGATACCCCGGGTATGGTGGTAAAAGGCTGGGGGATGGGGGTGTGAGATTGGGAGGGTATGCACTTTTGGGGGAGGGGAGGTGGAGGCGCTGGTGATTGCCGTGGCGAGGGGTCTCCTCCCAACCCCTCCCCAAGTAGCGACAAGTGTCAGGGCACTGCGACCCTCCGACACCCTTGCCTTGACCCTTCTGATGGATCACCTGCAGTCCATCTGCAGGTGACAAGTCCTCATTCATAAACATCTACAGCCAACACCTGTACCTGTCTCTCCGCCTCCACGTCACCACCGCTTTCATCTTTGCCGGAATTGTCAGTGTGTGCATGTATGTGTGTGTGTGCGCGCGCTTGTGTGTGCGTGTCGTCTTTATATCTACATATCGAATGTTCGTTACCAATTCTTGGAAAACGGGAGTCGAATTTCTTTGACCACACGTATTTTCTTTGCGGGGATTGGCTTTTTGCGGTAGAGTGAACAGTTTGCCCAACGTTAGTCTCGCCCGGTGAGTGGTGACGTCACTTCCGGAGTGCCGTCGTTTCCCGGGATGCATCGTTTACAAACAGGTTTATTATTTCAACAAGCGAGTTGTGTTTCTCCGTGTCGACTGACAGCAGGAAACACACTGGAATTTTCGCTGGACCCGATGACTTCTCATCGCCGTGCTGTCGAGCACCGAGGGTTTCGGCGGCGAGTTCAATCAACATGCGTCACGGAGGAAGAAAAAACATTGAACGAAGGAAGGAAAGGCTAGGGGGAGGGAGGGAAGAGGAGTCGGTTATCGTGAAGTTTGGCAGGAAAGGAAACGGTTTCCTGATTCCTCGCATTAAAAAAATATTGCATTTGTTTTTCTTTTCTGCGGCTGCAGGGTTGCGACTAGTACGAAGCCATTCATTCTGGACTCAATGGTCGTCGTGTGGTGTCGATACTGAGACAAACTTACTGAACCCACTCAAGCATGACGAAGCCTCGTGTTAGCTCCAAGTTAGGTCTGCCAGGCCTTAAATAAAATGGTCAGTGTGTCTGCGTGTCTGCTAAGCCTATTCAAAGTACTCAGCCCTCTGTATAAAGTCTCTAGAGCATGTTGGGAGATTCCAGACAACTCACGGCTCAGTCAACGATGAACTCGCAGACACAAGTGTCTATCAAGTGCTGCTACAAACAAGTACATCAATAAACAATGAGGTGCCAGGGTAGCTGTCGTAGCAGTCAGGCACAGAGCATCTGTTGCGTGGGTTGACTCGTTAATGTGAGGTTTGGTGAGGGTGGAACTGCTCTGCACACGGCCCCAGACTACCCCGCCTGCGCACGAAGGTTAGCATTGATCAGCACCCACCGTCTGGGTGCACGGGTATCGGGATTTCTCACACTGGCAAGCTTAAAATGCACGTGTCTTGTTCCCTCCTACACACAGACACATAAAGTAGTCCCAGCTCTAAAGAACATTTCAAAGATAAACATTTACAGAGCAGCACTGATTATTTTAAAAACTTCATCTACCTAATGTGCTAACGACGAGTTCGGAGGATCGTTTCTAACAGGGTTACACAGTCTCACAGCATCGCCAGACGACCTTTAACGAGCACTTGTCTCCATTTTGCAGCCCTTTGCCCGTTACTGAAATTTTAAACGGAAGTCTCATCATGTTTTCATAACTTCCAGCATACAGCACAACCGGGTGGAAAGGACCCGGATTTTCAAGAGCGAAGATATGGTGGGAAGAATTTTCCACAGCCTCCCCCTCTTCCCCCCGCCAACCTCCTCCACCGACAGTCGTTTTGAGCTGGAACTCGTCTGACCAAAGAGCCCAGCAATTGATTTCTGAGTTGTCGGGGATCACAATTTCTTCTCGATAAGGCGATCCGGCGCACCTGCCATCGATCTCGCCGGCACGAGAGGGTTGTAAGTCTGGCCACAGGCAGGTGTTACCTGAGTGCCGATAAGGACCTGCCGTCTGTCACCCGGCTAATCGACAGCAAGGGAGGAGGTGGGGGGAACAAAAAACCCAAGACCTTCAAAAGGTGAAAGGTCAGCACGCCCAGATACAGGCTTGGGCATCAAGGAATTCTGATGTCCTCGGGTCATTGTGTCATACCACGAACTTGTATTACTGGACTGCTGGCAGACGATTTTTTTCTAAAACGAGGCATGATACTACTAAGCTTCCGGTTTAGTCACATTTTTTTTAGACTCGCCGAGACTAATAAGAGGCTAAGCGTTGGTCTCGGCAGACAGACAGCAGTCCACCTATATATGTATACACGTCCATGGTCCTACTGGTTGTCGAGATCGTTAACTGTGTGATGAACTTGCTTTTTGTCACGATGAACTTACTGATAAAGTGTTCTCTACTGTTGACCGGTTGACCCTATTTGTGTAGGTCATTTCCGCTTTGCCAACATTTGTTACACACCTAAGGTAAGAATACCGGAGACGGCGAATTAATTAGAGAAGAGTTACCTTCTCCACTCGGTGTCGACTACCAGCATGGCGTCTTATTCTGTCTCGGCTACTATAGACTCCTTAGTCTCGGTAATCCCACACTATGCAAACTCTGACCTCTCTTAAAGGAATTTCAGAAGTATCGGTGACATTGGTGTGTGGCAGGGACATGGCGGGTGTTGAGGTGGACTACTAGCTTACTTTGGAGAAGCGGCGATGCTAGACGGATTTAAAATGGCGTCTGAGACACGAGTTTAAAGCAACAGCAGTTCACACTCTACACCTTCTTCAACAACCCATCCACCTCCACCAGACTCTTCACGTCAACCATTTTCTTCTCACATCTTCTCATTTTCACATCATTAACTTCACACAGCTCGCGAGTTAACGGATCGCATTCTAGCCCCGCATTTTAATGTGTAGTCGACAATGTCTCTGTGAGAGAGAGAAAGAGAGATTTTTCAGGATTTATAAGATTTACTAGAGAGAATGGGTGTTAGGGAAGGAGGCAATCATACACCAACCCCTCCACATTTTTTTTTCTTTTTTTTTTTTTTTTTTTAGCATTCCGATAAGCTGATAATTTTGAATTCTTTCCATTCATCACAAGCGAGTGAAGTACATTTTAAGGGCAACAATCCGGCCTGAGAGCTGTTCGTTCTTTCTTTATTGCTTCAACATGCACTGTGTAGCCGACAGTTTGTTTTTTTTTTCACCCTCTCTCACCTCAAGCCACGTCTCCTTTCTTGTCTGGGTGGTACACCCGGCTGGAGTGTTGTTGTTTACAACAGTCGAATAAGCCAGGGTAGCATCCATTCAGCACAGTTCAATTTACGAGTTCCCTGACGCCTGAAATAAAACACCCTCAATTCTTAGTTGTTGAAATTTAAATTTAAAAAACAGACTGACCCTGACTAGGAATTGCTTACGAAACTATTTGTCCTTCTACGTGGTCGCCATTTTTCATTCTGAGTCTTGAGCCGGACTTCCAGTGTTTTCATGGCACTTGCCAGGGCGTTGTCCTGTCGACTAACAGAATGTTTAATGCTGACTTCCAGAATTCCTTGTCGACTAACCCTGCATGAAAGCCCAGGAGTCGTTCGTTTGTCTTTATTTTTTAAAGCAACTAAATGTCGGTACACGTGGTCATCAAACACAAGTGAGTGGCAGTTGTGGATAGAGAGAAGGTCATTCTGTGCAGATCGTGCAGATATCTCGCTCCTCCCCGGGTGCATCTCCATTACAATGTGTGTTATGACCGAGACCAGTCTGTGAAGTAGCAAGTAACTCCTTTGTTAAAGGGCTAACGAGGTGCTGAATTGTGTAAAGCTCGGTGCGAGGTACTATTTCCTCAGCTCGCACGCACACTCACACACACAGACAGAGTTCTGTTCATGTTTCTGTAACTGTTGCCAGGCTATGCAGACCCATGTCCTGCAATGCTTGTCTAACTGTTTGCACTCTCAGACACACCAAATAGGAAAATGTTGCCAGGAACTAATTTATTCTCAGAGAATTTTAGATGGCGTTAATGTGAAATGTATTTTTTAATCACAGGTTTAAAGTCTACCTCACCCACTCACAACCACCCCCACCTACACACACCACCACCACCACCAACACCACCACCAACACCACCACCACCACCAAAAATAAGGTGGACGCATTTCGACAAGCGTAGGAGTAGGAGTCTACACCTTTCAATCGCCCACTAGGAATTTCTAGACATTAAAAAGGGTTTTAATTAGAAATCGGATCTTTGTCTTGAGACTCCATGTCTGTTTTCAAAGTCTGTCTGCCTCCACGTCTTTGTGGATCAGATGGTAATCGTGGGCTCTTAGCTTTCCAAAGAATTCAACGCCATTCACAGATTGTATGGGTAATGCGATTGTGTGTGTGTACGATACAAACATTTGCTGCCAAAAAACATAGGCGAAGATCTTTCTGTGTACATGCATGTGCACATTAGTTGTAAGATGGGTGGGACACAACCACCCCGACGGTTGATCAGAAATTAGAAAACTGTTACAAGATAGAAATGGCGGAAGATGGAGTGAGTACTACCACGGACGTGTATAGGTGGACTGCTGTCTGCCGAGACCAACGCTTTGCCTCTTGCGAAGTTCTCCGCTGTTAGTCTCGGCGAGCCTAAACAATGAATGTGACTAAACCGGAAGCTATGTACACACCTGCCTCGTTTTAGTAGCTAATCTGAAATATGAATAAACCGGAAGCTTTGTAGTCTCATGCCTCGTTTTAGTAGTTAACTGGAAAAAAAAAATCGTCAGCCAGCAGTCCAGTAATACAAGCTCGTGGTACTACCACCCACTCAGTCTTTAGTTCAGCTGTGCTGTGACTTTGGGAGAATAAGGATCTTGTTTCTCCATTGTCATCATGGAGGCAGGTTTTCTTCCCGGTAATCAAAGAGGGTAACAATATCGAAATGTAAGACTAGATGTCATCGGTGAAACATCGCTCCACCTACACAGACAACTCTCCCCTTACCTATGAGTTCAGCAGTTCTCCCCCTTGCTGTCTCAGGTCACATTAATCGTGTGTTCTCTCGTTGTAGTAAATTTCTGATGTCTTTATTGAATTTATTCTTGTTGTGTATCATCACATTGCGTGTGACTTCTTGTCTACCTCATGTTAAATGTGAGGTTCCATTATCAGAAGCAAATAAGGGACTTGTTGGAAGAGAGTTGACAGATCCGGTGTGGAAAGGGAGACAAAGAGAGAGAGAAAGTGGGGAAGATGGTCTGTTGGAGAGGAGGGGAGGGATGTGAGGTCGGTAAGAGACACGCATGGCAGACAAGATGGAATGGCTAGTTTGATGTTGGCGAGCTGAGGAGCATGAATCAGTTTAATCTTAGCTTATATATGTCGAGATATGTCTCGAATGTAACGATATAATCCGCCGTAAGACGACCATTGTGCTCATATGCAAGGACAATATATTCTGGAATAAAACGATGTGTTTAATGTGCTAATACGGTCATTCGCTCATATCAAATATTTCTACAATTATTTATGAGTCCAGCTTTTAAAATAGTCAACGAACCCCGGCTCCAGCAGTGCGTAAAGGTCTCGATCTCACATCCTTCTTCTTTTTTTTTAATTATTCTTGCTTCTTTGTGTTGGCTTTTATTGATAAAAGATTGTGTGGTTACATCACTTGGGGGATTTGCCCCTAAACATTTTAAGGTAAGATAATTTAATGTCACAGTGACGTAACTTAGTTTCTGGCACGGCGTAAAACACAACCAACCAACCATCCCTTCAAATTCCGCTGATGTAGTTCATTTTTCTTCAGATTCGGTTGAGAGTTACCTATTGACTTCAAAGCAAAAGTTGCCGACCCTACTTGAGAGGTTAGGATGACATGAATGAAGAAGTCCTACATGGCAGCAGGTATGTCGCAGCAAAAATAATTTTCCTCATATGACATAGCAGATTGGATAACGTACCAACTAATATCTACATACGATCTTCACTTGCTGGGGTGATAATTCCGAAATCCGCTTCGGTAGAGGTGCAAGGTACTGGCGAGACAAGGGGATATCATCCTAACAATGAAAATTGTTAGGTTCAGATGAGTCTCTCGCGATTTTCTCCCTAAATAAAACCCCTTCATAGACTAGGCTGTAAATGGCTGTCTAATAACTCTAGCCCTTTGTACTTTGTCAGACTAATCTTTGAAACTGACCGAACCTTTCGTTGAAAGAGTCATTGTCGCGCTCTGGGGTGAATGAATATGTTCAGTGACCGAGCAGCGGAACTCAGTCGGAAGTTTATCGGACGGTCCATGCCCCTTATGGCCAGCCCAGGATTTGCCGATGTTCAAGTCTTGGTGTCAAGTGGCTCCATGACACTAACTGCGCAGAGGGACAGTGTTCTGTAGTTCAACAGGCGGAGGGGTGACAAGTTCTTGGTTCTTTGCATTCTCTCCCCTTTTCTCAACGCTCTTCTTTTTGTCGGATCCATTTATATTCATCCGGGTAATCAGCAACTCTTATACTTACGTCCTTCGAAGATTTTTTTTTTCTGCAGAAATATGCTCGTAAGTCGTTGTGGTACTTAACTGAGGTAAAAACTCACTATTGTGCAGAGCTGCAGACACTTTAAAATCAGGTGCAGTGCTCAGTCGTTGCTGGTTGGTGTCGACATGAAAGTGAAGTACAGTGATACCTCGGTTCTCGAACATAATTCGTTCCGGGAGGACGGTCGAGAACCAAATTGTTCGAGAACCGAAGCAATGAAACCCATAGGAAATAATGGAAACTGGATTAATTCGTTCCAAGCTCCAGAAAATGCCTATTTACTGGCCTAATTTGTATATAATATGTAGAAAATCATGAGTCTCAACAAGAAATAAGAAATAAAAGTGTATTTATTAAAACAAAATAAAATAAAATGTACTGTACAGTACAGTAAATTGTGTTTCATTTACTGTACCTGTACCAAACTTTATGGCAGGAGGGAATGAATGTGGAGGGAGGAGGAAAGGGGGATGGTTATTGTTTTGAAGAGTCCTCTTCAATAAAAACAGAGGGTAACTGCTTTTCGGGTGTTTCTGTTCTTTGTATCTTTTGCTGAGGAGAATCAGAATCTTGCTCTGCAGTTGCTTGTCTGATTTCTTTACTGAAGAATTTGTCAATTGTTTGCTGTTTTTTTCTCCTTTGCAAAATTTTGCGGAAAGTGGACATAACATTGTCATTAAAAATGTTAACTGCTCTATTTGCTACCACTTTATCAGGGTGATGTTGTTCAACAAAATTTTCGATTTCTGCCCATTTTGCACACATTTCATGACTCTCTCCACAAAACGTCACTCTCTCTCTCTGCACTCACACTGATGACGCAAGCAAGGCGCGCTGGGCAGAATGAACGCCATTCGGCTCATCTCGGACGTTCGGCTGTTCGAGTTCCAAATATTTGTTCGGATTCCAAGACAAAATTTTCTCGAATTTCCTGGTCGAATACCGATTTGGTCGAAAGTCAAGGCGTTCGAGAACCGAGGTATCACTGTACTTCAGCATTACATGTAGTGGCTTGTAAACTGTAGCTTTTCGGTGTTTAGTAAAGTATATCAGTGATAAGTTAACTGCAGTAAACAGGCGTTACTGCTTATAGTATACTGAAATGCAAAATGGTTAGTAAACTGCAGTAAGTCTGGCCTGTCTGGGTTACTGTTTACAGTAAACTGTAGTACACAGTAGTGGTTAGTAAACTTCATTAATTACACGCTTAATTGTTCATAAGCTGCAAACACAGTAATTAGAGTTCAGTAAACAGCAGTACATAATCGCTAGGGGCTTCTAGCATTAAACCTCTGTTGAGATCGTGGTGCTTATATGTACAGGCATGCAGACTTTTTTTTTTCTAAATGAAAGGCTAAGCAAGGTCTCGAATTAGTAGTGCGTGTATGTAGGTGTCTGTCTGCATGTGTGTGTACCTGTATGTGCTTAAGGTTATATACTTGCATTTTTTACGCCTTTAATTTGGAACCAAAAAATACGTTCTAATGAACAAGCTGCTATTTTCAATGATCGTCAAAGGAAGGAATCAGCATAAGGGAGGCAACTCTTAGTTTTTGTTTTTCATAAGGTTGAAAGAGTTGTCTGTCGTAAACTTCGGCGACAGAAATGAAGCACGTATAAGTGCGCGCGTGTATGCATGTTTGCAAATGGGTGTGTGCAGTGTGCTTATTTCAAGTTTATACGTGCATGTTAGCCTGTTAATCGGTTCTCATTTCTGTTCTGCTACCCGATGGTTCTGGTGCAGGCTTTATATCAAGAGTCGGTGTATATTTTACTGTTGGGCCACGTGTCACGTCAGCCAACGATCATTTCGAGTTATTGACAAGAGGTAGAAATTGAAGTACATGTAGTCACAATATATGTGTGCACATTGTGTGCAGCGTAGGTAGTTTGCAAAAATGTATTTTCACAGCATCATACAATCAGGTAACGACTATAGAACTAAATATACCTTGTTACCATAACTGCCGTACATATCGCCAGACAAATATTCCGTCTGATTAAGACTCTTCATTCAAAACCTTGAGGAATTTTGGATATTAACAACAGCAGTTTTTGTAGTTTGTTACCTGGTGACCTGTGGATAGGTGTACCGTGTGTCCTGCTGGTAACCACCTTTGTGGTCGAGGTCACCAGACTTAAAGATCGATTTCTTGGTTCTTCTTTCTGCATATTGCCCTATGGACTTCGTAGGCAGATGATGGTAGCGGCTTGATGGGTTGGGTGGATGTTTGGTCCAAACAAATAACAGCCACGAACGATGTCGCTCTGTGACAGCAGCGAATGTCGTCACGCGCCATTCGTCATGCGGTCTGCAAAATGCCGTTGACACCCTCACTGCGGTGTCGCTAGTATAAATCAGAGGGTTATAACGACCTACGGGTGTACGATGCTTACGGTTACAAACGTTTTGTTTTTCTGTTTACGTGACGATGTGTTAAATCTCAAATCCCCCACAGCGCGTGAACATCACACCACATGAACATAAATCAACTCAAACCCATTATTCCACGAAGAGCCATGCCTCGTGCTCTGATAGGCACCGTACACGACAGTACACTATATATCTCTCCCTCAATCCATTCCCCCACCTTCTCTCTTTATCCCACAGAGCCATCTGATCGAACATCGGATGAAGCAAGCCTCTCAATTAGTTGCTGCGTGTGCATCGTTCATAAAGTTCGCATCGACCTTTTCGCTGTCAACATTTCGTTCTAATTAGTACGATCTTATTTCCCTGCCAGCACCTGTCGATCAGTCACGCCCATGCATCCACCAAAAGCCATCAAGCGTTGAGAAAAGCGAAAGGAGCGCTGCAATGGGACAAGCCTTGTGCAGTGGTCACGTGACGGGAGACCTCCTGGAAGCTGTGGCCTCGGCCAAAGGGTAAGCGGGCTTTGACAGTTCCATAAAGAATTGTTGTGATAACAAAGCCAAAGCAGAGAGACGCTGTACGAAAAGCGGTTGTCGTATGGACAGCACCTGAAACTCTTGTATAAAACATACAACACGTAAAGCAGTCTTTAAATACATCCTCTTGAACTACCTAAAAAAAAAAAGTGTGCACGTGCGCCCGCTTTTGGTTTGTTCAGTATGCTTCGTTCATAATTAGGTGACAAGCGATTAAGTAATGATGAGTCACACGCTTTTCTGCATTGTGGATTTTTTTTAATGGAGGTCGTACAACACACCAGCGTGAAGACAGAGTGGATGTCGTTTCATAACCAGTTATATATACACCATATTGGCGGCTTTTTTGTCTAAGCGAAAGAGTGAGAATATGTGGCTATTGTAATCAATACATGATTTATAGCCTTCCAAGCCTCACGTGCCATGTGCGTTGTGCTGCTGAGGCTGAGAGTAATTAAGTTGTGTCTGTCCGTTGTTGCTGGCGTTACAGCAGTTGCATTCCTTTTTTTTTTTTTTTCACTCTCTCTCTCTCTCTGTGGTTTAACACTGATCATGACTCGAAATGCCAAAGCCTCTCACCCACCCCCCCAAAAGGTAGTGAACCCACACTGTACTGTGTACTGTGTGCAGTCTGTACTCCACAAAGTAGCACCGCGACGTGCAGCGCTGCATCCCGCCGTAGCTGCCATCACCGGGACTGGGTTAACAATCGATGCCGTGCCGGATGTTAATGCCGCCTTGCGCCGCGCCGCACGCGCTTGTTGTAACGGCTCGCGCACGTAGTAGCTTCTCCGCTTTGGAACGCAGTGCTGCGAGGCTTTCATTGCGCTCCTGCGGTCAGCAGCAACAGCAGCCAGTGGCCCAGTCGGGGAGTTGCCAGAACTGCAGCAGACGGCAACAGGGGAAGGAAGTCGCGCGAGTGTTGTGTCGGATTGTACATCCTGCTCTCAGCTAGTGTCCCACACAGAGAGAGACACACAGGGGTGCGCGTTGATGCCTGCGAGTCCCACTGCCCGCAACAGGATGGACAAAGAAGATAACGCCAGTCCGGCCTTCCGAGCCAATGCCACCAACGCCACGGCCAACGCCAAGGGTTCGGCCGCCTTTTCCAGCGAGAAGAGCAAGAGCAAGATGGCGGCCAAGAGCAACAAGAAGTGGGTGCGGCTGGCGACGGTACTGGCCTACGTGTTGGCCGTGTCGCTGGCCGCCATCGTGCTGGCTACCTACTACAGCCTCATCTGGGAGCCCAAACTGAACAACCCCCCGACCACCACTGCCGCTACCTCCCACGGGGACTCACAGTCGGCAGCACCTGTAGCCAGCGACAACACCACAACGCGATAAGGTAGGTCACAAAGCATAGTCAGCTACTGTAGCCTAGCCACGAGCCTTTCGTCGAGGGCATGACGTGGGTTATAAGGTTACGTAGTCAGCGAGTGAGCCTATAACGTCACCCCGAGTATGTGTGTGCGCCTCAAGAGTCGGGTAATGGACTATATAATTATACATAGCCAATAGGTCAAGTAATGAGCTTTTCTTGTTAAGCATGATACCTTTATTAACTTGACTATGTCAGCATTTAAACAGATTTTGAATTTTATTTTTTTGCAGCCAAATGAGCACAATGGACAACAAGATAGACAGCAAAAGCTGTTTGTGTATTCAGTATAATTTTTTAAATATCTTTCATCAGCAATGACCATTCAACCCGAAATGTCCACAAAGATGTTCTTTCTGGTGATGGCAGGCTCATCAAGTGGCTGTGAAATGTGCAGACATGTTTCATGTCATTGTTCTTCAATTGTTTTGACTCTCACTTCAAGTGATTTGTCCTAAAAATATTCTCTCACATACATGCACATCTATCCATGCAATGCATGCACATACACACACACCTAATTTATATATTCCCATACATGCAAACACACAAAGGATGATGAATGTTGTTGTTTGTAAATATATTTTATGATTGTTATTGTGCTGAGGCACTTGTGTATATGATCACCATGAAAGCATTTTTACTGTACTTTCATACATTTAGAATAGTGAACCACGTTTGTTTTGTTTTTTTAATTAACCGTGGTGTACCACTTCTATTGCAAGCTTAAATGCATTTTATTTACTTTGGTTCACTTCATGAAGTCACATATATAGATATTGTGATAAAGAGCCCTGAGAGGTCAGTGCAATTACCTGATAATTTCTTATGCATAGACATTTAAAAAAAAAAAACTGGGATAAATTTGCATGATTCCAGGGAGAGAACCAAAGAATAACTGAAGAGTCTTTTAGAGGTGCCATGGTTCATTATTTTGCTTTTGTTTGTCTAGATGCATGTGCGTAATTTTCAAGGGCTTTAAGCTGGAGTGGCTGGTTTTAATTTGAAAAAAAGAGTAAAATTGATGGAATAAGACACTAATGACATTTCTGGAGGCTGTAGATCGGAGGGGTCACATTGAAAGATGTGAAAACTGTCACTATTTTGCATAAGCTGACCATTTATTAACATTTCAATTGCAACATGAGAGTGGTCCAGTGGCGCAACAGTTATCGCCTGTCACCAATACAATGAGGGTTGGCTGTCCTGGGTTGAACTCTCGTCTCGGGCATGCTGTTCTTTCTCTGCATGTGGCATCTGTTAGCCTTAGTTTCTGGCTCGGCGCAAAACACAAATTCCCCCCTGCCTCAATGGAAACATGGAAAAAGTTCAACTGATAATAAGTACTAAAGTGTTGTAATTAATGTCCTAACACTTAAGTCTTAATTTTAAAATATTTTAAGTTGACCTCAGATAGTATATGGTCTCCCTTGCACAGACAATTAAGCAGGATTCACGTTCTGTAGACTTGTTTCCTCTGCAGTTTATTTATTGTCACCATTTTTTAAAGGGGTTTTATGCATGTTTGTGATGTTCTCCACACATAAGGCAGTTCTTATGTCTTTCACCTCCATTGTGCAATAAAGTCCATTTAGAGAGGTGCACCTAAGAGATTCCATTACATGGCTTAGTTTCAAGCAGCTTATTTTTTTGGAGCTACGTTTTACATTTTTGTAACATTCTTTTTTCATAAATCACTGTAAAACAACATGTGGTGCAATAACAATTTAAATTTTGTTTGTTTTTTTTGTTTGTTCATTATTAGCATCTAGTCAATGCCATGTTTATTTTTGACATAAAGCATGATGTAAATGTGTAATATATGTTTGTGTATTTGCAAATAACTGTATATAAATTTCATTCTAAATGTTGGTGATTTTTAAACACTTCTGTCTTCTACATCCGTCTTCCATATCCACTTAAATGCCATTTTTCTTTTCCTCCTGTCTTCTATCATTCTTATACACAAAGTTTTAATTCTTGCGGATGTTGCAGAAGGCAAAGTGTAACGTAGAATAAGATGAAAGCATGCTACTTTGAAGATGAAGGTTTTAGTTGTTCCATGATGAATCATTCATTATATGGTGACTTTGAAAAATGTTTTCTTGACTTTTTGTTGTTGTTAAAGATCTTTGTATGAACTTTTCTATTTTACAAAAATGAAAATGTTCAATCCCCTTCCCTCCACCCAAAGTGTATTCTATATTGTATTAAGCTGTATAATTTGTGTTTATAATAAATAACTTGTTAATGTGCCAACTGGTAGCTTCTTACACCTACTTGGCTGGACCAAGGTGGCAAAATTTAAACATTTGAGATGCACATTAAAAAGAATGGCATTTAAATTAATCATGTCCTGCACAATTTTATTTTTCTTCAGGGTGCAAGGCCACTTCTAATTTTTTTTTTTTATGAGCAACTGCACTATTTCAAGTAATCCATATTCTCAAGGTTTCTGTTTAAATTGGCAACCATTTGCTTGGGGAAGATTGGATTTTTCTAGATCACAACCCTGAACCATAAATGTTAGCATTTGCATAAAACTTGGTTAGTGAAAGGTGAGAAACTTTATCTTCTCAAAATAATGGCATCATTTGCCACAGATGGATTGAATAGTTATGGCATATAAGATTTTGAGCTACCTGTTGTATTAATTTTGACAAAAATGCTGTCTTCATGTAAGGTGCTTGTATTTTATAGTGCAGAACAGAGTTCATTGCATTTTTGAGACTGGATCACGCATCTCATGTTAAACATACTTAGCAATGGATGAGATCACTGAGGAAGAATTCCATGTTAGGTGGAAGATGCAGCGGAACAGGTCACTGTGCCTTTGTGTGCAAGAAACTACAGATATTTTTTATTATAAAATATTCTTACGGAATAATACACATTTTGCAGTATCCAGTTGGTCTTATTTATTGGTAGAGATGCCCACTGAAAGAATTGTTTTGGTTGGTTTTTTGGTTAGGGGTTAAAAGTGACTTTTTAAAAACAAACTTATAAATTATTATTTCACCGGTTGTATGTGTTGGTATCTCAGTTTTAGCAGATGTTGTGTAAAACATACATAAATTTGTTACTCAAAACCTGAATGGAAATGCAATGCTTGTACATGAGCTGTTTTGCTTTCTTGTGAAATATAATTTTTTTTTAAAGTAGGTACTTTGATTCGTTTTTATTTTAGACCAGAGGAAGCTAATGTTACATACAAATTGTGTTTCCTTAATCACCTAGGTTTACACTAGGTTCTTCCACTGTATTGCACATAGTTATGGCACAGAACTGCAGTTATTCCGAGATCTTTGCATCCACACTTATCTTGGAAAGTGTATGGCTATGGTAAATGTGGAGCATAATTTAAGTGCACATGCTGTTGGAAGAGACGCTCTGTTACCTTATGAGACATTCTGTTGAGACCTGCAGGTCTGTTTGGTGCAATACAGTAGGAAAGAGTTACAAATTGAATATAGCAGAGCTGTGTGGGTGTGAATATGATGATAGAATTCAGCAAATGTGTCTGCTATGTGATTGAATTTGTGGGGCGCATTTATCCCCAGGTGGAAGTGAGTACAATGCACAGCACACAGAAGCCTACCAACGAACCAACAGTCAACCAGAGGAGAAAGAAACAAGCGGCAGCAAACAGATGACACCTAGGCAAACATAACGTGTGTGGATGAGAATGAAGATGAGGATCGAGAAGTAAACAGAAGTGTTTGATTGATTATGAAAATTATGGAGACCAGTAATTTTTTTAGATTGTTCGATGCACTCATGAGTTTTTTTTGAAATTGTTATACAATATTAAATTCTAGAATAAAATTCATTTTAAAGTACTAATGGATTATCGAGATTTCTGTTTGAACAAAATGGTTGAAGGGTGCTCAAACTGCACTTAGATATCCAACCGCCGTATACTGCTCGTGTCCAATCGTCCCAACAATGACTCCTCGTCCCAACACCGAAAAACCTCTGTGATATCCACAATTGTCCAAGTACAGTAGCCAGCTTTATGTTAATATCACATTGAGATTAAAGGCCAGGGTATCACGTGCCTGTTGAGGAATTTTACATCTGCCTGATGGTTGTTGTTGTCTGTCTGGTCGGCTATCTGCGTGCACTGTATGCTGACCTCACCACCACAGCCAGTGTTTCTGTGAACGGATGCGGACTTCTGGAATCGATGCCATGTCTGCCCATTATACAGGGACATAGCTGGAGTTTTGTATCAGTGGCTAAAGCTGTGTCACGCCTCTATCAACCCACCACTTCCCTCACGATGGTCAATTAAGAGTTGCTGAAAGAACGGGATAATTAAGTTTAATGGGGCACAGGAAGAGGTCACTGCCACTAAATAGAACATGTATTATACATTTTATAGATTTGTGTGGTGCAGGAAACAATGGCATGATAAATTTTCTGCGCCTTTGTTTCTTCTATTTCAGACGGAGTTTATCACCCCGCCCCACTTGTCTAGAAAGGTGTGCATGCAATCCCCCTGAAAACCTCGGTGTGTTTAACAGTCCGCAATTTGTTTTTTTCTTCTTCTTTCATGCCTTCTAGTGACACTTGTTGTGGTAGTGTCTAGATTGCTGCCGACCGATGTTTACAAGTAGGAAGAGGTGTTCTGAGGGAGGGGATGGCGTGCGGTATGTTTGGGGCGGGTGAGGGGCTGGATGCATTCGGCATTCCTCATTGATAATTCATTCTGGCTGCTGACGCTGAGAGATTGATAATGGCAGCCTCGGGGCTGTAGGAACTTGGCCAGTCCCAGCAGTTCCACAAACATCACTAGCGTGCGTGACGCCCTCAGCAGGGCTCGTGCGACAGCGTGGTGCAGGCAGTGGGCAAAGTTGTATTCATGGTGGACAATGCGTACGTCACGCCAGTCCCACACTGTGTTTTCGTGTGAACACGATCGATCGTGCAGAAGTTAAGGTTTACTTCCAAACAACTTGTTGAATTTTTTTTTTTGAAAGAATATTTTCAGTTAAATCTTTCACCAAATACAAGACACACACACACTACCAGGATGATAGAGTCCGGCATGTTGGTGGCTGATTAGTGAGGAGGAAGCAGTGTTGCAGGCTGATTGTCCAAAGTGGCTGATTGTCGTAGTGCAGAGAGGTGAATGGCGTGGACGGTCAGTGTGCTGTCTGCTCCTGTAAATCAATAATTCTGTGGTGTTTTCTGCTTCCCATTCTTGTAGCTGTCACAAATAATCTTTCCTGTTAACATGCTCTCTGGCAAGCTGTCCCTCGCTCTTCCTCAGCCTGTGATCCTACGATGAAGATTGAAATGTTTTCGGTTCAGATCTCATATTGGGCCAGGTATTTTTTTTAAATCATATTTATGTATTGCATCTGGTGTTTTTGCCTTCCCCTTCACTCTACAGTAGGATGTTTTGACATTCATATAAACACACGGGGGGAAAAAAAGGAGAATATTTCTTGTCTCTGAACTGACCAACCAACCAGGTTGATCCTTTCACAGAAACCACCAGATATCTGGCCCGATAGGTTGCCTCCTACGCCTACAACTCGGGGAGGGTGGTGTGATTGATGTTTGTCTTCGGTGCTTTATGGGTGCTGGTGAAATGCCAGATGTCTAGTCTGATGGTTTTGAAAGACAACTAGAAATCAAAAGGTTGCAACAGCACTGTGACTAAACTTTCAACAAACTACATAGCAGTGTTGGAAACTAATAAGATTTATAAAAATATAAAAAGACACTCATCCCTATTCAGTGTTTCTGTGCTTGTGTGGCTATTAAAAAATTCTACCATTGCTGTTTATGGGGAAGAGTATGGATGCAGGATTAAAAGATAGACATGAAATAGTCAGCAACTATGCATCATTGAGCAGCTCATCGTACCTGATAAAACTCATAATGCAGGGTTTTCAGTAGGGCTGTCCCAACTCCCATCAAAATTCATGCCACATGATTGTTGCAAATTTAGGACCCAGTCTGTTTTACATTGGTAACAAATTCACTAGGAAACATTTTCATCTACGACTATGTCGTTTATGCTTAGCCAGGCCTCAAGTCCTACACAACATTTGGATAAACCCCTTGTTATTATTACAAAAAATAGTAATCACATGCAGTGCATCTTCCTGCTTGGCAGTAAGCTCAATGTGCCTGAAGAAAATAATAGAGCTGCATAAGAAATACATACAGTAGCACAGCAACAACGCCACAAAAACAGGAGGTGAGGGGCAGAGGGCTAAAGATGTAAGGGAAATAGCCAGGAGGAAACAACGGGCTATGGCTAAATTTTTATTTTCTCATCCTGTTGTTAGTTTAAAATGTGCAACAAAAAACTTTTCCTACCTGAATCAATCCACTGAGGCACTCCCATTCGCCAACCCTATTCACCCACAATCAGGTGTACATTATCAAAAGTCTGAAGACATTCATATTGGCCATTTTTATTAAACTGGAAAACTCCAGGCCAAGCCAGCAGTGAGGGCTAGGCACCTGATGTAAGATGCACTGTCCACTGAAACTGTCGTAATACACTGTGGGAATGTCCCTGCACTTTAAGGGTCATTTGTAAGTTACAAATATGGTTGCTGTCTCTTGAAAACAAATGCTGATGATGGTTATCCTGGATACATATCCACAAAAAAATGGTTCTGATAGTCCAAACATTAGAAAGCACACTCGCATCACTATTCACAGTGAAAACACTTGCTACAAATGCAAAATAGCATGATTTTGTATGGACAGAAAGATCAGAATACAAGCGATTTTTTTTTTTTTTTTTTTTTTTTGCTGCATATCTTTTGGCAAATACCTGATGATAGTATTATACAGCGCCAGTCAAAAATGATCTGTGGTTCCACAGTCAATTTATGATTTTCTATATAATGTGATAAAATGGCATGATCAAATGTAAGGTCACAAAATACCTTCTGTAAAATAAAATTTTAGAAAAAAACAATACTACAAATTAAGCTAGAACTGCATCAACCATTCTCATATTTAAATCACATAAAAAGCACACACAAATTTTAAAAAAAAACCAGATTTCAAACAAACCACCCAGAACTAAGCAAATGGAGAATTCCCCCATATGCAGCTCAAGCAAGATGCTCAACTGCGACTGTACTGGAAGACTACATTTTGCAGCTCTTGTACAAAGCTCTAGACTTGGTTAAAGAGGTCTTCCTTCCACACTAATCAGTTTCCTTCCAACTAGTTATTGCACATGGAACAAACAGAAGGGACTTGAAATGTATTCTCATACAAATGAAATGACAAAAGGTCCACATATTAAATTAAAAGCAATATCACAAGTATTCTGCACCAACACCTAAAAACTGCTTTAAATATACATACATGGTGCAGGTGTGGTGATAACAAACATAAAAAACTCAAAAGGACCATACTCATTAGTCACATACAAGAGGCAGTGCAAATGAAGAAAAGATGATTACATGAAAGAATACAGATCTTATTGCCTTTAGAGCATGGCAAAATATTCCTGACCACTAGGACTCCTCCCTTGAAGGCACACTAATTATTCATGCAGAGAACAGTGATCTTTGAAATAATACTTGTTAGAAAAGTGTTAGAACACATAGAAAAACATGAAACATCATTGCCATGATGCCCTCTAGTAGCATCCACCGTCCAACTCCCACTTGCACTAAATACTGGACGGCAGTCGAAAAAAAGAAATGGTTTCAGCATCCTTTTGCTTCACAAATCTGCAGCTGACTGCAATAAAGAATAAAAGGTATTATTTAATACCATACCTGCCCCCCCCCTAAAGCTTTACAGTTTCCATTCATTCTTAAATCCAAACCTATAATTAACTCATTATGTATGCTCTATGCATATGTGCTTGGAGCTAAGTTGACATCATAATAATCCTGCAACTAATTACTAGGAATGATTAAGTTACAAGAATGCAGTTACTGTGTACATGATTGGATCGCAGAGTAAGGGAAGAAACTGGAATACTCGGTGATTAATATACCATTAAAAATCCTACTGCACATTTTCTTCTAGCACACATATCGAGATGTCTAGCAAAGTAATTATCAGTTGCTGGTTTTAACATCAATTTCTACTATAAATCTTACAAAAAGCACAAGTAAATTTGAATTCCAATATTGAATCATTTTTAGTGCTGTTAATAGCCACAGAACAAAATATTTACTTACAAGGGGAGCTAAAACCACGTTTTCTGAAGAGATGCAGCCATCAGGCTCCAAAACTGATGGTGACATCTGTTCTGTTGCACCTGTTTTATATATATGATTCATTTCAACATCAACTCTAAAGAAAAATTGAACATCTACATGTCAATATTAATAGTTAAAGTACTGCTATGAAAACAAGTTTTAAAACTTTATCAGCAGTAATTCTAGTTGATGTTTCATTAAAGTCAACTATACCTGATTGCTGATCCAAGGAACTCTGTGTGGAAGATAAAGTGCTAGCTTCAAGGACTGGCTCAATGCTTGACTTATCTTCCACCGCAGCAGCCATCTGCTCCTCATCTTTGGAAGGGGTTATATCACACTGTTCTGGGGCAGTGGAGCAACTGCCAGGGGCATCATCTGTATCAACTTTTCCCCAAAAGTTTTCACATGAGCCATTACTTTCTATGGCTTTGCTGACAATAGTTTCTCCTTCAAGCCCAGATTCTGCAGTCTCATTGTCTTTGCCAGCATTAGGGGTTTCTCCTTCCATTTCAGATTCTGTAGCTTCATTGTCTTTGCCAATATTAGGGGTTTCTCCTTCCGTTTCAGATTCTGTAGCTTCATTGTCTTTGCCAATATTAGGGGTTTCTCCTTCCGTTTCAGATTCTGTAGCTTCACTGTCTTTGCCAAAACTAGATAATTCGTCTGCTAAGGACTGGCCTGTTTGCTGGTAGGAAGCTTCCTCAGCAATATCATCAGGTTCCAGAGCATTGTCCTCTGCATTATCTTCATTCATTTCTTCACCATTTAGAGAAGTTTCTTCGCAACCCTCTGCACTGTAAGACTCTAGAGCCTCATCTAAGCCAGAACCATTTTCTAAGTATTCTTCTGGATAAGCACCTTCCTCGGAGCCATCTGCGCAGGGGTATCTTCAGACTCATTTTGTCCATTAACAGTGTCTTCCAAGACTGTTACTTCTTTCTCCTATAAAAAAAGAAAGATCCAGAAATCAGCGCACATTGTTAGTAGCTAAGGGGTTTTAAAAACAAAACACCAAGGGATGTATAATACCACCCAAGCTCATTCCTAGCACAAGAGACATGACCACTGCCAGCTGATGAATTATAATCTTGTGTGATCTTTAATTCAATTGTATCTGCATTTAACTCTTTTATCTAACTCAAACATACAAAAAAATATACAAATCACATCAACTTGGCAGATAAGCAAGAAACTCAAAATGGTGAAAACTTAAGAACTCTTAGCAATTCTGCATGCTTTATACATATATTTTACTAAAAATATCCCATTCTTCCATACCAGACTGATATGAAGGTGTTGATCTTTTTCATTTTCTGCGACTGGGCTGAGCTCAAGATTTTCATCCATCTGCACTTTAGGTGCCAAATCAACAGCATCGGGACTACTTTTTTCAGGTGAATCTGACAGTTGTTGCAAGTCTGGAGAAGATGGTGTTACTGGAGTCTTCGTTTCTTTTGTCCAATTATACACATTCACATGAGCAGGTGATGTCAAATCTGGAGAAGTGGGTAGAAAAACTGGAGCCTCAGGGTTTAACTTGCATTCTTGTCTGGATTGATCACAACTTTTATTTTTTATGGCACTGTCACCTTCATCTTCTGTTGTTCCATACATATCAGAGTCTGTGCCTGTTACATCCTCCCACTCATCTGTGTCCCCATGAGAGAGGGACTGTGAGAGGCTAGAAGGTCGACCATCCATGCTGCTATCTTGACTGAGTACAGTGGCAGGAACTGCTTGAGGTGCTGACATAACCACTGTGTCACCAACTGCTGATGGTGCCGGTGGGCTCTCCATAGGTGCTACATCTGCATCCTGAAACTGTTCACGCTTTGGTTGCGGATGGGCATGATGAGACTGGGCACGCTGTTTGACTGGGCTGTCCTTACGAGCAGGCACCTTGCCTTTTGTTGGAGATGATGACTTACGAGTGTTATCAACAGGCACATCCTCAGAGTACTCCACCTCCACTGAATGATCATCGATACCCCGAGATTTGTCTATTTTCACCAACAGCATGTCATTCGTGCACTCTACAATGCGAGAGTCATCTCCACCAGACCAAGTGCGAGGACGCGGTGGGCGCTCTCCTGCTCCTGTCATTCCTCCCTGACCTCGACCCCTAGCTCTACCACGACCTCTGCCTCGACCTGCAGGTGGCTTACGCTCAGCTTCAACGGTTGTCTGGATGCTGATTGGAACTGGAACAAAAGTCACCTTTTATAAAAGTATATAAACAAATACTCATTTCATACCTCTGCAAGTATCATATTTATGCAATTTCTTTTTTGGAACGCCTATTTCTTTGTCAACATGCAGGATTTCAGATGGAAGAACTATCTACACATATACATTCATGGAAACATGTGCCCTATATGCACACAAGACAGCACAATTCCAAGACAATACATTATTTCCCAAATTACAAAATTTATTTCAATTCAAATCAATTTATCGTCATTGATGAATACTAAATTTACCAAATCCGCATAGACGAATCAGGCAAAAATTATGGCCTCTGGTGAAAAATACACAAAAATTTAATATATATGTGTGTGTGTGTGTTCAGTATTCTGTAAATGTACTGCAATAAAAAAATACTTTTCAATAACATAAAGAACTATACAGTGGAACCTCGGTTAACGAACTTAATCCGTTCTGGAAAGCTGTTCGTTATCCGAAATGTTCGTTATCCGAAACAATTTTTTCCATAAGAAATAAAGGAAATAGATTTAATTGGTTCCCAGCCCCTATTGACTCGCTAATATTTGAAAGTTACTGGCTATAAAGGTATTTGTTTTAATGAGAACAGTTAGAATGCAGTATAAATGGTGTTAAATAAACATTAAAACATTAACGAAAGCATTTAAACATCAGAAAACTTGTTTTGACGGCGTGGTTGGAAGCAGGTGTGGGGAGGAAGGGGTGGAATTACTGCTTTGATTCCCCTCCATGAGCACGTGACATTATAAAATCGGGGTGACTTCCCTTTTCTGTAGCTTTGAGGTTAAAGGAAAAATCTTGTCCAGTGTCTGTTCCCTCTATCTTTTTTGTAAAATTCTTCGGTATTACGACATCACATATCCGACAGACGCATGCCACCTTCATACTTTGAAAACATTTCCTTTTTCAATTCATTTGTTGGCCGCTTCCTTGTCATTACCTCACTACTATTAATTGCTCTTAATCTTCTTTGGAGCTATTATTGAGGATTATCTTATTAAAATAAAGCACAACAATCACTAAATAAGAAGGATGCACACAGATAAGGAACGACTGATCGTAACTGTGTCTCGAGCGCGAATGATGACATGCTGGTCGGTCACGTGTGGTTCACTTGGCTGTTCGTTATCCGAACTTTTGTTCGCTATCCGAGACAAACTTTTAACGAAATTTTTGTTCGTTAACCGAAATATTCGCTATCCGAGGCGTTCGCTAACCGAGGTTCCACTGTATAAGGATTTGAATATCAAAAGTTCATTCAAAAACCTATTGTAAAATCTCTTTAAATCTGCAAGGAGCATGCATAAATAATAAAAAAAGAGCAATCTGTAGAAAATGAAAACTGGGTAAATCAAGCAAGAGTAATAAAATTATAAGCAAAACAAAAACACATTTACAGTGGATAAAAGGGTTTCTTCTTTGGTATCTAGACTGATATCACTTTGTACTGAAACAAACCACCGATAAAGTATGTATTTAACAGGCTGATTTGATTAAAACTTTTACTGTGACCCATTCACTATGCAGAAACTGAAAGTGTACACAATACATAATCAGTATACATTCTTTTGAAAAACATGGGACTTGAGCTAGTGTTTTATATTAATACAGTTAAGTAAGCAAGCACTGACAAATTTTCAGATTAGAAAATGAGTTATCTTTGACACCAGTTAAACCAGTTTGTATACTCTGTCTAAAGCAGCACCATACAGTATTAATAATTGCTTGTGAATTTTCCTTTTTCAGTTTTCTTCTACATACATAACAATACACACCATAAATGAATCAACTTTTAAGCTAGCCTCAGCATGGGCAGTTCTTTTCAAAGCATGGCAAGCAAAGGAGGCAAGATTACTCCACCTGACAGCTGTTGACAAAATGAGTGGCTCACAAGAAAAAAAAAGCTCTGACAGGCTAGGCATGGAAAGCATGCATCTCTTTGCACAAGGCATGCCATATACCTTTCGTCAATTGATTTTCAGCTCTGCGATCTTCTCGGTCGCCACGGTCAAATCGGCCACTACCTATCCGTCCAGCTAGCCAGATGAACAGGGTTTTGTAAAAAGTTAGATTGCTAATGACACTAACCCAAAACACTGTCTCATAGACATCTTTTTTAAAGAAACTTGCAAAAATAAAAATCTTGAAGCTTTTGAAAATGTCGCAAAAACTAATGTCTTAAAATAAACTACTTTTTCAGCCTAAGCCAGCTTAATTTTATACTTGTAAGTTTATCTGAAAATCTGGCATTAATGGCATTCCACATATGTGTTCTGATTCTATTCTCAAGTGTTTCAAAATGCAACAACAAAAATACAATTTAATTTTTGTTGTCTAATGAGACAGTCATTACTATAATAAAAGTACATGTTTATTGCTTTACCAAGACTGATTAAAACTATGAGGTTGTAAGAGGGTGGAGTAGTGCATACACTTTCCTTGTCTGGAGTAGACTAAGAGAGTTGGAGGGGGGGAAAAATCAATAACCACTTGACCTCATATGCTTGACAATCTATAGGGCAGGGTGCTGGCCCTCATTATATGTTCATCCTTCAAAAAGTTTTCTTCCTTTCTGTATTGTATAAGTGGTACATAAAGTGCAGATAAAGCACTTCATAAAAATTCACTCCTAATCATACTCTTTTTGTTTTAATTCAATCTGTAATCCTAAAATTCAATCTTTTGTACGCAATATTTAGGAGATGACTTCCTACCTGGTCTTTTAGCTGGCTCAGTTCGGCTGGATGATGTAAGATCTTCAAAGCTGAAAAATTTTGAACAGATTTAAAATAGTGAATGTTTCTTACACTATTTAAATCCAAAAACAGAGGTTACAAAAAAAATCACTACTCAACACCATGGTAAGACAGTAAGATTGAGACTCTTTAGTAGTGAAAAACTTGGCTACACATGCACACAGAGCTGAGCTTGATGTCCAGGCAAAGCCTAAATTTCCTAGATGTTCAAAAAAAAAGTGCATATAAGAAAACAAAAAGCCCCAGGGCAAGTGAAAATTTTCTCACTCTGCAAAATTCTTTTCTGCATCCCAGTCTCGGCGCCACTCGCCAGATGCTGTTTTTTGACGCTCCAGCCTTTCTTTGTCTACTCTCATGCGTTCAGCCTTCCATTCCTCATACTGGAAATCTCTCTGAGCCAGTCATTATCATTGTCATTTCCAGTTTATTTTTGGGAGGAAAGCTGCGTCGGTCTTTTTCCTGTAAGATATAATTCAAAGCACTAGATAATGTCTTAGCAAATAGCATATTATGCAGTTCTAAGAAGAAAAATCACCAGTTACTCTGCTAACACATCGATCCTCATTTTTACTGGTACTAGAAGAAAAGGTTATCTAAGCCCCTAGATGTTTTTTCATAATAAAAAGTCACCAGGGTTTAAGATTTTCCACCTCTGTGCAGATCATCAGAACAATGCCAATATAAGAATTGATCAATTACATATCTCAGTCATACATATAACACATCAAAAAAGGACAAGTTTCTCATTTACATATAATAAGACAAAAAAAAAATGTGGTAAACTTTTTAAACAGCTATTTTTTTTAAAAACTCTCACTATATGGCTCCCCTGATTTCAAAAAATATAATATTGACCCTCACCCACTATACAATGCCACTCAGTTTCTTTTGAAACTTTATATGAAATGTTATTTTATTGCTTTTGGATTACAAATTTATATAATTGTACTTAAAAGAGAAAGATGAGAAGGATCATGTGGCTTCCTTCCTTTTTACCATCATTGTGCATACAAATGGATTCAGAGCAGATCTTTGTTTTCCCTATTTAGTTGATAAATATCTGAAGCTGAAAGTTTATATATTTTCATTTCTGATGAAAATGATAAGGAAAATGGAGATAATGAAATTATTCATCTAAGCCACACAATAATCAGTCATGACTAAGAAAAGTAAGCTGACCTTTTGTTTACTTCTTATGATCCCTAGTGATTAGTTATAATGTCTCAAACAGTTATTTTCGACAAATTTTACAAAGAGTACATATCATTATCATTTTTAATGTGCCTGCTTTTTAAATATTTTTTTATTAAATTTGGAATATTTCTAACTATGTTTTGTCATAAGGATTAGTGTATCCTCAGAATTATCAGATGCACCCTTTGTGTAGTGCCATTATGTACAGAAGGTTAAAAAAAGAAACAAAATTTAAATATCCTGTAAAAATTTATAAATATTTATTTTAAATTCTTTAGTTTGACAGGAGATGTTTTCCTTCATGCTACTACATATATTTTTTTTTAATTTAATGCTAAATATTTCATTTTCTACCTTTTTACTTATCATACCTTGAAAGTTTAGTCACTTTCCTTCAGTTTGCTATCAAAAGGACTATATTTATTATCACTTTGCATTTGCAAAGAATTTTATTGTATTACAACCCAAATCAAAGTAATGAAGATGATGAATAGTTAAAATCTTCTGGACAGCAATCCATAGCAAATGTGAATAAAATTTAGGAACAAAGTTGTATATTCTATTGACAATGGAACAAACTTTAGCCTTTATAAGTTCAAAATGTGTTATCTAAAGGCATACAAAATCTCTTCTTTGTGATGTTTATATTTATCCTTTAGCAGACCATACTAAAAATTAGAATTCATAATTAAGATATTTCAATTTAGCGCTTCCTTTTACTTCATCACTTTAGTATAATCAATGCTTATTCGTTTTCCTTTAGTTTGGTATACAACAAGTCTACTTTTTACAATATAACTGCATTTGATTACCACGTTTTCAGAACAAACTAGCAGAGCTAGACCTCAAGTATAGCAAGAGTTAAAGTAAAACATTATTAACAAAACAAAACTGCACAGCCATCAACCACAATAATACTGACCATTTTATACCTCTTTCAAAGAAATCCTCGACTAAAAATGCAACAATATAAACAAAGAAATGAACAATTTTTACCTTCTGCTTGTCCATTTTTATCTGGGTCTTTACATTGTTGAAATCTCCTCCACCAAAATTTCTGGGATGTCGCTGGCGCAGAACCTCCTTCTGCCTAATAGCCTCTCGTTTTGCAGCATCTGTATCCCGTGATCTGTCAGCTAGAAAATTGTAGCCAGGATCTGGTGGTGGCCCCTTCAATAAGACATTGAAAGATTTTTTTTTTAACTTATCTAATTACCTAAAAGTTTGTCTCAATAAATCTGTGTTCTAAATTACCAACAAATTCTTTTTTAAATCACTATTGCATGCAAGGCCTCCATCAAATGTTAGGACTTTAAAAGATTACAAATGATGCAATAATAATGCATGCAGTAAGACACAAAACACTGAAAATCCAAATTTCATGCACAATATTCTTCATCTCATATATTTAAGTCAGCAGAGTCTGTAAAGTCTTGAACAAAAATTTAAAGTATATCTTTAGGCATAGTTCTTTCTTTCTGGCTGCACCTTACAGTCTCCTCTAATTACACCAGCAAGATACTTAAAAATTAAATACCAGAATGTAATATGTATTGTAAACTATACCTCAAGATATTCAATAATAATATGTTTACCTGCAATATAACTAGTACTATTTAAACGTTTGTAGTTGTTTTATTTATGGAGAACTGTTTTTACTATAGTGTTCACTCACAAATTTAAAAGAATATCATCTTTGGCATTTAAATCGTAGTGGATGGATTTTTTAAATCCAGTAAAATTCATTAAAAGAAATAATTCCTTTATGTTCAGAGGGTTAAAAAAACAAACTTACACCTACATAGAAAAAGTGGTCATATCCAATAAACGTTAGAGCATGCCAGGGTAACAATGGTTCTTTCCATGGCTGAAGCCTTGTGATGAAACAAATCAAAGTTCTAAACATGTCAAGGAAGCGACCTTGTATAAATGTTGACAGTGGAATGGCTGTGTCTCATAAATGAAGAGACATTTACCCATTCCATTCAGTAGGAGGTTGGTGTGTGTGTGTGTGTGTGGGGGGGGATGGAAGCTTGCATCCAAGTGTGTTTTTAAAATGAGCATATAAATATGTTCTTACAACTATAGGTAACAAAATGTAACCTAGAACCAATTTAAGCAAGCTCACACATGCAGATCTTATGTTATCTGGAACCTTCTTGATGCTGAGCAGGTGTCTACTCTACTATATGCACACCCATATAATCACACATCTAATCCCAAGCACTCCCCCACCCCATCTCACACACAAAATGACACTCAATTTCTGGTCATTTTCACTTTCCTTCACAAGTCTCTTTAAGAGTCTCATTTCTTTGGCTGTTACAGTGATGATGAAAAAGGAGTGCCAAAATAGCTATATCTACTTGAATGTGCACTTACACTTTCTAAAAAGAGTGCTGTTTGTCATAAGACATTTAAAGCTGAAATGACAGGATTTCAAGGCATTAGGTAAATAATCACAAGAGAAACAACTCACATCCTCCATGGCCAATCTACCCCGCCCATGCATACGGCTGCTAAATGTTTGAGATACAATGGCATATCCCTGTCGAGGCTCATGAGGCAAGTCCTGCATGTCATTGTGTTGAGGCTGCTCATAACTGTTGTTGTTTCTGGATTGGCCACGTCTGCGGGAGGCTTCCCCAAGGTTCGAAAGCACAGAGTCTCTCTGAAAGGGTCAAGCAGCACATGCAGCAATGGGTTTCACTCAACATGCTATTAGTAAACTGACTGCCACTGTCCTGCAGTCCTACAGGAATATGACCCAACCAGTGGTTCCAGCAACAGGCAGCAAACATGAGAGTTAAAGCACATGTTTGATCAAGATACATAGAATCTGGTAATAAAACAAGAATTCATACTTTACAATATAAATTACTATCAGAGGCGGCGTTAGGAATACGCAGGGCCTGGGGTAATGGAGTACGTGTATCAATATCCCTATTGAAATGATGCCGGAAGCACTGATTTATATAGTTAGATAGGCTGGATCAATTTCGCGAAATAACGCAGGAATTTAGTGTTTTAATTGTTATTAACCTTTTCCACCGTTTGTGACAGTAGCGGGTTTTTCTTAAAGCGCAATAATATGGTGACGATAACTTAATAAACTGCCTGTTATTATTGTCGGGTTTAACGTGGAGACATGGGTTCAATAATTTGCTTAATTAGAACTTAGAAGTGTTTTCTCAACATCAATTTTTTTTGTCACAACTTGTTTAACACAGCTAGCAATAAGTCATAAAGATGACCTCGGGGCTGAAGCGCAGGGCCCCTTCAAGAGCGGGGCCTGGGTGAAACCCATTTGCCACCCCCAAACGCCGCCGCTGATTACTACAGTCTAGTATCATCCACTTACCCTTTCTTCAAGATCATGTTGTATGTGGACCTTTTTTACAGCAGCACCCCTATGCCCTTTCTTTCAAGAGGTCAGTAACTCCTTTAAAATTTTGTTCACGTTTAAGCTGTATTCATCCATTATGTGTGCTACATTTTTTTTTTTTATGTTCTAAACTGATTGCCAGAAGACAGTGCTTAAAAAAAAAAAAAGCAAGCATCACACAGGAAAAGCAAAGAAAAGAAAATCAGCCAAACACAAAAATATCTATCAAATAAGCCACAAATTAAACCTCAACACAAATTCTCGGTGAGAAATGACACTTGTCCTAATGATGTCTGGTTTTTAAAGTTTGCGAAAAGGATAGCCCTTAAAAGGAATGTTACAATCTTTTCTTATAATGCTTAATGACTCATTGAAGTAATTATTATTCATTACTTTGTAATGGGAGAAATTATTATGTATTTTACATTCCCAACTATAACTTTTGCTTCTGATGCAGATCCTTATAATTGTTTTAAAGCTTTTATTATTTTTTAACAACCACCTTCAAAGAAGTAATTAAATCCAATAATACTTTCATGTTTCCATTTAAAACTGTAAAACACTGCAATTCCTTTTTTTTAGGGGGGAGGCAATGGAAAAGAAGGCAAGATGTTGCAAATGGGCAAGAGAGAAGCTGTAAATTTGTCCATACAGAAACCAGAACATTAAACAAGCATGTGTGTCCCCACAGGCGAATCCACCACACTCACTTCTCTAGGTGGGTTCCGCCTACTTTTGGAAGGAGACTGTGAGCCCTTTGAATGTCTAGAATCAAGATCAGCGATGTCAACTATGGGCTCATACTCATAGGAGGCATCAGATCGAATGTCCTGTGTACAGACAAAATTTGTCAAGTTGTACGTAACACTAAAGTTTCTGCAGGGAGTCTACAGCATAAGCACATGACTTGAAAGGTTGCACAAAGAAATTGGGTGGCATAGTAAAACAGCACTAAAGCAGAAATCTATCAAGTGCAATACACTCAATACAATAAACTGTTCACAAATAATGAAAAGCTCTGCTTTACACTTTTTTTGTGTGTAATGACAAAGGGGTTAACTGCTAGCAAGAAATAAAAACTGACCAGAAAAGAGAAAGCTACAGTAATGCAACATTTCCATTAGTGATAAAAAATTCAAATTATAAGTCAAATGAAAATGTTTAAAAGGACAACGCTATAGAAAATAAACACAACGCACCACAATAGCATTAAACATCATTAAATAAACAAAATTTAAATTCAAAGGCAAGACATTAATATCTCAAGAACTATAATTATATATATATACTTAAAGACTTACTTAACTGTGTTATAGAAACCTTATGCATATTAAATATTATTTAAACTATAAAGATGCAGTGTCACAAGAAAACTAATGAGAGACTATTCTATGACTTCATAAACAGGTGCTCTTGGTTACTCTTTTTAGAAACTAATGGTTTTTTCAGAGGTTTAAAAAAATGGCCCATCAAAACTATGGCATTTTCCTCAATTTCACTATTTCCTACTTTTTACCCGCAAAAGAATACAGTTCAAAATACTTTATTAATTTCAAGTGGAAGAAGATAAATTTAAAAAACACTCAAAAGCAAGCATGGTGAAGTTGTGGGGAGTGATATGCCTTCATGTATGTTTTAGCAAAATTAAATAAAACATGAAATATTGTATTTATCACACTCACAACACACAAACATGTATATACACATATTTTTAAAAAATCTATATAGGATATAGATTTAAAAACCGACACATCCAGTTACTGCATGATTGTCCTGTATCATGGATACGTTGCCATTGCTCAAATAGATCAAACTTACTGACTGATACAACTAATTATTAATACCAAATTGAATAGAAACTAGCAGAATTATGACAAAAATAATTCAGTTGGGATCGATTTCTTGATCATAAGAAAGTATATCAAGTTTATTAAGTACAGAAACTAACATTAAAAGAGTGGGGTAATGAGAAAAGATGCTTAGCTCACCACATAAATAGATTTTATAAGGCACAATGTTACAATACTATGATTGCTTTTCTATAATTCTATTAAGCATTTTAAATAATATCAATGCAAGCTGAATTTATAATAAAGGAATGTAATGCAACCTTTTTATAAAATAGAATATCTAAAGAACAAAACTTAACATATTCTCAGCATCTCAAAAAAATCTAGTTTCTTCTTTTTGGAACCATTACATTGATGATATTAAAACTATTGTCTTCGGATTCTAAAGAACATATATATACCCATAAAGCTAAACATATAGCACTGATATAGCTAGATACCCACCTAAGCAACTATGCTCCTTAAGTTTTTTGCATGGCTGTTGCAGTTATAGAGAAGAGTAAAACAAAATCAGATCTACACAAGTCACGCTTAAATTAAAAAAACCCAGCTACCTGTGATTTGGGCCGGTCCTTGGGACCCCTGTTGACCCCAGCTGCATGGGCCTGAGGCAGGGGTTTACTGCGGGTAGCTGGTCTACTCTGCTGCTGCACCTGCTGGATCTGAACTGGCTGCAGCTGCAGCTGTTGCTGTACTTGCTGACGGGACCTTTTGTCCTCTGGTTGAGATACCTGAAGCAAAACAGGAGCAAGACTTTGACATGAAAAACATGGAAAAAAAATGTTTTCCAACAAAAACACACACTGCTCAGTCTGTGCTTTAAAAACTTTGTACTTTTCAATAGCTGTTGCAGAACCCTCAGCCCTACCTAATCTCTGACACAGCTTTATACTCATTATCCATGTTGTACTGCTTTACACTCATTATTTAGCTCCATGTCAACTGATTATGGCCATTGCTCCTACTGTACACAATTTTCTGTTGATCACAATCTTCTTCCATCAGACAAATTAATAAAGTTAAAAGGTAAAAAATGTCTTTAAGCATGGGGGAAAAAGACTGTACATATTAGATCAATTATGGTTATGAGTTTAATGTTAAATGGTTATGTACATCTTAATTTAGCTTGTATCTCTCATTTCAAATAGTTGCAAAAGGAACATTTGCCATAATAAATGTAAATTCATGAGATTCTTCTGTGACTAAAATAAATGTTAGATTCTTCTATGTTCTACATAATCACAAAAAGTAGCCATTTCACGCAACTTCACACTACGCAAGTTTCTACAGACTGTATGTTTTGCTATATTTCTGGTAGAATATGATTTCATAATAACCTCCTAGTTCTTCTAAGCTGACACTAAAAGCAAACTTTAAAAAAACTGGTTTTAATTCAATTACTGCATAAGCTTAACACACTTTAAGAAAAAAACTATTATACTGACTGCCCTATGTAGGACAGGGGAATCTCGCTGAACTAGCTGGGCAGGGACAGCACTTCCTGACTTTTCTGCTCGCTTCTTGTCAGCTTCTATTTCCTGTAATACAATATCTTGTTACACAGCAAACTTAAATGACATGAAGGTATAAGAAAAGATTGACTTGAAAGACATGTTAAAGATTTCGAAATACATAGTCCTAGCTCATGAAATGATTGCAAAATTTTAAAAAAAAATCTTACCAGAGCCATAGTTTCACTTGCTCCATCTTATAAAATGCAACCCTTGACAATACAGCTATAATGCTATAAAGTTTTGTTTGTCTAATTATCCAAGCTAAAAAGCTATATTTGCAAGTGATCGAGACTGCTGCATCAACAGATAGTTGATGCTACACTACTAAAAGGAACTTGGGAACTACACTTAATCTTTACATGACAAAACCTTTTCTAACAGCTTTTAATCTACAACTAATCCTCTATATTACTAGTTTTCAAAAAACATGTATTTGATACAACTCTCCCTATTATAGTTTGATAAAACATTATTCTATAGTCTAGCTTTTGGTTTCTCCAATGCACCCACCCATATTGCCAAATATTAATCGAAATCTACCAATTTATCCACTGCAAATATGAAATTTTAATTTCAGTCCACCCACAGCATGACGTTTTTGAAGAGCTTCATTGCGTTTCCGAATATCCTCCATCTTTTTGTTGAGGAGAGCCTCTTTTTCTTCTTTAGTCAGGATGTCCAGAAACAACTCCTTGTGCGAGTCCTGCAGTGAGAAAAGTCTCATTATATTCACAGAATATCACATTTACACATTCATGCGCGCACAAATCTGCTTTACGTTACTTGTAATTATTAAGAAAAATACATGATTCAAAATCAAGTGGTGAGGTTTATTAAAGAGCTTTTTTTTTAAGCAAGTTCACTTCCCTCAAATTAGATCACTAGCTTGCCACTCACATCTATTTCTATATTCTACAACTTTTATACTAGTTCTTTTCTCTGGTATAAAATGTATACAATAATTAATATCTGTATAATGCAGTGAAAGCTGCAGCATTAAGATATGAATCTATTTACTAAACCTCCACAAAAAAGGTGACAACCCCTCAGCCTTTACATCATTAGATGTCAATGAAGCAAGGTAAAAGATAGTCCCCTAATCTTTCAGTTGTTAGTGAAATGTTACTGAAAAGTAGTTACAACTATCAGGAGTATAAAATCACCACAAAATAACATCTTGAAGAAAGTACACTTCCATGTCAGCTAAGCCTAAGCCTAAGTCAACGTATTTGCTTTCTGCATTTGAGTCAAAATGTAACAGTTAAATGTTTTTATTCTGTTCACTTAATTCTATTCTTTCTGTTCAATCCTTACTTGATAAAATGAATTATTATAAGTCTTGGGTACAATATTGCATTACATTACACACTCTCTAGCAGGTATTGTTTTTAAAAGGTGACCTTCACTGTATAAATGTAAAAACAGTTACTTGACTAGCAGATGCCATGCTGATTAAGATTTGTGTGATATGCCCCCTCTGGAATTTGTTTCCTTTCTGCAGATGGCTATATACTCATGAAGAAAACTGCCCCTTTTAGTTTTACCTGGACAGAACAAAACAAGCACAAAATATCACTTCATTATCTCTCTTCTTTATTTCCTCACACAATTCTACATTAACCCTTAAAATGTAAATCAAAAAGACTGAAAATGTTCATGAACATGATGCATATATCACTGTATAATACATGCGAGGATTAACTCTAAGAAAGAAATATTTTACCGAAAAAAGGCCACAGGCCCTAGATCAACAGATGTCTCTTACAGCCACTTGCAAACAAAATGTAGGGCTCAGGGACTGTGTACAGGCGGTCCTCAACTTACAATGTTGTTCCGTTCCTACGTCGCGTTGTAAACCGACTTTCTGTTGTAAGTCGGAACATATGTACATACTGTATGTAAACCCTAACACTTATCCTAACACAGTAATTATCAAAAAAACATATATAAAATACGTTTAATAATGAAATGGAACAGGATTAATAAACAGTAATAAAAAAACACGAAGTTTGCATTACGGCGTTTATGATGCAAAACCACTTAAGTCAAAACAAGGCTTTATACAGTAAATGGGAGATGTGTCGTAACCACGAAACATCGTAACTCGGGGCTGACGTAACCCTTGGACCAACTGTAATTACTTCTGAAGGGATCTCACAGATCACCATCTTCAGACCAAAAAAAAATAAATCAATGATATGCTAGAGTGTTGACTTCCACAATCGATATTAATAATGAAACTTAACGTTATGGCAATTCTATTTAATTACAGTTGCCATTTGACCTCTGGTCACTGCATGTTGATGTCAGAAATTATGCAGTAGATTGCCCATGTCCAGAGTGTTAAAGAACGTGGTTTGATACAGGTAGTGCCATACTTAAAATCAAATTATTACATGGATCTAGATCTTTGCTACCATTAAAGTAACTTATGAACCTGAGTATATCATATATGAAAAAAAATTGAGCGATCAATTCTTTGAGGTTCAGAAATGATCTACATTCATTTCATCTATAAAGCTGACCCTTAGTTTCAAATATTTGTCCTTCACCAGCCAACACAGCAAATTGGATCTCCCTACACACCACAGTCCTCCAGGCATAGGTTAATGCTCTACCCTCTACCCTCCAGTCAAATGTGCACATGGACTTAACAGCTCTTGGGGCAAAGCAGTCTTGCTGTAATAATACAACTATGAAGTCCTATGGACAGCCAATGCCTTTTCCCTTTTTTGAGCGAAATGTCTGCATTTATGCTGTTCTACACTGTCCTACTTTTTAATTCTTTCATCTCCAATTCTATGCCTGTGTGCATATTTATGTGCATGTCTGCTTGTGCATTTAGCTATGTTTTGCAAATGCATCACTCCTGCTGCTCACTAGTGCTATACAGTGGTAAGATGATCTCTAGAAGAACATTTTTTTTTTCACTGGCATCATTTATCTTCAGACATTTACTCTTGATACTCTTGGAACCACAAAGTGTGCAAATATGGTAGAGATAAAAATATTGATGCCAGAAAATTTATGATGTGAATAGTACCTGGAAAGCTATTTATATAAACTGTAACAGGAAAAGTTTTTTTCACTGACCCCAAGTAAAGAGACAAAGACATTTAAAAGTTAGTCATGACTCAAATTCATGTAGAAAACAAGCAAGACAAAAAAAACCTTCCACCTCATTATACACTGTGATCTATACCTTTATGCTTTTCTTATCTGCACGGGCATTTACACATTCATAGAAAAACAAAGCTTGTGCCAAGCTGAACCTCATGGCAAACTGCCTTTGTGATGATTAAGTGAGTGAAACAAAAAGACACAGCATTCTCTAAAAGTTGGCATGGCAGTCAGTGACAATGGCCTGAATACTACAATGCCGTCAACCAATGACTACAACATACACCTGCCTAAATTCTACACAATCTTGGGAATTTTCTTCTTTCTTTCACTGTTTATACACAAGCTTTTGATCACAGCAATAAAATATACCACACTAATCAAACTTCCTTTTCAAGTACCAGAATGTTTCAGTTGAACCAGAAAAAGTATCAATTTCCCAATTTGTTGAATCTACTCTTAGACACTAAAAGGGCAAGAAAATGGGTGGGGTTGGGGGGAAGAAGACATACATCGAGAAGACAATTTCAACCAGTGGTATTTCAAGAGGCCGATGTTAAATCTTTAATGAAATATAAGCACATCACTCTTTTTTAAAGATTACTTATATTGTTCAATAATCCATTCAAGCTTTATTGTTAAACAATCTTGTATTTTCATTTTCTTACTGCACTAGAATTAATATTTTATCAGTATACTTATGAGTAACATCAAAGGTTTAAGTTAAAAACAGTAATGCACCCATGTGTTTTGAATCTTATACATGGAAATATGAAAAGCATGATGAGTTTAACTTGAAACTTGAACAAAGCATTTATAATGCACAGAGGCACTTAAAAAAAAAAAGATTTGAGCAGCTTTACCATCAAGATGCAATTTTGTCTAAAAAGTGGGTAACAGACCGAAATATTCATACATATTCTATGGCATTCAATTTACATTCCACTTTCCCTTCAGGGAACCTACAGGACAGGTTGTAATTATCCCAACCTAAAAAGGTTGTGTGCAAGATCAATTGTTCTCCTGACACTGTTTGCTGCTGCTTGTCCACAGGGCTGCAGACCTTTTTGTATTTGAAAAGGCCACACCCATGATTATTGTTCGGCTGAGCCATTCAGAGACAAAGGGAGTTTGACAAGCATTCTCCTAGCATGAAGCAATGACACATATGTAGTTTGTCTCCAATAAACTGGAGTCAGACGCCTTTAAAGGTAGGCACCCTTATTAGTGCTGCTCTCAAGGGAGGGGAAAAGTGGAAAAAGGGACTGACAAAGAGGCTACGACTAGGGCAACAGACTTGCAGCTGAGTTTATGAGTCTCCCCGACCAGAAGGCATTATTCTGTCGTAGAACAAACGGAAGTGCACGTCAGCGAGAAGGCAGCCGATCTCTGCGACAGGGGGGATGGAGGTGAGAAGGCGGGTGGGAGGTTGGTGGCGGAAGATAAGGGCGCGGCTCATCTGGCGCCTCTGGCAAGCCATGCCTACCGGTGATTTCAACACATAGCATCCAAGGTCATGGCCCGAGTCAAATAGCGAGCAGTGTTTTGTGTTATGTACAATTCTATGGCGCTTTGATGTAGCGGGCAAAGAAGGAGGAAAATGGGGTAGGTGGTAAGAGGAAATGCAAAAAAGGCTCAACAGCTACAACCTAAGGTGATCGTGGAAGTATAAAAATAAATATCAAAAGCTTTGACGCAGACCTAGAGAAAGACTCGCGCTCATGATAACTACGAGGCATGGTGTTTGATGAGCTGAGCCACTCAACAATGTACTAGGGGAAGCATCGGCAGTGCAAGCACCATCCCCTCCTCCTCCCACATCCCGCGGGTAAAACCGAACAAGCGGTGAATCATCGCTGCTGCTGGAACACCTGTGTATACTGCCTAAACCAGATTACTCTCGAATTAATTAAAGTACAGTTCATTTGTTCATCCACTTGACTGCTGAAGGAAAACACTTCAAAACAAGTTAGAAATGCAGGATCAAAGGAGTGTTTTTAATCACCTCTTTTTCTTTAATTTAATACCCCTTAATCTGCTTATCTTCTACTTTAGAAATTAGAGACCATCCATTTTAAATGCTACATAAAACACTTCACCAAAATTTCAAAAATATTCACCCCCTATCAACATTTCAAAACAAAACTTGACATTCCATTTATATAATTTTTGCCAGCTGTATACCATTTGTCATGTACATAACTACAAGCAAAGCAGATGGTCCTGAAGGCATAAAAGTATAGCCCCTAGTCTTTATGCTCTTCAGTATAAGAAACACTAAAAAATGAGTGACACGTAAACTGTATAGTATGCTACAACAACCTGAGCACACTACTGACTTCCACACTCAGCGATTATTAAATGCGGTCTAGTAGAAGAATGGCCAGAAGGTGATTTGGTCTCTAGCAATTTAATGAAGAACAGAGAAATTGGGTTTATGACAATCACATCTTAAAATGTTCAATTAGCATACTATTTTCTCGCTTAGCAACCCAAAATGACAAAGTAGATGCTCCAGCACAAGACTTGACTCCTGCTGAATGGACAGGTTTAGCATCATAAAAGTCATAGGATTCTAACAGCCTTATATTCAGTAAAAGAAGCATTAAATAAAACTAAGCTGCCTCAGAGTTACTTTCTAAACGTTATTCAAATTCTGATCATCTATTAACTCACAAATCTGGTAGCTCTCAGTTACTATGCTAAATGTGCACTATAGTCTTCTGCTGTTTTGTGGCACTGGTAATTCTGTATTATTTCTCTGTACACCCAGAATAGGGTGTATCTAACTGAATTTCTGCTGTCGGTAAAATTCTCACAAGACTATCTTCTTGGATTAATCTCAGCATTCCAATTGCTTGCCTAGTTTACAAAATGCTAGCCACTTTTTTAAATCTTCACAAGCCATTAAAGTTTCTAAAACACCACAGAGAAAAACAGCCACAACATGCCTAAATGTTCTTCCATGGACTCAACATGAAAACTGTAGCAAAGATATGCAAGCAACTTAAGCTGAGTTGTTTTTTTTAATGTAAGCTTTCCTTGCAACCCACAGTCATCGATGCTTACCCTTTTAACAAGTTCTCATGCAGCAAACATCTACCTAAACTTATGGGCAACTACAATAAAAACAGCGCCACTTCCTTTTATCTGAACCCCCTTTCCCTCTTTTAAAAATTATCCAGCAGCAGGTACCTGCATAAACAATATTATTTAACTTCATGTATATGTCTACAGAACTTGATTTGAAACTAAGGACTGGAAACCGGCTTATAAAATGTCAAATATAACTAAAATTGTTGTTTAATCTTAAAAATGAGACGTCAAGTACTTTGATGAAGAAGATTTTTCATTTTTAAAAATGTAGAATTCAAAACCAGATTTCTGTGAATTTTACTTAACAAATTAAAACATTTACCTTGATGAGTTTTTCTGTGAAATAGAAACGGGAGAATTTTGTTATGTGTAAATCAGCCAACAGAAATGCATGCCACAAGTTTGAATTTATGCTTGCTCTAAATTAGTTTCACACTAATGGATGGTTGGTTGGTTGTTTGCATTTCACGCCGCGCCAACAACTAAGGCCATAACATGACAAGAGAAAGTAATGATACGTTAAAAGGTTGGAAAACAAGGCCCTGAAGTGATACAATAACACCCTAATGCCAATATATGGAACAAGGATAATATAAAAGGGTAAGTAATATGTTAAAAAGAGTGTTGTGGAATAAAAGGCCACCGTTAAGCTAGAACCTTAAACCAGACTGTAACAGAGCATAAAAACCGTAAATCCAGTGGTAAAGCCCTACCATCTTTAAAAAGGAAAAAATAGCTGCTGATGGTATGGAAAACAAAGAGCCAGCTATAGAAAATTGCTGCCAGGTACTCTAAATGCCAGGACAAGTAATTAAAGCATGTACAACAGTAAAAAGTCCTTAGCACCTGGGGACAAACTGGTGGAGGTTCACTTCATAAAAGGTGGGAATTCATGGCATAGGTGTGTCCCATTCTGAGTCTACTAAGTACTACCTCCTCACAGAACGGCATGGAGGTGGGCAGTCAGAAGGTCACATTATTGGAAAGACTTATGTAAACAGCACAAACATAGGCATTGGGTTTTTCTTATTCTACTCTGATTTACAAGAATTGGTTTAAAAGGGTTTGTTTAGAGAGGACCTTATTCAAATGTATATTTCATTGATGTGATGACATTGAGATATAGACATTCTTCTCCTCTAGGTAACACGTCAAAATTTATAGATCTCATGTTATTAAGCTTTGAGTTTGAGGGATAATAAAGCATACATGCATAATTCAAATCCAGACAACATTATAATGACTCATTTTAATCTAGTCTGGATCAAACAAAAAGGGGAAATCAAACAGGCCACAAGGCCTATGTGACAACAGCCAATAACTGCTACTAGTTGTGTGTTATGGTTTAGTCACAGGTGGTGGTTTGTCTCATTTCCCATAACCTTTTATTCTTTTTACATTCCAAAAACAAACACCCTCCAGGCTATGATTCAGAGGTGAAAACAAAACTCTCTCTCCATGCAAGAATTGGAAAGCAATTGAAAGAAGTTGTGAAAGAATTTTTTTTAAAAAACCACTTACATATGTTCTTAGTCATCAAAGATAAACTATTTTCTTCATATTATGGTTTCTAAAGAAATTTTCCTACCAGCCCTACTGTGTGGAATGTCTCATTCAAAATGTTAAAATTACAATGGGGAAACATATAAGCAATGTCCATCATATTCTTCCTTCTTAAATCAAAATCACGCTGTTTTGGCAAGTCTGTGATTACTAAAAGAAACTTATCTCTCTTTCTCTCTTCGTTATTTCTTTATTTTGAAACACTACACGTGGTGCTACACATACCATACTGCATTTCTAGCTTTGATAAATATTTGAGTCAAACGTGTGTTGTCTCAAGATAAAGTGTATTGTTCATACAAGTTACACATGTCATCTATCAACTTGGTAAACATTTACTGAAAATAATATGTTCAATGAAAAAGACGATAAAGAAAATATTAAAAATAAACAGATTGAGACTGTGCAGGTAGATGGGGCTCAAAGTATATTTTTAGTCTATAAGTTTTCACTGCACCAAATGTGCGGCCAAGTTTTATCAAATTTTAATCTGTTAAAAAGAAAACGATGCACGTAGATGGGAATCACTTCCACGCATTACTTTCGTCTCACCTACTCTGCATCGACTAGTCGGCCAGTGCTGTTGCAAATATAAAGCGAGGCAACGAAAAGCAGACGCCAATTTAGGAACATGAACTTGGCTTGAAAAGTTTTCGGCATGCTTTTGCTCAGAAAGATATTATTCAAGAAGAAATTCTGTAGTGATCATTGCCATTTTGTTTTTTATGAACAGGTAACTGTGTAGGTAATGCATAAAATTTGCAACATTCCAAAAATTCCAGAGAATACTCACGAAAGATGGTCCATGATCCGAATCTCCAGCTACCCTTTGCGACTCTCACACTAAAGAGCTTTGACGTTTCTCCAGAGAAGGGACGTAACTTCCCCCTGTCCAAGAAAAAGAAGGCGTATTGGTATTGTTAAACTCTGCACAAAGGTCTGAAATGCGGATACAGAATAGAAGATAATGACAATATTAGTGGATTAAGTAAAGTCGCATATCCTTTTATGGTTCATGTACGCTCACAAGCATTCGATTCATGTCACATTATTACGGTTGGTTCTACCAGGAAGTTCTTTAGGGCACAGTCACGAAGGGACTGTTTTGCTGTTTTGCTTTGTTTTGAAAAAAAGATGAAATGATGTTAGGGAAAAATATCATTTTCATAGAATGGCATTTGCAGGACACCTTTCCTCCGCTTGTAGGTTGACCACCACGCAAGTTTCTCAGTACGAGTGTTACAGGTAAGCCCCATCATTCGAGGCGGCTTTTGCAGAGGCCATCAGAGAACGAAGAGAGGGGAAGGTGGATGGGGATCGAAGGGGTTGGTAGGGGCGGACCCCTAGGATCAGAGGATGAGACCACACCTTTCTCTCTCCTTTCTTAAGTCAAAAGAAGTTCCGCACTTACGCAGCTGAGTTCAGGACAGCGCTGACAATTTTGCTGTGCAAGTTTAAGTATTCTTTTTTGGTTATGACAACTGTACGTTTATGCTCAATATTTTTTACTCTTATGGACATTGAACCCGAACTTAGCTAATGTCACGATCGCACACACCCGAAATGTGAAAATGCGGTAGAGGAAGGGGGTAGAAAGCTCCTCACTTTGATTAGGGTGGTCTAGATGTTAGAAGTTGCGTGATAGCTGGAGTTTTAGACCAAAGAGCAGATCGATTAAGTCCATAATAAGGTGCTGCACATTTCTTGTCTGCATCCGTGTGCAGTAGTCGTCACGCCCACTCTACTCTCGGGCACTTGGAGCTATCACCCTTGCAAAGTTTCAGGTCTTTCAAAAGATTTGTGTATTTAACTGTACCGTAAGAATATATCTATGAACTGGACATCGCCCTAAAAAATATTTGTGAAGTGAACTGAGTTGTTCTGTAAAAATATATCCATGAACTAGACTTTGTAGGACAAAACTGTCAACTCGACTGTGTCCTAAGAAGAAAAGTGTGAACAAATCAAGATTTAACAGTCTGAGGTGCTACATTGACGACGTTATGAAAGTTTGCATGTTTTTTTTTTTAATACACTGTCATATAGCTGTATATTTTATATTTACCATTCTTGCTTGTATGGATGCAAGTGATTGAGTTAGTGGTGTTGTAAAGCTTAACAAAATATTTCATTGGGTGAACGTTTCCGTTACCGGCTTATAGTCTTTATCAGGTCACAATCACGCTTGGTGTGGTCTGTAGGGAGGGCACTGGAAAAAAAAAATGAGCGGATAAGCTTAATTGCCACTGCTATTGTGTTGAAGGAATATCACAAGTGATGTACATTCAGCAAGGTTATGTGCTAATTTGTCCCCAAAATTAGTTCTTTACGGATCGTTGATTAGTTGAATTACTGCTAAATGTTATGACTGCATGTGTGCTCATGAATGCAAGTCTGATTAGTTCTGAGACTGTAATATGTAAGCCTAAGTATATTGTTTAAATTTTTCAGTTCAAGAAACAGAGTTAAGCCTAAACGTATAACTATTCCGATTGGGGGTTTTTTCATCTATGACATTGGCTAAGAATTCATAATTTATAGTTGTTCAAGCATCATCTGCGATCGAGAAAAGGGACGCAAGCCAATCGACTAAACCTGCTCAATAAAGCAATTATCTCCCATGCACCGAAGCTCCAAAGGCTCGATCCATTTGTAACTAGTATGACAGGAAAATCTAATGAAGTTGATTCAACATGTGGAGAAAAGTCAAGGATATCTTTAAAAAAAACATTTAATACATATATATTTCATCTTGATTTCTGATGGATATTTTTCAACCCATTTTCTCCTTACTCTCTTATAGGACATCATAATGCAGCTTATGAGGCAGCATACTAAGATTTGTGAAATGTCTTGACATGTTATTGTTTCCTGGCTGTTTTCATCGTGACCACACCCTCACACAAACTGACTCGCCCTGTTTCCACCCCTTCCACCCACTCTGACAGCAATGGCACGTACAGCGAGTTAGGGAAGCGAATTACCCTTTGCCCAAACCGCCGGTCAGTGCTTATGTTCAGAAACAAACTCGACAGTTGATATGTTGTTTTTATACCTCAGTTTCTTCTTCTCCTCTGCGATCCCACTTCACATTCCACTGACGTCTTCGAAACGGCAAGTTTGAACCCGTGTCCCATTACCCGTGCCCTACTGTAAGTAGAATTGAATTTTGTAGACTATAGATGTGAAGGACTCTCAGGACAAACCCTGACTTCTTGCACACGCTTGCATGTTGACAACAATTATTGGTTGGAAGTTATTCCACGGCCAGACTCTCCGCCTTCTATAGAGATGTCATGAACAACCACACTGCGACTTTGAGTTCCAAGAAGATTTTGCAGGACGACTTATTTCGCCTTACGTTGGACAACGTGTTGTTGTTGTTGTTGTTGTTGTTGTTGTTGTTGTTGTTGTTGTTGTTGTTGTTATTAACCCTTTCCAAGATAAAGGCTAACACAAAAAGTAAGAAGGACACCAAATGCACATATTACACAGACCGACACAGTCCGCAAACAAACGAAGAGAGACAGATCAAAAGACAAACAAAACAAAACAACCCGGATTCAAAGCATGTACGAGAAGCGTGGGTTCTCTGTTGTATATAATGTAAAAGTTGGCTTATATAGCGCCCTATCCCTGTCTGTCTGGCAAGCTCAAGGTGTTTCACAGTAGGTGGTGTGGATTCAAAAACAAGCTGAGGACATAACCGTAGGTTGTGAAGTGTACTCTACGCCAAAGTGTAGCATGTACATAAACCACATTCCGCAGTCTACACTGAAAACAAGCAAGAAGACACATCCATAGCAGACACAACCCCTAGCGCGACACCCGAGAGACAGCACTAGTCGTTGTGGAATGACAAATGAACCACAACACACGCGAAAGTCCGTTGATCAGTAGAGGTCGAACAGAACTAAAGTCATAGTCAAAAAAACCACGGACGTATATAGGTCTGCCGAGACCAACGCCTAGCCTCTTGCTAAGTTCTCCGCTGTTAGTCTCGGCGAGCCTTAACAATCAATGTGACTAAACCGGAAGCTTTGTACACACCTGCCTCGTTTTAGTAGTTAACTGGTTAAGAAATCGTCTACCAGCAGTCCAGTAATAGATGTTTGTGAATGAACTGTGTTGATCATGAAGTCGCCAATTCGAAATGAATCGAGGGGTACCACATTACAAATGCATGACGGCAGGCACGTCAAAACGCATGATGATGAAAGAATGCGCACATGTCCCGAGTGAGAATAATTTAGTGACACTCGTCTGTGAAAGAAGACAGCTAACATGTTGCTATCATTACAAGGTTTTTGTAAAAACGTGACACGAAATAAGCAACAATTAATACAAGAAATATGTTCGTAATAAGCATTTTATGTGCACTTCAACATACAATGTACCTAATGCTACAAACCACAGTGCCCTCCGTCAGATCACCCAGTCAGATTCACACTCAGTGTCACAGACCCACAACAGATCGTCCATCAACCCATTTAAAAACTGAAGCATTATAGTAGATAAAAGGAAAATTATTAATGTGTCGCTGCCAAGGTCTTTCTACATGATGAGCAAGTAGTTGGTAGCGATAAATAGAATCTGAGTTATTACATAAGATTTTCCTCTTGACGAGAAAGCTACAACGCCTGCGACGTCACCTGATTCAACCCACCGCCCACACAGTCACCACACTCGTTGTGCATCAGGACAAGAGTCAATCAAACTACAACAACGTGCTTAATAAATGACAACCAACAATTTAATTTTGGAGAAAAAATAAATTAAACAGAATAAAAAGAGACGCACACAGAAGAGGACTCCGCCCCAGATGACAGCCATCAAGTCTGTGACGCCCCACTTCGTGATGTCACGCGCCACACTTTCCATATCCTACATACGTCACTGTCTCATAGTCTTCAATTCCGCTTCTCTGAGCTTTGAAGTCCTCTGGTTTCTATCCAGTCTATGAAGTCTTTAAAGTCCCTCACGGGTTTTCGAGCGAGAGTGGGAGGGGGGGAGAAACAGGGAATGGAGAGAGAGAAACTGGATAGAGACAGGGAGAGAAGACATAGGATGAAAAGATAGAAAACAGGGACAGACAGAACAAAAAAAAAGAGAGAGAGAAACACACATAAGGAAGTGTGAAACAGAGAGAAGAGAGCGAAAGATCGTGATCATTTAATAGACTTCTTTTTTATATGTTTGTTACTGCCACCCAGTCACAGCCGGTGCGCATGAACTGGAACTGCATCAGGCCCTGACATGTGCCAACCGAATGCATGTTTGGAATCTGTGCATGCCTGAACAGACATCAGACACATACTCTGCATGCCGTCATGTACATTAGCACGTCCTGGACAGAAGCAACTTAGCACTAGCATGATGTTATTTTGTTTGTAGTGGGTAGCTGGGCTTCCCCGGGGCTGTGATTGGCACCGAGTATCATCGGGAGAAGAAAGGGACTTTCATTTAGATGCAGTCGTCTATACCGCTGTGAAAATTGCGGCGAATAATGGTCTGCAGTTACTACAATTACTGAGGAAAAGCCACAGGGGCGTCAGCCTCCGTCGGTGTGAACGTCGCCGTTGGCAAAGACGACGAGGGGTCACCGGGCTTGCCGATAAAACTGTTTACGTGACATATTAGTTGTCAAATGAAAGCCACATTCAGTTTTATTCACGAGAAGTTCATATCCAACTAAATGGGGTATGTGTATGATGGGGATATGATAACTGTGGATGAGTGGGTAGGTAGGTGTCCGGGTGTGTTGTTTATGTGCTGACGTGAGAGATTCTTCGTTTCGGTTGATCTGGTCGACAGAGATATATGCTATTTGTGTGTGTGTGTGCGTGTGCGCGCGAGCGAGTTTTTTCTAAATGCCCTTCATCAAGGGAAGGTATTTATCATGATAGTTTTTGAATATTACAGAGCTCGTGGGGAATGTTTTAGTATAATATCAGCCTTCCCGACACTCAATGCAGATAGCTTTTTCGACAACCTTCTTTGTAGCAATTAATTTTTTTAAAGGGAACCAACAACAACAACATCCATATCACAAATAACAGTAATCAGGGATGAAATATGTACGAACTTCGCGTTTCTAGTTACTGTGTAATGTTTTCAAGGAGAAAGCTGCTATAAAAGTAATATTTTATCATTTTCGTGGGGTTTTGTTGTTTTGTTTTTTTTGTGTTTTTTGTTGTTGTTTTTTTTTTTTTTGTTTTTTTTTATTTCTTGCAGGCAAGGTATATGTACTGGAGCTGGCTATTTGCAGAAGACTTAAACGCAATTAACCTTAACACTTCTCTCTTTCGTTCAAGTTTCCAGACAATTTTAGTCATCCATGCTTTTTATCTTTTTGATTCTATATATATCTTCTATTTTTAATTTTATTCATGCAGAAAATGTAAATCAATGCCTCTCTCTCTCTTGTAATACTTTAACACCAGTTAAACTTCGTTCTTGAAGATTATCCTCAGTAAAATTTGAAAAATGACTGGGTTAGACGCATTGAAAGATTATAACTCACAATATCTGATGGACTGAAATGCTTTTTTCACGTTTAAATCGAACATTAACATTTCAGATACAGTAGAGTAAAGTTAAATCTTAGATTTAAAATCCATTTGTTCGAAGAAATTGCTTTTGGATCTGTCTGCTTGTTCGTTTTTCTTTATTTTTCTCCTCTTCTTCTGTTTATTTCTCTTTTGTCTTATGTATCCTTTGATAATATGATTTTAGCAACACACATTTGACTAATAATCTTTGACCTTTGACTTACGTGAGACGCTGCTGACACGCTGAGTGTCTGCAGTACGTGCTCGGAAGAACACGTTCACACGAAGTATGATGGGCGCATAACATAATTAATGAAGTTGTTTTTGTGCCTCGTTTACTCTGTCGTCGTCAGCTACGATGAAGGACAGCATCAGACATATACAATATTGCAATTCGTCTCCAGCCAGCGCCATATTCTTTGAGGTGACAGTTATGACTGGGCCTCTGAAATGACGTAGCTTAGTTGACGTCTTAATGGCACAATTACGTCACTTGCAGATAATTTATGTTTGAAAAACTTTCGCGGCAAAGAGACAGGAAACCACGTGATGATTGACATGAGTCGACATTGGAGACACGCAGCATTCTTGTATACTTGCATGCATATATCAAACGATGACAGGTCTGAAAGAAGGAATGAAGCGTCCAGCAGTTTCGGTTTTTATTTTTTTAGCTCTTGTTTTGAGTCGTGTGCTTACATTAGTGAAGTTAGTCTTTCCCAGAATAGTGTTTTATTTAACTTCGGCATTCCTGGTTTTTGATTTGTTTTTGATTAGTTAGTAGGTTCGTCAGCGTCTATTCTTACGTCAGGTGATGAGGGAATCCTACATTCTATGAAGTTATCAAAATTTTGATCTTTTCCATATCTCAACTTATTTCTTCGTTCATTTATTTTTTGGAATAACATTATATTTTATTTTAGAGATCGCTTTTTGAAAGTCCAATAAAAACTAAACGCAGACTCTGAAAACGTAAACACTTCCAAATTCTTAGCATACTGTGAATTATTAAAAACAATTTAACATCCTGTTAGGTGTGTGTGTTAGGAAGATCCTCAGCACTGGGCGAGGGGAGGGTGCAAACTATGCTGACAGTGAATGACTTTCGCATTCTTGCCTCCTCAGTATCTCTTTTGAAGGTTCAGCTATCCCACCCCCCTTGCTCCCCTGGTTCCTACGCCACTCTGTGTGTGTTTCGCAAATGCATCCCACTGTTTTGTAATGTCGCATAAAAGCTAGGATGCAGGTAATAGAAGCACAGTTTGCAGACAGGTAAGCAGGCTGGGAGGGATTGGTGTCCAATCAGCGTTAACTATAAAACGAAGTTGAAGAAGTCACGGAAAAGCAATAAACCGGATGCAATGTGGAGGAGCATGGGAACGTCCCCTGCCCATCCCTTGGCTAACCGAACGTTATCCGAACTGCAGAAATCGGTCAGAGCGGATCGGGTTACTGCGCTTGTCGCGGCTTATAATGAGCAGTTTTCTAGCGATGATGTTCTCTCACTAATGGTTGTTCCCCGCAGCTTTCTCTTTTACTGAGGTGACAATTGTTTTTTATTCCCCGGCAGGGTGCGCACCAATGCACATTCCGTGACCCCGGGGAGCCTCGGCCAACTGTCGTCGTCCGTGAAGCAGGACTTCGCATCGCCTTCCCTTGCGTCATGTCGGTATGCAGCACAGGCACCCAGAGATGAATTCTTGAGCTGCCAGTTTGTAGGCTAAATTTTTTTTAAATTTTAGAATATATTTAATCAGGACAATCAACCTTAAACAAATGAGTCTTGCTGTAAATTTCTCATAAGTAAATTTCTCACTGTTCAACATCTTCATGAAGAACATCATGCGTAACCCCCATTCCCCAACCCCCATGACTACCAAACTTCCATTTCGATCCGTAGAAGAAGAAGAGAATTTACATCGACGGCATTTTCACACATCACAGACTTCTGCTTCAGACGCATAAAATAAACAAAGAAAAACATGAGTCATGTCTTGAAAGCTTCCGAAGCAGCCACAGACAGATCTCACCGCTTCAAAATGAGCCAGTCCCACATTCGATTTCAAAAATGCTTTGTAATTCGTCCATCACTACAACCTTGGTAAAACCCTGCATTACGCTTGCTGCAGCGAGGAAGAATAAAAAATGTAGAGGGTGGGGGATGCTTCAGGTGTTCAAGCGCCGTGACTTCGCACTTTTCACTTTCCTCTTTTCTTGGGTGGAGCTCATTTCAGCAGGAGTTTGGATTTTTTTTTTTTTAACCAAGGTTTTCAGTTTTTCCGGATATTGATGCAGGTGGGAAATTGTAGAATTTATATTCTCATTTGATTTTCGTCTTGATACTCAAATATTTCTTTGTTCCTATATATGGAAAAGGTCAGAAGTGAGCCAATAAAATAGTTCAAGCGCAGAAACACACAGGCAAAGGCAATGAATGTTCTTTTACGCCTTCCTTTTCTCTCTCTTTATGTGTGTATGAGAAAGAGAATAGTTATCTCATTTCTAATTTATCCTGCCTCCTTGAAATGGGCCGAAGTCCTTGTCCATAAATCCAATGTTTAAAATCTCACTTCGTCTGGCATTCACTGTATACAACGAATCGCTCTGGGAATTTTTTTCAGTGTGTGTTGGTTTTAATAAGACGACCCATTTAAATCATTTGTAAATTATTTTATTATATACAGCAAAGCATAGTATGCCTAATTTGCTATGTGCTGCTTACACAATTAAAATAATCACACTCAGAAGTAGCACCTCAGTTATCATTGTAGCCAGAAGTGCGGTCGTCGATGACGTGTTCTGTGTATTTTCATTTAACTACCTTTATCGTCGGAGCCTTTCTCTGTCTAGAGATGACTCTCAGTCTGGGCCTAACCGAGATGAATCGTGGTGTCGACCTTCGTCTCATATATCTAAACATAGCAACCTGTCCCACTTCTTAATATTTTGTAGACGAGGTAAATGTGTTTATTAACAGCTTTACTTTGCATGACAGACTTGTTACCTCTGTGTCACTAGGGTACGAGCGAAACTGTGCCACGTGAGAGTTTTCTTTTCTAGGAGGATTTTTTTTTCTTCTTAACATATGCACGTTGAAAGCAAGGCTGTTCAGTGCAGATCCTCCCCATCGACATCATAACTTTATTTTTAGGCATACTTCAAAATGCTAATAACAAATGCCTCAACTTGTTTGTATTTCTATGTTAATTTAATTCTTATCTATTCTCGCTCTCTCGCAATCTCTTTGTGTATATATGTGTATGTGTGTGCGTGTAGTTTGTGTAGAGCAGGGTGGAGTCAGCTGAAGATGCGCAGACGCAGGTGGTGCTGGGAGGGAGAAGGAGGGAGTATAACGAAACTAAACTATAAATGACAATTTTTGCCGAGAGCGAGCGTCGTACGGTAGATGACAAACTCCTTCCTGCAGCGTTCACCTGTCCAGGTAAAGGAGGGAAGCGAGGCTGAAGCCAAGCGGTCACGCATCCCAGCGCAGTTCGTCATCCTCCCACAGGAAATCGGCTTCCATCAGGAAACACAGTTCGCGAACAGCTGTTGGAAACTCGTTTATCATATTCTTGAGCACGGAAGTCATCTAAGTTTTCATGACACGAACAACCATGTGAGAAAACTCAAGATGTCGGAAGTTATCTCCCTCTGAGGGTGAAATGTCCTCTCTTTACTCACCTGATGACAACATGGCTTGCAAGTGAGTTGAGCTATTGATCACAAGTTGTTTATGGTGCACAACTGTACATCAGCCTTCCTTTTTCCAATCAGTTTGTTTTAATTACTAATAGCAAGAAAAAAAAAAGAAAAAGTAAAAAGTAAACAGGGGTTTCGTTTATAATGTCAACAAACTGAAAACATATTTACCTAGCATTGACAGGCTTCAAATTCTCAAACTTGTTTACATCGACTGCTTTGACAATAAACCTGCATTGTGCGATTAAAATGCACTCTCGGCAGTAGCGACGCTCGACTGCATTAAAACTTTAACGTTGCCATAAACACCAGGCCGTTGCACTAGCATTCGAATCTCACCGTTCGTCCCGCGCCTGTATACACTTTTATGTGTTTATCAATATGCGACAGACTACACATGACATCGCTCAGTTATTAAAGGTCTGCTAAAGAGAGAACTTGACTGAACTAGACTGAGCTCAGTATGACATAGGTAAGTTCACGTTGTCAGGGATACAGTCAATGATAGAGATGGGATCGTTTGTTGAGGTGACATACCCGTGGACGTTCGTGGCGCCAAGGATCTGGATGGGACGTGTGTGGTCTTGTATTTTGAGAACGACCGTGTTGTCCTCTCCGGCAACCAGTGAAAAAAAAGAGAGAAGAGTGTCCAACGGAAACAGTTACTTACTCTATGATGTTTGGGACCAAGAAAGCCGAGTGGCCAGAGCACTGGTGTCCGAAAGTAGAGGCGCGTAGGTTCGATTCCCGTGTTGCGCAGCGAACTTTTCCCGCAGTCGACCCAGCTGTCGGGAATCCCCAAACGGCAAGAAAAAGTTAGGTGACGACCCTTACTTTATCCATTCAACAGATGGATCGAGTGGGGAAAGTATACTGGGTAAGTATGGTGGTGTCTTATCAACTAGTCTGCCTGTTTCCGACCTTGGAAATTGGTGCTCTGACCTCCCGCCTATCCGTCACCCTCCTCCTCGCCTCCTCCCGAGTCACTATGTAAAAGTTTGTTATATTTTTGTCTCAGTCGTAAAACCCTTTGACTATTATCTGTAAACTTACAGAAGGTTACTCAGAGGATACAAGAACTGGCCTCTGGGAGGAGAGTACTTTGTGCGAGAGTTCATTTAACGTTTCATTGTTTTCAGCGTTTAAAGACTCCAGTGTCCAGTTAGTTTCCACCTCTGTCTGTCATACAGATGGTCAGATCCATTCTCCCGCCATCACACAACTGTTCGGCTCTCTTTACCCTCCGTCAAACAGTTGGTCAGCCTCAATCCCCCGCAATCCAACGCACAGTTGGTTTGAAGAACATAGTGCACGAGGACAACCAGGTGTGTATGAATAACGTCCGCTTGCACACAACGTTATTGCCCGTTATTTACTGCCAAGGGGCAACAGCGGAAAGTGTTTGCGTCACAACCTCTCTTCAAAAAGCATTTCAACAAAAGAGAATACGCATTTTCATCGTTTCGACACCGAATAATGTCATTTTACAACAACCGCTCCATATGTCACTTAGTTCACCTTGCGTTCGACAGCCTGGTAGCGAGTCGCCGGGGAATGTCTGGGCAATTAACTGGTAATTACATCTGCTTGTCCTGGATGGATGGATGACTGGTTGGCTGGTGAACGGATGCGAAATGGGGTTACAAGCACTGATCATAAAGTCTGGATGTGCAAGTATCGAGCATCGGTGTCTGTCTTCATACAGGAGCTCACCGCCATGCCTTGGTCCATTGAGAGGGTCCAATAATACATTCCACTTCCGATGAAGGCCTTCAAGCTATTTGAATAAGAAAGTGGATACGTGGTACATTAAAGAAGCCGTATGTTCAGTTGGACCAATTTTATGTATTATAGGCTCTTGCTAGGTAACTGATTTTCACTTCAGCGAAAGCCGAGAGAAAACAAGATTCCTCTCTCCCTGATTTACTGACTCTAGGTAGTGGGTAGCTGAGAGTTTAGAGCTGGAAACGTAACCTTGTGTTAAATCTTAAATTGTTCTCGAGTAGAACAAACCCAAGCTACATCTTTTTAAAAACCTAACGAAATAAAGAAATTTAAGGCCAACAGTAGCAACACTGCAGACAAAGCGCTAAGGAAGCATCAAGCTCCGGAACCACGAACCCTCTTGACTGATGCATTGCAGATTCAAGTCACGTGGTCCAACAAATCCCAGTCCTCACTCAAGAGACGAACCACGTCTTCTTGTGCGTGTGCTTTGGGTGCCCTGTGCACCGCTGGTCGAATTCCAGTTCTAAAATCGCATACTTTCTTTCAACTTAAATTGCTTTCTATAACATTATGTTGAAAATAAAATGTGTATTTCACTCTCAAATTAGATGTGTATTTGGATAGTCGGCACTGCGCTTCCACAGGGGTGTATATGGCAAGCACCAAATTTTCCACCAGTGATGAGGGAGTCATTCACTATGGACATCCATAGAACTAAGGCCTGATTTTATTCGTCTCAGTGCAGCTGAGTGAACGAGAAGTAGAACTATTTACAGAGGGTTTTTTTTTCTATTTGTATAACTTCCACTGACAATCTTTTGAAGCATAAAACTTTAGAAGTATCATTAAGTCCAACTGCATTGTCAAACAAGATTAGACTTACCTCAACATGTTGACCAAAGTTTCCGATGTCTTAAAACTATGGCTTGTTGGTTTCCTGTGGCCACGCAGAACTTTGTCGAGCTGGATGAAACGTTAGACAACATTTGAGAGCTGCAGGTTTCAAGGTGTTTTGAAAAAGAAATTCTTTTCATATAAACTATTCCCATGACAATCAGCTTGTCCTGAATATTTCCCAATCATCAGGATGTTGGTAGTACTCCGTGTTAATGTTTGAAGAAAACGTCTACTCTTGCTGAGTTATCTCTAGCCAGGCTAGTGGCTCCGACACAGTAGCTTCCAGAAACGAATGGCAACAGCTGTCAAAGAAACAATATGGACAAACTTTTGATTAACTTTTGTAATGATAGTTATTTAACAACTTTGCCAAGCTTGTCCATTTATCACCACCAGAGTGCTTTTTTTGGACGGGAGTTCTTTATACCATAAAATTATCGACAGCATGAACTTTTTATTGATAGTAATCAATGGAATACTCTTTATTCAGCTATTTGCTATTTTGCGTGCGTGTGAGTGTGAGAGAGAGAAGGGGGAAACATTTTCGAAATATATGGTTGATTTTAAGAAAATATTATGGTATAACATATGGTATTACGTATCATCAAAGGATTTATGTTCTCAGGCAGAGAATGGTACAGGGTGAGCACGCTGGGCAATTTGATTGGAGCAGACTCGAGAGGGTGTGGTGAGAGTAGACAAGTGTCAACAGACCTCACAGCGAAGTCGTGTGACCTACCAGCGAGCGAGTTGGCGTCAGGCAGGAGATGAAGGCTCAGAAGAGTAGGGGTGGGAAGAGGCTGGAGATCGAAGCAGTCATTGGACAAAATATTTCGCATCTTCCCCTTTCCCCACCCCAACCCACAGGAGGAGACAACTACTTAAAGCCTGCGTGTGCCGCTGTTTGTCAGACTTCTTGTCGGCACGCACCACTCTCTTCTGCACGTGACTCAAGGCTTGATTTTCACGCGGACGCAGCCCTTGGAACTGACCGCAGCACAACGTCCCGCGGACAACTCTGTCAGGGAGTGACATCAAGGATTAACTCCCCTTGTCTGACGTTCTAGTTTTTATTGTGTGCGCTGATCGCCGTTCTGGATTCGCAATATCGTCGTCATTTGCCTCAGACTAACATCACACAAGAGGTTTCTTCCGTTTTGGGAATTTCGGCTCCGTCACAACGATGAAGGTAATTAAACATTTTAAAATGAAAGCTTTCTGTAAGATTTCTCTCATTAGCTGTCTTCCTGTTTTCACACGCTCTTGTTAAATGAAAGTTTTTGAGGTTTCTATTTCCCATCCATCCATCAACCACATCTACCTTTGACTTCTCTAAGGACATACTGATCTCTTTTAATCTGGTTATAAGTGAAATTTCTTATCACAATATCTTTTGCTCATCTTTATACACTAGTCGCCTGGAAACACCATCCTCAGGTAAACGACTCTTCCTGAAAACCGTCCATTTTATATAGAATTCGTTCTACCTATAACAAGTTTAATACATAATAGCGATTTTCATCAGTCCGCTTATCGTAGATTCCTCCAACACAACGATCCCACCCCCCGCCAACCCACAAGCAGATCCTGTTTTTGAATACGTCACGCAATCAACCTTAGCGGGTTGAACGGGAACCACACCTTCCACAAAGCTAAATTTTAAGAAACGACAATCTACTGAATCGTTAGCCTCACTTTCGAAACGGGTCTCACTTGAATAGGCAATAAATGTGATACCTGTATACCTGCTGATATTCACCACAGGGGGGTAACATCAAGCCCAGTACACAAACAAAAATAGATAATCAGTGTAACAATCTAATAACGATCGTCTGATGTGTCTTCACGGGTGTTTGTGGCAGCAGCTGTGCACAGGATAAGAAAGAACACGTAACAGTGTCTTTTGGGGAGGGGGAATTAGGGGGAGAGAAGCAGCAAAACAGTGAAAGACCGTTTAACTTTAAATAATTTAAATCTTCCTTCCTTGTCTTGACTAATAATTAATTGTTTCCACATTGTCCTATCATTAACTTTCTCTTCAGTCTCATCAGCAAGTTTCAGATGAATCGGTTCTGCAAGATGACTACGTTCTATAAGTCACGTAGTTACGGCGGCAGCGCCGTCACGGCTGACTGAACTCAACAACGGTTCTTTTCCCGTTCATGATCCGGACATGTTAATAAAGTTAGTTCAACTATCAAAACAGCAAGTTCTTAGCTAGTAAACGCAGAAATAAAACAGCATACAGCTTGTAGAGATAGGTTTGGGTGGTGTACGTAGTCTCACCATATTTGTTTCTTTGACAGCTGTTGCCATTCGGAAATCGAAAAGACGCTGCAAAACACAGAATTTTCGCTGTTTTTGCTTTTTTTAAAATAACACAGTAAACAAGAAGAAAAGTATACTTTATACAGGGCTGCATCTAAAAGGGTAAAAGATTGTCAGATGTTAGTCGCAGGTTGTCGCATGTTAGCTACACCATGAAGAAAACGTACACAACCCTGAAAACCAACTCTCGTGAGAACGAACTGTTGCTGTTGGCAGTTAGAAGTATTCGTGTGTCGAGCACAAAAACACGTTTTCCTTGTTCATTCACAAAGAGCTGTCGTGTGTTGAAGACGGGATAGTCGTAGCCTTCCAGTCCCAGTCATCTGTACTATCATGTGACGGCCACACGTGTTGAGAACAGCTAAAGTACAGTAACCCACAATGTCTTCCCGGGTTTGTTACCACCACACGCGCAGAAATGTCTTCACGCAGTTTTTGAAAGGTCTCTTTGTGCATATGTTACAGCAAATGTTAATTAGTCGACATTAGTCCCAACAGTTAATTAGAAATCGTGGTCTAAACAGAAGCTCTTCTGGAGTGATGTCGAGAAACCAAAATTCGTCTGCTCCAAGTTTCAGTCTCCCCGCCCCCGCATATCGCTCTACTTTCTCAACTCACATCCGCTAACTTCTTTACCTACATCAAAGTATCAAAGAGGTAATCACTTTGAAAAAGCTAGATCGAAGCAGACCAAGTACAACCCCTGGCACCCTATATAGCCACCCATGTATGTGCTAAATCTTTACTTTTTAAACTTATAAATTTTTTTAAGTTCTTATTTTTTTTTAATCTTTGTTCCAACTCTTCTAATGGCGTCTGTGTTATAAGCGAACTAGCTCACTTCTTCCATACTTTCACGACTGCCTGCACACTCAAATTACTTTACATCTCAGGATCGTCGTTTTTATGATGACTGTGGGTTATTCCTCCCCTGTAACTGAAGTGTCGAAACTATAATGGGGTGTTGATGAGTTGAGTAAATGAATCGCCATGTAGACCTGTGATTAGAAAATGCAGTTCTCTATCCAGATGTTGATGACAATGTTGTTTGTTTGTGAATGTGTACAGGGGACAGCACTGTGTGGACTGATCAGCGCTCTTCTGGTGGCCGTGCTGTGCATCACGGAGGAGGACCGGAGGTACTGCACCAAGCACCTGCGTCAGAGCGAGACGCTGGAGAAGGACTGCGAGACGGGGGCCTCCATCGCCCTCGACCCGTCAGGCACTCGCTCCTTCGCCGGTGTATCCGTTCTTGTGCTGCCTCGGGTACTTCGATCCTTTCATCAGGCTGACCAGAACTGACCGCAACTATACCCTTATTGTGGGCATGACCTTGCTGAACTACACCTACTACATCCCCTACACTTCGTCCATCGACGGGCCAACAGAAGTGGTCAACCTGGCCAAGTACTTAGGCACGTGCTACGATAAGGCCATTGCGAGCCAGCCGTGGCTGAAGTTTACGTACAATGACTACATCAGATGGAAGTCAACCACTCAGTGTCAAGCATCTAGACGTCGACGCTGACAACCAGTATTTTGAAGATAATCAGTGCTGTTGAGATTGTTTTGTGGGTACAGTCGCAGAGGAACTTGCATAAGATGGGACACGTTGTGCCCAGTAGATGTAGCACACGACCCTCTCTGTCACACATACACAAATATCCACATATTGGGTCCTTGACACGTGATCCACTAACTTTCACTGCCACTCTAAGCTAACGAACTCTTTGCCTTTATTTGTACCTATTAAAACTCGCCTTATTGTTGCTGTAGTAGTAGATGGTGGTGTCGATCAACACTGGAAGTGACCTTAGGAGAGTGATGTAGGCACGTTTCTTGGTCCTTCACACACGCGCACCATCAACAGGCAAGTACACTCCTGACGTCACGACCCCGGACAGGTGTCCTGACAAACACGACGAATAACGGGCCCACATACAAACTTACCTGAGTCCATCTCAGCCTTGCGACCTCAGCAGCTGCTTCCCTATGTATGAACAGTTGATGGCGACAGGTTTCACATCCCAGCTGCCCGAGGTGGTGTCGTGAGCCTCTGGCGACAGGCGCTTCTGATGATGCATGGCGACTGGCATGCACCCACTGACTACAGCAACGTGCATGCCGCCAACAAACAGCGATGTAACCCACGGCTATCTGTACTCAAGTAAATGTTTGTCAAGTACATTACCAACAGCCCTTGATGATGATTAAAGGTTGTGGTATACTTCCATCCAAAGATGTCTTCGCTAAAAAAATTAATGCAGTGAATAAGAATGGTTTAGCTAATCTCTTCACCGACAAAATTTATTGTTCGATTAAAACAACTACATCATCGGGAACAACATTTATCCTCGTGGATAAAAAAAAAAGATGATAGCGCAGGGTTTTCACTGCTACGAATGAAATTTCGACCAAAGAATTGTAGACTTGCATATTGAATACGTATAAAGAAATGTGAAACTAAGGACAGAGGTGAGAGCCATGTGGCTGTTGTTGGTGTCGTTAAGTAGTTATCCACTAAGCTAAATAAAACTAGGCTTACTTGACAGACAACCAAAATTCTGACAAGGGAAAAATGATGGTAAATTTCTGCTTCCAATCTGAGAACGAAGGTGTGGAGAAACTTCCCATCTGAGAAGTTGTCTTGCGCCAAAGCGCACGATAATCAAATAGAAGCGAACTGCTGTTATTTGTAAAAATATGACTAACTTTTTATACTCTTTTTCCTTAGAATTTCACTGCAGCTATAACTCATTTGATATTTGAAATAATCGCTTTCACATATAATGACTTTTGTATGTATTCGTGTCTTGGCATGTACAACGGCGAGACTCCTATTTTGCATCTTACCAACAATTTTGTTCTCTACCTGGCCTTAACCCACAAGCCTATAAGGCTTATTTTTATTATTTCTAAAGGGTAAATAAGTAGTCAACTTTGTTGATTTTTAAGATGTATTCGTTTTATTTCGAATTTCAAAGCTTTACTGTTTTAATGTTTTATTTAATGTTTATATATACATAACTTTTTGATACGGTTTCTTGCTGTAATTACAAGCCACCAAAACCACCCACTTAAATCGCTGGTAAATTATTTTTCCTGTTTCTATTCTTATTATCGTCATCCTGTGTCCATCAATCAACCGGTACTGTAAGACGACAGAAGGTTTTATAATTGTGTCCTATGTTGACCTATGATAAGTTTTAACTCTCGCTGTTCTTGCCCTTACTGTTGATTGCTTGGTATTTCATGTTTCAAATGTTAATCCAGAGTGACATTTTATTAAACATTGTTTCAACGTATTTTTAGTTTGTTTTAGGTATAAATGAATGTGTGTGTGTGTGTGTGCTGCTGCTGCTGCTCCATTCTATAAGAATAACAAGAGAAAAATATCAGAACGACTAAATGTACATTTTTACACTTACATCGCGATAGATGCATGACTTATGACCTTTAGTAAATCTGAAATATCTCGTAAATGTAAGTGAAGGTGCACCAGCACGATGCCAAGGATGGAGATGAAGAAGTATCCAGACAGTGGTGCAGGCAGAGCCGTCAGAAAAGTTTAGTAGTTTCTGGCGAGAATGTCCAGACTCTTTAATGCCAGAACCATCAGTGTTAGTCAAGTTTCTTTGACACCAGGATCATCGGAACTACATGTTGCAGAACTGAACAGCACTGGAAATATAAAAGATTGTGTTCTTTAAAAGCCACAGTTTTTATTTTATTGATTCGTTGTTATTTGGGAAAACACACACACACAAACACACACAAAGAAATGTCTCTGTGGGTTGACGTAGTTGCCGCTGAATTGCGCGCAGTAGGTGCCTCCTATGGGGGATGGGCGACCTAGACATGCTTCACAGCCCCGAGTCCCTGGCCAGTGGTCCTTCCACGTATCCAACGAAGCTTGAACTCCTGTAGTCACGGATGTATGTCTCTGTCCGTGTCTGTAGTAGCCTTCGTCTTTTGCTGCCCGACATAAACAGCTGCACTTATTTATCGTTAAAATCGATTAACGGATCAATAGATATCTTTACTTACAAAAACACCTAAAAAAGTTAATAAAAAATTTTCAAAACCCAAATGCACAAAGACAAAATAATTTTTCTGGGAAAGTGAGCTTCACTCACCACTCGTAGCTCGTCTTGGCAGCTGCTCTGTCTCGGAGAGAAGTAAAGAGCTGTCCGGCAGGAACTCCCTGTACTGTAGTGGTTATAACACTCGCTTGTCACCACTGCAGTGAGCACCTCAGGGGTCAGATCTCGTCTAGGGACACTCTCTGTGTGTAACATCTGTTCGCAAGGCTGGGCGTAGGTTTTCTCCGGGTACTCTGGTTTCCTCTTCCCTCCCTCTCCCTCCATGGAACGAAATCGCTGCAAGGTGGAAGCACTTTCCTACTTTCAGGCCTGACGAGAGGGGGGGACAGGGGGGTCTGTTGTACCCGGGCCCGCGGCTGTCAAGGGGGCCCGGCCTTGGTCAGTGGATTTTTTTTTCTTCTTCTCCTTTTCTTTTTCTTTAAAGAAAGGTCTAAGGACAGAACACCCAAGCATTACAAGGGGCCCGGAGAGGTCGTCTGTCCCGGGGCCCGGGCTGGCTCTCGGCGGCTCTGCCTACTTTAAAAAAAACGGCTGTCCGGCGTCGGATATTTCTACAAACCCCATTGCCCCTTACAGAATCTGCTAAACATTTTTGAAAACGTTAAATACCCAAGTTTTCAGTCTTTCGTTCAGCACGTGCGGCTTGGCAGGACACTCTGACTCCCATCTTACCTGGTACTCACTTTGTAGCCGCCCGCCTACCAAAGTAACTTTTTTAGTCACCTCTACTACATCAATTGAAGGTTATCTATGATATCGAATTCTCGAAATTTCAGTCAGCCTGTAGTTCCGTCCCAAAATGCGTACCTGACCTCTTTTTTTAATGTCGCTGGGAGTGAGGTGTTAGAGACTACTCGAGGTAATTTTTTTATGAAGATGAGTGCCCATCTTCTCTCCCTTCCGCTGCTTTATCCCACACATCTACGGAGGGATGTGCTAATTTCCGACAGCTGGGTCGACAGGGAGAAAAAAAAAAAAAAAAGATCGCTGCGCCACATGGGGTATCGAACCGGTCCGAGAGTGGATTCAGGAAGTCAGTGCTCCAACCACTCGACTTTCCGCTTTCCACGTGTAAGTACGTGTGTCTGTGTGCGTGATACGTTTGCTCGAACGCTTGTCTGTACACGCCCTTCTGTGTACCCGTGAAAACAAGACTCGTCGGTCCAGGATGCTACTTGAGTCTCGCAATTGTGAGAGAAGTCAACAAAAGACTAGCTCACCTCACCTGATGTCACTCGGTGCACTTTCCACGGTCTGGGATTGCTTACAGGGGTTGACAGGTGTGGCTAAACTGCGTCATTCTCTCAAATGGTGTTGATACTTAGCCTTCGGAGAAAAACCACGAGCCTACTTTTTACTTTGTGCGCCGTAAGCTCGACTTTAGTACCGACGTGGATTTCCGGTTCCGAAAGGGAGGACAACACTGGAATGTCCTGGCCCCGTAAGCAGGGAGCACCGATAGCGCCGCTAAAGGTACGATATCCCTTTCGTCACGATAGCGCGGGAAAATTCGCAAGCAGGGACCGCCGATAGCCAGCTATCGTAGCTCTATGGCTAATGGAGCCTCACCCCTCCGTTAGCTCGCTATCGTACCGAAAGCACAAGATGGCGGACTGGAGGTTCGGGGACCGTATTCGACGCTGTTTGCGCCGCGAACGTGTTTTTTCGGGACAGGAATCCTCGCCCGTGGACCGGTACAACGACCAAGAACTTTACCAGAAATGTAAATTTAAAAGACACGATGGTTTAGAACTGACAAATGACATTGCAGCAGCAATCGAATCCTCGAATCGACGTGCGTCGCTTTCTCCACTGTTACAGGTACAGAATAAATCAGTTACTATATGCTGCTGATAAAACTTGTTCAGCTTGTTGTCTATTTGATTTTAGTCATGATTAGTTGCTTTTTAAATGATATTTTAAATTTGAAAAAGGCAAAATTAACATCCTAGCTTAGGTATTGTGCAGACTAACATGACTGTAATGTGACAGTCAAACCTTCTAGTTTTTGACATAGGATTTGCATTGTGTGAGAGAGTTTGTGATGTGTTGAGGCTTTGTACTGTAACCCAAAAATTTTTAGTTTGCACTGCTAAATACCTGTTGCAGGGTGTGTGTGTGTGTTGAGACTTTTGTACTGTCACCCACATTTTTTCATTTTGCTTTGCATCTCACTTCAGAATTATGTGTTGCAGGTGTGTGAGTTTGTGTGTGTTGAGGCTTTGTACTGTACACAAATTTTTTATTTTGCATTGCATCTCACTGCTAAATACCTGTTGCAGGTGTGGTGTGTGTTGATGCTTTGTAATGTAACCCACTTTTTTTTTTTGCATTGCATCTCACTTCTGAATACTGTTACAGGTGGAGTGTGTGTGTGTGTGTTGAGACTATGTACTGTAAACCCACATTTTTTTTAATTTCGCATTGCATCTCACTTCAGAATATTGTGTTGCAGGTGTATGAGTTTGTGTGTGTTGATGCTTTGTACTGTAACCCCACATTTTTTAGTTTGCATTGCATCTCACTTTTTTTGAGTAGCTGTTGCAGGGGGGAGGGGGGTGTGACTTTGTACTGTCACCCACATTTTTTAACTGTATACAGATCCACTCTAATATACAAAAATGCATACACTGGCAGTATGCTAGTTTTAATTATCATTTTCTCTTTGTCTAGCTTGCTTATTTAGCGTTTAGCAGCCAGACTTCTAGTTTGAGATTTTAATTTCTAGTTTCCATTTGGCTTATAATAGACTGCTTTTTGGTCTTTGAAATGTTATATCATGAGCTGTTGCTCTGTATCTCCTTTGCTGGCTGTCTTTCTTTTTTTCATTCTAAGGGTTTTCCAGTTGTCCAGGTGGTGTTGACGGATAGAAGTTTGTCGATTTGAAGGGACTTGAATATTCTGTGGCAGAGCAAAGAAAAATATGTAGTAAATGATGGTTGCAAGAGTGGCAATTAGAGTTTTCTGCATATACATCAATAGCATTCTAAAGAAAAGTGATGTTATCCACAAAACTGATTTAGTGTAAAGTGTCAGAAAATTATCAAATCCTGCAAAAATGGACAGAAAATATCATTTAAATGTGGGATATATATATTTGTGTGTGGATGCAATTATTCACTTTTCATTTTGCTTTGTTTTAAAAATGTGTGATTGTAACTCGTTTGAGAGTAAAATAAATTTCACTATGTAAATTTAAGACATTGTGTATTGTTGAGATGGCAACATGTTGCACACAAACTTCAGAACACAGCATTCTGCGCGCAAAGTTCACAATAGAGCCACCGTAAAACATTGAAATTATTCAGCCTGCTTACCTCCTGTGAATCTGGACCATTTCACTGCAATAAAAAAAAACATGTTTTAAAAATTGTACTTCATTTAATGAACAAGCATATAGCTGATGTATAAACAATAAAAGAAAAGTAAATAATGGTTGCATTTGAGGCAAGATTTAAACCAACCCATTTCAACCTGTGGTGCTGTGGTCCCCAGTTACCAAGAATGTAAAGCGTGTAATATTAACAATTATAAGCGTGATTTAAACATCCAACGCATACAATATGTTTCACTGCTCCCCTCCCTACATCCAGCTGATTTGCAAAACATAATCACATTTTCTATTATAATTTCATAAAAAATATAAATAAAAATAAGTAATTATTCTGTCATTTACTGTTTTATATACTTTTTTAGCCAGTTAATGTGTCACTTACCTCCAATACCACTGATCAGGGTAGGTGTTATTGCCAAAGATCGCAGCAACAGCCTCTTCATATTAAGGTGGTGGCATTCCCTTGTCTCCAACTGTTTTATTTGCCTCGTTTTTTTTTTTTGTTTTTTTTTTGAAGCCTTGTCTATTTTTGTAGATCCATTTATCTTTTATTTCTGGTACAGAACAGCCACCCTGCTTGCCAACACCTTGGCCGCAATTTTTTTTTCCAAATTTTTTTTTTTGTTTTGTTTGTTTGTTTGGTGGGTTTTTTTTTTTTTTTTTTTGGGTATCGTTCTTTTGTTGGAGAAGCAGCTGTAAAGAATTTTGTTTTCCATGGATATCTCCTCTAACAAAATTTAATTTCCATGTCGCATATGTTTTGTTTCCCGTTTTTTCTGCAAAAGGACATCGTCAGGGAGAAAAAGTAAACGCTACTTTTAAAACAAATACATGCGCAGTAGCGCATGAAATTCGGGCCTACCCGGAAGCTATTTATAGAACTGCCTTCCCGCGCCGAAAGCTAGTGGAGCTCTATCGGCGTGTCCCTGCTTACCACGTTAGTGGGGAGACTATCGCTGCTATAGCTTTCGGACCGAAAGGCTCTATCGCGACGATTGGCTAACGGTGTTTCTTGCATACGGGGCCTGTACGTGTCGTAACGTGCGTCAGGGACCCTCTGTACGTCAGCGATGTGCATCAGCGGCAGCGGCCGACATTTCTCTCCACCCTCCATCTCTCAATGTGTGGGTGGGTGGTGGCGGAGGTAGAGGTTGTTGAAAGCTACCAACTGTAAAGGCGGATGCACGTCGGACGGTTCCTTCTCAGATTATCTCGTTATTCTTAACATCATCACGTTAAACACCAATCATGGGTTCATTAATGAAACCTACATATCAATGAATGTTCACCAGCGACAAAAAATGATTAAATAACAACAATAATGTCGTCTTTCCTTCTCTTTCTGTCATTCTCTTGGCGGAGGAGAACGTCTTTTTCTTCCCCAGCCTCATTTCCTTATACTCCCTCCACTAAAATATTGTATTAAGGTTGTCGCCAGTATCCCAACCCCTACCCCTTAAAAAAAAAAAACAGGTCAGATCGCTGCCTCGGGGTACGAAGATGTCTTCTCGAGGTGCTCGGAGAATATGTGATGGACGGGTTGACGGCAGCGCAAAGTGTAAGCGGTTTTTTTTCTGTCAATCACTCTGTGAATTATCTACACTCTGGTCACGTGATGACAGGTTTAAAGTCTGTACGTGACAGTCTGGATTGCAGTGGGTGGGAGGGTCCTAGACGATAGCGATGGACGTGGGTGGAGTGGAAGGTGCCCAGGAGTACCGAGTGCCATCATACACCCTAAGTGTTTGTGGTAAGTGCGGTGAGGTTCTAATCAATCCAAGAACAGACCTCGTCAGTCGTTGTGCTCGAGTATGTAACTAATCAAAAACTCGCGAAAAACAAATCCCTCAGAAAGTTTGTCTAATTAATAATGTTTATTTCAACTGAGCATAGAACAATAGGCAAGAACTGGAACTTAACAGACACTTAGACTTGCTGGGATTTTTTTTAAAACCACATCTGGTAACGGCAGCACGGTCGCCCTACTGAGGATTGCAGATAAAAGATGTCTAGGGTGGTGCTTGTCACCTGTCCCAACTTGCCACGTTTGTATGTCATCTCTTATCCTCCTTGTATCCGATATCAGACTAGACCACGTTTTTGTAGTCTTTAAAGAAAAAAATCCAACTCGTAAAGTCACATCTGTCCACATATACGCTTAATTTGCATGTGTTGCCATCTCTCTCACTGGCGGAACCCAGTGTAAACAGAGCCATGTACAATATACAATGTACAATATTGATGTTTGTAGGTGTTTAGTGTGTACCTCGAGAACGGAAGAGGGTTATACACTAAGATTTGGGGAAATGATATTGCACTGAAGTTCACCCAGCCATTAGAAATCAAATACACCTCACTAATCCTTTAAACGTTCCTTCTGCCAGGGGCCGGTCCTGAGACCTTTCGCCCCAGTTATATCGCCCCACAGCTTCAGTCCTAGATATGTCCATTTCGTCACAACACCGAAAAGTCAAATCGTCCCAGGCCTGATCAGCGACGATCTTTTGATGATAATAGCTACTTTAGTCTCATCGGTGATCGATTCGTCTTTTGGGCCTGGGACGATTTGACTAAGGCTGTAGGGTGATACATCCTTTGCCCGCAAGCCGCTCACCCCGACATCCGCGTGTCCGCACGCGCACCCAATGAACCCGATCCTCACCACGCCGTAAAGGACGCTGTCCGACATGGACAATTGTTGCGATTACGACTAACATCACTACGGACCCCTGTGGCGGAGTGTCGAATTTGTCTTTTTTCTTTGTTTGACCTTACTGATCATTGTAACAGTAACAAGAATGACAGCCAGTACTGCACATATTTAAGTCTGACATGCACGGTATACCAAGTGTCTGTAACTAGTCCAATTCAGTGGCGTAGGAAACGGGAGGGGTGTTGGTGGTGGCAAGCCGCCCCCTCAAAAAAGATAGAGGCAAGAATGTGAACGTCGTTCACTGTCAGCATGAAGTTTGCCCTACCCCACCCCCTCCCCAAAGCCGAGCATCTTCCTACGCCACGGCAATTAGGCTGGCAATGCAAGTGGCATACTTTTCTTCCAGGAACAGAAAATTACACAAATACAGACTTTATTTTGAAAAATAGAAAGTATAAAGTATGATCGTTACCATTTTTTGTTAAGGGCGTTTAAACAGATATTACAAAATGTAACTGACTAAACTGCCCTTCCCAGCATTCAAACAAGAAATTTAAAACAAATTTTTTATTTTAAAATGCCTGTCAGGTATACATTCTCCCTCTCTGCCTTCTTGCAATTATCCATTTCTCAACAACACTTTTCCTGTACCTTATAGTTCTTTATATCTTCATTACCACCAGCTCTACAATTTGGGCCAACAGGAAGTTTACTTGCATACAACAAACCAACATAGTTATCATAGTATCATTACTGTCAGAATTTGGAGTACAAGAATAAATGTGTAATACTGTAAATATAAATAAAGTTATCACAGCTGTTTGGCTTACTTTCATACATTCTGGAAGATTCTATGCCATGCCATGAATCAGGAATTTTCTTAGACTTAAGTGGGAGCTATATATGACTTCCACAATTGATAATTTATAAAGAACAATTGAGTGACTTCTACACCAAGAAATACAAATAAAAGCTAACTAACCTTGATATGTGTTTCTTTAAAAAAAAAACCCATAAAACTGCGTCCACCATATACATGTGCACTCATATTCACATGTAAGTACATGTCAATGATCAGTGTATGGATGACATGGTGTAAAAGCCATGTTAACAATGTTGAGACAAATATTAAATGAGAACTAAGGCATTTCATTAAGGTGAAAGTATACTCTAGAAAAAAATTTTATTTCAAAGATTTTGTTAACACTTTGTGACAGAATAATCAAATATAAAATAACTATCTAAAAATATGTTTTTAAGTGGTTACCATGAAAATTTTCATGTAATCCATGATTTTTTTGTAATGTACTATTTTTTTTCAAAATAACTTTCAGACTACCAAAAATTACAGATCATTGATTTTAGTGTCTTTGTAAAGTACAAACTATTATCTAAATTTCCAAGCCGCTCATTTTGATATCTTTGAAAGTCTTGGAGATATGCGTGGTCAAAGTGGACACCCCCCAAAATTGTGCTGGACAAACCAAGAATTCTTATTTAAAAACCAATTACAGCCAAAATAATGCTTATATCAACAAGCCAGCGATTGTAATTGTAGATTGCTTATGCATATGACTACAAAATTTCATTACTGTAGCTTTAACTTATCCTGAGATATTTTTCTTTATGGGTGAGCGCACCATGGCCTAAAACTGCTTTGGAGAAAGCAAAGATTTTCCAATTCATTTAAATGTAAATTTGGAGAGAGTATGTGTGCAAAATTAATTTCTTTAACATCAAAATACTCTTCTTCAACAAAAATACGTCTGAACCATATATATATATATGTGCGTTATATGTCAAAGTATCAAATCTGTTATCTCAACCTGACCACGGCATCACAAAACTGCTACTTTGGACTATACTTTCACCTTAAGAACTGATCAGTGCTTGTTGTATTCCTTCTGCTCAAGCAATGTGAGGACTGAAGGATGCAAAACAAATAAAGGTTTTTGGCAAAATGCAAAAATGCGTTCATAGTTAACATACAGCATAACAGAACTTACATTCTTAAAAATATATCATAAAGCACAACAGTGAAATTACATGTTATAGTCTTCCTTTCCTGATATACTGTAAACGGACATGAAAGTTTTATATTCTTCTGAATTCCCCTATAAATTATATGGTGAATTGTGTACAATGAATCTAAATTTCTTAATTTTTACAAATCTAGCTAAAAGTGTTTTAGCACTCTAACAAAAACCATTTCAATGAATTTCTTCAAGTATTTGGCTAGATATGTTATGCGTCATAACAGATAACTAAAGCATAATTACTAGTTCTAATAGTTCTGTTGTAATGATAGACCACTCAAAAATAACTTCAAATAACAATAGTAAACCTGACAAAAAATAGTTTGACAGTAAAAGGAATCAAAATACACTCATAAAAGGCTCATAGAGAACATTGCTAATACAGAGTAGTACTCCTTGCACAACTGAGTCCACCTCAAGGCACATAATAAAATAAAGACACATATGAGAAAACTTCAAATATGCGAAAGCATTACCCTTTTTTCAGGTGATGGGTTAGTAGAAATGGGCTTAGTCAATTTTATAAAACCATCCATGACTCAAATCATGGTACACATCAATATAATAACATTTATAACATGACTGGCATCACTTGACTAAAAAAAATTAATGCTGGGAATGTCAGTCCGGAATGTCTGCATTAAAGCAGCTTATTAAGAACATTTGTGATGATTTTCATAATTATATGTTTACAGAAGAAAATACGTAGATGTATTTTCCTATGAACCCTAAAACATTCCAGTTTCTGTGGTTCCTAAAATTCCGTTAATGAAATATTTCCATTCTGTGGAGTAGATGGAAGGAACCTCTTAATAAACTCCTCATCAGTTAAAGACATGGGCGGAGGGGTGGCACTAACATCACTGGGTATGCGTTCATTGCCATTAGCCCCTGTTGCAGACTCTTCATGAATGCGGACACGATTTCGCTTCTTTGGAGTGGTCGTTGGAGTTGACGTACGAAGTATTGACCCCTTTGTGCCATTACATGGGGATTTTCTGTCCTGAAATTAAAACTTCTTCATAAGATAAACTAAGAAAATAGTCCCAATATGTTTAAGTTGTAGTCAAACAGAGAAAGCTGTAGCAATATGAAATAAGTCATTGTGTAATAATTTCAAAAACAATTTCAGATTTGCTAGAAAATCAATACCTTACTACAAAATTTGTCTCAGACCATTGTTTCTGCAGCATCAAATACACATGAGGAAAAATAATCAGAGCTATTATCAATTTCATTTTCCATACCAGAGATATGTAAAACAATTTGCTCAGAAATGCTACCTTGTTGTGATCAGAAAGTCCTGATGTCTGTAGATCATTTTGAAGAGATTTCAGTGTTTCCTGCAATCTAGTGATACAATAATATTAGTAATTTAACTGATCACACAAACCTTCACCTCTACAATGACTGATATTCTCAGATGTTCTAAGCAAGAAATTTGTGTAATTTCTCTGTAAATGGATATCACCACTCCCAGTTGAAAATTCACAGAACAAATATTGTGCACAAGGAATTATAAATATATATGTATGCATGGATGTGTGTATTATTTTTAGGCAAAAATTCATATCTATTTTACGTCACCAACTATGTTATTTTACAAAAATTACTAGGATGAATGTGAGCAAGACTAAAAAAAGTACATGTGACACTAAACAATCAAAACCATTAGGATTCAGAATCACTCACTTTATGTATCTCTGATTAATGCGATCTTTTTCAGATTGTGCATCCTGGAGAAAAAAAATAAAGAATGAAGGAATGAGAATTGAGACCAAGAAGCAAATAATAACTGAAGATATTTAATATTGGATTAAGAAAATGATATTCTTTCACGTTATCTAGCAAAATCAAATCAACACCAGGTCAATTGAATTTTAAATCCATGCCTCCCAACTATGTGCACCTATGCTGTGAGACTTAACTGCTTTTAGCTGTAAGTTCTGATGCTCATGAAAATGCTAATTTTAACGTAAGAAAATTTTTTTAAGCTAACCAAGATGTCTTCCATTTCATCTATAATGTGTTGCTTCTCACACTCAAAGGTGCTGTGTTGCATTTTTTGTTTAATTTTGGCCATTTGCAGCTCATCAGACAAGTCCAGCACCTGATCCTGGAGTTAAAAAGCAAAAAAAAAAAAAAAAATAATTTCACCAGAAATAGAAAAGATTAAATAAAAAGCACAAGAAATCTTTTATTTGCAGTTCTTAAATACAAAAGCTTTCAGTGTATTAGCCATGTCTATGTTCAATGACTTTGACAGTCATATAAAATGAGCAGTTGGCCTCGTATGTCTTTCATGCAGTTAACAAAATATGACACATCGTTTACTTAATAAAGCTCTTCCATGGATGCAAAGGAGAGTTTTTATATCTGTTTTAGACTCCACTGTGCTCTGGATTTCACTGAACAGATACAATTTTTCATTGTCACTTTAACAAAGAAAAAAAGTACACCGCTAACAGCTTCTAAGGAATCTGAAAGCAGATGCTTGATGGATGTCATTCATCACTTCAAACCTTTCATTCTGACAGAAACATGGAAGTCAGTGTCAGGCAGTAGACTGAGGATGACATTGTCAAAATAATATTCCTATGTATGAAGTTACCTACACTTCTTAACTATCGGTGACAGAAGACAAGTATAGATACAAACCTTAAATTCAGCTACACAACATTCACCTCATCCATCCATGAATCGCACACATACACACAAAATGGACCTATTCCAAATTCCTCCCAGTCTAGATACTATGCTTTCAATTTTATTTAACTTGATCTTACACTCTGAAGCTTAATAATAATAAAAGTATGAAGCGTAGAAAACATGTAAATAATAAAATGTATAGACAAAGGAGACATATATATATATACACACAAAAATCCCAAAAACTTTCTTTCCTCTCCTACCCTGCCATTGCTCTATTAGAAAAATGATGAAATGATAAAAATAAATAATAAAATAAAAAATCTGGTCTGTAATATGATAATATAGCAAGACACTAACCTCTAGAGCCTCAACTGTATTCATTGTCTCTATCTCCTTCAATGCGATTTCTGAAACAAAAAACACTTTTTATGCTAAATGCATAGAAATATTAGGTTTGTAACAAGAAACCAAACGTTCTTTGTTCAAATAACTAAACTTTTTCAACTATGCATACAATTTCATTTATCTACTGGTATTTTTGTTTTTGTCATGCCAAGCACTTTGTTAAAACAGCTTCACAAGCAACAACTTGAAACAGCAATGAGAGCTAATTAACAACTCAGTACTAACAGTATCAGCTACAAAAAAAAGAAAAAAATGCACACTAAGCTCTCTAGCCATAATTTTAAGCAAACCTTGCTTTTGAAATGCTAGATCATCCAGTTCTTCATTTCTGCGAACAATTTCAGAAACAAGGAACTGACGGTCAGAATCTGTGGCACTTAGTGCTTGCTGAAACTCCATTCGTAATTTTCTCTCTCGATTGATCCGTCCCCTTAGTTCTGCTCTGAGCCAGATGAGTTTATTCTGTTGAAAGTAACTACTGTTGATTAGTAAAATTATACACAAAGTCCATCAATCCATCTATTAGTCAATAAATAAATCACTCAGTAGCTCACAGTACTTCATAACAAATACATATGAATCCAAAGTTGATTTGATATCACATAAAAAATAGTACAAAAAAAACAATAAATGAAATGTGCAATAATTTGTGCAAGTCACAGCACGGGAACACCACAGAAAATTAACATCTTGTTGCCACCAATTCTACAATCAACAATATTATAAAAATAAACAAAATTTACAAAACTAAGAATAAGAAACTACACATCAATTCTAAAGCAACTAAAAATTAACTTAAAAATTACCACACGTTAAGCATATTACATCATATGTTAATATTATGTTCTATGTCATGTTTTATAGTACCCTCTTTCTCATAAATGTTTCCTACTAACCTTGATTTCTGTAAGCAAAAGGTTTGATGCACTAACCATTCCATTCAGACCCTTGATACCATTTAGAGGCTGCAGAAAATGGTTTCAAACAGTGAATTTTTTTTAAACAAGTTTGTCACAACTTTAGAAACGATAAACTAGCAATGCAGTGCATTAATACTGTAAATATGTTCTTTTCATGTGCATTTTCAACATAATTTATTTGCAGTGTTTGTAAATGCAAAACCTATTAGTGCATTTGGATTAGAAAAAATGACACGAATTTACACAGGCTAAACTGTTATGAAGACTATCAGGTCTTCTGGCTTGTCTAAAAGACTTACTTGACATTTGCCTGTTGCTGCATCGTGGGAAGCAACTTCCAGTAGCGTATCAATCTCTACTGCAATGTCCTCAATGAGTGTCTTAAGAAATGTAAATGCCATCTTCATTTAATAATGATGCTAATAACTACACATTTAATTGAAATTAAAAATATCAACTTTCATGACAGCTATATCAGTATTCTTACTCCAAATTATGGGATCTCAACGTGTTGAAAATGTTCAAGGTTTCAAAATTAATCTATATTATCTGCAGTCTATCTAAATACAGTAGCTTGTTCTATAAATCAAAAGTGATCTCTTTAAATACTGTAAGTGAATTCTTACCAAATGCATTTTATCCAGTTTTTCTAGCTCTGAATGGGTCACAGCAAGCTGTTCTTCAAGTCTCTTGACTCTGGATATGACAAAAAGTAATCCCTTCCTTAAAACACAATCTATTACATAAAGACAGAATTGTTTGTCTAAAAAAACAAATTGTGCTTCCTTATTATTCATTTATTTCAAAACATTATTTTTGCTCTAAAACAAAAGGAAAAATAGCGACAAAAAAATGCTGTCAAAAAAGAAGCACAAACCTGCTAATATCGTCTTCAGCCATCTGACTCTGTGAACAGTAAATGAAAAATTATCAGATCAGAAATACAGCCTGCATTGAAATACTAAATACTGACACATTAAAGAAAAAAGTATTCATTTCTGATAACTTTATGATGATTATCATAAATGTGTATATCAGCATATACACACACACATACACCTCTTTCAAGATGTATCCCTACAAAATCTAGCCTCCTTTAACTTTGACAACACAGAATAACACATTAAATAGATTCACTCTTACTCAAGCACTCTTGTGGCTGTCATCTCCAATCTTTCTCCATCTCTCTTTCTCTCTCACACACACACACAAAATACAGCAAAAGTATAAAAATACAAACAGAATGAAAACATACCAGACAGTAGACAGTCATATCTATACAACTGTAGCAAAAGCATTCTATTATTTTTGTTTGTGCATGCATGTATGTATGCATAGATATGCATGAATCTATTTATGGAAAACCTTTATAAATTAACATTAGTATGTTTATTATTAGAACTAAATATCTGTTGATAGTTTTTTTTTTTAAATAATTGGATGCAATCAGAAAGAACATGACAATGTGACAAACATATGTGCCACTTTACAAGATGCTGGTTGTTGTATCCTGCATAGCTATTCTGTATTGGCTGTGCTTGGTCTACGACTTGATAAAACAGGAGCTAAAACTTCAAGAGTACAACTGATTTTGCGAATATATGGTTGTAAACTAACGTGTGTGTGTAATTTTTAAGTTCATTTTATCACAAGTCTTCACGAGCAAATAAATATCAAAGCTATAAATATCAAAGTATGTTCATAATCTGATCTGTATTTATAGAAGTGTTTACAATAAATACTTTAATACTACAATAATCCTTTAAATAAAAATATAATAAAAACTATTAGGCAGGTTCAACAAAACCACACAGAATGCAGAGGTCTGATCACAAGCAGTTTCACTGCAATTTCAAGCAACTACTGGAAATATAAAGAGGAAATTTTCTATTGCATTCACTAAATTACTACTAAAATAAAAAAAACTGCATCACTCCAAGAGCAAATAAAAATCATTACAAAATCATAGACGGTGTGTAATCGTGGAAGGCACAGTTTCTGAAAATAATTAGCAAATCTACTGGTCAAGTGTTAGTCTAAACACCAGAAGAAAAATAAACAATGCATGAATCCAGGAAAATAAAGAATGAACAGACATAAATAGCCATGAAACTATAGCTTTGCTATACTACCGCTATACACCTTCTGAAAGCACAATGCAAGTGATGCACCAAGTGGTGGCATAGTGAAAATAACAAGAATAATAATAGTTTGACACTAAAGTGATTTAAAAACTGCTGGATGAACAAAATGCATCTTTTCTGTTCTATGGGTAAAAGCTGTTTAAATGATCTACCTGAGTCTCAAACTCCTGTCTGACTAGGTCAAGTTTTACTCTCATGTTGCTATTATCTTCTTCCAACCTGCAAGACAGTAGTTAAGTAAACAATATATACTGGTGAAATTAATTCCAAGTTTCACATTAACCAGAATAAAAGTAAGATACATGAAAAACATGCTGGTACTCAGTTCAAAACAAAAAGAAGCTTTTAAACCGACAGATGGTTAAGAGCTAAAAACTAAACTGCAGAATGCCATAACAAGTTACAGGTAAAATGAAGACATTTTCCTTTAGCTAATTTGGTTAAAGAAGTGATATGGTAGCTGTTACTAATATAAACACCGAATATTTTATTTGCAATTTTATTGAAACACAAGTCAAAGCCAAAAGTTCTGGACCTAGTATTGGAGTGGCACAAGTTTAAATAGTTCATAAACTATTTCAATTGCATATATAAAATAATCAGAAGTGGTACCCAGTCAAAAACTGGTCTGATGCTTCAAAATGATTATTTTACCTTTTTAGTTTCTTTTCCAGCATGTCTACATCTTCTTTCAGCTTCTCCTCACTGCGGCGTGCAATCTTTGAAGCAGATTTTTCCTCTGACAACTCAATCTGAAACAAAATGTCTAGCTATAGTACTCTAACGTCAGCATAATTTCACAATTTCATCAACATAGTTAACAAAAGTTTACATTTCTAACAAGAAATACTGTAATTGTAAAAATATGCATAACTTGAACACATTTAAATAGATATAACTGACCTGCTTATTTGCTTGTCAGCCACAGATAATGATAAGCAATGAATAATTTGTAGATACTGAGAGGATGAAAGTATCATAGGTCAATGCTATAATCATGAGGATGATTACCTTCAATGCCTGAATAGCTGCTTCATATTCAGCATGCTCTCGTTTGAATTTACGGTTCATTTCCTGCAAGGTGTGTGCCTCTCTGACCTTCAAAAACAAGAATCTTCTAAGGCTACTGTTGTAAATTCTTTAAAAAGCAACAAGTACTGAAGTAACGTGCTGTTGCAAACTAAATTTAAATTACAGAAAAACAGCACTTATCACACAATTTCTCCAGAATATTGAATACTGAAGTATGCACTGTGAAAAACTTCAAAAGATATACCATGAAAACATTTACACAATGTGTTGTTTTTATCTACAGTACAGATCAAATAAAACAAAAGAACTTATGGTCAGAGGTGGCTCCAGAAAATAGTGGTTTTAGGGTGCAATTGCCAATTTTTAGATATTTTGATACTTTGACATATATATATGGTAAAGATATTTCACACTTAGCAATGTGTTTTGATATAAAATCCATTTTCCTCACCTGCCCCACCAAGTCTTATGTGTCAATACCAAAAAATTCATCATGCTTATACTTTGGTCATGTGCAGGTTGATCCCTCTAAACCAACATGTCTCACATCATTGGAATCTGCATTTTCTCCCCTAATCCCTTCTATCAATATTGTACCCAAGGTGTAAATTGATCTGAAGAGATTTCCAAGTTTTCATCTTTCTTTGAATAATCCACAACTATTGGTTTATTTGAAAGTTTCTGGTGAAAATGATATGAAGGATTTTTTCATGTTTAGTCTTTACATTGCAGCAAAATACTAATAAATTTAAAAGATTGATTTTTACCTTGGCTTCATTCAGTTCTTGTTTCAGACTGTCATATCCCTTACTGAGCCCATTCCGTTCCTGGAGAAAATTGTTTTAATTGTGTCTTGTCTGACTTCAAAAACAGGCTAATTATAAATATACAAATCTTTACAAATAGCAGAACATTCTATCTTACCTTTCTGATTCTACATCACCATGCACATGATGTCCATAAACCAATATATAGTCAAATAACAAATATAGTCAAGAATATTTCTTTTTTTTTAAAAAAAAGGCTTTAAAAATCCCTTTTTTTGTTTTTTTGTTTTTTTTACCTCATAAAGCTTCTGTTTGTAAAGCTCAGTTTCTTCTTTGGCAGCCTTTTCACGGTGCTGAAGTTCAACAACTCTTTGTCTGAAGTCCTGAAAACACATTTAACTATGTGACTTTTTCCACTTACCTTCTAAACATAGCGTCTCAAGGCAAGTGCTCTAACCCTCTCTCCTCCCACACACACCTATCATATGGTATCAAACTATGAGCTCACAAATAGTAGTAGGGAAAGAGGGTGTCAAAATGGTGTACAAAAAGATTTTGCCCAATCAGTAAAATGTTTCTTACCAACACTCAAGCAGGTAACTTTTACTGCAAAATATCAACTAATTTTTACAATAAGCAATGTATCTAAAGATAATTCAAGCAGCTTACATGTATTTTAGCTGATGATTCAGATAGTTGTGCTGCCAGTTCAGCTTTGACTGTACTAAGTTCCTTCAGTTCACTCTGAAAATCACACAAATAAGATCCAGTGCAGACATATATTCTGAGTAATTTTATACAACAATTTGCATACTTAAAATGATAAAACTATGTGCTGCTACCAAACAATAGAAGAGCTAAAATAAAATCATAGCCAATATATTAAAGTACTTCTATACCACAAGAAAATTATAATATTAGGCTTTATTTTTAAGTCTGAACTTTAAGTGCTCTTGAAAATGTTCAGGCCTTCTAGCCATGAGCAAATATAAATGAATGAGGATAGTACACTGAGAAAATATTTACATGCTTACAGTTATGAAGATTTCTTCTCTACAAAAATCCTTCTATAATGACTTCTCCATTAGCACTGCTTAACAGAATAAGATATTTTCTTCCTGTCTAGTAGCCTTGCTTAGTTTAATTTTCATTACAAATATTGTCAGTCACCATCAGTGTTCCAGTGCATGCTCAATGCAACTTTCTAAAGGTACAAACAGAAGTGAAAATGATAGCTAGATTTCCAGACCTGTAACTGTGCTGCCTGGCCTTGTGCTAGACGATGTGCAGCATCTGCTGCAGACAGCTCATCTTCCAGTTTATGCTTGCCTTCAGATAAGCCTGCTACTCGATTGCGCAAGGAATGTAGTTCATTTTCATACTGCCATGAATGTTGAAAACATTTTTGAGGAATAGCTTGATACTAATACCAAAGTAAAATAAAATGTTGAGAGCGAATTCTCTTTTGAAGACTTACTAGATGACATAACCATAGGAGATAAAGGATTAAATCTCCTCGTTGAAAAGTTATCTCCCTGACAGTGAGGTAGCACATGCCTGGCGAGCAGAGCACTCCACTAGTCAGGTGAGCAACTGCTCTCTAACAGCATAAAGGTGCAACATAAGGCAATACATCAGTTTTTCTCAACCCATTCTCTACCCAAAGAGCGAAGAGCTCGGACTGGATTCTGCAGGCAAACTGGCTAACTGGAAAGAATGAACCACAAAGCTGATGAGGCATCCAGGCAACAAACAGCTAGAAAAGCCTGGGTGTTATCCCTGACTTGTTGGAACTGCTGAAAAAGAATGAATTTCAGAGACCCTTGCTGCGGCGGCCAGGACCAACAGGAAAACTGACTTTTCCGTGATCCTGCTAAATGACACTACTGACCAAGGCTCATAGGTCTTGGAGTTTACAAACATCAAGACCCAGGCCAGGTTCCATGTGAGAAAAAGAATGGGTGGCAGGCCATTCTCAAGAGCTGGCAAATCCAAAAACTATGTTACGAACCAGCATGCTGTCAGAAAAAGGATGACAGCATTGCTCTATAGCCTAAAAATGCTCATGGGAGCCAGCTGTCTATCATGGAACAGTCACAAAAGCATGAAATTCACAGGTAGGCATCTGAGACCGTCATCAGGTGGATAACATACTCCTTGCCCTCAAACACTCTAGAATGTAGGCCCAGCACATGAGCTTGAATCTGTCACTGGAGGGAAGGTGCTAAGAGGTCTTTCTTCTAGATACCATGATCCCTCACCTTGAAGAAAGGGAGGAATAAGTGGACACCTCCTCCCATCCTGTTGGCACCAGTGTCAGTCTAAAAAAAAATTTTTTTGAAAGTAAATTGTCTTTCTTTGTGACTTAACAATATGACATGATGTCAAGGCCCTCCCGACCTCCCAATTGTTTGGGTAGAGTGTCAATAAAAAAACAAACTGATGTATTGGCCTTGCCTTGACACCTGTTTTTAAAAATTTTGGCCAGTTAATTAAACCATAGGTATTCTTGAAGAAAACTATTCAACACATCTTTACCTTCTCTGCTATGGTGCGTGTGTCTCTTAGGTCTCGTTCCAAATCCATGCGTACTGACTTTAATTCATTCACCTCAATATCTTTGAGTCGAATTTGCTCATCTTGTGCTGCACGTACAGCCTGTTTAAAATTTACGTCTGAATGGTGAAGACATTCAAAGCCTTTTGGAAATTTAAACTCTAACAAAAGAAAGAAAACATTTGATTTCTTACAGAATATTCTTAAAATTTATTTTTTTAAAAATGCATTCAAGTTGCAGAAGAACTGTTATTATTGTTGATAAAAAAAGTGTTTAATTTTATACATTATAACACTATAGGCAGTCTTTGTCAACTTTGACAATGTTTCGTACCATAATGATCCTTTACAAAGTAGATTTTTCTACTATAATTAATTTTGAAATACATAATGAATACCTATTAGCATGACAGATTTTTAGCTATAAAGCTGTAATTCTGCATCTGAACAGCATAATTAAGGCAAGAGAGAACTACTGAGAAAGACCTAAAAGGATACTAAGCGGGGCAGTGACTAATTCTCTTTTCAGTCCATCTAACTGCTGTGAGCATCATAATGAGGGCAAGCTAGAACTAAAACAAACTGATAAAGGAAACTAACCAGGGCATCGGCCAGTTCTCTTTTCAATCCATCTAGCTGCATCTGTGCATAACCACCATGATGCCTTTGGTTCTCCATTTCTTTTATCAGCTGCTCATTGCGTTGCATTATCTGGGTAGATCCATGTTTTGTTCTGTCTAGATCTCGTTCTAGCTGCTTCACTTTAGCTTTCCATCTGACAAAAAAGGAAGGTTGTGAAAACCAGAAAGTTGAAAATTTATCAAAACTTTTTCATATAAATTACCTCATCTGGTGCTACAATGTTGTTACTAATATGCCTGATTCAGCATCAATTTTTACATCTTTAAAAGTCTTAAAATGTCAATTCAAAGTTCCAAAAATATGTTATTTCTATATGAAGTACTCTGCTATGACTGGAAATACACTTATAAATAAAGAAAAACCCTTAAATATATGTATATATATATATTTAAACTCACTGCCTAACTGCCTCTTGAGCACGGCCTTTAAATTCATCCTTCTTTTTCTCTGACTCTTGAAGAGCTAGCTGTGTACTACGAAGCTCGTGCGATGTTTTTTCCAAATCTTTGGTCACTTCTGTTAGTCTTTTGGTGACATCTTCAAACTGCTGAGTGATAAATGCTTTCTGCCGCTCTGTGTCTTCTAAGTTGTCACTTGTAGTCTTCAACTGAGTAATAACCTTGGCTGCTTGCTTCTCTCGGTTTTCTAGGTCTTTTGATAAAGTCTATTGGATCATAAAAGCCAAAATGGGATGGTAATTTGCAAAATATAAAAGTCGGCTGAAAAAATTTGAAAATGGCCAGTAAAACTTCTTACATGAATTAGAAATATGAAAGAAAGAAAACTGTTTGCTTCAGTTTATACTGCAGTCTCGTGGCTCAGTTTCCATCGTGCATTCTGTACCTGGGAGTCAAACCTCACTATTTGTATGTATCTTATTCCAGAAAATGATTCAGATAAATAATAATCAGAATCCTGTTTCCATTATTCATGTGGAAATGGGAAAGTGTATGATTTCGATCTCATATAAGAAATAATTAACTCTTAAGTTTAACAAGTAGTTTTGCATGTGTTATAGCATACTCAACAAACAAACACACACACGCAACCTATTTTCCCTAAAAACATTTATGTGTTTTATAAGAGCTATATATCAAATGATCAAAATTTTTCAGCATAACAGAACCAACAATTAATTTCTAATAAACCATTAAATCAAATCAAGCCAGTGGAAGGGACTGGAATATGTGGGTAAAGGCAAAGGTAGCAATCTTTTTAAGGCACGTGATGCAACAAAAAAAAAAAAACACCATCAAATACATCAGAGGTTTAGATTCATTTCACAAACTGACAAAGTTGCATGATGGTTTTATGATGAACACACACTTGTCTCCCGAAATGTTCAAGAATCCACTCTTCATGTCACTATACAAATGCACACAATGCACACTTGATTTTTTTAAAACAAATCAGGCCAAGCAAGCCAGCAATAATCAACAAGATATACTTCACCTCAATGTGGTCAGACAGTTGTGCCCTTTGACGCTCACTCTTCTCTAATGCCCTTCTTAATGATTCCATTTCAGATATGGCACCAACAGAACGTGTCAGCTGCCCACGCAATTCCCGAATCTCATTTTCAAAATTGCGATCTCTGGTCTCTTCAACTAAAAGCAAGACACAGACCACACAGACATTGTTAAAAAAATACATAAAAATAAAGAAATGAATTACTGCATCAATAGACTTAATATTTAAGATAAGAAACTATATTATTCTTTAAATATATGTATTTACTTCCTACCTGCTCTTCGTTTCCTTTCCTCTTTCATATCTTCTTCAAAGCGAGCTTCATCAAAATATGACTTAAGTTTATGTCTGTCTCTTTCTGCACGTGACAGCTGAGCTCTCAGCTCTTCTACCTGTAAACAACAAAACACTCTTCTTTATATGCTACTGTTCAATTAAAGATTATCATCAAAATTCTAACCTTATTCTGACTGCATACATCTAAAACTTTGTAAACCATGTGATAAAAAGTCTCAAACATTTAAAAAGAAAAGTAAAACTGTTTTACCTGATTCTGAAGTGCTGTTCTACTTCCCTCACTCTGATCCAGTCGACGGCGAACACCATCTAATTCTGACTCCAGCTTGTAGCGATTAGATTCTGCTTGTAAGTAATGACTCCGAAGACGTTCTTCAGCAGGTTGAGAACAAACTTGGTGTATTGCCTGAAGACAGAACAAAATTCATTTGTAAGACTCTCCATTGTCCCAATAGCTGTTCTCATGGAAATGTGCAAAATGCACAGATCTAGCTGGAACATAACTTAAGGAAAATGTTGAAAATGTTTGTGGTATTTAAGTATAATTTTACTTTATTATTCAGTCATTTACAGGTTGGCCTTTAAATATTTTCTCACCTGCTTAAGTTCAGAGGACAGAGAAGTAAGGTCATCTTGACGATCTGCCAAACGTCTCTCTGCTTGAATTTCATTCTGTATAGCTGCTAGTCGCTGTTCTACTCTAGATGAAAGCTTCATAAGGGATAAAATATTTGTCATTTATTAATTACTCAGATAAGGTACAGCTTTACAATATCTGCAAAAGTGATTAAAGTTACTTCAACTTTTACATTTAAAAATCATGATGCTTTAAGTAGCTATAATTCCCTAGATACTGACAATTTGCTGCATAATCCTGACTGCCATGGCATTAAATGTTATGAAGACAGGTACCTATGCTCAACAGCTGGGTCAACAGGATGAAATTTGCTATGCCACACAGGAATCAAAATGACATGCTCCCAGTTCAGACACTAGTGCTCTAACCACTAACCATCTGCTTCCCCAATTAATAACAATTTAAAAACAAGTGCTTGCATAACCATTACATATACACTGGAAGGTGAGTACTTACTGGGTCTGAAGACTGTCTCTGAAGATTGCTGCCAATGTCTCGCACATTTCTTCGTACATCTAGATCTCCCCTGAGTGGAAAGATACAAATATAAAGCTTAGCATTAATAACAAGCAGGACTAGAATGAAATGTGTGTTCACAAACAACAAATAATAGTAACTAGGTATCCATGTGATTTATGGTTCTCGATGCCTGTGCACATCTAAGGATATGCATATGTAATTCAGTAGAATGGGAGATGGTAAACTGTAGTTCCAGTTTCAGAGGTAAACCCTAAACAAATATCCCTATATTCACCATCATTTGAAGAAGTTACATCCACCAGAGACAGATAGAAATTCTACTGAAAGATGGTGTCAGAGTGTACAAAATATCACCATATTCACTATCTATTGAAGAGGTCATGCTTCATCCCAGCTAAAATTCTACTGAAAAAATGAAGTGTCAGTGAACATTCAGCAAACCAACAGAAACATATATTCTGCAAACACTGAAAATAAAAAATAAACCATGATAGTAATAATTCTATATCTGAAGAAAGGAATCCTGAATTTTAAAAATTTATTTAGGTTTAAATACATACCTATCTCTTCGGTCAATTTCCCGATTCAAGTTCTCCTCAAGACGCAACTGGTCTGCAGAAAGATCACGAACATTTTGATGCAACCCATGCAGCTCTTTGTTCATGTCATCTGCAAAGCGCACTGAGGACTTCTTTCTTCTTCGACGAGGTCCACCTGATGGTGAACCGTTATATTCTGTATCACTCTGTGGAAAAGTTTGTTCATTCAGATCACAATTTTGTATTCAAAAATAAGCTTGTTGTGTCAAACATGACACATATATGTCTTTTAATGATATGTTAATATATAACAAAGAAATTTTGTCAGATTCACTGTATAAGCTATTCAAATCTGTTGCTGCTCTCAAATTTCCACATGTCTAGCTATGTACTGGTCATATTATTTTAAAAAACCTTAATGTGATGGCCATATTGTAATGAAATTATGCCCTTATGGTAAATTTTAGTGACCATCCTACAAACATTTTCTATATTCAACTGACTCCAAAATATCAGCTTGTCCAGTCATCTTTGACTTTACGTCTTTTTCATGCTTTTCTTTCTTTTCTTTTTTTTAAACCATGTACACAGAAAGATGTTGAAGCTAAGGAGTAAAGTTATCAAAAAGGTAACAATGGAACATCCTTCTCTCTGATTTGCAATAGTAAACATTTGAACATTTGGTCAAATGCATAGATGCTGCTTGTCAGCATTAATAAGATTAGTAAAATTCATATTTTGTGAGTTAATATTTCATGGGTTGATGTTATGTGCTTTCTTGATTTAGCTACATCCTGTCAAGAAATGTCACAGAAAAATTTTATAAAATAAAATTATTTCATTCATGCTTCATTATGTTTACCACTTGATAATTTACAACTTCTGATTCCTAACTAATGTATTAAAATATTATTCTCTTAAATGTATGAAAAGATGAGGAAAGATCCTTGTTATGAAAGCTATGAAACTGCAATGCATTGTTTCACAGAAGAGCAATAGTAAACATACCAAATTAATTTCAAAATACCTACTCCATAGGATCTGTCAAGTTGTGATCCTCTAACTTTCTCTTCTTGGAGATCCTCCAGAGTGCGATCCAGATCACCACGTATCTAACGCAAAGAAAGATTTATTCTCAAAGGCTGTGGATATGTCAATAATAATAGCAAACATATGTCACATTATCAGATTATTTTATTGTTAAAAGAAATTATTACTTCCATCACGGAGAAAATTTAGAAATTATTGTGTTTTGTCATCCAAAGACAAGTTAAATATCTAATATCTATCTAGAAGTTTTCAAAATAAAAGTGACATAAGTGTCCCTGATGTAATATCCCATGATTGATTTGTACTATCTGGGAGAGCTAATGATCTTTAAATGATCTTCTGAGTAAAACTTTATATAATTATTACTCTACACACACTATTTAAATCACCTAACTTACCCTGTCATTGGATGATCTTTGCACCCTTCCTACGTCTCTGTAGGAATCAAGCATGCGATCCAGAGTTTTCAAATTCCGCGTGGTATCCTGCATTAAAGCAACAAAACAATAGAAACTAGAATTCAACATTTTGTTATTAATATTAGATTAGTTCCTGCAATTCACTATGCTAAGCAAGAAACATTACTTTTTGTCACACTTGTTTTTAAATAAGCTAACGCTTTTCAGTTTAGCTTTTAAGCATGTGACTTTACTTTAAATTTGGGAAATGATTATTTAAAAAAAAAAAATAACATAAGTGCATATGCAGCCTCAAATTAATTTTATGTTGCTGTACTTTTTAGCAGTCCTTATGTCAAATAAAGTAAAAAAAAAAATGTATTTATGACATTAAAAAGTGACTGTAACTGGGAAATTTAACAAGAACTGGGGAAACTGCTTTTAAAAAATATAATATTTTGTGCCTTTGTGTAAAAACAACTAAAAGAAAATTTGTAGTGCTGACATGGAAAGCACATTTCCGTGAAAAGTCAATGTCGTTATGAAGTTCTCAAGAGGTAACTTTCTACCAAATGCCTTTAAAGATAATCTAAATCTTAAAAATGAAAGAAAATGAATCCCATTTTGCCACACTGGCATTGTACTAGTGACAAACATTGGTACTTTTTCTTCATAAAAGAGTTCTGAAATTATTTGTCAGCAAGTTTTAAGACATATACGCAAAAGAACTATATAACCAAGGGCCGCTTCCATTATGCACACAATACAGTCATTTGCCCAACCCCTTTCACACTATGGAAGCACTCCTTAACACAGCCTTTAGAATGTTGGCACTGCTATTGAAATTATGAATGATTCTGGCCCCATTAAATGCTTCTCTGCCCTAGTATTGACAGTTGAAGTGCAAAGGTCAAAGGTCTTGCTACATTTTAAGAAAATTTTTTTTTTCATAATACTGACATGGACAGCCTGATAAAAAAAAAACCAATGTTTATATGTAGATAAATATGTACATGCACACTTGAAAATACTGTGACTGCATGAACATACACACATAAATTTCACATTAGTAACTTATTATTAAACAACTTAGTTATCAAAACAATGATGCTCATACCTTCAGATTAGAAGTAAGTCGGTACATTCTGTCATCATCATCTCCAGAATGATGGCGACCTCGAGATCCATGATAATACTCATCACTTTCCGTACTTGATGATGTGTATCTTCCTCCATTCGCCATGATAATTTTTCCTCTTTATATTAGATAATCCAAGCCATTCTTTTGTACTACAAAAACTCTGAGTATTTGTGTTGAATTATTTTTCCTAAATATGGAGTGCTCTTAAGACATTACTGTCTTCTTCCAATACCACTGGAACCCAAGATTCTAACAGTTACATTTATATTACAGACAGATCACTTTTTAAACAGTGTTATTAGCTCAAACAACTAAATGGTGCTTCTGAGATAATAATATACACAAAAGCATAAATCAGCAGCATTTCGATTGAAAAAAACACATAATAGTACATAATTCACATAACAGCACCCCAAATCATAAAAAAGAAATTTACAAAGAGGATGCAGAAACATAATTTGGTATGGGAGGTCTGAAATTGTAAGAGTTTAGGTCTAGGTCTGAGGTCTTTATGCATTTGAAAATAAACCAAAAACAATATGAAACATTGACATCAGGAATCAAGATCATGGCAATATTCACATATGATTAACAACCCCCCACACACACCACCACCACCACCACCAGATTATGATATCTAGGAAAACTTTATCTCTCTCTCACACACACAAAATACTAAAAAAAAAAATTGTCGAATAGCTATATATGGCATAATATATATACCTTTCTCTATAACACATAAGCCATTATTTAAATATGGATACAAACATTTAGTACATAACGCACTGTGTAACCACAACTAAATTTCGATCAAGTTGAGTGTAAGAGTACTGCACTTTCTAATATAAATTAATCACCAATTCACTCTCGCCTGATTTCTTCTTCTTATTTTTATTAATCGATCATGGATATTGTTTGAAACTGTAAAGTCGGATCATTCCTACTTTCATGTATATTATAACATTTACCTTTAAGACAGTTACTTCAGAATATCAGTAAAGTTGTTGTGTATACATCCTGGAAACAAGTACTCCACAGACACGAAAGTCTTGTTTGGAACTGATCGAAATCCTTCCAGCTCAATGAACAGCTCGATTGGCTGTGATCTCAAGCTCGTCCAGACATGTCATTCTTCTGAAATATTGCGATGTACAGGGCCATTGAAAAATGGATCTAAATCACGTTCTTTAAGATATCTGATCAATGCACTTACTGTCAGAGAATAAACAACCACAATGAGTTGGATTTTTTTTGTTTCCGACGATTACGATCTTTCATAATTGTTTGTTTCTATTGTCGTCTGCTCTGATTCCAGCCGAGCATAAAATGGATGTCGTGTGCAAATAATAGCAGTCGAAATGGAACTGTTTTAGCCGTAAGGACTACATGAAGAAATTTTGAGGCTTATTTTGTATTTACATCTAATTTACCTAAATAAAAGTTTATTTATATTAGAAGTGATCAGACTTCTGAAACTTGGATCTTGTCTGAACTTGTCAATTGAAAACGGCGCCTTTTGGTTTTCGTGTGTATTCAGCAGAATTGAAACAAGAATTGGATTGTCATATAATATAAATCAATAAAATATCGATAAGGCTATACACAAGTAAAGATAAATAAAATAATTAATATGTAAGGTGATATGGGTTCCACAGCCGCACACGGAAAAACACTTTAAATAATATAGATTAAAAGTGACTGTCTTCCATCGGCTCCTCGGTAGTATAGTGGTTAGTATCCCCGCCTGTCACGCGGGAGACCGGGGTTCAATTCCCCGCCGGGGAGGATATTTTTTTTTTTCCCCCCCTGTCTTCTAATTCCGATTTGTTTAAAGCTGAACCACAAGAGGATGGTCAAAACACTGGAAAGAAGAGCTTGGAGAGCAGAAAGCGAATCTGAAATCTGAATCTGTAAAAACCTTGACTAGTTGATAGGATGTTTCTCATCATTACATAGTCTAAATATAAACTAGAACTAGAACAAGTGATGTAGCAGAGGGCCTGAAAGCAGGCCAATCTGTCTTAGTCAGGCTCCACCCACCATATCCACTACCTACCCACTATTTAATCCTTTAAATGTGCGGTGAAAACACACCTCTTCCGCAAACATCACTCCTAAGAACCTTTCCCATAATGCTAGTCCTTTTTACATCCTTCCTTTTGCAATATCATGTTAATCTCAGCTTTTGTTCTTGTTATTTGGTTTCTCTTTGTGTTTTTTGTACTGTATTTGATTTTATTCTTTATTTAGTACAGTTGTTTATTCTTTTATAACTCATGTTATTATTTTGTTTTCCTGTCCCTCATATGCTGTCCATATTTTGTTTTTGTTCTTAAGCGCTAAGAGCATGCTCCTTAGGAGTGTGAGTATGCGCTTTAAAAATTTTGCATTTATTATTATTATAAGAATTATTATCCTGCTCCAGAGTAGTTAAAAATTGTAAAATTATGGGAAGGTGATCACTGCCACACAGATCATCATGAATAAAAGCAACTATTAAACAAGAATACCATTTTATTGCACAAGCTCACCAGAATATTAACTTTCTGATCTGGTTCCATAAAACTTAAGTTCTACCTCTACATATGTATACAAAATGACTGAACAGGCATTCGCAAAAATCTGGGTGGTAACAAACTGATAGTACCTGTATACAGTGCAGCTCTAAAGTCTGCCTCAATGCACACTCTCAATCATATATTACTATCCACAGGCAACAAATCTAGTCAGCAAAACATATATAGGTACCTTAGGAAATTAACATTTTTGTTAAAATACAGCACATGTACTATTAAGTGAGCATTCATTAAAAAAAAAAAAAATGACATACTTAACGCAAATAAAACAAAACTTATTCTTCATCTTACTTTTCAAAAGTTTTTGCTTGGTCAGCCGTCATACAATCCCAAAGCATCAAGTTAAACTTCTTTCCACAAATGTAAGGATTTACATATTTACTATGCACTACTATGCGCTATGGCTAAATAAATTATGTTAAACCATGTTTTAATTTTCTTTCCTTGTTAACTCTTCATGGTTCCAAACAGGCATCTATTTCTTGGCAATAATTCTGCTGCAAAACGGTGTCGAAAATAGTTGTACACTTCAGTGGCACGAGCAAAGGACATTTTACCCTTTCTCTGAATATCAGCAACAGAACTGCAGACACAAACAATAATAATAATTAAAAAATGATACAAGTTTAAAATTATCTGTACTATTGTACTTCAGTATTTTTATTGACTGTTACTGAACTTTGTCTAACACATTTTTACAGCAGTATAGCAGAGAGTTTACTAGAGATTTGAAGAACTTTTCTCACTTGTTGCACTGCTATATGAGAAGGGGAAAAACACGTAAAAAAAAAAAAATCGATACATTCAGAAGAAAAGGGAAAGGATCATAAAAATGTTTTTGGTGGGCATGTTGATAAGCTTGTGAATACAAGCTGAAGAAATGTTTGATATCAAAGAATGAAAGTCTCATTTTATGGAATGATCTGAAAAACATACACATTTTGTGAAAAATAGCTGACTTAAATACATGAATTTAAGGATGTAGAAAGACTTTACCAAATGGCAACGTCATAAATTGAAGTAAGATGAATTTAAACCTGACCTTTGAAAAAACTTTTGAATGGTGTTGAAGTTATAGCAAATGTTGAGGGCATGTGTCACTGTCAGCAGTGGTACTGACATGTAGAAGTTGATCATCTGTGATCAAAACAACCAATCAACAATAAACTAGCAATTACAATAGCTGTAATACTATCTGATGCAAACAACAATCTTATATCAAATTCTGGGATAAAATAACTTCCTACCTGCAGCTTCTGAGTTAAAAGGCTGACTGGCACCATTATTGCCATTTCTCTCTGGGTCTCTGCATTAGCCAGTTTGCTAACAGAGTAGCTGTTTCCCCTGATAACACCACCAAAACTTTTTGGATTAGATAAGGTGCAAGCTTACATATCTGTATACATGTGTGTGCATGAGTGCATGTATATATTTTAAGTTCAAAGCTGAGAATGAGATATTTTATAAAAGTTATCTATCTTATCTTGGAACTAGGAGGAATAATTTGATTAAATTCACCCTCCACCCCTTACCCCATGCTAAAAACAAAACACACACACACACACACATAAACTTCTACCTTGGTTATCAGTGAAGAAAACCCGCACTGATGTTTGGTTAAGTTGTGACAAAACAGAATCCAAATACTTGCTGTGGTGTCTGCACAAAAGAGAATCTAAGAATAATGTTTTAAACCAATAAGGCCTCAGAAAAGTATGAGAATAATGCACAACTAAACCAGTTTTTTGAACACAAGAAAATGTTATATTTTTGGCTTCAACATATCAAACATTTGTGCAACCAAGCACATGAAAGCATCTACACATTCCCACCCCAACACAAACTCTACAATGTATCTCTCTCACAATTTTTCAGTCTTATGCAAGTGTGTGTATGCACACACATTGTAGCAATGTACTCTGTTGATTTTACAAACTTACATTACTTACTGATTTCTAGATGTGTTTTCTTCACCGGATTTGACACGGTCTTTCTCCACAATCAGAATGCAACGATCATACAGCAACTGCATTTGCCGCAGACGATCACAAAGTTTGCTGCGGTTAGCACTATTGATCAAACCTGTGACATGAAGTTACCGTAATATAAAGGACATGGATGGCATTAAACACCATAAGCACTAAAAAAGCTTTCTTTGTGATAAAATACCTGTAGCACTACCAATACCAAGCAGTTAAGATACTCAAGAGGGATTTTTATTACTGTTCAAACATGAAAAAGAAAAATGTTTGTAATTACAACTTCTTGTAACTATTTCTTACTCTTTCCATTATCACAAATTTTAAAGTAATTTATTACAAAGAATGCAAACCTGATGCCTATAACATAAACTACACAAATAATGTTTAACCTATCTTGGCAGAAACCTCACCTGACCAGCTAAATCGCTCAACACCCATTCGGTTGCTGAGAATATAGTCACAAGCTTTGAGTTGAAAGGTACAGACATAAAGATTGTGTTGCAGACGCAGAGCTGACACAACATCCTGTGCACCACATACTTCTCTTGAATCAATGAGAATCACCACCTTCCCACGCTCTTTGTTCATCTATGGACAATGCAACCATAGCCAAAGTTATTTAATAATTGTACTATAAAATTTAATAAACACTTATTCTTACTTGTATTATCTCTGATAAAAGAAGCTAGATTTCTGTATGACTGATGGCGCTTGATGATGATGATGGCGCTTACAACAATAACAGAATTTCTTATATAAATGAGCCTTTAATGAAAGAGTAATGAGGTGACATTTCATTTTTCTTGTGCAAATAAGTGAAAACTCACAAGGGAGGTAAACTGAGCAGTGTTCTCTTGAGGCTGATCATTGGTGTCCTCTCCTTTATGATGAAGTAGGTCATCATCTGAGATACAGCTATCAGCAGACGTCAGCCTGGACTCCGTCTTCTTCACAGAATCTGATATGTCATTGTTTGGTAGGTCACATTCAGAAGCACTTGCTCCTCTAAACTCCATGACTTTTCTTTTAACACTAGCTGAACCTTTGGCATCCGTATAATCCAGTTCGTTTCTATCATTTTTATCAGGTTTTAAAAAATGTCCTGTGCTTAGCCACTTTTTGGATAAATCTAGTTTTTGAGACAGACCATGAGCAGCAACTGATTCTGATCTTTTTTCTACTCGATGTGCTGAGTGCTGGTGTTGAAAAGTCATACTCTGCTCGCAAGTGTCATAGTTATGCTTGTGAATTGTCTTCTCTCCTATTCTAGAAGTGACCTCTGTACTCTTCCCCTTCTGCAGCAGTGTTTCTGTTGGAAAATCCTCTACCCACCAGTCTTTTTCAGTCAAACAAGAGTCTGGTTCTGAAGCTTGTTGCTGGCAGTTAAAACCCTGGCTGCACTTTGTGTCCAAATTTCTTCTAGTCTCACTCTTTGCACAAAGTTTCTGATGGGAAATCTGGTCATCTAGATCTTCTTCGTTACAGATATTTGAAGGGGACTGCTTAAGAACAGACAAATCAGTGTTGTCATCACTGCTAGACAGCAATGCTTTGATGCTCCGAGATGTCTTTAGTTCTGGTGTCACCTGACTGGGTGACAGTCTTTCAGTCTTTTCTTCTTCATCAGAAGAGTCGACTATTTGTCTGACTCTCTTTCTTCCCTTGACTGGTCTAGAATTTACAGCTTTCCTTCTCTTGACCCCAGTTTTCAGGGGTCTCCTGTTGATGACCGTTAGGTCATAGTCCTCGTCTTCAGTTTCATCCACATTATCTGTGATTAGATGAAAATTCTTTATAACCTTCTAAATACTCCATGTGCATGGATAAAAAAGTGGAACTGGAAAAGAGCGAAGTTGAGAGATAACTAAAGATAGATAAAATAATTGAAGATTATACCCTTACAACATCTTGACAATGCTGTAAAAATTGACATTTAAAGAAGACGAATCAAACGATAATGGGGAGAACACTTTTCCAATTACCTTTATCCTCTTCCTCCTCCTCACTACCTACACAAAAGCTGTCTTTTTCATATTGTGACTCGTCTGTGTCTACAGCATGGGGCTGTGAAAAGACATCAAGCACCGCATGATTGTACTGCAGGCGAAAGCGACCAGTATTTGACTTTACATCCTGAAATGATGGACTTCGCACAGATTTGAGGTACACTGCTTGCATGTCTGAAACCATGAAGTAGGAGAAAATGCACATTTTACCTCATGTAAAGACATTTCAAATGTGATTACAATGCCAACAAAGAAAAGAAATATTATCATTATTACAAAATAAAGAGAAGTACAGCTTTGTGCAAAATAAAATTTATTTGAAGAGATTTGTCTCTTGTACTGATTCTAATTGCTTTTAGCACTATTTATATATAAGATGCTTAAAACTGTACGTGCATGTGCATATACCTAGATATATGTGGGTGGGTGTAAGGTGCATGTGTAAGTGGGATATGTATATTAATGTGCATGTATATATGCGTAAGTGTAAGCAAGAGAATGTCAGCAAGTGAGAAGTACATAGATGAAAGGGACTGAATCTAATTAATCCACAGCTGGCAAGTGATTCAGGGTAAGTGCTATTATACTATGCTATTATGTTATTATATTATACTATAAAACTATTATATTATACTATAAACAAATAATTGGAGATTTGCTGTGTGCTTCTCTTATTTCACTCTAGAATGAAGCAGGAAATGCAGTTGTATACCTGTGTGTGAAGTTTGGGTTAACTGTGTATCGTTGTCTATGAAGCTGTTTTCCATGACGTCAAGATTGTCTTCCTCCTCATCTGTAGACACTTCTACATCGTCTGACAACTCTGCTTCATCATCAAGAAATAGACACCTTTTCTGGAAACAAAAATAAAATTTTGAGAGTAAATACTCTTTCTTCAAGACTTACCAGATAACATAACCATAAGAGATAAAGGGTTATATCAGCTCTTTAACCATCGAAAAGTTGTCTCCTGACAGTGAGCTAGCATGTGCCTGGTGTGCAAAGTACTCCAATGTCGGGTGAACAACTGCCCTCTAACAGTGTAAAAGGCCAAATGCAAGGCCAACAGACTATTTTTTTCGACTGAGACTCTACCCAAACAGTGGGGAGGTCGGAAGGGCCTTGACACCATGTTACCTGGTAAGTCTCGAAGAAAGAGCATTTACTCTCACAGTTTTATTTCTTATTTGATGTGACCATAGGAGAATAAAGATACGGTAGTGAGAGGAAACAAACAACCATCTAAGCATCTTGTTATGCCTTTGCGAATGGCCGCAACAGTGTTAGAGAAGCAGCGTGTGCAAGAAAATGTCTCTAACCAAAAAAAAAAAAACCCAAAATACATTAGCCAATTGTTGACTAAAGTCCGACAAGGCAACATTACAACCAAAGGCAAGGCTAAACTAAAATGACTCCTTAGGCTTACTTTATGCTTTTTCTTTTTCTGCTGTTCCTTCTTGTTCATCTGTGCAGAAAATCTTTTAGCTGGTAATTTAAAACTGACACCCTTTTCTGAAAGAGACATTATGATATTGTTTTAGAGACATTTCAAAAAGTGTTTTAATAGTGAAACATTCATCACATGTTATACTTGTGTTTCTTTATTCTCAAGTGTATGAGGAAAAAACATCTGGAATGCTGCTGATATTAGTCTTTTTCCTAAATAGGATCATTCTCAATAAAATTCTTGAAGCAAAAGCACATGCTCCACACTGAAGACTAGAGATGATGAAACTGTAACTTTTGCTTTAACTCAAAGTTTTCCCTGCATAGGTGGCCACGTATCTGTACCTATATGGTAGCTCTTTTGCTCACAGAGAGAGACTACTATTTACATTTTTTGTGCCAGTATTAGCAACATGAAATCTGAAAAAAAAAAAAAAAAAATAGTTACTCTAGCTGAATCATTTCCAAACAGGTTATGTACCTTAGACGTCAAAGGAAGTGACTTTTACAGGAAGTTTCCTAAATTTTCCAAACACAACCCACCTTTCACTGCAAACATGGTGGCAAGTTGACACACACCAAGTACTTTACACATTCACATTTTTTATCATTATGGAGCCTGTTAAATGTAATATAGGTATTTTTCATCACCGTGAGTAATGTTCATTCATTTCTACTTGGTGTGACCTTTAAATCTACTGCTTGCAGAACAAGACTAAAGGGAAATGACATAGTCTGTGTTCCCTTTCTGAAAATTTTTTTACCTCATTCTGTTTGGATTTACAAAAAAGTGTACTTTCAAGATGGTTTCAGGTAGGAGTAGTTGTGAATGAGTTAAAGGCAGAAGTAGCTAAGTAAGCTGTTCAAGATGGACATACAGATTACATACTTTTGCAAAATTCTTGCACCATATTGTTCAATTTGTTCTACTGCACATGCTTTTTGCATTTTACTCACTACAACTTTAACTTACCTGTCGCATGACTAGCATCTAGATCAGACGTTCCAGGTGACAAGAGCTGTAGAGCCCTTGATCTTTGTCTAACTATTACAAAGTCTTCAAAATCGCTCTCACTATCTGGAAAAAGGTAGAAATTTGTCACAGAAGATCAATGAACTGATCTGTAATAACAGGATTCTAATGATGATGGCAGAGCATTTTAAAAAATTCTAAGCAACATCCCTTCAACCCTGATAGTAGGATTAGTAACAGTTTATTTTTAACCTGTCAGCAGTGTTTAGTTAAAACAATTCATATACATGGATGAAAAACAGGTTCTTCAATTTTGGGAAGTAAATAAAATTTGTCTTCTACCTGCTATTCTATATTTAAAGGCTCATGAAAATGTGAGAAAGCATGTGGACTGACTTCTGAAATCACTTAAGGCTGGCAGCACTTTAAGAACATTAATGAATTGCTGCCAATAGCAAGCCTACTTTTGTGGCATTATCTTTTTCCAAAATGTAGGTGAGAATCCAAATGTTCTAAGGCTGTATCTTGCAAAGGAATAGTTATTCTCTCAAAGTTTGGTAATTAGTATCCTAATAAACCCAGCCATTTTATAATAATTTTGCTCTCAGGTTGGTCTTTAACATAGAGACAAAATGGTGTTCCTTACCTTCTCCAAAGTGAAGTTTAAGTTTTTGAGTAATTTTTGTTGTAGGGCCCGGGGTACTGTCAGATGCATGAGGAGTCTCATAAAAAGTTCCAACTTTTCTGTTGCTGACAGGGGTGCTGCAACAGAACGTTGTTGATGGCCCTTTCATGTTGATCTGCAAAGGTGTCTTTGCACCATCTTTGTGTATTTGGTCTTCCAACTTCTCAGAAGCTGGATTATGGAAGCTAGAATCTTCTTGAACATCACAGTGAAAATTGGGTGTATTTACTTTTGTGGTTAAGGGAGGTTGAACTTGAGGATTCACTCATCTTCACCCAACTCAACTGTATTTTCTTGTTCATTGCACATATCATCAAAGTCATCATCTAGCTGCAAGGCAAAACTTGCAAAATGCTCTGGTTCAGGGTTGTCATGGGCCTGGCAAAAACCAATATGCCTGGCAATGCTGATATCAGGATTTGATTCTTGATGGCAGTGAAATTCCTGGCTTGGTGCTAATGGCTCTCCTATCCAGATTTTCCAAACAGACGCTTGAATTATTATTACTTTTAACTTTAATGCTGTCTGTGACAACAATTTTAGCCTTCTTTTCTACAGATGTATCAGTACTTAAATACTCTATAACATGATGCTCTTCAATGTCTTCAGATGCTTTGATCTTACTGTCTTGATGCTTGTTTGTGAACAAACCAACTGTAGATGAAGCTGAATTAAAACTGGGTGCAAAACATGGTGAACACTGATCTTCATGTTGGTCTGAAATTCCCACTAACACATCATCATCACTTTCAAAGTCACAAATTTCTACTGAATGTTGAATGTTATTTTTTTTTTCATGTTCAGAAGAGGCAGATGGAGCATTAATTAAAGACTGCTTAGACAATCTGTATGCCTGTGAGTTGAAAGTAGTCTGAGAAACAGACAGACCTGCCTCAGGAGAAGGAGGAATAATGTCTTCGTCATCAAAATCAAAATCTAGATCAAAGTTGGGAGAGTCTTGCTCAATATTTTTTTCGTTTTCGTCTGGAGCATCTTTAATGTGTTTGCTTTGCTCCTGATGTAAGCCATGTTTCATAAAGTCTGTGGTAGAAGGATTGCTCCATGCAATGAAGTCAAATGAGCTGTTGCAGTACTGACAGAACAACCATCATCAAAATGGTTTTGTTCTTTATGCTTTGCAATAAAGTTTTCTTGAGAATGTCTGTGTGAGACAGAGGGGCTATGGTCCATACCAGAATGATTGTGGACAAAGTCTAGTGCCTGGGTGAATGTATAAATGCTGTCATTTTTGCCTGGTGACATTTTTGTGGAGAAATTCTCCCTAGATCTGCTAACACATGATGCAGAAGAATCCAGCAGGTGGACCACATCTGAACTTTCCTGCGTACTATATGATTGTGCTTGTGCATCAATGAGTACTGGCGGTATCTTCACCTTGTGATCAAAGACATCATAATTATCATCCTGAAAATCACTCTTGATGAACGATTCTACAAAAGAGTTAGGATTTGTTTGTCTTATGTTCCCTGCTTTTTCTGCCTCTTCTTTTATACTAGAAAGCAATATCATGTCTTTGCCTAGTTCAATTCCGTCTTGATCTGCCTTTCTTGTGCACACTTTGGAAGGTTTAGTTATCTGTGGCAAGCTTCTCTGCAAAAACAATTCTTTACTTTTTGCATGCATGCTTGATTCTGTTTGATTCACATTCCACTTTCTTCCCCAGGTTAAACATTTCAGAAGTAAGCTTTCTTTTTTCTGTCTTTTCATTATCCTCAATAGAAGAAAATAAAACACTTTTGGTGTCCACATGCTCAAAAGCTGGCATTCTCTCTGACACAGAGTTCATTGTTTTTCTGATTCTAAGTTATCATTCCATGTGATGGCTGTTTGTTTGTTTCATCAAGTCCATTCATTATATCAAAATGTGTTGCGCAATCTTCTTCTTTCTCTTCATTTACAATGTCTAGTTGTCTTTGGGTGGAACCACTACTTAGGAGTCTGGAAGAGAACAAGAATGACCTGCACTGGACAGCAGTTCCTGAAGATCAAGTGAAAGTAAATCCTTAGTCAGTTCAAGACTATCCAAAAGCGATGGAATATCTTTACAGTTGGGTGGAATAGGCACACATGACATGTATAACATGTCTTTGTTCACAGTGCTTTCACAAATATCTTTTTCTGGTTCAGGTACCTGTGGAAGGTGTTCATGGTTATCAATGTTGTGGACAGATGAGCTCTCACCTTCATCATCTAAAAATACCTCAGAGTTTTCTAGCTTTCTGCATAATTACCAGCCTTGGTGGGTAACTGAGCATCTTCCTCCATGAACCTTTCCTCTGAAGGTTGCTGCTGTTCAGCAAATGTTCCTTCATCCTGAAAGTTAGCAACCACCTCAAAATCATCCAGGTCATTTGCATCTAGAATAAAATTTCTCTTCCTAGAGATATTCCGTTTTCCTGATCTTGCCTTCTTCCCACATTTCTGATATGAAATATGTGCTTTCCTCTTCACGGAAAACTTCTGATTTATTTCTAGACAAGTGGTCATTTCATCAAGGCTTTCTGATGGAACAGAAAGATCTACATCAGGCAAGAAATCAGAATCCTCATCTGGTTCTTCCAGTATTTCCAAGACAGCAACATGTCTCTTCTTGTGAGGCAACACAGTTCTTTTACCTTTGTCCTCCTTGCCTGGTTGTTTTAAAGTCTTTTCCTTCACAGCTGCGGATATTTTTTGGTCTCTTTGGGTGGGCACACAGAACTGCACTGTGTCACCAGCACCCAGCTGTTTGCTATTTCCAAAAACATCATCCATATTAAGATAGAGATGCATTTCTTGTCCATAGTTATCCTCTCCAGGTGGTAAGAGTTCTGCAGAAAGATGACAAATTTCATCAGAAGCACACCATGGCATTATACTTAAAGTTAACTAAAAGATAGGAAATTTCCATGCATTGAAGATGTCAATCAGTTCTTTTTTTGCTACCACTCAAATATATTAATCACCATCATTATTTTTCACTTAAAGAAAGACCTAGTGACCAAAACATGTCTCCATAGAGCTTTAGCAAGTTGAGGTGGCCATTGTGCATGTTGTACGTGCATGAACTTTTGATTTTCAGGCACTTAAATATAACATCTGTTTCATTCTTCTAATGAACATGGTGTCATATTATGTGTAGGAATACTATGCACTTAGTATAGTGAACTCAGAAGAATGCAGACAGCTAAATAACATAACTGACTGCCATAAAAGAGAACTCCATATAGTCACATGTAGAACTTCATGTAGTAACAAAACATAATCAGTTATGTTAGCAGCTCTATTAGTCAAAACAATGCCATAAACTTGGTTTAAAAAACCTATTATTTGATTAAAAGAGGTAAATAAATGACTGATGGTGATTTCAGAAATGTAGTTACTACACCTGAATTCTACTCAAAGAATACCTGAATACACAATAACCCTTTCTGCACCAATAGTTTATACAAAAACTGGGGCTAAGAAATTAAATCCCTTAAGAAAGGACACACAATAAAATCTAGTTTTTATCACTATAAAATGTAGATTATCCCATATCAATGCAGAATAAGGCCAATTTTTTTTTTGTTTCACGGGATAATTTTTTGTATCAGCTATTTACCCTTGAATGGAGAAAAATGGTTTTAATATCGGTTGCCATGGAAACAATCCAAAATGGCGCCAAAACAAACAATTTTAAAAGCTTCAATTTGTGAGTAGAAATTCTTTTTGAAATAGTTACCTAAAAGACAGATCTACATTTCTATGATAAATAAAATTCCTCTTAGTTTTTTTTTATAATTTTTTTTGTAAAAAAGTGTGTTAAATTTTAAGAAATTTTGATGGAAAACGGTATAACTACAAAACTACTAAGTAATTTTTAAAAATCATAGAAATGTTTTTATATGTATGAAGAAAGCTCAACCAAATTGCAGATCTATATTCTTGTCAAAAGAAGGAGTTAGCTTTTGAAGTAAACAGACTGAGAAATCGCAGAAAGAAAAACTGAAAGCTTAGTAACTTCTAAATACTCAAAGAAAACTTCAACCAATTTTAGGCCTATCACATGCCAATATAAAGTTATAAGCTTTTGAACTAAACAAGCTTACTAAGAAACTGAAAAAGGAAAACAAAGTGAAAGCTTAGTTTTAAAAAGCTCTAACCACTAAATATTTTTTCATGTTAACAAAAACAATCGAGCAGAAATATCAGCTTAGTAACTTTGTTTTATCTAAGCCTTTAAATTTACCTGCTGAATGAAAAATATAACCATCTTTCAATGTGTTACTACATACTTTAACATTACTATAAATTAATTAATTCACTTTAGAAAAGTCAACATGGTTGTGTTGTGTACCCAACTGCTGACCAGGCTTCAGAGAGTACACAGTAATAAAAACATTGTGTTTGAAAACATGAGAGAAGTTCAGTCCACTAGCTTCATGGTTTTGCCATCTTTGGTCTTTTGCTATCTAACATGTCGCTACAATTTTTGCGAGTACTGAAGTAGCAGCATTAGTAGGTGGGAGATGCTCACTGGGGGCAATGGAATAATAAGAATAACCTATTCATGAAATCTAGAGACAAGGTCAGGGGCCAAATCCCCACAAGATGTTTAATGTGTGGAGAAAAGTGGTCAGTGCAAAGCATTTGCTTCAGGGTAGCCATTCTGCTAAATTTAACTGTTGTTCCTTATCATCAGTACAATCCTATTTACAGAAATTTAGCAATGTTAAAAATGTCATTCTCACAAAAATATAAAGCTGTTTTAATAAAACCATATTGCTGTTTATAAGTACTTCTTTATTTTATAAATATATAAACACCATGTAAATACTTCCTTACTGAGCTTTTGGATTGTAAAGACACCATGATTGGTCTTGGCAGGCATTTTGATGGTGCCTGAAATCCAGCTGACCGGAGCTCTGCATACTCTTCCAGACTGATCAATTCTTGTTCACACTTTTTCAGCCCACTTTCTGAAATTAAATTCACAGCCATGAAATCTGATCCTTTTTTTAAAAAAAAAGACTTAATATGTTGTATAATAAGTTTTTTACTCAAATGATTCTCAACATTAGCTGTTGTTAGGAGAAGATAAAGAAACCAAGCTATGCAACCAACATTAAAATATTTAGTCACAATGAGCAGTCAAACAAATTATTTTTAACAAAAGATGTTTCTGTTTAAAAAGCTATTTGCATCACTTCCAACATTCATCAGCGTTCTCTTTCTCCATAGACAGTTGTCAACCTTGGATTCTCACTTACCTTTTTTACGTGCAGTGAAAATTTCTGAAATATTTCCATTTGATTTTCTACCTGTTCCCTGCATCTTCTGTTGTTTAGCAGCCATATGTGGCTGCCGCACAGTGATATGCATACGGTGACAGGCAGGAGTCAAGTGCTCAGGAATCATACGTGGATTATTATTGTAGAAAACTAGGTTTCTAGCACCATTCAGAATAGCTCTGTGGATACTTAGTTTGGAGTACTGGCTTTGGTTGTATATCTAAAAAGAGTAATTAGTACACAGTTAAGCCAGCTAAACATTCTCATTCCTTGCAAGTGTCTTTGGTATTTGCTGAAATATGAATGCTGTCTTTTTGGGGGTTGTTGGGAAGTGGGGTATAAAAGAACTTTCATTATACCAACTCTGTTTTTGTAATAGATTTTTTTTAATCATTATTCCTTCATAATTATTCACCAGTTAGGATTTCTACAATTATTTTCTGAAAGATCTTTTACAGATCCAAAATGTCCATTACACATCTTTGGCCTGTTTATGTGACTTTTAATATCAAGTGGGTACAAGAAGCATCTCTTTGATGTTACTTAAACAGGATTAGACCACGTCAATGTCACAATATGTTAGGACAACAGATTTTCCTTCCAGTTAATAAGCTAGTACACAGCTACATGATGTCCTTTCAGTTAAAAGCTAGTACACAGCTATATGATATCCTTCTAGTTAACAAGTTAAACAGCTAAATACCTGTTCTTCTTTGCCCTCTGTTACCAGCATGACAATTCGGCCTTGTCGTTTTCGCCCTGTGCGCCCATGCGCTGCACCAGACGGATGGGACTTTTATGGGCATCAAAGCACACAATAAGATCAACCTCTCCTATATCAAGTCCTTCCTCTCCCACGCATGTTGATACCAGTGTGTTGTAACCTCCATTTCGAAATGCTTGCATCACCTGTTTAAACAACTCCTCTGGATTCAAGTATGCTTTTTTGCATCAAAAATTCAAGGACAATTTCATTTAAGCTATAGACTAGAAAAATGTAACCTTTTATTAACACCTGGCCTAATAAAAAAATTGATGATGAATTATCCCCTACAGCAAGAATGGGAAAAGCCCAGCCCACTGGCCAGGTACAGCCTGCAGACATCTTTAGACAGGCCCATCTGCCAAAATGTAAAATGTACATGTTTTGATAATTTATTTCATATGTTAACAGGAGTTGCTTTTAAATTTATCAAATACAATTTTGCATGAGTTTTTGGTATGTTACTGCCCTGACATAAAGTTTAGAATTTTTATACCAGCCCACCAAAAAAACACTTTGCTCACCTTTAGCTTACACTCTGTTCTCTATTTTTTTAAATGAAAGATTGCCATAAAGAAAACGAACAAATTTCAAATTACATGTCCACCTTTTAACAGCATGTCAGCATTCTTTATTACTGTTAAATCCAGTTTGTCTACACTTGTTTGCTGTAAGGAAATGTACAGATAAAAAGGATGCACAATTGGCCAATGTGCTGACATACAAAAACAACAGACCTTGAGTTGTTCCTTCTGTGTGAACCCCTTCGTGCTCTTGCCATTGGAAGACTGACCAATAAAAGACATGACTTTGACCAGTGGTTCATGCTGCTGTAGCAGTTCAGTGATCTCCAGCACAGTGTCACGATACTGGGCAAATATCATTACCCGTGTTGGCTTGTTCGCTGCAGAAATATGATCCAGGGACAGATCTCTCTTTTAATGTAGATGATTCAGAAATAACAATACAAATTTACCAAATTTTCAAAAGAATCCATTCTTTTATAGAAAATTACTTAGGACACACAAAATACGATACTTGCAACTTGTCTTTAGCATACCGTCATCAAACCTGTGAAAATGTTCCAAAACAATTTGTTCCAGCTTCTCCATCTTCGGATGACCCACCAGGAAAGCATGCTTTGACTTCATTTGACTGTTAGTTGAGAGTCTGTTGATGTTTCAAGCATCAAAATATTACTCTTCCTTATTATATGTTGTCTTTTATATTTAAATGTTAATGCAGTGACCAAAAATGACACAAGCATCCCAAATTTCATGACCAGCTATCTGCCACTGTAACTGCAAGCAATTCATTATCACTCTTCAAAACTGGACTGCATCGTCCTCTCTTCTTTTAATATATAAATTCATGAGGCATACTTTTGCCTTCCTATTTATGCTCCCCATCTCTAATGTTGTTTCCCTTTACTGCTTTTAGCATGTTTATCTTCAGGCAATTGCAACAGTCTAGCTCCAGTCTATCTCTGGCATTCAAACTTTTATGCAGTTTCTATTATTTTGTTATGATGAAACTGACTTGCTTCAACACATCAAATGGTTGATAATTAGTATTATTGTTATTCATGGTTTGTCCCTTTAACTCTTTAAAAAAATTCTTTAGGAGGCTTTTTCTTTAGTTTTCTGTAAATAACTATAAAACACTTACTGAGGCTTAAACTTTTTCTGAAGGATTTCCATGATTTGGATGAAGTCAACATTTTTCAGTAACTCTGTACGTGTACGATTAAGTGACTTTTCACCATTTATGATGCTATCCAGGAACGTGTACAAAGACCGCAACCCATGCAGCTGAAGCAGCTCATAGCCATGATATAAGCTCATGGCCATTGCAAAGTCTCCTTCAATCACTCCATACTGGCTTCTCTGATGGCATGATAAGACAGTTGTTAAAATGAAATAAACTATATGAAAAATTTAAATGAACACAGAAAGTAAAGGCTGAGCCTATATTATTAATAAAAAATTATTAATATTAGAAGTACATAAGAAGAATTCCTTTATTTGCCAAGTGACATTAGGTATTGGACTTGATGCCTGCCACTTACTAGACAAATACCAATCACTCACACTTGCAGATGCCACTACTCAGTATTTATACACCCAAAAACTTATTTCTTCCACATATGCATGTAAATAAAAACATGCTCTTTTTTGCTTACTCTCTCCATCAATCCCTTTCTTACACTATACACTACCCACACAATGCAGAGTCACAACAAATACTAAAACTTATACACAACTAGGTAGGCTATGAATACTCGCTTGCACACTTGCACCATACATGACCATCACAGACCCTAGTCACACTCAACTATGATTAGTCCTGATATAAGCTATGGCGGAATTCAAGTAGGCCACTGCTTTGGCAAAGAAAATGTTTCTCAGACGGGAAATTCTGGTCTGGATGTGTCTAAACCTGAAGTGTCTATGCCGGGTGGGATGCATCAGCCATAATCTTGCAGGCTCTGCATTTTTTATTCTGGGCATAGATTGTGCCTATGGGGTACACATTGGTCACAGCCAATAGTTCTACATATATCACCCTGCTCAAGTTGGATTTTCTGTTTCTATTTCTTAGGCCGAATCTTTTTCAGCTGGCGAAGAAAGTAAAGACATTGGGCCTTCTTGATAATCAACACATTGTTTTCCCAGATGAGATCATTTGAGCTGTGTGGATCCCAGAAACCTGAAATGATTTCTCAATGGCCTCACCGTTGATAAAGAAAGGCTCAGCAAGACCTCTTTTTTCTGCAGGTCAGCTATAATCTCCTTGGTTTTAGAAACATTGAGCTGCAGACCATTTTCACTACACAAAGCCACCAGTGATCTACTTCCTGACAGTATGCAGACTCTGACCTGCCACCATAGTAAATCGTAAACATAATAACAGTTATTAAAAAGTAATTTACCAGCAAGTTTTCAGGTGGATTTTGCCTAAAGGCTTCTCTTGCCTTAAGAATTAAAAACTTGGACAGACTTGTAGGCTCCCTTTTGTAGAGGACACGATAATTTACCAGTCTTTGCACCACCACTGTCAATACCTGAGACATACATAAGCAGGAATATACTGTAAACATTATTTATCATTTTCAAAATGTTACTACAGTAACTTCTTTTTATTATGTATCATGTCTAATGATACTGCACAAAACTGTTCCTTCAAAGCTGTTACACAGAAGCACTCATTGAACACATTTTCAGTAATCTTTGTTCAATATATGTGTGAGAAGGTATAGGTGTGAGTGTGTGTTGATTGTCTTGTATGGGTATGTATGTCTGCCCATTATGTTGCATATTATGTTTGTATATGTGGTCGGGTTTGTGAGCAAAAGAAAAAATTTCTGTCTTCGACTTCTCAGACAGATATAATGTTTGATTTGATTTTAAATTATTTTTAGTGTTCTGAGCAAAAACTGATAAAAGGAAAATGTTAAATATCTTTTCTTTGTTCAAGCAAATATAACCGCTAAAATAACAACTTCTGTGTGCTAGCATACAGTCTCATACATACTAACTCTCCAGGCCATTTAAGTCTGCTACACTCTCCAGCCAATCAAGGTTATATCACTTGTATAAAAGTGACCTACATGAAACCACATACACGTACTCCACTTACAAGAATTTAATTTGTTTGCCTCACGTAGAAAAGCAGCATCCAACCACATTTTACGGTCACAAAAATGCTTTCTTAATGTGTGAATAATCACCTTTGTGTACTGAATTTTGGTTGTGGTGAGTTCATCCCCCAGTGGCACTACAACTTTTTCCACTGTTCGCTTGTGGGTATATGGCTTGATATCAGCAGAGTCCTCTGACCTCAGTTCAATATGTGATACCAGTAGATTACTCATCACCTGCTGCACTGCCTGCAAGAATAAATTCCTGAACATTAATAACCATAATAACAACATCATAGTTACAGCATTATTCTAACCAATAGTAATAACACAAACATCACTTACAACATGACTTTTAAAAAAATCTAATTTCTTAAAAATATAAATATAAAAAAAGTTAAATACTTGTGTGTGCATGTGCATGTGACTTGATAGTAATACAGTTCAATTTTCTCACCTTAAGGTCACTGCCAGGTGTTGCACTTAAAGCGACCACTCGGAACTGCTTTGTATATTTGACAAGTTCTCTCACCACCTTCACCAGCACAAGATGAGTATTACACACAGTTTTCAACTCTCATTCTAAATATATAATAATAATTATGATTTATATAGCACCCTTCCAAAGATTTGTTCACAGGGCTTTACATAAATCATACTTAACTAAATCATCAACAACCATGCACCCACATTTGCACATAACAGACACGCTCATTTCTACAAAATACGCTCACATATACACAAAGTAAATTACAGACATGTTATGCACCCTCATGGTCATGACAGGGTCACAATGAAGTCATCATTCTGAAAATATGGGTCTTAAGTTTAGACTTAAAGGTGATAAGAGAATCAGAGTGACAAAGGTTGATGGTTAATCCAAGTTGATGGGGCTTGGTAGGAGAAAGACCTCTGTCCATACGTCTTTGTCTTAGAGGGATTCAAAGAAGCTTGGTGTCAGAAAATGAGTGAAGAAGTTGTGCAGCATATAGATGAGAGTGGGTACTGAGGACCAGTGCTAGAAACGGCAGAGTAAGTCAAGGTGGATAGTTTGTAAGCTGTACGGTCCACAACCGGAAGCCAGTGAAGAGAGTATCTGATAGGAGATATGAGATATATGTTCATATCTAAATGGTCTACAGATGAGGCAAGCAGCATTAATCCGGATCCTTTGAAGTACGTCCAGAAGATACTTGGGAATTCCAGCCAAAAGAAAATTATAATGGTCCTTCTTCGATTGCCCAAAGGCGCAGATTAGAGTTTTTAGTTGCAGCACTGGTGAGATAGTGGTGAATGGTACTGATCCTACAAAGTTCAAGGTAAGCATTTCTGCAGTCATGTGAAATATGCTGATTAAAAAGTCAAACTCTGATTGAGAATGACATCCAAGCTGTGGAGGAAGGAATAGTTGAGTTGTTTATAGACAGAGACTGAGGGAGAGGAGAATGATTCAGAAATTTCTATGGACAAGTAACAGTTCAGTCTTATAATGTATTCTATATTTCCAAAAAACTATAATACAGAGTACTCTAGGTGCTATCAAGATTTGCTTATTTACATTCAATTACCTTCAATGAACAAATTTCATATGCAAATATGCTTAGCACCTGTACATGGTACAGAGTGCACACATACCAGAAGTACTTTTAACAGTTAAATAATTCCATATGGTAATTGGTACTATAGTCTATATAGTGTCTGCTACAGGATCTTTTAACAAAACATCCTTACATACCTGGCAATAAGCATGATTGCCTAAGGCCTTATGAGCTTCATCCACTACCAAACACTTGATGGCTACAGCTGAACAGCTTCCTCGACTCAGATCATTTGTCAAGACCTGTGGTGTTAAGAAGAATACTCGCTTTTCCTTCCAGGCTACCTGGCGGTCTAATGGATTCATAGTGCCTAGAACACATAAAGAATTCACAAAAAATATATTGTTTCTACCATTCATAGAATCAAATTTACTTTGAGGAGAATTATTAAAGCATTCACAAAGCCCAAAATGTGTACCTACCTGTCATCTCAGCTGTGTCTTCCTGTGGTATACCCATGATGTTATAGCATGCCTCTATCTGCTGGGCCACTAATGGTTTGGTTGGTGCCATAAATACAATCTTGCCCTCAGGGTACCAACGGTAGAAGTTATACATGATGACAGATGCAATGAAAGTCTTTCCCAAGCCAGTGGGCAGTGTTACTAATGTGTTTTTTACTAATGCTTTCTTCACAATATTAAACTGATACTCCCGTACTGGATAATTGGTGGGATATATCCAATAAGCTCCTGTGGAGCAATCGAATCCACGTAAGTCGCCAACAGCCACATCTGATGTTCTCCACTGTGACAAGCACTGAGATTTATTATTAGCATCACTGGATACATTATCGTCGATGCCAAATGAAATATTTCCTTCATTTTTTAATGCATCATCTGAAGCCTTACTAAAAGAACAATTGTTTGACACATTAGAAGCACCAGCTTCTGCAGTGGTATTTTGATAAAGAGCAGCACTTGCCTCCAAAGCCTTAACAAGCTCTCTGTCCTCATCATCACTGCAGAGGTCTATAGTTTCAAAAGCAGTATCAAGAGCGGCATTGGTGATACCACTTGATGTGCTTGCACCTGACTCACTTTTTATTAGATTGCTTTCTTACTAATATAATGATCTGGTCTTTGCGATCGCCCTCCCCAACTTTGGAACAATGTTGCTTGTTTCGATTTGTTCATGCTCATTGACTCGTGCTCTGTTAAGTTAGCGTTTCCACACAAAAAAACTTCGAAATGGCAGAAAAATATAAGGAAACCCCCAAAAAGAAGACAGCATTATGTGTGAAGTTTTATGAACGCCTTTCTTCATCCTGTGTTGCGATTATGCATGGCGGTTTATACTTGCGATGTTGGCTTTTCAATCTAATCCGCCATGGTGATTCTTTTCTCCCTCTAACACTAGAGAAATTAAGGGACGTAAATCTAAGCCTCGCTTTCGCTGTTTGTTTTGGGTTGTTAAACATGGAAGACAGGTCAAGTCATGCACCGCTATTTTAACGCCATTATTTTTCCAGTTTCTCACCAGTCATTATGTAGAATTGGAACAATTTATTGATTTACCACAGTGTTATCGCTTGACTGGTATTCGCTTGTTAAAACAAAATCATGCCTGGTTCTGAGGAGTGCTTATTTTCACTAGAACTGGTAGTCGAGAAATTGTATATTCCTCACATTACCTGCAGGTTTCCAAGTGTAGCATTTCGACTGTTAGATTTTCCTACAATTGTTATCAGTCATGTGGAGGATGACCTCGGAAAAGCTATTAGAAGGAAAATTTCTTTTGATTCGGACTATAAACTTCCAGACCAGTTTGCTGAATTGAAAGATAAACATGGAAACTTTATGGTCAGGAAGGGCAAGTCATGTCTGTTCAAAATGGTTGCAGAAACGCTGAAGAATCATCTTAGCACTACTCCTTTGTATGTGATGGTCATTGATATGTTTCCTGAGACCCCAAAACTTGTGGGTAACAGCACTGTTCCTCTCAATGTACTCATGGATGCAGTATGTGCAGACTTGATTCGACTTGGTCCTTCTGTGCCTTCAGCTCATGGTGACAAAGGTTTGTTCAAAATCTATAATCTCATGGGAAGGGAAGTGGGATATTTTGTACTTGGTTTCAGACTTCTGTGTCTTGGCCCAAGTTTGATTCCACATCTTCCTGAAGCTGCACTTGTTCCAAGACAGACCAAGAAAAGGACGAGACAAGAAAATTTCAAGAATGAGCAGATTATTGAAATGATGCAGTTAAGTCAAATTGATGCAAAAGAAGAAGACAGCACAGATAATTGTGTTGAAATAAAAACTACAGGTTCCATGACAGATGTTTTGAAGCAAGATGCCTTGATGCAGACAGAGGAGATGGCTGATAGGGCTGTGAATGTTGACATTCAAGATGTTTCAGCATTTCCACTCCCAGTAAACACTCTTACCCAAGCTTCCAAAGATGTTAATCACTGTGCTACACAAACAGAGAAGAAAAAAATTAAGACTTTGTTGAATGCCAAGCAGAAAATACTTGAAGATTTTGCTGCTTTGGGAACAGGATGACAAAGATGAAGTTTTGATAACAAACATTGTTTGCCCACCCCCCTTGTTTTATAACAGTGAGGCTATGCCACCAGTTGAAGTAAATTATGATAGTTGCTCCTCAGACACAGAACTCTTTATGACTGATATGCTCACTGTAGAAAGTCTGACGGATGGAGAGGCAGAAATAGATGTTAAACCCATTAACAAAGAATTAAACCAGAAACAAAATACTTATCCAAACATGGGAGAAATAATGCCACCTCCACCACCTGTCAGCTACCAAACTACTGCTTTCAATGTTAAGTCCAACAAAGAGCAAAATAAGAAAAAACCAGGACAGGTGCCAGACTATGAGCAAACCCAAAAAGCTGCTCCTCAGCCAAATGATGTCTTCCCACTTTTAAGTGCCTTGGTGAAAGAGCTTATGTGCATCCAGAACCCATCTTTATTTCAGAATATGCCATTTCAGATGCCTCCTCATATTTTTACCAGCTCTCCTCATATGATGCCTGAGGTTTTACATATGCCAAAATCTCAAGGGATGCAAGAAGTATCAAAGATGAATGGGGCTTATGTGACAGCAGGAAAAACAGAGAAAGAAATGGATGCAGCCATAAACATGGGTCCAATAGAAGAAAAGATTCCTGTTGAAAAAGACGTTTTCAGGAAACAAGGACGCATAGGTCATAGTAGATGTGCTCATCCTTACCCAGGTGTTCCCAAAGAAAAGAGCTGGCTGCGTTCTGTGCCAGAGCGCAGTAAGAGGAAAAGTAAACTGACATTTGGTTTAACAAATACACAGCGTTTGAGACTCCAGAAGACCAATCCTTCATGGCTAATAGCTATGGAGAGAAATGAAGCAGTAAGGAAACCAGGGCAGTTAGCAAGTTCTGCTAGGCACAATTCATGTGATGATCTTAATACTACCACCTTATCTGACACACTGACTGAGGTACGCCGTCAGGCACAGAAAGAGCTGGAGAAGACAGGTCTAGATGATACTTTTAAGTCAGAGAGTAATTTACATGCAGCGCCTTTATCAACTCCCCACAAAGAGCTCAAATATAGACATAAATCCTCAACAAAGAAGCAATCCCTATCCAGAGGCAAGGCTACCAATGGATCTTCTAAAGGGCATAAGAAAGATCTTGTTGAGAAGAACAGGCTAACCCATGAAGTGAAATCAGAAAAAAATATTCAATCAGCTGATAGTCGGAAAAATCAAACTGGTAAGTTATTTTTGCATTTACATTTTAGTTGCCTAGAAACTATTACCTATCCCTCCCCAAACCCCTCCCTCCCCTGGTCAAAATTTCTGGCAGTCTTCTGAAAGACATTTATCAAACTGAATATATACAAAATATACTTTCTGTTCTTTTTTAACCAGGGTTAGGATTATGTATGTCATGTATATGTGCAGTAATTATGAAGTCTACATGACATTAATAGTTTTAATCTTAAACTGTCTTTTTCGACATAGCCAAATATTTACTTGCTTCATTCACTACTTTTTTCTAGGTGGCTCTAATGAGCTTCTCCTGACTACAGGCAGCGATGTACAAAGCTCTGGTCGTTCCATCGAAGTGCATATACCCATTGTAGATGCATCTCACGATGATGTCAGCGAGCCCTCCTTTACAGATTCAGGTGACGAAAGTCCCATTCCTCTTCCCGATGACAGCTACAGAGGAAATGGAAAAATATCTGGCAGATGTGGGTTCCCTACTTATTTGAGACATGACAAATCTCTGCCAGATGCCATAGAAGGCCAGCCAAACAGCTCACTGAATACAACTGGCATTGATGAAAACTCTCCTCTTGAATCCACTAGGAACTCGAAACAGTACAGCTCAGAGTTTAAGAACTCTAAAACTTTGCAGTCAACTGATGATTGTGATACAAAGATTTTCCATTCTGGTAGTGAACCAGAACTACAGGGTCTTGTCAGCGATGATGAGGAGCAAGATGATCAAAAGGAGGTGGAAAGACATAGACTGGAAAATATCATTCATCGATTCCCAGTCATTAATCCAATGTTGTCACAGCAGTCACCCATACCATCAATGCGTCACTCAGTTGTCAAATTAGATCTTAGCAAAAGTCAGATACCTCCTACACCCAGAAAGGATGACAGTCACCTGCTATCCTCAAGGTCAGAAAGCCCAAAACGTCCAACCCCAAGACCACGCAAACCTACTAAAGACTTCAGGGAGTCAGCACACACAGACTCTATTAGTTCATACATACCCTCTGACCCTGACAATCTTGTGGTTTCCATTAGCAGTGGTGAAGGCAACTACTCAGATGATTTTCAGGATATGGCTGCTCTTTCCAAGCTATCTACTGAGAAACCTAGGATCATACCCTCTACTCAGCTTGGTTACACAATCTATTAGCACCCTGAAACATCATCACCTAACCTATTTCATACTTGCGGCATGCCTTGGAAATTTATGCCTAACCAATTTTTGTTATCACTGATCTGTATGTACACATATCTGAGTAAACATGAAGCAAGCCTTAGAAAATGACATTTGTTGTTTAGTCTTGTCTTCTGTTTAAGGTTTCCTTTTATTATGGACTAGTTATAGCAACTTTGAGATTGCCATAACCCTTCAAAAGAGATTGTGATAATTGATTGCAGCATAAGCCAGATTTTGTTTCCAATGAGTGAAGATTGTTTGCTCTTTTGCTTGTGTGTAAAACCAGAAGACTGATCATAAGCTGAAGTTGAATGTTATAGCTCCAAACCTAGGCTAGTCCATAGGACTGCCCCAAAAAAAAAATTATATACAGGTCTCATGGCTTGAAACAATATCTGCATATGGTATCATAGGTGGTGAGAATTGACTATTCCATATTATGCTGCAGATAAAAATCATAATTTACCTTTCCATGTTGCATTTCCAGAAACATGTTTAAGAGTGTAAATACTTCAATTGTTTTAAACAATCACTATCATTGCTTCCCAACTTTCAGTCATGATTTATGAAAATGATGACTATTTTTAGTCAAAAATAGAGTGTCTGAGAACACTGCACTTTCTTTTCGTTCCATACTAGCACTAATTTTTGCGTGTATATTGTCATTTTATTAAGCTGGTTTGTAAATGTTAAGAAAATAGATTTGCATTATTATTATCTTTCAATAAATATAGCAAATATAATTTGTGACTCAAATCTACATTACTGCACAGTATTCTCTTACATATGTTCAGAATTATGTTATAAAACTTATACTCAAGTGATTATTATTTAAAGCTACATTTAGCAGTAGGTCCTTTTTGTGGGGCCATATGAAAGTTTCCTGAACATACACCAACAAAAGAAATAGTTTAACTCTCTCTCTCACACACACACACAAACAATAAGCATTATTAATTATTGTGCTACTTTTACATCATTTAAAGATGTAAAGGGTGATTTGCATAAAATTTACTTACAATCATCACTCATAACAATAAATGCTGGTGACAAAAACCGAGATAGAACATAAATATTTATGACAATTAAAAAGTGACAGAATAAAGCAGAAAGTGCTGATTTGTTCAAATTATAAATGTAAGATGAGCACAGCAGGTTAAAATAAAGCAGCATCCAAACGAATTTGAGGGTTGAATGCAATCATTATCGCCATAAAGATTAATAAATAAATGCTTCTCATGTCACTTCCCAAATGTATGCACCACATGAACATTTTTTACCCTTTTCATCTGCACCAATCAGCAACTAAGAGCAACCCTCCTATGCTTTTGCCACCTAGAAAATTATCTCCTTTACTAAACATCAAAAGCACTCGCTGAAGCTACTAGCAATAACTTTTTGGAAAAACTTTTATGTGGAAAGATGTTACAATGGGTATAGTTGCAAAATTCAAGATCACTCTGCAAATCATTTTTATTATAGTGAAGGTACTTGTAATAAAAGTAATGTAACTTGGCATTTTACCTAATTATTCTGCTCAATTACTAAATTAAACTGACAGATTTGGCTGAGATATTTTCTGCAGACACAACTGAAACTGATGAAAGTTCAATCAGACCTCTGATGATACATGTACTTGTTTTGAGTAAAATGTTTACTCTCTACCCCAACTGGTACCCACCTCTCTTTGACCTTATAATCAGGTATAAATGCATCATTTTATGCTGAAGAACATTTCCATGCACTTTTACAAAAAAATGCAGGACTTTTTTTGTCCATTTCCACTGACTCTCACTGGGTGAGAAAAAGTAAACCTGATAAGGCCTCTTTAAATCAGAACACTAGGTCTAAATGCATCATTTTATGCTGAAGATTATTTGTAAGCATTTTACACAAAAACTTATTTCCTTCACCTATTTCCATTGACTCTCACTGGAGAAGAAGAAGTAATCGAGATAAGGCCTCTTCAAATCAGAACAATGAGCATATTCACTATCGATATACACTTTTATAAGTAAGCTCTACTTTGTTTTCATGTTAAGCAACCTCAAATGAAAAAGCAACAGAAAACATTTCTTAACTGATCCCACACATGTAAATCAGAGACTTAAGTTTCACAAAAAGTATTTGGGCATGACCATGCCTATAGAAGGAATGTTTGATCAAAATGACCTTTCACAAATTTACAAACTGTGCATACTTTGTGAGCAATTACCTCAAGTGAAGAACAGAAGAACTTTCTTTTCTTTTGGTAGAAACATTTCACATTCCTAGTGTAGTAGTAGGTATCAAGGTGTTAGGTTTTTAAATGCAAAATCACTAGGTCTTCAGTATGTTGCAGTTTCCATAAACATGATGAAGGCATAAGTAAAATACAAACCACCACCTGTGTGGCCAATTAAGTCTACCCCTCTCTCTCTCACACACACATCTGCATATATTCTAACAATATAAAAAGTGTATTAAAAATTTGCACCCATCAAAACATGTTTCTGTAAATATCCAACTGAGATTTGCAAGAACATTTCAAGTATGCAGCTTAATCTTTACGAGGATACTTAGCCCTTCAATTTCCTAACAATTAAGAACAAATGAAAAAAGTAATATTTATAGATCCTTTGCAAAGGAAAAAAATATACTTTTAATAGCAGTTACTTAAACCACTTGTTAAACAGTAAAATTTCTAGACCTTATATAGAACAAGTCAAAGTCCTTTACCAGAAAGTTTGTGTGTGCTGAAGATACAGCACAGAAAGTTTAAAATCTGTTAAAATGGAGAATTCCATAAGTCAGACTGAAAAAGTACATTCATCTTTAACCTGACTATTTTACTGCCAACGACAAATTACAATATAAAGTTACTTAAAGAAAAAAATGATAAATCATTCGACAAGCTGTACATGTAACATGTTGCTCCTTAACTCCACTGTCATTTCATCATCACTAAAACAAAAAAATTCAGTTTCCACAAAGTTTGTGAAGACCTTCATGCTGTTCTCTGGATGATATGCCATCTCTAAATGTTATAACTTTTCAAGATGTGAAGATAATACTAACAACTGATGCTAAGCTGTATATTTGAAAATGGTAAAGAAGAATTTAATATAAAAAGACTATCTGAAAAAGGAAAGCTGTTCTTTTATGAAATCCTCTGTTAACTCTTCCACAGACCTGACCTCAAATACCTGAAAAAAATAAGAACACAGGTTAGACTAAATCTGTCTTCCCTGTTAAAGTTTCTTATGTTCTTCTAGTTTAATTTTTATTGTATGTTCGTATTAACTATTTTTCAAAGTTTTGTTAAAACAATGTACAATATCATTTTTGTGTGTGTGGTGGTGAGGATGGAAGAATTAGTGACATGGAATGGAGGTCCCATAGGTCACTGTATTTAAGTCAGATGTATATTTAACTAAAAATATCAATGATATATTGTATGCTAAGGCTCAATGCTTCAAAAGTTTGGCTAATGTGTACACACATACTTTTGTGACTTGTGCTTTGTCAACTACTGCTTTCATTGTGCCTGCATACATCATGGTCAGATCTGGCTGGCATCCTGTCCAAATACATCATTCCATATTTTATCACCAGCATGGAAAACATATGCGTAGATAAAACACATCATTGCATCAAAGGCAAATTTATCCCATCCTGCTTTCCCTATATGATGTTTATACACTTTATAACTAGATATCTAGTAATGTCAGCATAATAGAAATTAACTTTTGTAATAAACCCTAAATAAACTACAAGCTTAGGCTGTTCAATAAAATAAAATGAAGGATGATGGTAGAAATAAAGGGGGAAGTCAGGTTTTCTTAAGGTTTATGATAAAAACATCATTAAACTAGATATGCAATAGATCCATACTTAAGATGACCTGACAGAGACAAAGTTACTGGTCGGTTATGCATCATACCCCCACATGACTACATGCTTATAGCATGAAACATATCATGCAGATACCTTCCCCTACATGTACAAACGCTATACAGATGCTCACATAGCCTCCTTCCACAACTTGATTTTTCAATCAAATTTGAGGACACCATTATTTACAGCTGCCACTAACGTTTGAATAGTAAAAGTTTTTTTTTAATTCAAAAAAAGGTTCATTTTAAAATTTTGGATACCAAGGTTTGTCTATGTGCTTATGTTTGAGAAAGAAAGAAAAAGGAGAAAGAGGAGTGGAGCCTTTCAAGTCATCAACAATAAAATATATCCAGGGTACAATTTATTTTTCTATACACAGGTAGCTAGTTTCTGATAGTTACAAGAGATAGATGTCTTCTACAATCTATAAATTAATAATTTCCATGGTGGAAAAATATAGCTATTTTAAAGTATTTTCTTTTTACAACTTATTATAATGTATATATATGTGTTTTATTTGAGTGAGTATATCAGAATAAATGACATTCCCACATACCCTGAGGGCTCACAAATATGAAACATAATGGGTAGGATTCTCGCCCATCATCTCGTTTGAAAACATAGCTGAGCAGAATGTATCGTGGCTGCGAGGCTGGAAGTTCATTCTGAAGGTCATCAATGCTTACATCCTGCAGGCAATATAAAACCTAATGACTCAATTTATTTTATTTGCATAGAATCAAACTAATATTAGAATACATGGAAGCAGTTGTTTTGTACTTATCTCTGGTTCAATTACATTCCTAATGAAGCTACCTGCAATGAGTCATGCATGTTATGCTCAAACAGAAACTTGTTTCTAACTGCATTTAAACAAAACCTAGAAAGACTTGCATTTAGCAGAAAAAGGTAAAAGCACATGTTTCATATCTTGCTGACTATAGAGACAGCAAACTGTAAATGATTCAGAATATCATTCAGCACGGTAGGTACAGCAAGGTTCTCTCCAGCCGCCTTTTAAGGTAAAGGTAATCCCTTAACCTTTAACTGGGGAGTGAGGTGTTGGAGACCATTCTTTTTGGGGGCCAGCTGTTTTCTAAGTGGGGTGATCCCCTCCCTTCTCTTGTTGGGGTCAGGTATTTGTTCAACAGCTGGATCAACAGGGAAAATATTCTGCACTAACCAGGTATCTAACCTCCTAGTGTGAATGTTTAATAATATTTAGATATTCATCTGTGCTGGGTGGACATGGTTCCAGTCTCTAAGTGAAGCCATTAACCAGCAATCTTCTGGTATTAAAAATATAAATAGTTTTCTCATTCAGCAGTAAGATACAGTAATGTTTACCTCATACTCTTCATCAAGAACAACTGTCTGTTTATCCTTATTGATTTTCACTGCAAAGACATGAAATTACTATTGAATTTAAAATGTATATTTGAATAGATGCATTTGTCTTTATGCATATCTCTCTCTATATATATATGTGTGTGTGTGCTCGTTTTATTTTAAAGAAGAATACTGCTACATACTGCACATATTTAAGTGTAAGTATTTTAGCACTAGAGTATATATCATGGCAATTAAAGCTGACAGCTATAAACACCTCATTTCATGTGGTACATATGTTACTATATCTTATTTCTTTAAAAAACAACATCTTATTTGAGTTTTTGAGATTTATTCCTTACTATCTAAGAATATACAACACGAAAGCAATACTTACACACAAGAGCTGCAACATTTTTCTCTTTTCGAAACTTGAATTTCTTCATGACTTCTTCTAGACTTGGGTCAATGTCACACACTTGAATTTTAGTTGCCTTTATGGAAAGTAAGGGAAGCATTTGAAAAATAAAAATTTCAAATATATATATAGTGTGGTGTTTTTTTATAGAATCTACCTTTGTACCTCATTGAAAGAACAGATGTGGAAATAAATCCATGCATGCACAAACAGATGTAGATTTTGCTTTTACATGGTCAAATTTATTACAAAGTGTTCACAAATAAGAAAATTACAAACAGGTCTATTCTAAATAAGCTTACATGCTAACATCCCTATACACGTGTACTCATACAACAGATCGAAGCACCCGCAGAGTAAATACACACTTTAAGCCAGCATAGGGTGAGGACATAAAAGGGTAGTCCTTGATTTTTGAAAAAATACCTCTTAAGCCAAAGAATCTTCATGACAAAAGCTGATGAGCAATTTGTTCCAAGTTAATGGGGTTTGATAGGAAAAAGATATGCCTGTCCATACATCTTTGTCTTGGAACTTGATGAAGCCTGGTGTCAGAAGAGGAATAAAGCAGTTTGAGGGAGTATATAGATGGGAGTGAGTATAGATAGGTATTGAGGACTAGCAACAGAAACAGCAAAGCCTGTGTTAAGTTTATAGGCTATATAATCAGAGACTATCAGCCCATGAAGTGAGCAAATGATGAGTGTTTTATATATATATGTTAAGATCTAGATGATGTGCAGGTAAAACGAGAAGCATAATGTGCTGCACCATAAAGTGACCATACATTACTGATTTGGTGACAGGAGCAGACAGTGTGCACCTGTCACACAAAAAGCAACGAGCTTTGGTATTGATGTAGGGGAAAAGAAGTTCAGAGAAATAGATTAAGTACTTTCAAAGAAACTACAGAAGAGGACAAACAGGCTTGGTGGAATTGGTGTTTTACACCGAGCCAGCATCTAAGGCTATATCATGGCAAGGCAGCTAACCCTATAAATAGATACCACATGGTGAGAAAGAAGAGTGTGTCCAAGAACAGATCTAAAAATCCTCATTGAGTTGGAGATAGGCGCTAATCGCTACTCCACCGAGCACAAAGCTGCAGCCAAGTTTTGAGAACCAGAGATCTATACATATCTCTATCTAGGAGCTCGTAGTAATTCTGGCAAAATTTTCGAGAAAGAACTATATAGTCAAAAAGAACTGGCATTGACCGATCACGTTTAAGTCTTAATGCTAGAAGGAAACGACCCCTTTGAGTCTTTCCTGTGGACACATCCTCTGCCGGTCGAACAAGAATAGAGGGGGAGAGAGCAAAGACCGCTTCTGACTAATCACGACTGTTAAGTTGTTCCTGGTGCGATGTCACACACTGTCTTAATGTGTATCATACAATGTTCATTTGTCTATTACTCGACCTCTGCTCAAAAGCTACAAAGCAGATGCAAAAAATACACCACAGCAGGATAGTGCATCTCTTTAATTTAGTTTGACACAATTTCAAACAATAAGACTAAATATTATCCATAATGTTTACCATTATGTTCGAGCCGAGATGCGTCGTCTGTTCCTCCCCCTTCTCTGCGGAAGTCCTAAGTGGTTTTCATTTCCGTCGCCTTAACGCATGCGCATGACACCAACATTCTGGCACGTGTTCGGTGGAATTGTATCGAATGTAAACAAGAGTTAACGCTAAAACCAAACAGCTTTGAAGATAATGATGAATCGTAATCTAAACAAAAGCGATACAGTAAAGTTGCGAGATCAAATTGAACATTGAGAAAGTAATTTCACTATCTGAAAAAAATAGCCACTATGTCTCAAAACCGCCTCCATCCTGCAACATCTTTGGGAACTATCATCGGCTTAGACATCAAATGCTTGATCGCTCACCTCAAGAAAACTTTGACAGGCGTCGGACACGACTTTAATTACGAATTGTTCACCAGATATTCCCAAGGCATCGAAATCTTGCTGCAGCTGCTACAGGCATCGCTCGTTACAGAACATGACATCGAGGAGGAGAAGGAAGTTTGTGATGCTATCGACGCGCTTGTCTCTGACATATGTTTCCCTTTTCTTCTCTCTTTTTATCCATCTTTTGACAGCAGGCCAGATTTAAATTCTGCAATTCTCGTTATTTGTGATCTAGTGCATGTTAGTCTGGGAAGAGGCTCGCCAGATATGTTAATCAAATCCCTACAGCTGTGTTTACACTCTATGTCAACTTTTAGAAAGGACAATGCCAACCAAACTTTCACAGGCAGCGCTAGTAGTGGCAGAGACTCTGGAGAACACACTCTAGATATCATTTGTGCCTTAGAGCTACTCCGGAGTATAATTGGTATTGGAAGCCCAGAAAACAACCAAAAGAAAGATCTCATTGAAAAGTTATTTTCAGAGTCTTTGCAGATTTTACATCATCTCCCAGAAAAACTTTCCAACCGGTTGATTTCTTCCATACTCCTAAACTTATACAGCAGCAGACAGACAAGAAAAGTGAATGTTTGGAACTGGTGTGGAGTTATGTGACTTCAGAGATGAAAACTCTGCACCGTCATGAAAAAATGTCTGTTGTGTCTCTTCAACAATATTTGACTTTACTGTGCAGCTTAGCAGATTTCTTTTTCCCATTGTCAGAAGAAACATCATGTCCCCATATTTCTAGTAGCAATACTTTTTGGTTCCTGATCCAAAGTGGCTTACACTCAGATGATCCAGCCCTGAGAAAAAGGTCAATGTACCTTCTGAAAAGGATCATTGACACTTGTGAAAAGTCCAATAAAGATTTCTCTGTTCCACCTGCAGTCACTTCTGCAGATATCATCTCATCTCTGCCTTGTTTCTGGTGGAGTAAACAATACCAGAAAGAACTTTCAAAAGTTTGGGAAGATTTTATTCTTCTTCTAGAAACTCTGGACGAAAAACAGGTAAAGATAAATCAAGAACATTATTTTGGTCTTTTAAAGTTTATTCATAAACAAGAACACATAAGCAGACCAGTGCACTATTGATAGCTGTACTATTATGACAAAATCTGTATAGTAGTTCTAACAGTAGCAATAACTTTAACTTTGTTGTTCACTTTGTAAATCTAAAGTAGCTGTTTCAGTCAGTGTTAATCTTTATCATTCCTGATTTCTACATGAACCTCCTGACAAGAAACTGTCACTTTTTTGGTATGCAGACTCATGTGATCAAGCCTATTCTTCCACGTATGCAGTCTGTTACAGATGCAGCCACTTTTAAACAAGGTAATGTAATTCTGTAATACGGTTATAAAGTGAGACACACATTTCCATTAATTTTCAGATTCAACATTTTGTCTTGTAGAGATAAATGTTTTTGATAATGAAACATTTCTGCATATACATAGTTACACACGCGTACACACATATATAAATATAAAGCTGAATAAATATGTAATATACTTCTGTGCATAAATGTGTCCATTCCAGAGGGAGTAGGGTAGAAGGAAGAGTGTGTGTGTTGAATTTTGATTGATTCTTTATAGGTAAAAAATCTTAGCTCCAGCAATGGTGTGAGCATGTCATTATTCAGCATCATAGAACTTCTGTAAACATAATCAAATTACAAACATACATAGAAAGTACTTCTTAAAAGGGAAAAACATCTTCAAGGCCATTGGTTACTAAAATAAAACGTTAGCAAACAAACCAAAACAATTAGCACCAACTTTCTCTTTGAATGACTGTGCAAAGCATTAACATAAAATCTTTCACTTTGATAGAATGATCTTGCTACAAATTTTCTAGTAAAGTTTTCTGTTGTTCATCTGTTACAAGGTCATGTGTTGCTGCATACATCGTGGTTGGTGACTCTTCTCACTCGGGCTTTTGTTCATGAGAGTGTATATATTGTACGCTGGGCAGCAGAAACTGTGCTTCATATGGATTTCACCAAAGTGCCCATGATGCAACAGGGGCAGAAAGCAGTAAGACAACATGCTATATAAAATGTTTCCTTAGTGGGGAATTCTGTTGCTTATGCTTTTATGGATACTGGATGCAAGAGACTACATGAATGAGAATGTTTGTTCAGACTGTTTATATGTCTGTATGGAGAAAAAGAAGGGCACTAGGGTGTGGGAGCTGGTGGACGCATTCCCGTATGGTCGTTGGGAATGACGGCTGAGAGCAACTGCTTGTAGGAATATATCTCTAGATGCTTTCTCTGTGGACTACTTTGCAGACAACTATTTACAAGTATTCTTTTCTGTCAGTTTTTGACCCATCAGCTGCTTGGCTTTCTTCAAGACTTGAAACTTTACACAAGGTAAAAAATATTTTTATAACTTATAACAACAACTATTTATTTTGTAAACTATAGTTAATATCTTTGTAACCTGTCACAAGCCACTGTGTATTTCATAAATGTCTGTGAATATGTTTAAGACAGTTCAAAGCTCATTCATGTTGTTTTTTTTAGTTTCATGATTTGGTTATTAATGTTTCAGACAAGAAGGTTCTCATGTTGGCAGTTGTTCTGGTGTTGGTTCTGGTCTCAAGGGATTTTTTGCCAGCTGTTGTGCTGCTCTGAAAACCCAGCAGGAGCAAGGTAAAGACTATGTCATACAAATATACTGTCCTTTCAAAAAAAAAAAAAAGAAAAAAATATGTGTACTACATGAAAGCTGTCATTTTAAACAAGTGTCAAAAGGTATGTTTGTAGCTGATTTTGTGACTTGAATATTCAGACTGATATTGTCATGGCACTATATAACGATCAGTTTTTCAACAAAAGACTTACTTCTGTGGTAAGAAAGACTGGGGTAATTTTTTTATTTATAAAACAAACATTGGGATAAATTTGGTCAGGACAACAGTGTATTAGTTCTGATCCTGTTAAGTTTGGGGTTTTTTGTAATATTCAGAGAGCAATACTAGCAGTTCAAATGTATTACCCTGTTACAGCCGACTTTGTGCAGCACATATTACAAACAATTGTCAAGGACAACTGGGCTTCAGTCCCTCTAGTTTTCATTACCCAAGGCCTGTCTTGCATTCCATCTTCTCCGGTCCTTACACCCCAGGCACTTCTGTTCATTCGGTGAGAATAATTATACAGCTTTTCTTCTTAATTATCTGCTTTTTTAATTTTGTGGATGTGTGCACCCCATGTAGGTAATGAGGGCACTTTCATTTGCACACATACAGCACATGTTGTTTTTGCATAAGCTAAAGTGATAAGTCATGCTTCCTAAAACTAATAAAAACTATTGTTGGAAAAGTAATCCAATTATTCAATTCCAGTGAGGTGGCTACAGTGAGTCTCAGAACTCTTGAGATCTACACACGTGGAGCAATAGAATGTTTTTTAACAAAAGCAGTTCTTAGACTCATTGATAAGGTGAGTTACAACCTTCTTATCATTTTGGCATAAATTTATGCTTAAAAATTTACTTTGTAAATCTCAAAATGAAGTTACATATATCAGATGTTTGTTACTAGTTTCTATACATTTTAATTAATATCATACTGGTCTATTTGTTTTCCAACTTTGAGCAGCAGTAGGAATGTGTACAAATTTGTAATACTTTTGAGAGAGACTATAACTGCCAGTGTTAATCCTTACAAATGGAAAAGAAGAGTTGGATGTAGACATCCTATGTTCTTTTATAGCCCATGATGATGTTTTATGTAAAGTGATGTACTAATGTTCCAGTGGACAGACACAACAGTTTCATAAAAAATCATTAATAAAAGATGCTTGGTATTTGTTATCAGAATAAACCACAGTTGTTGTAACTTAGCATGGATAGCATGCATTATTGACAAAAACGGTTTTGACTACAACTTATGTCATATAGGATTATTTTCAGAAAAGTTTATGTGATCCATTGTAGTGATCCAAAATGGTGTTGTTGTATGTGTAATGTTGTAATGTGTAGATAAGATGGTATTACTATTTGCAGAGTAAAGTTTCCATAGAAGAGTTTGTTGAGACACTTGCTGTGATGGATCGTGATGAGAATTTAAAAAGAGGCACACATCTATGGGATTCTGTAGTCTCTTGGCTTCTAATGCTGCGGTCTGACACCATTGTGTCAGGTTGGACTTGGGTGGATGTTCAGAGCACCCTTACCTCTATGGCTGACATTTATCTCAAGGTCTCAGAAGGTATGTGCTCTTTCCTACATCTTGCTCTTTATTGTGTGTACCCTAAGTTTATGTGTGTGTGTATTTTGAAATGAAAGAGGAAGCTCTTGTTCTACTATACACTTAGGAGGGATTCGGAAGTATGGAAAGAGTCACTGATTTACTTGTTGCCCTGATCTCTAATATTTGTAAAAGATTTTTAAAGATGTTTCTTATTCACAGAAATAATGGAAACAGTGAGTGTAGACACGGTGCAAGTAACAAAGATTGCCCGGCTGCTTGTTCTCCTTGCTGATTGTGAGTCCAGACTTAAAATACAAAATGTGGCTGAGCAAAAAGAAGGAGCAGCGCATGAAGTTTTAGCTCAAGCTGCAGATGTCATTAAGGGCATCAACATCAGGGCCTACATGCCCACCCTGAGGGCAGACAGGGCAATTTGCTTGCTGTGCTCCTGTACAAAAGATATTGGTACAGGTAAAATGTTATTTACAGTTATAAGAAGACTGTCAGTTGTCATGATTATACCTACTTCAAGTATCATGTGTGATATATATATATGCATCTGTGGTTATATGTACCTACAAGAACACCTACTTTGTAAAGATATTACAGTCTGATTTATTTATGTACGTGTGCATACACATACACTTATGCACAGACTTTGTCATTAATACGAGGCTTGCAGACAAAACATCACAGAAGACTGGAGTTTAATATGACTGTTTAAAGGATTCTAGATTACTTTATGGTTTATTTATTTTTCCTGTTGTTGAAGATGATAAGGGATCCCAGATTCAAAAGAGTCTGTGCATGACAGTTTCCGACTGCTGGGCAGACATGCTTCTATACATAGAAAGGAGAGTGTTACACAGTACATTTTCTGACAAGGTAAAACTGTGCATGTACTACTATTGTTACTTTAAGAAGCAGCTGCGCTTATTTTTAGCCCTTCATCCCAATCACTATTTTCACCTGAGCACATAAGGGATGCTGTAAGTAACCCTAAAACATTCAAATTTCTCCTAAGGAAACCCTTGTCAAAATCATGTAATATAGAGCTGTAATATTTTATAACAGAGATTTTTTTTCATTTAATTTTAACAGAATGTGGATCTTGAGCTGATTGTCTTCTATTGTGAAGCTGTGAAAACTCTTGGTCAGTTACTCCCTACAACCAAGGGCATCAGTGGACTAACTACATTGGCCAACAGCTGCACAAAGTTCCTGTCTGCTATAAAAACTTGCTCTGAGGTGGCTGTGATATTCTTTTTTCCTGCTTATAGTTTGGTTTACAGATGACTTTTGAAACAGGACATTTACCCATACCTGTATTTTGCACAAATAAGTATCCTGGTATCTTAAAATTATTTTTCAACATCCAGCTTCAAATGTAAATGCCTTAAAATGAAGAATTCTACAATGTGATTATTAGACTTTTTTTCTATGAAGACTGTGTAATCATAAAATGTTAATTTCAAAACCACTTGTTTTTTGGCACTACAGCCACAAGCTAGAAGTGTTGTACAGCAAGTAGCAGCTGTAAGCCTGCTGTCTGCAGTAGCTCATATTGTGAGCTTTAAAGTAAAGAGACAAGCAGACAGTACCAGTCTTGAGCAAAATGCAGGTCTAACAGAACTTTCAGCAGGTCTGCAACAAGAGTTCAGCACCATGTCCTTAGACTGCAGCATTTTTCATCAACATGGCAGGTATGAGAAATTAGCAGTTCTATCTCCTTGTCACGTGTGATGCATGTGTTAGAATCTCCTTTTGTCTTTCTTGGTGAATTTTTTTTTTTTTAATGAAACAAACCCAAGTCTTTGTAAAATTTCCACGTATTCCAAAATTTTTTTTTTTCAGGAATGGATCTAGTGATAGGGGCGCATGATATGCCAATACATGCAATCTGTGTGGGAATGTCTTGAATGTCTATTGGTGGACTCCCCACATCTCCGTGCTACACCATCTATCTTAGAGGCAGCGATGGAAGCTTTGTCTGTCAGTTCTGGAGAATCAGATATTCCAGTCATGAAGTGTCTTAAACTGATCATGCCACAGGTCATCAGTGTTGTTTTTTTTTAAAGAAATCTTTGTTGTTATAAAACAGACAGTTTTGATAATGCCACATAAAAGCAAAAATATATACAAACACAAAACACACTAACGCTTCTCTCTTAACAACCAAGTTCCATTCCTACAGCTCAGCAAATGAACGAATCAAAAAGTGATGAGCCACCCTTATCAATATTTCAGACATAATGTACTGTTACTTAAGATGTTGTTTTAGTGTCACCTTTGCACTATTTGTAACATTTTTAATGTATTTTCAAATGTTTAAAATGAGACTAAGAGGGTTAGTTCAAAGCAAGATGCTGCTTGAAGCTGAGTTGTCATGCAGCCATCTTTCATGACCAAAGTTCTCATACAGCATACAATACTCACTGGTCAAAGAGCTGGTTGTAATTCTGTGTATTTGCTAAACAAGGAGGTCATTAAGTGAGGAGCGTCTGTATATGTCCCCAACTTTTTTTTAATTCATGAAGACCTGATGTTTTTCTATGTAAACAGTTAGTGCTTGAGGTTGAAGGAGATCAAATACAGTTTGCTTGCAAACTGGCACTGGCAAAAGCTCTTGAGGAGATCAGATCATCAACCTTTTGGCTAAAGATTGAGGCTTTCATTAATATGGTACTACAGCCTGCCCTTCTGAAACTTCCAAATGACACTGAGTTGGGCAGCTACACTGCAGAGGTTAGCATTCTGAAGAAGTGCCTGGAATGAGTTGTTCCCAGACCCAAATACTCTGTGTGTGTGTGTTTGTGTATGGTGATGGGGGTAAACACTTATGTTTTTGCAAATGTATCAATATCTGTTACTCTTTGTCTACCATTTTGCAGATGAAATATTAAATAACTTTCTAAAAGAGACAGTGTGACAGAAATGTGTGCATGGCAGCTGTAGTGTGTGCATGATAAATGTATAAACTGCTGCTTGTTTTGCGGGTTTATGGCAAAATGCAGACATCAAAGTATCATGAGTATGCAGCATTGTATTGTGTTGTTCATTGTGAAATGCTGCAGTTGCTGAAAAGTCTTTTTAGTCTTGGTGTGGAGAAGACAGGCACTGTGAATCTGGTCATGGCACGCTTGTATCGCTTGTGGAGTGAACCTGGCGGTACAGAGCTGGCTTTGCACATGGTGCCAACCATTGTTGATGCGTGTATGTTTGGCACTGTTCACAAGAAACCAGAGAGGTAATAGTCATTGATAAAAAGTAGTTTTGACAAATTTATTGTTTGCAAATATTTTTTAAAGGTGTAAAAAAGAGATTAGCCATCCTTATTATCTTGCACAATTATCAATCTGAAGAAGCATTGCTAAATTCTTTTTAATCTCAGCTCTGTAACTTTTGATTTAATTTCCCAAACAATATATATATATAAAGATAAAGAGAATTATTCAATTAGTCTGTATTCAACATATATTTTACTTATATACATTCATTTATTTTCACAAATTGCTCACTTTTTCCAGATTGTTTCAAAAAATTGTACGTTCACTCTTTCACATAGAAAGGTCTTAGTACACAAAAAATTATGGAAGTTAATACGTTCAAAACCCTTTTAATTGGAGACCATGTAATTTTGAAAGAGTATCATTATCTTTAAAGTGCTAAAGCTACATCAAAAGGAAATTAAAGGTGAAATATCTTCTGTTAGTTAAACGATTATTCTTACATGGAAGAACCAAAAAAGCCATGAAATCATCTTATGGACATTTTTCATTGAAATTATTTTGCTAACTTTTTTTTTTTTTCATAATTACAGGTTGTGGCTTGATGTTTGTATGTATATTGAAACCCTTAAAGAAGAATGTTCTGTGAATGAAATCATGTCAAGGTGAGTACTTTTTCACAAGACTGATTATGGCCAACCACAACATCCCACATAGACATGAAGTGGTAAATGCATGTGCATAAAGAAAATAAAAAATGAACAGCAGTTAAGGGTTATTCTTTCTTTCTCTTTTATGTGGTGTGAGTGAGACATAAAAAAGTTTATTTTTTATCTTGGTACCTTTTCAGAGAATTGGCTCATCATTTTTTTTCTTTTAATATAGTCTTAACTTATTTCAGTACCCATTATCTCATCAGTTCTGCCTCTTGCTGCACTTGGTGGTCAAAGTGATTCCTGTTTATTCTCCTTATGTTAACAGTCTTGCCTCATACCTGATGGCAAGATAACAAACTGTGATAGTATTATAAGAACTATCACAGAGAAAACTTCTTACATTTGTATAAAACATTGTTAGTATTTCCTCCACTCAGCCACCCACCACAAAAAATTCCTGATTAAGTAAATTCTTTATATTTGATTGAATAAGGGTGAAATCATGTATGTACTGTGCAAACATGATGCTGTGAACAGTTAAATAATATAGATACTATTACTTTGCAGCTGCTGGAAGAATGATACATTTGTTCGTGTAATGACTGCCAACTACCTGTCAAAATTGAGACCTGATGTTGCTGCCCATAGGCAACTTGCAATTGCCGTTTTACGGGAACTTTGGGAGCACTACGTTAATTTGGCCCAGAAGTCAACTTTTCGACAGTTTGCTAACTCCATCAGTCATCGCCAGAAACATCGACTCTCACTCATGTTTCCTGTCTTGGATCAGTTCATTACTGAGGTAGTTGTCTTGTTCTGATAGATATCCGATTATTTTTAAGAAAACAGAAAAATACTTGATAAGATTTAATTCTTAGCAAAGTCAATGAACCAAATACTTCTTGTTAAAAAAAAAAAAAAGAGTTTAAAATGAAGAGCTTTGCCTATTACACAGAGCTACACAATCACTACCAAGTACTCAAAAGTGACGATATTTGTAATGTGACTCCTGTTTTGATATTTATAAATTTTATTTTTGGTTGAAGAACAGGCAGCCGTTCTGAAGTGTTGATGGCATCTCACTGAGCATTGTGCCAGGCAAAACTTAACTTGGCATGATAGTAGCTGATAAAAGTTTGCCCATGTTTTCAATGTAGTTTCTAATTCAGTGTAGAGATCTCTGATTTAAAAGTACGCTACACCACTAATTTCCTGTAACCTTTCTTTACTGTGCAGCTTCAAACAAAGTGACTGGATGATAATAGTAATAAATGCACTGAATAAATGCATAAATTTTGTAATAGGTGGTTGCATGCTTGACCCATTGGCTATGGGAGGTGAAGGGTGGAAAAGGAAGGAATTCTGAATCTGAGTTGCATTACATACCTTTCAGGAAACTTGCGTGGAATTCTGGGAAAATGCATGGCAAGGGCTGGTGTTAGAATGTCATCCCTCAGTAAGACACAATCTTGAGTGGATGGTCATGAGGTTAGCCACACGTTTTCCTTCTCTGCTGCCTCGCCTATGGAATTACTTCAGCCAGGTCAGTTTTTGGATCACTCACAATAAAGGTAACACATAAATATTGCACCTTTTTCCTTGCCTACTCTTGTAACAGTCTAATGGGAATTAGCAGATTGCATGATCTCAACATATCATAAAACATTGTAAGCACAGTTTAAACTTTATATTGTTAATGGCATTGTTAGAGCCATCTTTAAAAATAGTGGAAAGATCTGACTAGAAGAGGAGAGGCTTTTTAGGAAAGATAAATAATTTGATAAGAGTATTTTAAAAAAGGTTTTCTTTCTCTCCCTATAGTTTTCAGACAAGCGAAATGTCAGTCTTTGCTCTCTGCTAAACATCATCACACATCTGGGACCAGAACTCAGGAAGGATTTACAGGTAGAGTGATGCAGTAAAATAGTGATTTTTGAAGTTGTTTTTTCAGAAGTGTCATAAACAGCAACTGTGAATCATCCAAACAGATGAATCTTCTCTGGTTATGTCAATTTTGCTTGTTTCTTAATATTTCTGACCTTTTGTTTTGACATACCAATAATGTATCATCTTAAATGACATAGGTTTGAAATGAAATGGTGAAAATTATAAATTGTGAAATTAATCATTTTCACATGTTTTTGTTCTTTGAATTGTTACTTTGTTTCCTTGGTTCAGGAGGCATACTACATGCAGGCCTTGCCCTTGGCGCTTCCTTGGTGTATGGCTCATCACTTCAATACACGTCTGCATGGTCTAGCATGTGTGTTAAGGTTATGGGAACAATGTCAGGCCATTCAGCTTCTGACAGTTATGCAGAAGTTTGATCTTGTGCAGCATTGTCTGAAGTTCACTCAAGAAAATAGGTGAGAGCTCGACCATTTTTCTGCTTATAAGGAAATTAGAGATGTTTATGAAGCTTTTAATGGTTGACCTGGCTCTTGATGAAATCATCACAACAAATCAATTATATTCTCTAAAGTTCCTGGACAGTTGTGAAAGTGAATGTCACATAAAAGAAGAAATCTAGTTCTTGAATATCATACTATAACATTGTAACTAAAATGTAGCTTTGAGTATTTTTTTTTCAGAAAAAGTATTCTTTTCTGATTTCTTTTATGGTATGGTGTGGGTTAGATGGATAGATATTGTACCTGATTGTGTTTTTGTGTGAGAGAAAGATTAGAATGATAACACAGGACTGGTGAGATGCATGCATTTACTAAAAACAAAATTTTGGAGATTCAGCTTAAGAGCTGAAAGAGAGAAATGTATGTGGAAGAAATGCTTTTTCTGTTTGGTTTTTTTTTTTTTTTGGTTATCATTGCTGTCCAATAGTTCAGAAAGCTTATTTTTATTTCATTCTATTCCTCATTTTTTGTGCTTTAGTAGTTTATGCATTTCTTTCAGAAACGAGATAGTAGTAAGGTCATTTTATTAATTTTACAAACTTAGCTTCGATTTATTGGCATTTGATTGACTTCAAGATTTGGTTTTTCTTTATTTTTCTTTCCCAGTAACTCTTCCAAGGTTGTTCTCAAACTTTTGGACAACTACTTCTACAAAACTTTTCATTTCCGCCAGGACTATAGCATGGAGGTACGGTGCTACTATTTGAATCATACTGGCTTTTGTAAACTGTATCTTGCAGGTATTTTACAGTTTACATGGCATTGTATGCAAGCAAATTTAGAGGAATACAGGAAAAGAGATTTTAAAAAAAGAACCACTCTCCTGTAAACACTTCACAACCCCCACCCACCTCCGAATAAAATAATTGTTTTGCATGCAGACCCTCTTCCACACATTGCCCAGGCTGGCCTGCATCAGTGATGAGGAGTGGATTGGCCCCGAGCTCTTCCAGCATTGGGATAGCTCTTGGCAGATGGACAGCTCAACATATATTCTGCCTCTGTATAATAGCAGCAAGAAGTTATCTGCCTGCCCTCCTGGACCTTGGAGAATGAAGGCTCATGGTATTGTTCTTCTAACACTTATGTCTGAAAAACATGGTTTTCGGAAGGCTTTCCGCAAAGAAATAATTTTAGTCCTATTTGGTGTTCTTTGGTATTGCCTCCTCAGTGTTGTTCACTGACATTGTCATGTAATGATATGTAATAATAAACATAGCTAAGAAATGTTATGCCCACTTTATTGATGAAGGTAATGTTAAAATGTATAACCTAATAAATATTATTCAGACTGACATATAAATTAAATATTTTAAAATAAAAAGTTAAAATTGTGTATATGATTACAGACCTTGATGTCTTTACATAAATAAACATGATAAATATATGAGCATTTCACAATGCTTTATTTTTGCATCCAAACATGAAGTACATGACATATCAGAGGCATTAATTATTATTGGCTTTGCAAAAATATATATATAAAGGTATGAAAAAGACTATGCCACCTTACTGAGAAGAGTTATTATTTTGCTTAGCTGAAAATGATGAAGATGTCTGTGAATCTACGGATGGTGATGTTCAAAAGAAAATAATTCCATGGCGACTGATGACGCCAGACAGCCATGTAGAGCAGGAGTACACCTGTCGTAAAAAGGGTTATAAGCCTGGGGGTCTTATCTTAGTTACCTCTCTCATCAACAAAGTGCCAAATTTGGGAGGTAAGGAATATGTGGATTAAGTTGCATGATTCCTTTTGGTAAAATGTGCACTTTAATTTGAGAAATGGTCTATATTTTGGATGGCTTTTACAGAATACAAACATATTTTTGATGCCTAAAGTTCTGCTGCATATATGGGATCATGTTAACTTCTCTGTGTATAATTCTTAGGTGATCAAAATAATTATAAGAGGTCTTGTTTCTGAAGAATTATTATGTAGAAATTATTCTTTTGTTTTATCTCATAAAGGATTGAAAACAGGTGAATTTTAGATTATTTTTTTTTATTTTTTTGACTTTAAAAGCTTCCTACATTTAAAACACTGTATAAAAGAAATTGCAGAAATATTACATCTTTCTCACATTCTTGTTCATGTTACAGGACTGTGCCGCACGAGTGAGATCTTTGGTGTATCAGAATTTGTGATTGGCAATCTCAGTTATTTGAATGATCATGTCTTCCAGAGCCTCAGTGTTACTGCAGAAAAGTGGATACCAATTACAGAGGTACAAAACTATTAGGTTTTTATTTTTTTTTCCATTTAAAATTAAAAGTCTACTTTCTACTTATGTTAACTTAACAATCATTGTTTTTCCTCAACACATAATGTCAATTGTTTCAGCCATTCAAGCATATATAAATAATTCAAATACAGTTTTAAATAATCTTTCCTATGCTCATGAATTAGTTTGTGTTCACATTTTTCAGTTAGTTTTAAAGTAGTAACAATTAGACAAAATGACAGCTTCACCTGTATTGTCTGGTTTTTGCAGGTCCCACCTTTTCGCGTGAGTGAATACTTAGAGGAAAAGAAGAGAGAGAGTTACACTCTTGTTGGAGTAGAACAGACAGCTAACAGTGTCTGTCTTACAAACTTTAAGTTCCCTAAAAAGACTTTACTTCTTCTTGGGTGAGTAAACTCTCACTTATTATCCTTTCTGTACCATTCAGTCTCCAGTCAGTGTCAGTCTTAAGTCATATATTAATGAAATGTTTCTTGAAAAATTAATCTTGCTTAAATGTTTTATTCCTTTCTCTTTTTACTTCATTTTCTTTTTTTTTTTCCTTTTTTTTTTTTTCTTCTTCACTTCAAAATCTGTGCTCACTTCACTAATTTGGGTTTGGTTTTTTTTTTTCCAGAAAAGAGCGAGAAGGAATTCCACCAGAATTGTTGCAGCAGTTGGATGTGTGTGTAGAAATTCCTCAACAAGGTATCATCCGATCACTCAATGTCCATGTGAGTGGAGCACTTCTGATTTGGGAGTATGCTCGTCAGCATATGGACATGAATCAGACTTAATGCTTATCATCTATTCTACCACAGTGATGGGGTTTCTCACACAGACAGGTTACTGCTTTCAAAACAATCAAGGGACACGACAGAACATTCAAAGAGCACAGTCAGACCTGAATGTGTTTTTGACAGCTGCCTTTTTTCATTCAGATAAATTATGTGGTCTTGTTTGATGCTGGAATTTTCACCTGTACATGGTGCATTTGCTGATAAAATACCTGGGTAATGTGAACTGCTGAAAATTTCCTGAATTGGATTGGTGACTTTATTTCCTCAATCTGTGTAGATTTCAGACCTTTGATAACACTGGACCATGAGAAAACTTGAATGTCTTCTTAGTTCCTTTTGTAGCATTTAACAACTCATTATGCGTATTAATGAGAACATAACTGATTTGTTTGACATTTTAATTAGTACTGTAAGGAAGCTATATCTGCCTATAAAAAATGGATTTGAGCGTAAGATGGTAACTTGGTGTCTTACAGATTTTTCATTGGAATTTAAGAGGATGTGACACTGCTTTATGGTGTTTTGTAGAATATATGAAGGTAGAGACTGTATAAGATTATCATCATCAAATATATTTTTGATCCAGTATTTACAACAATGCATTTTATACACATCATAACCTGTGAATCTGGCCCACACTTGAAATTCAAGACATTGCTTATACCGATCCTTGCTTTGCGAAGATCAACTTCAAAGTCAAAAACAGGAAGGGAGTGAACGTAAATAATGACAAGAACATTGAAACATTGTTTTTTGAGACCAGTATCCATTATATTTTGTTTGGGTTTTTTTTTTTTAAGTAAAGCACTTTAATGTTGGGGAAAAGTGCTATACAAATCAACTTTATTATTACTAATCTGCAACTGGAATGTCATGAGCAAGGCTGGAGACCGTATTAGCTCCTGTAATTGAAGTAGTGTATTTTACTTTTTTGAATTTTTATCATTGTTTATAAAGGTGTGTATTTTGTTACAAGCTGTTTGTTAGTTGATCTGGCTTTTTGATCTAGTGTATCTATACTTCTACAGAAAAAAAACTGTCGCATTGATTTGTATAGTTGCCGTTTATGGAGTTCAACTTTGCCACTAAGTTGGTGTCTCTCCATTCTATTAAGCTGGCAAACATCATCTTTTGAGACATATTTCTCTGTACATCATGTCTCTGAGCCACTCTGTGTGTGGCAAGTGAATATTGGCAAGAAGCCAATATTTTCAACTGTAATAAAAAAAAGTAAAGCCTTATTTTTTCAGATATTTTGACAATTTTCTGTTTAAAAACAAATGTACAGGTACATTTATATGCTCCATGCATATGCCTTGTTCAATTTCTTTAAAAGTGTGGCTTAAATGTGAAATTGGGAAGGAGTTTAGCATAGTGCACTCCAGTAGGAAGCAGATGGTCGTAAATTCAAGGTTTGCTTAGACCTCTATCCATTAAGCAGCAGCTTTGCAATGGGTACCCAATTTGTCACAAAAGGTAACATGTTCCCTACCTCTATAACTTCCAAGCTATAGGACCCTTTGTGTAATGCCATCTAAATGTGAAATTAAGATGACTATGTTTCAACAGCAAGATACCAAATCCTGTGACAGGAGTAAACAGCTTATTTCCTTTAGCAAGAAACAAGCCTTTGAATCCACTACCAAATTAACTTTAACATATCAAAGGAACACATTTTGTCACAACATGTTTTATTTTCCCCCCAAACACCCTTAAAAAATGAGCACAACATTTATCACCGCATAGTTCTATCTTCCTTATCATCCTCTTTCACATCAACATAAAGTGGCATCTTCACTGCCACAATGTCATTCACCACCTTGTAGGATGGGTACAGTCCTGATTGTCCAGAACGGCGGTTAGTTCCTTGAGAAAATCCATCCCAATGGTTTCCTGCTATTCCTAACAAGTCGCCTACTTGCATGGACAACTCTTCATGACGAGAAGCTTTGTGATTTTCTACAGCCCGCATGTTATGAGCATTCTGGCCACCAAAGTAGAATGAATCATCTAAAGATCTGAAGAAGGTTGACGCATCACCATGCAGGGTCTGCATTAACTCATATGCCACACGACACACCTGTCAAAAGTAAACAATACTGTAAAACCAAAAAAGTATTTCTTATTTTCTCTGACTCTCACACATAAGCTTTTTAATTACCACTGTTATGAAAGGCTAACTTGTTTGTTTACATGGGGATGTTTTTAGAGGACCACATGTTACATGAAATGCGATATGAAAATTTAAGTTACAGGTATGTACTTATGCTATGCATATTTACAAAAGAAAACACTAAAAATATTCAAAAATAAAATTATTTAAATGCAATCTTTACAAGTTTTTCATTCCTTGAAATAACAAACTTTCATTCCAGACATTAAGGAGAAAAAAAACAAACTAGAATTAAGTTATAGTGATTATTGCTTGAAAACAAACTAATGTATAGATGGTTTATTCAAGATATAGCATTGTAACATCTAAATGATGTTTTGAGGCAGACTTTACTGATAACTGTACATTGAGTTAGCATATACCTGTGAAGAAAATGTGCACACAAGGTAATCAGTTGAGGATAAGAAATGCATGTCCAGAATGATCCCCCTCAACGAACTCTGACTATAGCGAGATCCCAGTGATGCTGTCCGAGATATGTCATTGTCACTTACAAAATTGTAGTTCCCATATCTGAAAATAAAATCCAAAACACATTGTTTCTATATACAGATTATATGGTCTTTTTCATCTTTAAAAATGGAGATGAAAATTTAGACACTAGGGAGGGATGAATAAAAATTTACTTTTCTCTAGCTTCCTTCAGAACACCTGGATCATCAGTAGCTAAATATACACGTCGTGTAACAGGTCCAGTGCGGTGTTCCAGCTGCTGGTAGTAATCCTCCACATGCCGCATGTATTCTTCTAGACTGTGAAAAGCTGCTTCTACTCCTACTTTGTCTGTACGTCGAATATGGACTCTGAAACAAACATCATTCTCTCATAAGCTTGTCTCCCTGGTTTATAAATCAGGACTTGGAGGAGAAATTTTTGCCATAAGTTTAATTTCATTTTGATCAAGTAACCTTCAGATGTAAGCACTCTCTGATTTTATGCACATTAACACTGTGGTCTCTAATGTACAGCTCTAAGGGAAGGGCACTATTAACTCACCCTACTATTGGCTTCTGAAATCCCATCTTTTTTGCTGACTGATCAAAGTCCTCTTGAAGATGTTTCTGTGGCCGCATAAGGTATCGCAACAGCTGACCAATCCACCATACAGGAGGGTCGCCATGGAAAGTCTTAAGCTGAGGTGCTAGATCCTCAGGGATGGCCAGAGGTAAAAAGTCTGGCCTAGGATGCAGAGCATCCACAATAGGCAAGTGTACAACTCTTACTGGAGAACTGCCTTGGGAAGATGCTGCAAACAAGCATACCAACCATAAAAAGTCATATGCAACATTTCTCCAAATGGCAGTGTATAAGGGAGGGAGGGTTTTCCTTCCCTAAGAAAGCTGATTGCTTATTTTAATGCACATCTTACGCTAGAATGTGTCTTCAGCCCTTATCTACCACCTCTTACTCTCTCCTCTATAAGCTATAATATTTAGTCTTGTTGGGGTAGTAAAGAAGAGTACATATCCTCATAAGTATGCATTTGTCTTTATAGGTCTCATTTCAGGAACACACTGGTGATCCCTCTAGGAGTCAAACTTCTAGCTGGACAAAAAAAATTAAAACAAAAAACAACTGGTGGTATACATTAACGGGTAGACAAAATTTGTGATGCTTTAAAAAAATAGGTCTTAAGATGTACAGTATACCAACTGAAAACTGCTTGTTATATGCTTTTGAAGTGACAGTAGTGGTGAGTCTTGGAGTGAAATCTGATCTGCAAAATGCTATGTTGATAATGTCGGCATGTTATATGCATTTTGCATGGCTTGATTACACTTGTAGATAACCACTGATTTATCATTGTATGTTTAACATAGGTGACTTTAAACATCAAAAAATTAAATAAGCACATTAGTAAACAGAGAAATTAAAATCTTACATTTCCTTTCTTTGGAACTTGCCCACTGACATGGCCATAGGAATTACTGAATTAGCACGAAGTTAAAAACTCACCCAAAAGAAAGCAACATGTATCCTCCCTGGCTCATTACCTCCCTTTGAAGACTCACCCAGTGTACCCTTAAAAGAACCCCTCTGTCATCTGATGAACAATTCTATGCTTTGACCTAACAGCCAAAGCAGCAGGGACGAGGAAATCCTTGGAAACCATGTCACTTGTTAAGTATCAAAGAAAGAATTAATTTTTTTTATGTAAATTCTTCTTTAATTTAATCCCATGATGTGACCATAGGAGAATTGAGAACAGTAGGTGGTCTAAGGCCTAAAACAGCCTCTGAGAGTAAATCTGGCAAATTGCCTAGGAGATCAAATGTCTGTCCATTTGTTTAACAGACCTCTGGGCAAAAAAAGAAAAAGGCAGAAGAAAATAGCTGTAAGTTCTGCCCACCAGAACAAGGTGAAAAGCTCATTTGGACCCAAGCATGCTCCTGGTATGTGTGCAAGGTCCAGTCAGGAAGAGTCAAACATGACCAACCCATAGCTCTCCTAAAAATTAAATTGTCAAGGTGTGTTACCCTTTGCTAACCAGTAAAGAGAAAGCCCAAAGATTGAACTGATTGTGCATAGTCCCCTGTTCCAGCACTAATCACTGCATCCAAAAAAGTCTTTTTCCATTGTAAAATTAAGGTCTTGTCAGAAATCCAGTGTTTAGTCTCACTGTAAGGGTTGTCTGCTTACTTGCTGGAGTTGGGTGAGGAGAAACAATCTGGAAGGAATTGTCAGTATCACCTATGCTTTTCCAGAAATACTCAGCAAATGAACTCCCTTGTTTGTGGTTGCATGTATCTGTGCTGTGCACAGTGAATAACTTCTAGCTAGGACATGGCACAATGCAAGAATTATGACCATTATTACTTTCTGTTAGACTGCAAAATGTTACTATCTTAAGACAACATCCCATTAAATCCAAACCAAACATGAACTCCAACTTTAAATATGTCACTTGTTGGGTGAGATTACAAACTTGTCTAAAACAAGGGACAGTATTATTACTGAAGTCCTCCTTTAAACTTAAAATGACATCTCACAATGAGTATTTCTAAAATAGATCCATGAAAACAAAGATGATGATACAATAGCAGAGTCACTGAATGACTGCAAGCCATAAATCTGGTCATCAGCCTTGGGGAGGTTACCAACCAGGTAGGCTGCACCTTGCTTTCCTTTGGATTTTTGGTGAAGGCAACTCTATGGCTGATATTGTCATTGATAGCAAACTCCTATGATACGTTAGAGGGTAAGTTGAAAAAAGAAATATGTGAATAATCTGCTTCTTGTCTCCAAATTTTTTTTTTAAATCCCACCTAAAAAAAATTAAAATGCCAAAATAAGATTAGATTAGCTTCATACAACGATCATCATGAACATACCTGCCCAATGTACACTTTGTCCTGAAGCATCTGTACAAGTGTCAGACAGTGGCTGAAACATCGACTCCCAGCCTCCACCACCTGCATACCTCCAGCCTTCTGAATCCAGCACCAGAGTGCGTTCTGTAGCATATGCAACTAGCAGGCAGTATGCTGCATGATGCACCTGGCATCCAAATCCACAGCCTTTCTTTAGATCGCACACTACCACCCTAGCTTTTCTGCATTCTGCTGGATTCTAAAACAGAATGGTAACACTTCAAATGCTGCAGAGAATGACATCAGAAGCCATTTTCTTTCATATAAGCAATAATCAGGGTTAATTTACAGCCACCCTTTTATCTAAATGGTTTGAACTGTGCATCTGTTCATGGAATGTTTGATAAGATGAAGGAAAAGAGCAGGCACCCATCTCTTGTCATCAGGAAACAGGATGAGCGTATATATATATAATGAGCATTTATATAGCTCTTTTCCAAAATAAATATGCTCAGAGCACTTCACAAATAAGAATATTACAAAGAGGCCAATTCTAAATTAAATTAAACACTAACAGCCATACACACTGTACTTATACAACAGACACACATCACACCAGCATGTGATCAGGACATGGGTGAAGTCACTGATTTTGTAAAAAGTATGTCTACATATAGACTTTAAGGTGGTTAAAGAATCAACATGACGATGGCTGACGGGTAAATTGTTCTATGTTGATGGGACTTGGGGCTGCATATTATCACCAACAATCTTCCTGATTGTCATAGGCTAGATTATGCACAAGACAAATCTTGAATGCCAGCCTAAAATAAGAAAAGCAGGAATTAAAGAAAAAAAACCTCAATCAAACCCTGCTAAATAAAGCTTATGAAAGCGCAAAGAACCAAAGTTATATAGCTTAGTGCTGGATAAAATCAATGAAGTAATAATGTTATTTGGAAACATTTGCACTGCTGGCCACATTCATAAAGTTTTGTGCAAGAAGCAGTAAGCTTGCATCATGTCATCTTTAGACACTAGCTAGAGCTGAAGTGCTAATGCATTATTAGAACTATTCTCATATTTTAAAAATAAGATAAGACTTTCTTAAAATTATACCCTTCCAAATATCCAGTGCATTTTATTTGTAAGTTTTGCATTCAAATATTACACATTTATCCTTGATTATATTTATACAATTTGCCAGTTATTCATCCATGCACTTAGTTTATGTTTTTGTCATGGTGTCATCTGTTTGCTAATGCTTATGTTTCTTACATGGTTGAATGTTCATTTGTTTGTAGTCTTTCATGAGCAGCATATTGAGCTTACATCCAAAGAGGGAAATGCACATTGCAAATTTAATTATTATATCACCACAATAACTATCACGTGAATAATTATTACATTAATAATGCTTCCTCACCTGTAAAAAATGGAGGCGTTTCTGCACCAAGTCACCAAGTTTTCTAGACTCAGAAATTCGCCAGTCCTCATCTCCATCAACAAGTTGTAACGAGTGAAAATCATCAACCATCACACTGTAACGACAAAAACCCAGACGTCATTACTCATGAATAAATTCTGCTTAATATTTCACCTAGCACGAAATAAAAGTGTATGTATACCTACAGATTCCATCAACACATCTGAGCCAGACATCAGTCATGATGCAACTAGCATCATCCTTAACATGAGACAAATGTGTCACCACCATCAGAGAAGGAAACCCACAAATCATTATCAGCATAACAATGACAATGGACTTGCATTAATGTGAGGCATTTATGCATGATATCAGTGTGTAATCATCAACATATCATATCAAGATCAGGAACATGCTACCCAGGGCTGGTGCTATGCTATGTTGTGCCATAGGCTTACAATGGTTAACTCATTCAACAATCAAATTACGTTCCAGTCATCAAACTGAGGCTGAAGATCTCAATTTCTTTGCTTTTTGACTGTGTAAAGAGAGTTCTAGTTCTTTCCAATCTAGTGAAGTCAAGTCATGCTTAGTGAATTAGGTGACCAACATGTTGACCATGGCATTATGGATCAGAACTCTGTGTATAGATAACTGAACTACTATAAAATATGTAACCGAGTGGTGGGGGGTTTGTACAGTGACCACAACAGTCGAACACTCAAACCAGAAAGGCAGGAACCTGTAAGCAGTTGCACAACTCTTTAATGCAGGCTAGAACAACAGTCACCGCTGCTTCATTTGTCTTGCGCCTTCTCTTCTCAGTTTTCTCCCCTGTCATTTCGTCTGAGCTCTGCTCTTATATACCTCTTCGGGTGGGTCACTTTGTGCGGTCTTTTACATATGCATCAGCACTATTCTCGCATGCATCAGCAGATCTATTTTGCACGGTCTTTCACAATTGTAACTTTTCTTTACTCGCATGCATCAGCATTTTCTTCCTAACTAGCGCTGGTCTACCGGCCCTCTACATATACTACCAAAAGTAAATTACCTTTGATAGCCTGCAAGTGATTTCTGCATTTCTTGGACAAGATTCTTGACAGATGAGCTTTCCAATGCCATTGTACTCAAATCATTCATCTTAGCATTAATATAATACCAGAGTTCTCTTGCTGTATTTTCAACTTTTCGTCTAGCTGTTTCTCGCTCAAGTGTTGGGCAATGATGACTTTGTTGTGAAGCCTCTGATCTTTCTTTTGTTTCTATGCCAGTGTAATCTGAAAATTATTCATCTCACATCATTATACATTACAAGATATTTACATCTATACATGACACTTAGCAACTGAACACAGAAAGTCAAACTGCTTCAAAACCGTACAGCCCTACACTGTTATCTGATCATCCTTCAACACAAATGTTTGATGAGATATCAGAGAAACAGGATATACAATAATTACACAACAGTCTATATATTAATGGAACAAAAGTGCTTTTCGCACTAGGCTCAAGACAACATTTTGGTCTAGACTTTTCCTTAATGTTACTGCTGAACTTTTATTGTCACAAGGGATTTAGATTTGAACAAATGATCAGAATCTGTCATCAGTATATAAAAAGAGAGAGGGGGAAATTGCAATGTGTCTTACATGTTCAGTGAATGTCTTAGCTTGTCATGGTCAATAGATGTCAAAATCTGTCTTATGTCTTAAAGTTCTAATTACATACAACAGGGTGGAAGAACACATGTGGTGACACATTTTTTGTATCATGAGGACAAGGGGAAGGTTTCTCAGGACAATAACAGAAAAGAGATGGATAATGAGGAAAGCTGTACTTAAATCACTTTGTATGCAATATGTAAACCAAATTTGTATTTATTTTCTCTAACCTGCTAATCTCTGCTCAGTTTTTTTGATGCCCAGTCTTTCTAGATCACTGGTTGCTTTCTGAAGGCGCTCCTGTAGTTTCTGAATGTGAGCCTCTTGATCCTCTTTTCCCACCCCCTGCACAAGTCTGTGCATAAAAAAAATAATTTTCATTCATAAATTACTAAAAGGAAATCAATAGCATTGCTATATTTAACATCAGAATGGTAACAAGCATCAAGTTTTCTATTATGTCACATCAATACAAGATTCTTAAAAGCAGACCTCCTTGTCCACCTTATTTATAGCTGCTGCTAGTGAGCCACACGTCTGTAATCCAAGTCCACACAATGTTGAACACACCTCTTCCTCCAGCATTACTCCTAAGAAAAGTCCATACAATGATACTCCTTCTCCCTATTCCCTTTCCATTTATTGCTACTTTCCTTCTTGTCTTCCTCTGCTGAATCTCTACACTTGGTTCTTGTTACCCAATTCCTCTTTGTGTTTTCTATATTTGTCTTTTATTAGTTATCAGTACTGTTGCTCATTCTTCCCTTCCTTCATATGTTGTTCATGTCTCATTTTTGTGTACAATGTAAGCATTCTCCTTACAAGCATGAGTATGCCCTATACAAATCATGCATATATCAATATTATATCTTTCAAAACAGTTTATGTACAAGAACACTACACATCATGCATGTGGCAACTGACATCACACTTTTTCAGGATCTTGTCAAAATATAACTGTGCACTGGATTGATCCTTGTTCCACACTGCAGCATACCTCCACCCAGCTGATCCAACTGTGGAGTGGGTACCTGACTCTAGAGAGTTGTGGAAAGGCAGCGAGGGAGAAAAGACTGACACCATTCTCATAAAAAGCTGACCCCAGTAACACCTCACTCCCCGATCAACAAAAGCTTAGGAGACTGCCTATACCTTTTTTTAAATATAGTAGAATAATAATAGAATATAAGGGTCACGTCAAAATTTATGGTGCTTTTATACAAATTTACAACTATTCTATTCTGCAAGTAATAATAATAAGTGAGAATTTATATAGTGCAATATCTCAGCCAAGGGCCAACTCATTGCCCTGAACAAGATCACAAAATAGTCACAAAGATATAGAACAAAGAACAATGCAAATATTCACAACATTCCAGCAGGAAAGGGCAATCACTGTAGATTTAATGGTGATGACTCCAGAGACTAAGGGTTAGAGACAACAGGAGGCAATGCACTCTCTAAATAAAGGGTTTTTAAAAGGACAAATTATATAACATTTGTTGTTATATCTCCTATCTGCTGCTTACTTGGCAAGCTGTTGTAGCTCTTTGTTCTGGGCATGAAGCATATCTAGTTCTTCCATTGCATGGCGCAGTTGTCGTTCAATGTGAGCTGTTCCCTCTCCACCCCCCATCAGGCTTGTGGTCATGTACACCATCACCACCACCCACATAAGTAGCAGCGCTGCAATCACTTTCCAGCTCTTCATCTTTCGCAACTTATATGCGTGTCACCTAAAATCATCAGAGTGAACCTACCATATATTGATTACTCATAGTGCACTTCTTGGGGTCCTAGAAAACATTTTTGTTAGCATTATGTCCACTCATTACTGAACATCTTCATAAAGAAACATTTTCAAAAATTCATAGCAACAAAAGTGAACCCTCTGTAGCTTATAACAACCTACAAAATACTCAATATCAATAGTAAAAGCATCAAAACTTTAAATTTATCAATGGTGATGCACTTCAATTTAATTGCACTAATATCCTAACCTTTTAACATCAAATAATGTTTTTCAGATTGTCATCACAATAATTTTCATAGCATACAAGATAGCTATCACACTGCTTCTTCACAACATGCAATATCTTACCCCTAAATAAAATTGTTACATTATAAACAAACCACAAAATAAGTTTGAAACAAGTTATAGATGTTACCAAATAAATCCCACTCTAAAGCAACAAAACAAGACGAATAAGAAGACATGATGACCCAACAACAAAAACATAAGCCATTACTCAACAGTACTGAAATTAAAAATAGTTTGTTCCAGATCATGTTATAGCATGTCCTCCATACCAAATTTCAAACTTGCTAAAAGACAATATTGATCTGTGCTGCATAGATCAACAGGCTCCACCACCACCACCATCCTTTCAACCCTATATCTATCTCCATTAACATCTGCAACTGCATCAACCAAGTTGATAAGATTCCCACAACCTCATATGTACGCTAGCTAGCACCAGACTCCAAACTTAAACGCAGGTTGCAGACGATGCTGATGAAACTGAACTTGGCAGTTTTAACAAATGAGAGCAGTTTAATTTTAGCCCCATCACCTCTTCCTCTGTGCATCCGGTAAACATGCAGTCCTCACGATGCAGCATGACGTTGAACGGGAGAGAAAACACTATCACGAGGAAACAAGGCGAGGGCTGGCTGAAGAACGTGCGCCCCGCTGGATGATGATGGCAGCAAACCACAGTCAACCACGTCGTCTGTTCGCGCCATGCACGCCGCCCTAGTCCTGGACGCCTGGGAATCGATGCGGAACAACAAAGCCACCACCACCACCACCACTGCCAACCACAGGCAACAGATTGCGCTCCTAGGGGTGGTCTCTGGTGTTGCAGACGTAGCCTTTCATCCCATCCCCCATCCCAACCCACCCCCCGTGCTCGTCGTTCAAATGGCCGTCAAGCTGTAGTTGTTTTTTTCTATTTCATCCTCGCAAACAAGACACTCGGTCGCCGCGCGCCTGTGAAGCCTAGAGGCGCACGTGCGGTGCACGGTGAGGTCCCGCCGTCACCGCCAGTAGCCCGGCGACCAGTCCTTGATCAACAGAGGGCGCCTCACTCCAACACGCTGCGCCTCTCGCACTGACGGCCATGCTTTGTGGCGGCCATGGCTGGCCAGCGGGGCTCGTGCGCAGTTTGGGGCGTGTGCGGGGCTACGTGCATAGCCCTGGAAGAGGGTGCGCACGTGCATAAGGTTGTCTCCACGCAACGAAATATCTGGAAATGTGTGGTCTGCAATGTAGTGTGAATAGTTTGATATCAGCAATGTTCTTCGTTCTTTGTTCTTTGTCCTCTACCCCTAAGCCCGTGTGCGTGGATGGGTGAGCGAGTGGTTTCGAACTGGGGACAGTTACGTTAGTTGATCAAGTCCCTTCCAGATGAATCCCTTTCCCAGTGTTTTGTCATATAATAAATTCGTTATCGGTAACATGCATGCTCCGCTCCACGTTCGACGACTTCCGCTCAGTTAGGGTCCTTCCATATTCCAGATATGCCCTCCTGAACAGAGGGGAAGGGACTTGAAACTGTGTGTCGTTAAATGAACTTCCTGTAAAGGATAGAGTGATGTGGTTACGGTTTTTTTTTCTCTTTTTTTTTTCTTTTTGCATCGATTAAAATTAGGCCTTCAGGAACCACCAACCTAATTTTTTTTTTTTTGGTCGTTGAAAAGTGAGGTGTATGAGACCTCACTATTTTGGGGGGGGGGGGCCATATTTACGTGATGGTGCTGCCCATCTTAGTTCAGATGCCAAAGCTCTATCCACTCGGCTATCCGCATCCTCCAAGTAACGCATTAGTCACACAGCAAATACTGCTGGTCACACAATGTGCGTGCGGCTGCATTATGTGTGCACTAGCAGTACTTCCCATCGCCTAGAAGCGTGCCTAGTTCACGTAAGGTAATTCCCTGGGGAAAAAAAATACCATACGGATCTGAAAAACATAAACGATTTAGCGTCGAGGGTTAGGGCTAGAGTCTGAAAACAAAATAAGCAGTTGTCATTAAATGAAGGATAAAGATCAGGATAATGTTAGTAAATGTACCTCGATGTGTACATTTTGTGACTGGTTAATGAAGCCTTCAATGTGTTAATACATGGTCTTTAAAAAAAAAACTATTTTTTTTAACCGATAGTCTCAAAGCTACCAACAATTAAGTTTATCAGGGCATCTAAAACCTTATTGCATTTTATGGATGGGAAACGCATTGTACAAGCACTATAATAATTACAGCAAAGTGAATTCATTCACCCTAAAAAAACTGTTACACAACTCTATAAAGCGTTCTTTTAAACAATTCGATCAACTTTGGATTAACGAACAGGGTTTCTCCCCCTCCCCCGCATGATTTTTGAAAGATGGAACAATACTGAACTCAAACTTCTTTAACGTGGCGGTGGGGTGGGGTAATCTTTCTGGCAATGACAGGTACACGATCCAGATTTCACGAAGTTAGACAGGGTCTTATCAGCCCGCTGAAGTTGGTACGCCCTGACAGCACTGATGTTTCCCTAACATCGCTGCCCAAGTCCTGAGAAATCTCAAGCTGTTCATGTGTTGAACGCACACCATCTTGCACGCTGTCAAAAACGCCCAGTGCAAACAGACACCTGTCACTCTTTAGGTACTGAATTGTTTCTTTGGCAACCGTGCTCCCGTAACGCCATTTTCTCAAACAAGTTCTTCACCTCTACCAACACTTCTCGGCTGGGGTGAAAACCTATTCACCTCATTGCTGCTGTAGAAAAAAAGATTAGTTTGTACATTTTGCATATGGGACCACGTAAAATCACGTCCGATTCAGACGAATCAGCGTTCAACTCAAATCTTATAGTACTCGTATGCTAGATGCAATTCATTTATTAAATGTTGCCAGTGATTAAAGGCATCATAGCCGAATGACAGTATGGCAAGCACGGGTGTTTATGTTTGAAGGGCACTGAAATGTTACAGCTATGTCATACAAAGAAAAAATAGTTTTGCAAATGTGTTTGTCAAACCAACGTCTTTTAAAACACAAGAAAGGCAGTTTCGAAAACTCTCCAGAAACATCTTTTTTTGTTAGTGACGCCACACAAGAGAACTTAGCATTAACCTACCCACTACTGAATCCTTTAAATGTGCAGTGAAAACGCATACTGTACTCCTAAAACCAGTTCCCACAATGCTTCTCTTTCGTCACACATTCTGATCGTTTTGTTGTTGTTGTTGTTGTTGTTGTTGTTGTTGTTGTTGTTATTATTAATAGCCTAGTATTGCTCTACGCAACATCTGGTTTTAAAAAAGCTTTTATATTTGAGCCCTCTGGGCTTATGTAAAATAATGTGGGATATATATATGCTCGCTTTAAATTATAAATACGTTCAATGCTTTGGTGGCCAATTCGCTGAAAGCAACACTCATTCCTTAAAAATACAGCACAAAACACGAGGGAAACAGTTGGACAAACAAAATGAGGCTGTTTCAGGGAAAGCGCGTAAAACTTTTAACTATATTAAAGAACCCAGCCTTGGGAAAATTAATTGCCCACCCCTGCTTTAGTGGCTCATCATATTTAGGGCACGACATATGGGCGGCGAAGACTACTAACCCTACCCTTGTGTGCGCCTCGCAGGCAGCTTCGCATTCACTGTCCAGAACAAACCTCGATTCCACAACCTTGTTACAGAGCTCACAGAATACGCATGTATGGAAAGATCTAGGTTAAAAGTCCTATAGCCTAGTGACCATTAAATTCACGACGGGGAAGGCCGAGAACAACCCTTTACCCACTTCTGCTAGAAAACTGCCGCGTGGAGGCGTTGGGTGTGTTGGGTGTGTCGGGGTGGGAGGCAGGGTCTCCGGGGAAGTTTTCCAGCCCGAGGCCCGAAAAGCATTCATACCTGCAACATTCTTCTTAGTCAAGTGAACTAAGCGCCAGGCTACGGACTATTCTTTTTTTTTTTTTTTAAACACGGACACATTTCAAAAGGGCACAAACGTATGTTGGTTGTAGTCAACAAAGTCTAAACCTGCGGTTTCACTGAAGACGCCTTTTCACTGAAATCAGTCCTGTTGACCCGCTGCAAGCAAGGCAATCATGTCTGATTAAAAAGGCCAACGTTCAGCGCTTCTTAGCTTTGCACGCACTTATCTTTATGGTTTAAAGAAAAAACGCTTTCGCTCAATTAAATAAGATCACAAAGGCTGGCTTCATCCGGTCTTAAGCAGCAGCCAAATGGGGGTTAAAAAAAGAGCGAGCAGCCCGCTACCTGTACACCCAAGCTCTCCCAGTTTAAACGCGCGATTTCTTACCACACCTGCCTTCGTATAAAGCCATGGTACCTAAAATCTCCTGCCAATCAGCGGCAGAGGCAGACAATCCCAAAGAACCTTCTATTCGGTATTCATTAAAATCTTTTTTTGAGGGGAAGGGGGCGCCGTTTTGAAGTATGCTGCTGACATCAGACAATTAACGCGCTGCACGTGCACCATGCGTGTGCGCGTTCTCGCGCTATCTCTGATTGTGGGATGCGTGCATCGCTAAAGTATTTCTTTCGGCAGTGAACTGTGCAGGCACTAAATAAAACAGTCCGCACAGAAGCTGAATATGCTCATCAATACGCAACGTCCGAGTAGCCCAGGAAAGCGCAGCACACATGGCAACGCTGAACAATGGCCAAGCCTGTGAGAGGGTCCTTCAGAACTGCTAACCATAATATACACAGCGAAGTTCTGCAGGGCCTGCTAAGTTCTTGCACGGCAACCTGTGGCCAATTCCTGCTGGTGCCAACGCGGCTCTTGCACATCTTGCGCTTTTAACCGACCGGAGGAACAGCAAAAAATGCAGATCTAACATACACTGTCAAATATTGTCTGTTATAACCGTTCTTAACCAGACAAACATGAAGGAAATATTGGCAAAGGTTTTAGCTGGCGGTTATATAAAAATGTCAAAGACCTGGTCAAAAGTTATTCATATTTGTCTGATTAACAAAGCCAGAATGTAGTGGATGGAGGACGGCTGTAGGCACTTCCATGATGAGGGGCGGTAGTCCGGGGGTGATCAGTAGAGCTGAGAAGAGATGACAGACGTCACAGATGTAATGACGTTAAAAACTATTTTGACGTGGACAGAGACAAAATATGAGGGGAAAGTGCTGGTGAAGCCGTCGAGAATTAAGGACGCGATATTTTGCTGGCGCTAGTCCTGCGTCTGATTGAGAACGTGGGAGGAAGTTTACACCTCGCCACTACACCCCCACCATTCGGTTACACCCATAACAATAGTAATTGTATTAGAACTCACGAAACTTGCATAAATCACTGCTGCATCAACCAAGTAAATCTATATGAATCTATAAGCTCACCTTCATTATCAATTGTATGCAGAGCGCTTATTACCTGCAACTTGATGTGCCATATGTAAGCTTAACAGGAGTGACAGCTGGCCCTGAAAAGCTTTGTGGTGAACCAACACACCACCAATCTTTCAATTTCACAGTGCACTACCGATTCCGTCTGGTGTATAATTTACAGCCAGAAGAAAAAAATTATACTTATGTTATGTTTGCCTGTTTGTTCACGTTTTCATAAAAATCACCTCTACTGAAGCAGAAGTTTTGATGTACTTAACTGACACCTCCAGTCATATTTGACAGCCAGGCTTTGAAGTATTTCAAGAAGACACTGTTAATCCCACCTTCCTATTTAAGAACAGCTGAAACTAAATGCTAAAGAGCTTCTGAGTCCAAGTAGTAAATTCTACAGAAACATAAAACAAAGGAACCTTAGTTATATATCCTAATATGTACTTTTGCTCTAATATGAGAATATTTCTGCTAAATGTATCATGAACAACAGACCCTCAGGATGCAAGAGCTGTATAATCATTCATACTTCTCTCTTTATTTAAAAAAAAAGCCTGTATATTTACAAAGTTCCTGTGCCTGTAAATTATAGCATATTTAATTAATGGAAAGGAGGTAATAAAATGCTTAAGCAACCTACATCTTGTTAATACTAATGTTAGCTTCATAGAGAACTCACAGAGAATGCAGAGTGTCTTGCATGTAGAGTCATACTCATCAAGCTCTGAACAAACATGCATCCTTCAGTCTGACAATAAAGCCCCAAATCCACAAGAAAAAAAAATGGCAGCATTTACTGCTTACCACAATCTTACAAATCCGTCTCAAAACTGCAGAAATGTGTTGCAAGGTGGTTCTGTTCATGACATGTGCTTTCTGTGCTTTAACTAACAGGACCCCAGACTATTTACTGCACAATTCTGACAACTATTCTGTTAGTGTAGAGTCCCACTACAACTATAGTTGTGATACAGGTCACTGTAGGTCATCAAGCCATTAATACTATGGTTCTACTAACAAACCTTTACTCTATGCTTAATTTTAATTGGCATCAAGTCATTAATGAAGCTCTTCCTGCAACAGGTTCACAATTACTGAAACCAAAATTATATTCCAAAGAAAATAATTGTATACAAGCTACAATATCCAAATTAAAAAAATTCAAGAGTATCAAAGGTAACAATGAGAAAATACTTACCACTAAAAATAATGTGGTTTAGGTTTACTGAACAGTATCTGAGTTATGTGTTCTTAACAGCATCTTAATACCAGCAAAGGCTTTACCTCTATGGAAGGATGTGGGCCCTGCAGCTAGGCCTGCAATACACGGCATCAAATATTTTAAAACAGCACCATTTCGATAAAACTTGCTTTAATGAAGAAAAAATATTCTTAGCTAAATACAAATGGCATGGGACAGCAGAACATTTCTGATTTAGAAGGTAAATCCCTTTAGAAATTGTTCACTTCTGTTTATGTGAAAAAACATCTATTTCTCAGGAACAGTTACACAAGCAACTGATCCTTGCCTTATATGGCTAAAACTTATAAAAGCACCATAGCTTAATTATGTCAACAATAATATATTTAATACATTTCAGATTTAACATCTCCTTTAAGAGATGGAAAGGACTCTGCCAAAGGACTGAAAACAAGCTCACACTACACCACTTATCAAAATTAAAAAACTACGGTTCAAACATATTAGCTATAAGGATAAACTAATGTCAGCATTGTTTTGTATGACATCTTGTGGTTTTTTTAAACACAATTCTGATGTGTTCATCATAACAGAATGCAATAATTATTTAACTCCATTCAGTCCTTTTTTTCACGTATTTTCTTTCAGGGCCTTCAAGACTCTATGTCTGGCACAGGTAACAACTATTTCGTTTTCACCGAAGCTAAACAAAGATATTTATATATCTGTTATAATATGTATACATGTATTTGTAATTATAATAACAAAGAATTTTTATAGTACTATTTCCACAATGGATCCATGCACATTACAAATGTGACACACTCACCCCAAACAAACATGAAACACAAATAAAATTTACATGTATGTAAGCACCTGCACACACATGCAAGCACCTGCACACACATGCAAGCACCTGCACACACATACACATCATCATCTAATGCAAGGGGTAGGAAAATTTCTTTTTGCAGGCAAGTCTAAAAATGTCTAAAGCTATACGGTGGGCTCGTAAAATACAAAAAACCCATGCCTGGTGAACTACACACCAAACCTAGCGATAATGGAATGGATAACAAATGAGCACATAATGGCCTTCACTTACCAAATTTTAATAATAATAATGAGGATTTATATAGTGCCTTTCCAAAGATTTTCTCACAGCGCTTGACATAAATAATACATAAACTATATCATCAACAGCTATGCACCCATATGGGTTTTCACATATAACAGACACGCTGACTTCTACAACATATACTCACTCATACACAAAGTAAATTACATACACACGTTATGAATGCTCGTGGTCAGGAGAGGGTCATAGTGAAGTCGTCATTATTGTGTAAAGTGAAGCTGTTTGAATTTACTCACAATGAAACTTTAAAATCAGCCTTTCTTTTGAGGCAGCCTCCACTGATACTCTCTAATGACTATATCAGACATGTCAACCATGCTATTTTCTATCTATGTACTTTGTCTGTGTTAAAATGTTATGGACTCCCAGTTTCTAATGTTGTTGTATTTGATAAATAAATTTCAATCAAAGTTAATCTAGGCTGAATAAAAATATGATAACAAGTGCATTTCACATTTTGGCATAGTTTTCCCACCCCTGATGTTTGTGTATGTGAGAGAGACAGAGAAAGAGAGAGATGAATTGTGATTGTGCAAGTGACTTAAAAAGATTAGCAATAGCCAAAGGTTTAACCTTCTGATCTTGAATTGTTCTATTATAATTTTTAAAATGGCACACAGAAGATTTCTGTTCCTTGCCATTGCGTTGGACACTGCTGAATAGACAAGAACACTCAATGCTATCAGTTACCAACATCAGCCTAAATTTTTGCTTTACATGTCAAAATTATCAGCTCAGTTTTAGCCTTTTATGTTTTGACTGTACTTTAAATTAATGCTTTTCATTAGGGTGATTACAGATAAAGCTTCAAGTGAATTTGTTGTTTCAAAGCTTTAATTACCTTTAACGGTTCCAACTATATAAAAAAAATCCTTAAGAATTCTGGAAGAGGCAGCTTACTTTTTCCATTTTATTTATAACTAATATTATTATTTATTTTGTGGGGAGGGAAATGGAAGGAAAATTTTCATTGTATTTCTTTGAAACCTAATTAAAAGCAACTATTTCTAAAATAATAAATAACATTTAAGAAGTTTCTACGATAATTAAAAGATTCTTCAAAAGTTCACTTCCACAAAAGAATCTGCCGATCATGGTATCTAACTTGAACCATGACACCAGACATCGTCAACTATACAGGTACAAGCACATTCGACTTGAGATATTTTTTTGTTACCACATTACTGATAAGGAAATTCGCTCAAAGAAATAAACACTGATGATCATTTTTACATAAAAAAATATAGTAAACTGTACCTTCTGCATTCTCGAAAAGTTTACTTGATCGCCATAAAGGCTCCGCCTGAAAACAAATGGGAAATGTCTGCTGTCTATACTTCCAAACAACGTTGCAGACTGAAAAAAATATGTCCACAGTATTACTTCCCTTTATAACACCAAGGGACATTACTCGTAACTACTTCACGATTAGCAAGTGGGCAGTGTCCACGTAGGTGGGTCATTTGATAAACTGTAAAAATAATACAAATCAATAAATATATGCCTTATATTTTAATAACGTCAAACATCTTGATCCTTGCAAACAAGAAATGGAAACTCTAAGTCGCTGTCGCATTGGTTGTGATGGTTAGGATGGGGGACAAGCATTAGAGCATGGATATATGATTAGTCTATGATTAGAGCATCTTTTTCACACACATACACACGCTCTCTGTCACTCACACACACACACGCACATATATAGTACATTCCTTGCATTTTGCTTTTTGGTGTTTTTGTCTTCATGTGTTTCTGCTGTTCTAAGTTCCGGACCTAGGAATGAGGGTCGAGAGAGCAAGTATTTGTCGGCAGTCACCGTCTAATCATTTTGCACTTTATCTCGAGACAATGACTACACGATATATGCAATCTCAAGACTAGATGGACCAGGAACACGTCTCTTCGTGTTACCGAATACACGAAACGCTCAGCAGATCGCATATATGTCACTCGATCTTTGAGGCTTGATCTAATACTTATTTATGCAGGTTCGTGCTCCTAATTAAACACGATAGGCTACGTGAACCATGAGCCAACGTGCATCAATGGTTAATAGTTAAGTTTCTATGACTAACTCAGTGCGGTAATTTTTTTTTTTTTTAAACTCGATGACATCCCTTACTTCCCTGTAGCGTTCGACTCTGTGAACGTGGGAAATGTCATGATGAATTGCGCTGATTTGAAACTAGTTTTTAGATCATCGATGAAGAAAACTCTGTCCGTGCTCAAAGCCACGTACAGCTGTAAGTATATTTGCTGCACTCATCTTGGTGAGCTGTAATGTAGACACCCTCCCTGGAAACATCAGGGTTCGACTGTCAACAGCCCAGGATCGGTGCTATACGGCGTAGAAGGAAGCAGAAACGACCCGGCCTGTTTCACAAACGACATCCTAAATCTGTAGCTGTGACCAAAAGATGGCCTCTATGATAGAAAAGCAAACCGAAGCAGCTTCCAAAATATGAAGAAGTTAATTGTGCCATCTGAAAAAGGATAAAGGCAGCTATAGAACGACTGGATATAGAGCCAATGAATGAATGTATAGGAATGGCACAGGGTGACAGCAAGCAAAAATGTCTATCAACTACTAAAGCCCCTCACCAAGACATATCAGCACAAGACATCGGTCATCGAAGACAGCACTGGCCACCTTCTCACAGAAAGCACTGCTGTTCTCAACCGGATTGACTAAATATTGCAAAGGTCTATACAACTTCCCGCTGAAGACAAAAGCTAACACTTTTTAAAACAACCAATCTAGAACCAGTGATACCTACAAACCTACCAAACCTCCGGAAAAAGGTGAAAAAGAAACGCAATCTGAAGGTAGGACCGATCGAGTCATCTTCGTTGACAACGTCCCAGCTGAGCTGCTCAAACAGAGTTGGAAAAGAAACAACAAAGGCCCTCACTGCATTGTTCCAAAGAGTCTGGAAATACAAAAAATGGACACAGTCACCATAGTCATACCCCTTAAAAAAGAAAACGATTTTTAGAACTACAAAACCATAAGCATAATTAGCAGCCCAAGCAAAGTCCTGCTGAAAGTAGTACAGAACTACATCATCATCTCGAGGAACTGCTATAGCAGAAAACAGGCTTGATTTGGACCACTTAAGAACACAATTAAATGAGCAAATCTTCGACTGTCACATCCTGTTTTCAGATGTACCACCAGCATCATTACAACTTCATAGATTTTAGAAACACTTTTGACAGAGTCTAGCAAGAGGGGTATATGATGCGAAAATTCAACATCGAAGGTCTCGTCCAAAGTCATAGCTAGAAGGGCTGTATATATAATAGCAGAACTGCTTGATAACAAAATAGGAGCGTTCTTTCACACGACAGTAAGCGTACGTCAAGGGTGCACCCCCTATATAATATATTACCTATGCTGTTGAACACGTTAAATATCATACATGAAACCCTCCACGACCATCACACTTCCATTTTCATCGGTGGAAGGCAATTTACAACCTACGCTTTGCAGACAACATCGAACATAACAGGCACTAACCGAGAACTGCGACAGCTCAAGTGCCTATAGAATCGATACCAGCCCTGACAAGAGTAAATTAAGTCATGGTCACCGACAACCCCAAGGCAAAGATCTACATGAACCGGCTACGGCTCGAAGAGGTAAATAGCTTTAATTATTTGGGAGTCACCCAGTTATCCTCTCCAAAGACAGCAGTTCCACGACAAACATCTGCATCAAGATGCCGACAGCAACAGCGGCAATGGCTATAGGCTGGTCAGAGTCTCGCGCAGCCACAAACAAGTCCTTATTATAGTACAGATCCTACTTTAAGGGTGTGAAACGTGGACTCTGCTTGTCGATAGGGAGAGTCCCTGATCTCTTACAAATAATTATTTAACATAAAACCAATGTCTTTGTACGAATTAAGCGCGGTGATCACGTAAGATACCAGGAACCCTACTTACAACAGTCAAGTGGAGTAAGCTGGTCTGTTTGAGCACATATCTTGTCGAAGACTGTCCTTTGACGTACCTTGGAGGTTGGTCGACGCTGAAGTGGCCGCGGGAAGAACTGGCTTAGAATGTGAAGTAGTGGACTTGTGCAGGACCAGCTCACTATCGTCCAAAACAGGCGTGAATGGCGCCGGGTCTTGTCAGCTGTCGCCTTTATCCATGTGCTCTTCCCCCACCCCTATCCTCTTTAACGACCGTCGAGGGACGAATGACCGAGTGCTCATAAGATTTAGGTCACTATATAACTGGCTGGTAGACTTATTCAAGATGCCTGGTATGAAGCAGTTAACGAGGAACATCTGCAAGACGAAAATCCTGTCACTTACTAAAAATTGTATTTTGTCATGGCTACTGTGAACTGTGAAAAAACAAAACACGTAATTGTGGACACACAACACAGAGCTGAGAAGCGCAAAAACTGAAAAGATGATTTACTTTGTGAGATGGGCAAAGGTATATATATCATCGAATAATTATTCTTCTACTTCCTATTGCTGTTAGTGAAAGAAATTTTTCTGTTTCTACTTCTTTTCATACGCACCTCATCCGTAAACATATTACTTTTCGCACCCTTTCCTATAATGCTAGTCCTTTTTCCCACTCTTCTTTTTGCAATACCATGTTAATCTCAGCTCTTGTTCTTGTTGTTTGGTTCCTCTTAGTGATTTGTTTTATTCTCCGTTTAGTGCGGTCATGGACGTGTATTTATGGACAGGGATAAAAGTTCGTGGTACGGTTGTTTTTTTTTTCTTTTGTAGTTCTATTATTTGTTTGTTTTCCTGTCCCTCGAATGCTATCCATGTTTCGTTCTTGTTCTTAAGCGCTAAGAGCATGCTCCTTAGGAGTGCGAGTATCCGATTATTTTGCATTATTATACAACAGGAGATGTACATCGTACAGAAAGGCAGCGCATAGCAGACGACGGTTTGACGTGATTGTTCGAAGGGTATCTTTCTCCGGCTCGCGAGATGATAATAATAATGTGAACTTATAACGCAGAGCATCACGAACAAGATAGATCTCACTCTCTGCGCAGACCAATAATGATAAATGAAAGATAACAGCCAGTGGACAGTGAGATACGTATAGGGATACAATATAGATATGATGTGCAAGAGTAGAATGTAAAGCGATGAAGGTATGAAGGGATATAAACAGTGTAAGATGGAGTTGCGATACATGACGGTTAACTGCAAGGGAGCTAATAGTAATTCATGGATAGTACTTAGTGAACTGATGTTTTCAGAGAGCGTTTGAATATAGCCTTGGAGTCCGAGTGGCGAATGTGATGTGGAAGACAGTTCCATGCTTATAGCAGCGCAGAGGGAGAACGCATGTGACATTGTAGGAGGGAGGATAGAATGCGCGAGTCTGATGAGCAAAGGTTTCAGGCAGGAGTGTGGACAGACAAGATTTCAGTAGTGCGGGGAGGAGCTTTCAAAGTATCCATAACACAGAGTTGAGAGCTTGTAGTCTATTCTTGCTTTAACTGGTAACCTATGAAGAGAGTGAACAAATGATGTGACATGTTCAGATTTGCGAGTCTGGAAAACAAGATCAACAACTGAGTTCTGGACTTTCTGAAGCTTATCAATGAGGTACTGTGGGCAGCTAGCAAGAAGAGAGTTACAGCAGCCTAGCCTAAACAAATGAGCAGATAAGAATTTTAGTGGTTGAGATGGACAGAGTATGGCAAAAGGAGCTGATCTTCCAGAGCTCATAGTATGCAGAAAGATGTGAGAAACATGCTTATCAAGAGTGATATTCATTTTCTCAGATGTCATGGTGTGTACAACTTTATTAATCCACAAGGGCAGTTCCAGATAGGGCTCATACTAGCAACATACAGATGAACATGTGTACATGTTTAAATAATTTTTTGCACACTACACACACACACTCCCAGCAACAGTAAGATACAGTTGGTGAACTTGGTGTACTCTGACATGAAATATCTGATCAGTAACTCTAAAATCCCATTAACTTATGTGTTCAAAATCTGTAATTGTACTTATGTTTCACTTATGAGCTAAGGAATAAGAACTAAATTCTTTTAGAAGCTAAGAAAAAGCTATGTATCGAGTACACAAACATTAGCCATTATGTGGTGGTTCCACAAATGGTTTCCTCCTTTTTCATTCTTGTACACTGAGGGAGTCCTGTAGTTTTGAAGCCTTATCAATGCATTTAAAGATTGCAGACCACAATATTATATACAAAGAGTCAGAAATATGAAAGTTCTCTCCCCACCACACACAAAGCTCCATTTGAAAAGTGCACTTATAATTTATGTGCATTGTCCTCGGAACTAATTAAGGATGAATTTCAGCTTTTTATCAATGATGCTAAAGCTGTTATGGTTCTGAGGATTGCTGAGGCAGTAGACGATGCAGCAGCTAAATTGCTTGTCACCAAACCAGTGAAAACTGGATGCCATCTTGACTCAAATGCCTGGATGGATGTTCACAAAGCTGGCCGTTAAAAGCTTTCTGGCAGACACTCTGGTTTCCTGCACCTTTGTATAGGTGTTTAGGCAAGAGATATCTGAAAGTGAATTTATATGGTGCATTAGAGGACTACAGATGGTGTACAAGTTGATATATGCATATAAATGTAAAATGCCTTTGATTTTGGGTTAGGTGCTGTATAAATAAATAGTCTTATTATCGTTATTAACTTGACACTATCAGCAACTGGTGCTTTTACCAAAGCAAGGAAGAAAACATATACTGACTCTGATGGTGCAAAAATTCCAATACAAACAGAACAAATTGGCTGACTTCATAAATGAGTCAAAAGTAACTTGCTGATTAAAAACTGGACTATTCCCTCTGAACCAATCCAAACAATTTCCCATATTCCTCATGACTACCAACCCATCAACTAAGCAAGTGACTCAGTGCACTGTTCTTCCATTTTGTTTTGGCTAGAACACTGCCTGAAATGTGAATATAACTGTCAGCAGCATGGAAACGTGGCAAGTATGAGACTGCAGTTATATCAACAAATCTTTCAATTGCTTAAGCAACAAAACTTGGTTCATTGACTTTTATGATTTTTTTTTGTGTTATTATGTGTATGTCTATCTAAAAATTGGTTTAAAAGGCAAAGTTCTAAATTTGTTGGTGGATAAAAACAGATTTTCAATATTAAGTAATGAAAATGCATTCACTGAACACTGATTTCTTAAAAATGGACAACAGATCTGGCTAGGATGTAATTTCTTTAAAAATTTGCTCCTGTCTTCTTCTAGAGGACTGGCATGCTGGAAAAAAGTCAGATATAGTCAAAAACACATTTTATAGGCACAAAAAAAAGAAACCTCTCTTGAGGATGGCAAAATAAATCTGCAAAATGTTTCTTGGTGTAGTGAGACCATACGTGCACACGTACGATCTTTCCATTTTGGGACTTGCCAGACATGCATCTGCTTAATGGATGTTCCTCATTATCTCAAAATAGGCTAAAATTGCTTAGTTTCTCATTGTTCAAAGGATAGTGCACCATTGTCTTGTTCAGTGCTCCACATACGTTTTACAAACAAAATGTAGTTTGTGAAAGAACAGTCTTCACAGTTCATTCATCTTTTTTTGCAACTTGCTGTGCATATCATGAAAAGTTTTATGTTGCTTTTGCAGAAGTTGTTTAGTTTATTAGTACCTTATACCAAAACAGAAAATACTACTTATTTACAGTAAATGATTTTTTTGCAATTCTTGCCTCTGGATGCCTGGTATTGTTTATTACTTCTGCAGAAGAGTCACAATAATCTTGAAATGTTACTGTCAATTGCCATAGGGTGTTGCATTTAAGCTGAGCTCCATGAGATAACTGCTGGAGGAGCTAGGAAATTTGAAGTTTGTTAGAAATAAAGTTGATGTTAAAAACAGAAAGTTTCTATGTAGTACTGTTACTCTAAAATAAGCATTTGTGCATAAATATTGAAGCTGTATGCTAAAATAAACTGGAGCATATAAAAATGCAAAACAGGTCAAAATGACGAAATACTGTAAATGTAATATCAAAATTGTAACTTTCACTGCTACTCACTGCCTTAGTATAAATACACTGAGCATCATGACCTGCAAGTCAGCTTGAATTTGTAATCAAGCCAGTTTATTTGTCAAAAACATCAGACCTGCTTTTTGAAACAAGTCATTAGGCAATACTGTGAGCATTTTAATGTTTTTATGTGACTTTTACATGATGGTAAAAGAAAACAGAAAAACAATGTTTTGCGGTAAAGATATTCCTCTGAAACAAAGAAACAGACAATAAATATCATTCTCAACTGTTAAATTATCATTAAAAATGAGTAAAATCAGTCAATGCATTTCTCCTCTACATCCACTAAGATGGTAACCAAATCCTTTAGACAAAACAGCAGATTACCACGGTGTAAGGTCCAGTCACCAACAACAAACCATTGAAAAAGTCACCAATGACTCCTCAATAGGAACAAGACTTCAGCAATCTGTGAGTTACAAAACCAACACAGAGGCTTGATGAAATAGTAGCTCATTCTAAAAAAAGAACACCTGGGTATTCACTGGTATGCCAATGTACCAAAATGAAAGGAATGATATCCACCAATGCGACATTTGGTAGCTGTAAGTGGTTTTTATATCTTGTCATGTATCAGCTGGTACTGCGACAACAGTGTTGTCAAGTGAGAAAGAAGTCATCAAAGAAGTCACATAACATACCTGGATTAGGATGGCACTTGGGTATTTGTGTTGGCAAGGTAGCCATTGCTTCCTGATGTGGAAGGCAAGGAAATCAAATGATGTACAGTCATTACCAGCATGCAGTTCACTGGTGTGTTGCTTTTCTCATCAAAACTGCAGGACCCATATCACAGAAGACACTGAAAAACAAGATCAAACTTACATCACAAGATGGCAGTAATGACCAGCAGAAGTGGATGCCTTGTGTATATGTGGATGACTAATGCAACAGGAGATAACAGCATTATAGCACTAACATTAATAATCTCCCATACAACAAAATACCCATAATCCACAAGATTTGCTTCATCTTCTAATGCTCCAGGACATAAAGACAAGATTGTCATCCGCTAAAGAAGATTGAGTATATATGGCAGCTCAATTTATATATCTGACCTGAAAATGTTTACAAGCTCTACTAAACAGTCTTAAGAAACATTTTTTCAATCCCAAGCTGCTAGAACATTCACACATAGCCACATCCCATAGAAAGCAGTGACTTGCATACTCTTGACACACAAGATTTGTCTCCCTCCATTTATAATAAATATAATATATTGCACATTTTCTTCAAGAAACAAGTTGGTAGAGCATTGCAATAACTGAAGCCAATACTCAATGGCTTGAACAACAGGTATAACATAAAGTGGGAATCTCAATATGCTTATATGTGACGATTTTTAATGACAACCAAAAATTCTCTTGCAAGCAAAGATGAACCTTTTCCACTGCAGCTAAATAGTTCAAATCCCATATTTCTGATGCATAAAGATCAGAAACAAAGATTTAACTGATAATAAACAGTTAAAGAATATAGACAACAATAAATAAAACAGAATAATGTTAATCATTAAAGACAGCTATTCCTTATATGATCATGAGTCCTAGGAAGTCCTCATTCAGGATGAAATGTACAACCTGTTTTTATAATTATTAAACAGCTGCTGAACTTACAAATGATTAAAAAGGACAACATACAAGATTTATGAAACCAAAACATTTTAACTATATCAAAAGTAAAAGGCAAATTGAAAACTTTATGCTTGCTATAATCTATTTAAAAAAAACAAACCAGTATTGTGCTTCATCTCTACATCATCTGCCTGCAGTCATCATCAGCATTTCAATCTCCTTGGAACAGTGTTTGAGGAACTGGGCCCATTCCAGTGTAGCATCTATCCCAGAATTATTAAACAGCAACAGGATTCACAGCGTTGTCCACAACAGTTGTGAGATTATCCAACACCATCACTAAAAATCTGAAGATGGCAATAAAAAAAAGTATGCCAAACAAATCTCTCTCTTCACATCATTTTAGACTGAAGCATTACAGACAACTTCATCTTCTAAAATGCCATATGTTAATTAAAACTGTATTGCAACAGCTGACATGTTGTAATACTGTAAACACTATCTTAGATGCTGGGGAACTATTGATAACAGCAATTTCTGTCAGCTGCAATATGGACAATAATAACTTGAATTAACTTAAATTTATATCAATAGTTAAACTGATCTATAATTCATTATATAAAAAAAGTCACTGAAAGTGCTTTGAAATATTACAATGAGCTTATAATCAACAGAAATTAATCTTAATGCTGTTTTTTTTCATTCTCTTGCTGAAAATGTATTTTGCTTCTTCTATTATTTCACTCTTCCAAAATTATTGGTGAAGGCCTCAGACTGACTGGTGAGAAGATTAGAATAGTCTCCTATCTCTTGCTTGTGTAAGAGATTTGCCTCATAGTCTAAGTCGATTTGTCCCAGGTATGTCCATTTCACTGCGGCCCTTTGCTCCACTGGGGGTAATTAGGAACAAGAGGAAGAATGTCCATCTCACCCAAGGTAAAACCATTTTGACCCAAGACCAAAATGTCAAATTGTCCCAGGCCCAAAAGACAAATTGATGACCAATGACACAAGTTGCAACATCAAATAGTGCCAAATGAGCAATATGTTGTTTGAACAATATAGATACTCAAGCTACCAAGTAAATAAGTTTAGCCAACATTTTACTAAACAAAAATGGCCACTTGGCAATACACATGCAGTGAATGTATTTTACAATAGCACATCCACATTATTTTTTCCCTTTAAACAATTTTTTTTTAAAGATTGAAAGATTGTGTCATCATTTTATTGTGAACTTATTAGTCTTTTTGCCTATTATTATTATACCCAGAGATGTCACTGATCAGGCGATATGACTTTTCGGTCTTGGGATGAAATGGGCACAACTAGGATGAATTGACTTAGGCTATATGACATGGTCTTAGGGCAAAGTGACTGGAACCCAAGAGAACTTGCAAAATGTGTGCATACTGAGCATTTCAAGGTCGTTGACACCGATGGTAGATTGTGAAGGCTGAGTTGTCTCATGCTGACTCTGAAAGGAGTAAAATAAGATCACATATGTTGACTGTTGTGAATCAATTTCTACAAATTTAACAAACTTCTAATAAAAACTGAGAATACTGGCTTTTATGAAACTAAAAATAATAATAAATTACCTTCTAATTACAGTCACCAACTTGCATGCCCAGTCTCATATGTGCATTGACACCCTCTCTCTCTCTCTTGCAAAGTACATGACAACATCAACATCACAATGCATAAATGTACTATATACAAGAAATATAGAAATGACCAATGAACAGTTCAAAATATTTATTTCCCTCTCCCCGCCCTTAAAGAAGGTAATGAATTTTAAAAGTTATTACTTTACTTCTAGATTTAACATACTTTATAGCTACCTTCTGACATGCATACTAACAATAATAAATTGTGCGTTTGAAAGGGTCCCCAAAAGAATTATGCCAATAAAATTTAAGTGAAGTCGGTAATACCAGGTTAGCGAACCGGTAGAATGATCATAAATGATTTATGCTGTTAGTGCTACAGATCACCGATAGTTTATACTCTGATAAATCTACGTTAATATGATAAATCATTCAATGAAATAAAATGAGTTCAAGTTTCTTAAACTATGACTTTTTTCATACATATAAAAATAAAAAGTCGAGTAGGTTCCCATCAATCACAACTATTACCGGATAACAGCTAGCCAAGAATAATGCTAGAGTAATACCAGTGCACACTCAAGTCTGATGATATCAAAGCTTCGAGTCAATACAAAAGCCTAAGCTTATTTTATTTTGAGATATGCAAACATATTACAGATAAACATTTAGTTGCTGTATAATCTATTTTAAAGCTATGTGTCTTCTGTAAGGTCTGTAGGCCTACGTGAAGTCCCTGTGTGTACCGTGTCATTTTCGTGTACATGACATGAAAGATAGCTCCACCTAGCGGCAATTTGCAAATGAGCTGAAAAGCCCGGAAGTGGTAACTTTTAAAAAAAAGGAACATTTAAAAAAAATGTTGAATTAGTTTAAAATGGTCATAAGCAGAAACTACAATGGAATAAATAAATTACATTGATCAACAGCTGAAATAATTATCATATTCTAGAATGCAGACTTCTTACCAACCTTTGGAAAAGGTTTGATGATCATTAGAATTTCCTAACACATCTGTCGAAGGTCAGCCATTCCTCACAACGATGTGCATGAGAGAGGCGCAATCGAACAGAGAACATTTGCAACCACGTGATTTTCAGCCAATCAGATTTACACATCCTCCAGACAAGTTGTTGTTCTCCATCGTGGTTGTGTTTCAGAATGAAGGAGTGACCACGAACTTGTTGATTGAAATATTTGCTTGATCGAGATGATCATTCGTCGACCAGCATTATAGTTGGCCAGACAATATTTTGGAAGTGTCTAACAGTCAAAATTTGTGATGGTATGTGTTTTTTGGTCTATAGTCTTTCACGGTCGGTCAGATGTTTTTGCCGTCCCACAGCTTGGACGGTAGAACCTCGACTATGCATGTAACGAAAGCCGCCTATTTTGATGTTCATCTAGTGAAAATCGGGTCATATTTGTCCATATTCAGTAGCATTATATTCTCCAAGATACATCATTTTGATTGATCATGCTTTATTGTATAATAGTACAAATCGGCACGCTGAAGCATTCTGCTTGTGTTTCTCAGGCGCCATCGCTCAGAGAATTTCAGCTGATCTTAGGATTGGAGAATGAACTCAGAAACCGCCGGCAGTTTAGTGGTCGGCATCATTAGTATGGCTTTATTTTTCACAGTCGGAATCTTATGTCTCCTCCTGTATACATAGTGATTTTGTTATGTCTGGGTTTTTGCCTTGTGTGCCTCGTAATTGCATATCGTCTGCTCTTACCAGCTGTAGTAAATGACAATGAATAAACGTTTTGAGCGTTGTGGCAGGAAGAAGACGCGGTGTTGCCATGGAACTTAAAGAAGATCTGTAGCATCACATGTGACAGAATATCGAATATTATTTTGTTGATTTTTTAAAAATTTTCTTATTGACAGTATAATTTATACTTAGTTTAGTGACTTATCACTGGCATCATTAAGAAGTTATGAATTTACTATAAGGATCTTCATTAATTTGAAAACACTGCTAGATACTGTATTTAAAATCTAGTTTCATTTACAAACTTTTGCAGAAAATGTTTGAGTTAATGTATTTTTAATGATTAAGATAGTTTTTCTTTTTCAGGCATCATTTGAGCCAGCTTTTTTACCCATTGGCACAGATGTTAGTGCCAAGTACAGAGGAGCATTTTGTGAGGCAAAGGTTAAAAAGCTTGTCAAGTCAGTGAAGTGTAAGGTGAGTTGCATGAATAAAGAAAAATCCACCACGATGAACATTTTGTATGTAATTATAAGATTGTGGATGTAGTTACCCAATAGAAAACGAAGAGTCATTTTTAGATAATCAGGAAATAAATATCCTAACTTGCTAGCTGAGATAGAAACAAGAGCACCTAAAATAAATTTGAATTCGGATTAATGTATCTTTGGATTGTTATTGTCATGTAGTTTGAAAGACAAAAGTAAAATTAGTTGTAATTTAGATATATGGCTATCCCTTATAATGGATAAAGGGATTGATGATATTATTTCTGCAAATGCATTTTAATTTATTGTCATAAAAATGTAAGTAATAGTTTGTAGATAAAGTGTGTTAGTGAAATGGGTGGGAGAGAGAGAGAGCAAACAGTTAAATACAAGTAGAAGATATGGTTGTTAGATGAAAAATTTGCTGGGGAAGATACATACTAAATAAACCATCCCCAGACTGTACAGTTATAAATCCAACTGTAGGCTAGAGAGAAACATTAAGTAGATTATATTTTAAGAGTCTTTTATTAATCATTAGTTTACTTATATTTTCAGATTATACTGAAAGACACCCAGGTGTCAGTGGTTGTTACAGATGAAAACATTACAGGACCTCTGAAGGTAAGGTGCGTGTGCATGTGCACATGCGTGTGTAAGAGCTTGTAGGCAAGCTGTAATGTGTGTCAGGCATGCACTAACAAGTTCAAAGAACAGTATTCAGAATGTTAAGTTCTGGTTCTTCTAGATACTATTAAATCTGACTGAATATTTTTGTTAAAAGTATTTAGACATTTTGTTATGGTGTGTACATGTTTGTCAGAAAAATTCTTTAACTGAGTTTGTTAACTGTCCATGACCCCATAAAACCCAATTCATCAAAACATTTCTTATACAGTATCATAAATCTATTAAATTCCCTCAGTTGAGTAAAATTCATTACTCCAAGGAAATTGGAATTGTTTCCAATGCACAGAAAGGTGGTCTTGGATGTTACTGGTGTTGGTGATAGACAGGCTTTTTTTGGATATGGAGTGAGTAGCCATTTGCTTGTCTTGCTCATTATAAAATTAATAATTGGTTAGGACCGGATTGTTAGCAAGTTTTACAAATATTAATTTTCACAGGTTGGAAGTACAGTAGAGGTGAAGCTTCCAGAAAGTGGTCAGCAGTCCGAAGGGATCATCAACAAAATCACAGATTGCAGCACATACACTGTTGGTAAATATCCTTTGAAATCTTGTTGCTAAGATGTCTTGGGTAGACAGCTCCCTTACTTTACTGGAGGTTTTGATTATGTCTTCAACATGGGTATAAAATGTCTAATTATTTTAAACCCTTGAAAAAATAGTCCTGAAATTTATTAAATACAGTCAGAAAAGCTAGAAAAAGAGTTTAAAAATTGAACACTACGAAAATTTGTAAATCTTAGCAAATGGTATATTTTAGAAAGATTCATATGGATGTTAGAGAGCTAATCTAACCTCTGATCACCTACTTTCAGTGTTTGATGATGGCGATGAGCGGACATTGCGCAGAACTCAACTCTGCCTAAAAGGAGAGAAACATTTTATGGAGAGTGAGGTAATTGGAGATTTAATTTTAGTTTTCTGTGTTTAAATAACAGTACAAATTTTGTTTCACCAAAAGTCTTAATTTTTTTAATAGCTAAATATTTTTGTTGGAGCTTGCTAGACAACCTGATTGTGGATTCTTATATTTTTCTTGAATTTTGCAGACACTTGACAATCTTCCTTTGTCACACCCTGAACACTTTGGTACTCCAGTTTTGCAGAATAAAAAATCAAGAAGAACTAAGCCAGGGTAAAATGTAGTTTTGTGCAATTTTATTAGGAGGGGCAGTGTTATGGCCTCTTAAGACCAAATATTAACAATATCAAATTTTGAAGCTTTAAAGCGGAATGATCACTTGTTAGTGATAGTTTTGTTGCATCTTTTGTTAAAACTTTAGTTGATCTGTTAAAAGTGTTTAACTATAAGATGTATTGTCTTTAACATCAGGAGTTTCTGCTTCCCCTTTCTAAGTGAATTATCGTTCCTTTCAGAAGGATTCTAACACAGTTTAAGAAAAATGTGCTTTCATAACTTAACGCTTCAAGCAAGCACCAACTTTCTGAAATTCTCAATGTCATTAAGAAAAGTTTTATGTAACAAAGTGGTCTTCCTTCTTTTGATTACTCCTTCTTCACCCCCGTAGTGTAAATTATCACTTGTAAAGCAATTTCCTTTAAAATAAATAAACCAGACCAGATGTGCACTCCAGTTCTGTGATCAGCATACTTGATTTCCATTGAAGCGATCTTGACTTTTCTGTGTAAATGTAGAAGTGTTGTCTTTTATTATCTTTTAGTCAATTTTATTTTATAAGCAAATAACTTTATTTCTCAGAGAAGAATCTGAGTCAGAAGAGGAAATGAGTTCTTCTGAAGAAGAAACCCCAAGACGGGCATCATACAAAGGACGATACCAGGAACTTGTGGGAAAAGTGATGTGCATGGAGTGTACTGACAAGCGCAAGGGAGGCCAGTGCCCGGTGTTGGTTGTTCTGCCAGATGCTCACCCTATGGATGTGAAACCACGTGATCAACTTTTGGTGCGGTCCTTTCGGGATGCTAAATTGTAAGAATGAACTTTGTCTATATTTATTTTCCTGATTGCTAGCACATTATCAGGTTCCTGGTGTTGATGTTTTTTCTAAGATTTCATCCTTTTATTCTTTTTGTAATTTAAAATTTAATTATTCTATCATCAAAGAATATTGTTTTTTAGATTTCATGTTTGTTAACAAAGTTTTTGATTTTATTTTCTTGTTACCCTCTTTCCAGCATGTATGCTTCCAGGAAGGAACTAAAAGAATTTTCAAGAGAAATTGCTATAAAAAATGAAGACAAAAATATGAAAGCAGGTGAGTTTGGTAAATTGCTAGTGTTGTATCAGATTTCTGATGATTAGCAAACCTTCACTTTGTGCTTTATACTTGTATTTATACTTTATAGGGTAAAGCAGTAATGCAGGAACTTACTAGAAATACACAATCTGATCAGCGTTATGTTTGATTTACAGACCTTGAGAAGGTTTTCATTTTTTTTTTTTTTTTGGGTAAGGTCATAGTGAATGGTGTTTAAACATTTTGAGTTTTTTCCCCAGCTTTTGAGAAGGCACTGCTGTACTATGACAATCATGAACTGCCACCAAACTGGAAAAAGCAGGAACTTTTAGGATCAGAGGATGAAGATGAAGGGGGTGATGATGATGTGAGTGTTAATCATTTATTGTAATAAGATTACATTAATTGCCAGATTAGTGTCCTTCACATTCCAGAGAGAAGAAATAAGAGAAAAGCAATAATGGAGAAACAAACGTATCTGTGCATAAGAGTATTTGGAAACATCACATCAGCAGCAGCCCTGAAAACATGGAGCTCTTACCTTTTGTATTTTTACATTTGTATAAACATTCACTTGGGAAGATTACATTTTAGAATCGTAAGTAATGTTTATGATATTCTGTAATCAACATTGTAGTTATGTGTTTTAGCATAGCTGTGTGGGATTTTTTTTAAAGCAATGTTGCTTTTTTATTTTTCAGTCATCAGATGATAATGAACCTAGTGAACAGAAGGATCTGTTTGTTGCTCAGTTGTACAAGTTTATGGATGATAGAAGTAAGTCCATAAGAAATATTGAAAAATCAGCCTTCAAAGGTTGTCACTATTTTTCTATTCTTTTTAACTTTTGTCTTGCTGATCTACATTTTTATGACAAGTGTGTGAGGTGTGTATACTTATATATAACACATTGACTACACTTTTGCAGGTACTCCTATTAACAAGGGTCCTTGTATTGGAAACAAAGATTTGAATCTTTATCGCCTTTTTCGGGTAGTGCAGGCTATAGGTGGCTATAATAAGGTATTTTTCTTTACATTTTCTTAATTTTAACTAGTTTATTATAGATCTTTGACACATAAGTAATTATTTCATTTAAAAATCCTTATTCGGTATTGATCTGCTCTTATTATTTTAGCATTCAGAATGTAGTTTTGTATGTACAAAATAAAACTATTTGTTTCAGGTTACAAATCAAATGAAATGGAGACTTGTTTATTCAAAAATGGGTCTTCCACCTTCCAACACAGCATCTCATCAAATAAAAAATGCTTACAAAAAGTTAGTTATTATATTTAACATAATGTTATAATAAAAAATAATAATAGATAAAATGATCATACTAAACATAATGTTAACAGGAGGTTGAGTAATGGATTTTGTGTATGGCTCGTTCTTGTCATCTTTCTGTTCTTAAGTAAAGCCTAGTATAATTATACCATCGAGATATTAGCATTTAAATAACAGTGAGTTATGGTGCTCATCTCAAAATATTTTTTAAAGAGAACTGTATGAGCATTCTTTGAAATACATTAATTTAAATGACTCTTTTTCTAGGTATCTGCATGCATTTGAAGATTTTTATCGAAAGTTGGGCAGCACAATGGGCACAATTAGTCGGCCAGGACGAAGCCGCCAAAGCTCAAGTCGTAGCATATTAGCTTTTAGAGGTCGAGACAAAGAACCATCCCCCCGATCACCACGTACGGAAAAAACTACTGTTAAGGATGATAAGGTATTTTTTGGCGCTGATGATATGTGTGTGTGCACATGCATTAACAACTGATAAGAAATTGGTTTTACTTCTGAAGTAAAAGTAAAACTAAAGATAATTCCAAGAGGAATAGTTTCAGGTATACATTACTGAGTATACAATAGTTTGTAGAGAGACTTTTGCATTTTAATATCATATAATTTCAATGTTTCACTTGTCATTCGTCAGCTGCAACATGCTGTTCTTATCAGCTTTTAACATCGTTGTGCAACAAAGACAGTGGGATAAATCTGCTATAAACTAAACCAAATCTTAGATGTGGCAAAGTTGTGTTCAGCAGATTCAAAGACCATGATTACCTCTCATATGGATCAATATGGGGGGGGGGGGGTAAGGGCTAAGATCTGAGATTACATATACTAGAGAAGGGTTATCAAAGTACTTCCTATTTCTTATAGAGCAAAGATGAAGAGAAGGAAAAGCCAAAGATAAAGAGTGAGGAAGGGCCACGATCAGAAGATACAGAAGATGCTGGGGAGTCAACTCCTGTTGATGAATCAGACACTGACATTGTCCGTCGTTCTACTCCACGTAGAGAAAAGGCTCAGAAAGAAGAACCTGCAAAAATTGATAAGGAGAAAAAAGAAGATGTCAAGATTAAGAAAGAAGACAAAAAGGAAGAAGAAAAGAAAGAAGAAAAAAAAGAAGATGTAAAAGAAGAAAAGAAGAAGGAAGATAAAAGGGAGGAGAGGAAATCATTAAGACAGAGCTTAAAAGAAGAAGAAAGAAAAGAGGCTGGAAAGGGGAAAGAAGAGGACAAAAAAGATGTAAAAAAAAGTGAAGGGCGGACAGACAGAGTGCTGAGAAGAGAAAGAGAAGATAAAGAGGATGAAGGAAAGAAGGAAGGAGAAGAGCAGAAGGATAATCAAAAGAAAAGGGTATCTGACTTTTTACAAATTTATGTGCTGTTATTTTATCCATACGGTTTGTCGTGTTTAAAAGCTTAGAATAATTACCATAAATATTTAATGGTATAAAATCTAGATTAGTAGCTGTATTTTACTGAGTTTTTCATTCTTCTGTGCTTCATCATTTTAAGGGTAACTAAAATATAATGTGCCCAAGGCTGATTGTTAAAAGGCCATTTGCAAACTTAATTTTTGATGTTCAGGTGACACGGCGCAAGTCAGGCCGTACAGAAGATGACAAGAAAGAAGGGGAGGATAAGGAAGAAAAGGAGGAAGAAAAGAAGGTTTCAGAAGAAAAGATGAATGCTGAGAAGAAGGATAAAGCTGAAGACAAAAAGGAGCGGAAGGATGAACTCAAAAGGCCACCAAGTGCTAGGAAAGAGAAAAAAACAGAAATTAAGAAGAAACCAGAAGATGAAGAGCAGCCAGAAAAGAAAGATAAGGAGTGAGTTGTGTTTACATTTTCTATTCATCAAGTGGTGTACAAGGCTTTCAGTGTTTTAATCAGTTCATACTTAACCCTTATGCATGTAACATTAATCCCTGATTTTTTTAATTCTGACATTTTTGGGGGGACTGTTTTATCATTGTGCTAAAGATTTAATCACACTAATGTTAAGTCTAATGGCCTGTTATATGATTTTGGTAGTATGGTAGAGAAAATGAACATCCTTTCAGGATATGGAAAATAATTATTGAAATCATTAAAATGTGATCAGTGTAATTTAGAATACAATCAGTGTGTATTAACATTTTTGCATGATGAAAGAAGCACGAAATAATGCCACATTTGTTTTGTAATTTCAGTTCAGAGAAACCAGAGGAAGTGGAGAGTGAGGCAGATTCTGCTAGCGACAACCACAATCAGGATGAGTATCCTGCTGGAACAAAGCTGAAAGTAAAATATGGGCGTGGCAGAAATCAGAAAATTTATGAAGCCAAGGCAAGTTCTTTAAGTTAGCATGACAGTTATCCAAAATTACTATAGAATCAGCTATAGTTTTAAGTAAATGTTAAATAAACTGTGAACATTATCCCCAGCCAATTTGAGGTCGCTGGGGGCAAAGTGTTAAGAGACCACATTTTTCTTGGGGCCAACGTTTGGTCAGTGCAGTACCCATCTCTTCTCCATCTGACTGCTTTACTTTTCCTCAAGTCTCTATGGAGCCAGGTTTCTAACATCTAGTTCAACTGCAGGAAGTTTACTGCACCGCACAGGTATCAAACTGGTTCACCTCTGACCCTAGTATTCTAAACACTGCTATCTGCTTTCCTATAGCTGCAGAAACTGTCCTATACTATGTTTGGGATGTGTGGTTTCATGTATAGTTTAGAAAAAAACAGACTTTAACATTATTGCCATCTTTTATATATATATACTAAGAACAATATCTTAAAAATAATCTGGTTACTTGTAGGTGGTGGAAGCTGGAAAAGAAGGACAACACAAGAACTATCTTGTACACTATGCTGGCTGGAACACAAGGTAAAAATTAATCTTACATTTCTAAGCATTTGTTCATGTGGATAAAAATATCACTACACCATTGCAATTTTGTAGGAGGGAAAAGTTGAAATGTTGATAACATTCTTCGAATAATAATTTTCAGTACCAAGTAAATACTGTTCATAGTAATTATTATGTAAGTTTCATTAAGATTCTTTCTTGCAGGTATGATGAGTGGGTTCGACCTGACCGAATTGTGAGTGTGGTGGACAGACCAGAGATGACCAAACTGAAGAAGAAGTCCATGTCACCCAGATCCCCAAAAGTGAGTTTGACTACTAAAGTCTCAGAAGTTGTCATTAAATAATCATCGTCATCTTGTATAGTACTCAGTTCTTTGGGTGAGAGCTTATTTGCAGACCACATCTGTTCTTTCTTCTGACTGTCAAATCGATAAATTGTGCCATATAACGAAAAAAAATCCATAAAGGAATTTTGCTGTTTTTTAATGGTGACAAAAATTTTGCTTTGAACATTGTCATTTTCTTCTGCTTGCAGACCACAACAAAGCCAGATATGCCTGTTCTAAAGAAGCGAGGCCGGAATTCTCTTCAACAAGACCAGTCTCCAGGCAATGCTTCAGCAAAAATGCCTGTTTCTAGTGATGGGAAAACACCAAAGAATAAACCTCCAACTACACCTGGTGGGTCAGCATCCAAGACTCGCACAACACGTTCGAACAGCACTGAGATAAAATCAGAAGGGTTGCAAGGTACTCTTAAACATCTCCAAGTTCAGGGAAAGTCATCTATAAAAAATTAGATATATAAATATTGGAAGAAGTGGGAAGGGGAAGTGGATTGTAGGCATTCAGAGCCAGGTGAAAAACATGAATGTGTTTCACTTTTAATATCATTACCCATCCTATGCACAGTCACAATTTATAACAGCCGAAAGACAGTTTTGTGTACATTTAATGTTAGTATTTTGAAGTGTATTGTCTATGTCTGCCAAGATCTCTTTTTGTTTTACATTTATTTTTCGTGAATTATTTCCAGCTCCTGCAAAAAATAGGATAACACGGCGCAGCTCTGGGCTTACAGATTCCATGGATGCTGGTTCACCAGGTTAGGATTTAAATAAGTTAGGCCCCACCCCCAACCCACCTTTCACCCCAAATGGTTAAAAATTTACTTTGTTAAAGGATATCAATTTGAAGCTTACATAGTACATTTAAAACATTTCTACTGATGGCTGATGTAGCAGTGTTTAGGTGATATATCATTTGACAATCTTTTGTGGACTGTGGAATCTTTTCTCAAGCAGTGTTTCATCATCAGCCTTAATCTGGCAGACTACAACACACTAGTAGATTATGAGTAGTAAATTGTTCACATTGAGAGCTTGCTTTTTCAGATAGTTTCAACGAGTTTAAAATGACATACTGCATCACCAAACTTTGTAATATTTGAGGTTTTTTGTCTATCAGGTGACCAGGATGTAGGCAGCGATTCAGAACCAGAATCAGAGATGGCTGCACCTTCTGGTTCTGGTGGAGATCTTGTGTCAGAGAGGGATGATGAAGATGAGGGAAAGGAAATGGAATTAGACACCAGTATCGAAGAGGAGGAAACTTCAGACATGAAGGAGGTAGAGGATGAGCCCATTACCAGTGTGGAGGAGGCAGATATGGATGAAAGCAGAAGTGAGGAGCCTTTAGCTGAAGAAGCCTCTGAAGACAACAAGGATATGCCACATATTGTACCCAAGGATGACAGTCAGGAAAATCTTCTAGAGTTGTCTTCTTTGGTGCTACCAGATGATAGCACCATCACTCCACTTCTGGCTGATGAAGAAAATAATGATGTCACTGAGGGGACAAAAGAGGACACCACGAGTTTACCTGAAATCACTAAAACATCGCTTGAACAGCAGGGAACAGAGGAATCAGATGAAAAACTTGATGAATCTTTGCCAGTGTTGAGCCAACAGACAGAAGAAGAGAGTGCTGCAAAAGAGGTGGACACTTCCAACAGCTCTGAAACTCCAGAATTAGATACTAAATCAGAGACATTACCTATGCCTGACAATTCAGATGAGGACAAAAATTCTTCCTATGAAGAACTTGCAATACCACAGCTCAAGAAGATAGACATTGATATTGTCCCTGTGTCAGAGAAAAGAGAAGCTAAGCTAGATAAAGTTAAATCAAAAAAGAAGGATGGGAAAGAAAGCAAAAAAGGGAGACAAACAGAGCACAGAGCTTCATTTTCAGAAATTCCAACTTTAGAACCCATGACAGTGGTGCCTGATGTGAAACCTTGCCCATCAGAAGTGGAACCATCACCTTATGATTTTAATGAGCCTGAACTTGACTTACCATGGCAACCAGAAATTACTAAGAAATGGGAACCTATTAACAAACCTCATCCTGTATTTCGTGATGGGAAGATAGAGTTTAAAAAAAGTATGGAAACAGAAAAGAAGAAAGTGAAGAAGAAAACAAAGAAGGCACCATGTGGGGATGAGATGAAAAATCACCTTCAAAAGAAGCTAGTGAAAAAGTGGAGAGTCCAGCTAAAGATGAAACTGCATCTGAACCACAGCAGGATAAACCTGTGAAGAAGAAAGGAAGAAAGAAAAAAGAGCTCTCACCTGATCTGAAGAAAGAAATTCAAACTTATGAAGATGTGGTAAACAGTGTGGTGGAATCTTACTCTACTCCAGAACCCGAACAAGTGCCTTTTTCGCCCTGTGCTGAAAAAGAGGAAAAACCAGTGAAAAAAAGAAAGAACAAAAGTGCAGAGAATGCTGAGTCTCCATCTAAGATGGATACCACTAAGGACACCACAGAATCAGAAAAGAAACAGCAGGGAAAAGGTCCCAAAAAAATTAAAGGTGGCAAAGTGGTTAAGAAACTTAACAAGAAAGCCAAGGAAGGCAACTCTTAGAGGAAGGTGACAGTCAGCCCTCTGACCCTGTCTCTCTTTCCTTTTTCCCCCTCGACGGACAGGAGAGTGTGCATTCAAGCAACACTCCACGTGAAAAGCGTGCTCGATCACATTCTCCTGAGTCTTCAAGTTTCAAACAGCCCCGGTGGGACCTTGGGTCTCTTCAGACTGTCGGCAGTACAGGTGCATCACCCTTGGGTTCTCCTGCTCCCAAGCCTGCCTCCTCCAGTGTGGTGTTGCCTAAACCTGCATCCAACATTGCAACGCCAAGGGCTGGGTCCAGCACATCAGCAGCTCCTGTGGGGCTGGAGGAAGTTCAGGTAGTGCCTGTGGAGGGGCCTGCCAATGTGTTATCTGGCTCAGGACTGGAGGCAAGGTTGGAATGTGCTGTTAACTTGCCTAGACAAGGTGCAGCAGTGGCAAACACTGTACTTGACAATACCCCACCTACAACTCCAGAAAATGACCTTGATGAGGTGCACTCTGCTTCCTCAGATAGTCATGACAATCTCAAGGACGATATGGAAAGTTTAGACTCTGGTGAAAGAACTTCTAAGGGAGGGAGTGAGTCTCCTCCATGTTGTGATTTGAGTGTCAGTAGTGCATCAAATGAAGCTTTGCCCTCCAGCAAATGTGTTCCACAGTCATCGAAGGGCTCAGAGCTGGAGACTTCGGTCAAGCGGAAAAGAACTATAGACGAATGTGCCTTGGTAAAGAAAAAGAAACGCACAAACAGTGCACGAAGCACAAGAGCTGAACGGCATAGAAAGTCACCCAAATGTAAGTCTGCCAGTATGTTTGATTTTGCAAATTGATATTATTACTACTTACAGTTTGCTTTTGAGAACTTTCTGTTTAGATGTGCCGTATCTTAGGGTATCCTGCAGTAACAAGTGGTTCAAACTCAGTGATAACAAAATTCAGAACCTCTACTGATTTTGCTGTTCAGATTTCTGCAACTGAGATTGCAGCTCAGAAATATCAGTAGTAAGATCGCAAATTCATAAGAACTAAGTATTCATATTTTGACCACCTTAAAAAATCTGCTTTTTTAATTTTCACCTATGTGGTTAATGTTTGTTTTTGAGAAAGTGTTTATATGTTGAACCCTTTAGCCAGAAAACCTGCCTGTTAAGATATATAATTGAGACCCAATCATCAAGCTGACATCCTACTAGCATCACCAATATTATTAGCTATGATTTTTTTTTTTTTTTAATAAATACTTTTTCATGCTTTGGAGACTGACAGATTTCCCAGCCAATCTCAGAATAGAATGAATATCCGTTTTGTTGTCTTAGCACAGTGTTCTGTGTACCTTTGCTGTTTAGAAGTGCAACATTATAAGTTCAATTCAGGCAGCAGCTCATTGAATTGTTGGTACAGCACAACGAATGTTATGACCGTGTAAAATATGTAAGTTTTAAAAAAGTTTATATTATATTAAATATATTAAATATTCTGGATAATCCTTGAAAGAGAACCCTGGATACAGGAGTTAGTGCAAAGTCAAAGAGTGGTCTTTTTTTTTTCATTTGGGTCACCAGATGGAGATGAAGATACACTCAGTCGATCATCCATGGACCAAATCTCAGTATCAGAACAGTTGGTGTCAGGGCCTATATCCCCTTCCAAGACAGAAAACAGCAAAGTTGACCACATTCGCCCACCAAAATTCCACTTCTGTGATGGTGAGTAGATAGTATTTCCTACATGTTCTATATGTTGAGTGTAGTAACGAGGCAGCATATGATCACCATTGTTGCATTTTCTTAGGTCATACTTTTAAATATTATGTGATGTTTTATGTTGCTGAACAGTGTTATATGTTTTTCAAAAGATCTCGGTGAGCACCTTGAAGGAGAACAACGCATAAACTTCCTTATGAGCAAAATGATTGAAATCCGAAAAGAGTATGCCCGAATTAAGGCTGAGATTGCTGCCATTGACCGAAGGCGCAAACGTCATCGTCGCAAAGAGAAGGAAAGTAAGGAATGAGCACAATCATATTATGTTCCATAGTTTGCACGTTGAGTAAGGCTTTCATACTAAGAGACTATGTGCAGCTGTATGAATGCATAAGAGTACTTTGTTAGGATAAAGTTTAAATGCTCTGTGTTTCACTCCAGTCAAGTTGTAAACAAAAGTACATTTCAATCTGTTGCTACATTTTTTTTTTTCTTCTGCATTTTTCTCATTTAAAGTAAAAAGGTCAAGGTAGTCTTATAACCTTTTGTTATGGAGAGTAAGAACAGCTTTTTTGGTAAGGTTGGTGCTCTGTTGACCTCAGTATGAACTGTTCATAGCACTGGAGAGGAAGTTGTTAGACTTATCTCAGAGCCAGTTTTTTTTAATTTGGGGAGGGGTGTGGGGAGGAAGGGGTACCCATCTTCTCTGCCTCGCTGCATTTGCCAACTTTGATATTTTTTTCTCTTATGGCTTTGTCATTGGGATTTAGCTTGCCCTAGGTGTTCTTTCATTTCCATTTTAATATTTCCCATTTTTGTCCAGGTTCTCAGGCATCACAGAGTGAAATGGAAAAAGAAACCTCCTGAAAGTTGTTCTACCTCAGGTGGGGAGAAAGTGGATGCCATTGTTCATAGCATACAGGCTACCATAGAATGGTGGCCATGCTCATTAGTCCCTGTGAACACTAACTTAAAACTTCACCCGGTCACTTCTCATTCCCTCATTGGCAGGCTGGCAGAGCATGCCATCTATTGTTAAATAAGAGAAGCCTTTTATGTGGACAGTTGTACATATATTGATATTCAGCGTTGATCAGGAAAACAGGTTTTTAAGGCGTTGAGAAGCAGAGAGGTTATGGCCCTTGTATCAAAATAGATCATGCAAACATATGGAAGGGTTAATCTTATATTTGAAGTGGAAGAATGTGTGTGGCTGTGATTTTAAGAAGCCTGGGATATTGTAAGATGTGTGCATTCTTGAAACAGAATCTGTTACATGAAAGTATTCATAAGTATGTTATGCCTATAAGAGACAGTGTGCATATTCTGATGCAAAATCTTCAAGACAAAAGCTGTGATAGTTCTCTCTTGTACCCTTTGAAATTTTTTCTTTTTTTTTTTTTTTAGAAAATGGATGGAGAAATGAATTGTGTCAGAGCATTCAAGTTTTTTAAACCCCCTTTTTCCTATCTATCTTTTGCAAGTACACAAAACAGCAACAGATCAATTTCTAGCTGTTGTATGCCACAGTTTTATCAAACAGGCAAACACTGAAGTCTCAGCTATGGACAAGTTTGTACAGCATCAACATGCTAGTGTCATTGTGTTATCGGCCTTTTCACCACAGGAAGTCTATAACTGTTCACAGTAAAAGAACATATGAGCATGCTAAAAGACAGACAAGTGTAACATAGCAAGACTTGTTTGCCAGCATTTCAGCAGCCTACTAATACCATGTGCATCAGTCTGCAGCATCGTACTAAGTTTACTGTGTGCCTGGTTTTGTGTGTGTGTGGGTTTGGGAAGTAGGGATTGTGTGTGTATGTGGAGTGGGGGTGGGGGATATGGAATGTCAGAATAACGCAGTTTCATGACTTCTATGGATGAAATGATCGAGAGGTGTACTACTACCCAGTAGATTCCAAGCCTTCAACAAATATATGCCGAGCTGAAAGTAAGCAAGGCCAAGTGTAGCCCATTCAGCTGCCCAAGCAAAAGACACTTTTTGTATTGGGTATCTTTGCCACTGGTGGTGAAAAGGATGCAGCTTTATTTGTTCTCTTTGTGAGCTTCTGAAGTCAAAAGTCAGGGATACGGATATTCTTGTAAGCCATTAGATAATCCCTTTTCTTCATTTGTCAGCACTGGCTTGTTGATATTACATTTTTTATGTGCATCATATTGCAAGACAGATAAAGCCTTGTGATGCCTTGTTTCTTGGAATTTTCTAGGAAAGCATGCATAGGAGGGACTTATTTTTCATTTACCAGGTTTATCACTGTAGTTGTTGCTTCATTGCAGCTAGAGAAATCTGAACTTTTAGCTGGAATAAACTTTTAAGCCCATTTGACTAATACTGCAGCCAGTGCTTTCATATGGCATGGCTATGGCGAAAAGCTATGTAAGTTTTGTTTTATTCTGATTCTTCAAGCCCAGTAACATACTGGTAATACAGTAAGGTCTCCAGAACGATTCATACCTGGCTTTCTTCACAGAAAACAGAGCAGAGCCTGTGTTACTTTGACAGTTTACAGAATTTTAGTCTGTTCTAAAGTGAGTACCAAAATCATTCTGTCAAGATGAATACTGCTCATATTATCAGAATTCAAAGAGGTGATGAACGCTGAACAGCTGCTGGATGCTGATTATCCAAAAAATCAACATAGACACAGCAAGCAGCTGGGTGTGCCATACTCTTGATGTTATTAGATTTATTTTAAGACAACAGTTGTCACAGTTATCAGAATACTGCTTCTGGCCATGATTGCAATATGTTACATTGAAGTACCACAGAGACTGGGAGAAAACAAAAATGATAGAACATGGAAGTTCTTTTTTATTGTTATGTTTGTTAACCTGTTGAAGTCTTGTAAGTGGGGTCACAGGCTAAGAGAACAAATGTACAGTATTTTGACAGATTTGTGTTATGTTTTGCATATTATATGCATCTCTATTTGGGATCAACTTGGCACAAAAGCGTTGTTGGAGGTGGACACTGCTCTGCTTGCCCTAAGCCTGTCATAATGAGGTGATAACCGTTTTATCTGCCATTTCAGATTCTCAAGTCACGCGTTGCACTTGCAGCATCGCTGAAAATTTCTTGACATCTGACAAATTACTATTATGCAACAGATGTCAGTACAGGAATCTCTGTAACTAGTCTGACTGCATAACATTACAGGGACAAACGTGCTATTATAAACTTGAATACTTATGACAGCACAAAGTGTAACTTCTGAGCTAAATTATATTTTCCTGGGATGTTTTTGCACTTGAGAAAGTGAATCTGGAAGAATGGCACAATGGTTTTTATTTCAAATTTAGGTACATAGCTATTTTTGGATTAATATCTTTCATTTGAAAAATCAAAATATTCCTCAGCTTTAAAGGCGTGAGCCATTTCCTTTTATTCCTATTCCTACAGCTTAACTGGGAAAGAGGGGTCTATGTGGGTAAATACACAAATGCTAATGTCAGTATTAAAATTTATTAAAGGTTGTCAGTTTACAGATTGGGAGTAGGGGGTAGGAATTAAGCGAGGAAAACTTGGCATCCCATTTTAGGATTGAACCATTTTAAGTCGGTAAAATGTGTGTGCATGTTTGACATGCATGCACTCAAATGTTTTAAGTGATGTTTGGTATGATCTTGGCAAAGCCATTCTACATAGATGTTATGTTTGTTAATGATCGTGGTAATGAGAGGTGATTGCTAATATCATTACTGGTCTCAGTACAAACCGTGCCATATGGCCTGTCATTGCAGAATGGAATCAGGTGGAAGGTTATCTCTCTTGTCATACTTTTTCATACTGACAATAAATCCTTAATAGATTCTGAGTTTAGTGTCATTCATCAAGCTTTCATTGAAGTATCTGGGTTTTTTTTAAGTTTTACATAATTTTAAATGAATCTACCTAATCATTTAGATAGTAGCCATTATTTACTTTCCACTGTTATCAACTTTCCCTTGCTTCTGTGTCTATGCCAAATGCTCAATCATGTAATGATGGATCTTGAAAGTGGGACTATAAACTCAGGAGAGGGAAGTGAAAACAGAAGATAACATAGCTGTTGATGACTGATTGATAAAAGTACTGTGTCTATCAATCTAACACATTAAGCAAAACAAGAGGCCTTGCAAGCAGGGGATCTGAATCTCCTCTACATACCTAAAAATGTTTATCGCCTTAACATGAATAAGGCGTATGGGCACTAATGGAAAATTAGATTAAATCCATATTTGGTCCAGTCAAAATACATTTTAACTGGAATCATAGCTGGTGGATTGGAATGCCAAAATCTTAAAGCATACTATGTCTGCACATGCACAAATTTCTGTTGACACCTGTACACCATCTAGCAGTCAGACATATTAACCCATTTCTGTCTCACGTTAATACATTATTGGAACAAAATCATTTTTTTCCTCTTCAAATTCTTGTTTCTTTAATATCTGTAGGTCACATAAATTTCATGCACAAATTCAAAAATGTCAACCTCCAGTATAAATGGGTTAAGTAGCATGTATCACGGGGAATAAATGGGGACATGCAGGCTTATCAGTCACAGCAATAATATGCAAAGTAAAACATGGTCAGAAATGTAAATGTTTTATTATTTCACATTTTAAATTCATTCTAACCCCACCAAAAAAAAAAATTTCATAAGTTTTTTTATTTATACATCATCATGTTATGGACATTAAGTGATAGAAGCTGTTCATTGTAGATAAAGATCAACTTAAAATATATGCATGTCCTGAATGACAAAAATTGTGAATTATACATAAAAATCCTATGAATCAAAGAAAATAATCTGTATATAAGCATCTTGATAAATACAAAAATATCATAAACAGTAGAATGCAGCTGCACCTAAATTCAGAGACTTCATATATTTTTTATGATTGTCTTCTAAAATGTCCTGTTAGAGCCTACACTTTTCTGTGAGGGAGGGGACTTTCTCCCCCCTCTTGCTGTCATTCTTTTCTGACCCTTCATAAATTTAGGTACCTATTTCACAGCAGGTTAAATTGAAAGAAGTACAATGTGCCACAGGTATCAAGCAGCCTAGTGTGTGTGTGTCTGTGGCTATGGCTTTGGATGCTGGTGCTCTCACCACCTTCGATGTGATTGCTTACGAATAACTATCGCTGTTCTCCAAGATTAAAACCAAGCAAGTCATATTTACTGCAAATGGTCATTGTACTTTGAAAATACCGTTTCAGCTGAGGAAAAACAGCACCTAAACACTCGTCGTCTTCACCATGTTCAAAGGATTGAGAATTTCAATCCAATATCCATCTGGGTCCTTAATAAAGGCAAGGCCTTTCATTTTACCTGGAATATACAGAGTATGGGTAACAGATGGTTGCATTTAGATAAACAAAACCAACAACAGACCAAATACAAATTTATTTGGACACTTAAAAAGTGTGTTGCTTTAATATAAGGGCAATTATTTAAATAAGAGAGTCAATTCTAAGCAATAGCAAGAGAAAGACAAAATATCTCGTTGCAAGCCATCAAGAAATGATCATAGATCCTTACCTCCATCAGGAGTCTTAATGAAAGGAACACCAAGGAATTCAAATCGCTCACAGGCTTTGTAAACATCTGGGACTACAATACCAATATGACCTACAAAAAGAAGGCAAATTAAAATTTTTAATACAACCCATAAGAATCTATAAAGGGCATACATAGTATACACCATTAAGAACATCTTTATCACAGCAGAATTTCCTAGTGAGCTTGACTACTGCTAAAAACTCATAATATGTAGATCTATTGTGAGAATTAAATATCAGCAAAAACTTACCCTTACCACCCTATATTAAAATGCTGACTGGAGTTGAGACAAAATGAAATTTACTCACCATAACCTCTTGGGTCTGTATTACCATTATGATAAGGTTCTCCCTCCTGCTTCTCAGTTCCCCAGTTACTATCAATATAGAACATAAATGACAATGATAGGAAAATGTTCACATCACTGGAGCCACTCACACCTTGCAAATAAGAAAATATATACATAAATTCCTTGAAAAAAAAACCAGGGTTTTATCACACTTCCCCAGCACATCAACTTTCTTCCATTTTATCAAACACTTCTCCAGTGCATGAACATTCCTCAAAGAGTGTTTTAATGCCTTACAGTGGTTTTACATCGTAACACGAACTTTGTGTTCATATTCATTATTAAATGTGTTTTTTGATAATTACTGTGTTAGGATAGGATAAGTGCTTACAGCATGTTATTTACGTACAGTAATTACGTATGTTCCGACTTAAAGCGAAAATCGGTTTACGACGCGATGTAGGAACAGAACAATGTCGTAAGTCATATGCCAGTATAGTATTTGTAAAAAAATAATCAGAGATAATTCAAATGAACTAACTGTGTAAGTTCCAAAGTTGCAGGTGTTGAGAAGCAGAACTTTGTAGCTTCTTTGTCATCCTTTGGGACTAAAGCTGGATCAACATAAGCCACAAAGTAGAGCGAAAAGTCCATGCCAGGGAAATCAAACTTCTTCAGTAGCCTGAGAACAAACAAATGTATACTTATCACTTCTAATACACATCATTACTGATCTGCACAGAGAGTGCAATCTATCTTGGTCGTGATGCTGTGCATTATAAATACCTATTCTTGTTCTTATTACAATATAATGATGAAGACTACCTTTTGCTCTAATATTGCAAATTAGAAACATTACCAAAAAAGTGATTGATATGTTTTCTTATAGACCAATCTGCTGGAGAGATATGTCTTTCTGATTATCTATCATGCTATGGGCGTTATGTGACACTTTAAAACATGTCATAACTGTTGATGAACTGTAGATGTACTTTAAAAGTTCTACAACTCACGTCATTCCCATTACTCTTGTGTAGAAATCTAAAGATCTCACAGGGTCTTTTATCCTTAGCATCGTCTGCTGCATGAAGAATCCCTGTACAGAGACATTTACTCAACCCTAAACAGCTCGATATCTTATCAAAGACGTAATACGAGTTCGTGATCATACAGCAGCACACACCACTGTGCAAGTCACTCCAAAAGTTGTCTTCGAAATGTTTATTGTACTATTTAAATTGTTGCTACTTATAAGTAAATCATAATATACATGTTTCTTAAGCTGCGATGCTCGTTGTCATTCACAGCAGATGCTTTGCATCGAACATTGGCTGAGACTCGATCGGATCCGAGAGGTTTCGACAGTTGTTCATGTTGATATTGGTAACTAATTTCAGCTGAGTCATTATAGGCAGTTTTCAAAAAACTGAAATGCGAAGAAACTGCTCTGCCATTCTTATTCATCTCTCTCACACAACACTGAAACTAATATTAGAACTAAGTGTAAATCTGCAAGTCTTACAGTTACTATACGTACGAAAAAGTTTCAGGACAAATCATGCAAGTACAATTAAGCATCTGCGTACATATTTAATTATGAGTAATATTACACTAAACATCGTCTGTGTAATTAGGCTGCGTATCTTGACTGTGATGCTGGATTACTCACTTTCGTCTCTGGTGCTGGAGGAGAACATGCCGAAGCAGCATCTTCGTTACTCAGCGGCTGTGCCATCTTCGCAGCGTACGCTGACGGGTACCTGTGAATCTATGACGTCACAATATGCCATGGTGCACGAGACCAAAGGTTTCTCGTCTGCACTACAAACCCCTCATTTTTAAATCGAGAAAAAATAGTTATCAGTGTATGATATAAAAATAATAATTTAAATTGCAAGTTCCGAATGCATCACAGATAATCATACAAGTCTGTGAGTAGTTTATAATGGAGTAGCGAGTAATCGGACTGTTTCTCGATCCTTATCTACCTCTGCAGACGAAATGTGAAGCTACGTACGTAGCTCTCCTTACGGGTCGAGAAGTAGAATGTGTAGGCCTTAACACATTTCTCTGATAGATATGCGGAAACAGAATATTCATTATATGCATAACATGCGCGACATAATATTTTATGTATTTTTTGTGTCTGGTTAGTCTCGCCTGACCAATTGTATTAAAACATTCAGCAGTGCAGATACTCGATCTCCATCAGTATATGCAACCTCACGTAGCTCGATCACTATTCCAGTTCACTCCCTTAATATATAATAACAAATCTTGCCATTGATGACATTATCAGTGTGCCTTGATATTTTTTAAAAGGAAAGGTAAGGCTGGTTAACGTGCATGGGTAAAATACTTCGAGATGCATCAATTAATATACAGCTATACATATGTAATCAAGTATGGTAGCTGCATATGGGCCACGCCAATGAATGGCGAATCTCAGCTTCAGTTTTTGGACAGTTTGTTGGCTTTTAAACTTTTTGTTAAACATTTATAGAAAAACACTCTAATCCTAATTCAAGGAGAGAGGGCGAGAGATTTGAATGCTGCATCATTTTTGCCGCGATAGGAGATGTGGCGGGGAGGGGTGGGGGTGTCGCTTTGAAAAGCGCGCAATGAATTGTGGGTATTGCTAAGGTAAATCAAAATGGCGACTGAAAGCACCTGTTTGACGAGAAAGGCCTTGAAAAATTTAACTGTAAGCCTTTCTTAATTTTTTCCTCAAAGCTTAACTGTCTGAATAAAACATATACACACTTTACATCAGAAAATTAAAAAAATAGTATTTATGGTTATGATTATATAAATTTTAATATTCTGCCATTGTTTTCGCGATTTGGCTCGATCGTCATTACACAACGGACCCCCTGATATGTCTGTATAATGAATAAGCAGAGTGTGGCGATTTTTGTGTGTGTGTGTGTGTGAGAGAGAGAGAGAGAGGCGGTAATTTTAGAAAAGGTCGCCATTTGGTCTATCCCCACAAAATTTTGAATTGATGTTTATTACGGATTGGTCGTGAGATAAGTTTGGTAGGATATATTTCTCCGTTCAACGTTTGTCATTTTTTCAGTCCATCCCACCTCTCTGCACTGTAAGTCTAATCCTTTCCAAACTTGGTATGAATAGTCCTGACATATGCATGGTCATAGGCTATATATGTTTTGGTTGGTGCATGTTGCTTGGAGCATGTTCATTTTTCATATTTATTTCCTACCATCTAAAATATGTTACCTGTGGCTCCAAAAGAAAGGAAAAAAAATAAAACAATCTATGCACAGAGCCTATTGCAACATACCTGTACTATAAATTGGAAACTTGAAAAGTGTAATTTGAGATGATACTGATGAGAGATAGGGATCGACAGAGAAAGCATGACCTTATATCTTTCATCTACCCCTTCACAAGAAGGAGGTGGCGTTGCCTCTTGCTTTCTTCCTTTGATCTACTTTGTATGAATGCATTGTATTCTGAGTCATCTGGATGATGCTAATTACCTCAGCTAGATAATATTTGTAAAATATTTATGAGTAGTGTAGTATATATTGATCAGCTTCATACCTAAGTGGTACATAAGGTATCCACTAGAGATCTCCATTGATGTCTGTCAGTAGCAAGTCTAGCTAGCTATATGTTTTCCAAAGATAGTTTCTGGTCTTTTATAGTTCTCTCTACTGACCTTTGCCATGATTTTTTAGCCATCCACATTTCCTCTTGCCATCAGCTGTTCAGTGAAGGCTATTTTGGCTGATTTCATTCTGCACACATACCCTAGCCATTTCCTTTTTTCGTTTATGATTATCATATTTGTGCAGCTGGCTCTTGTAAAGATTTCTTCATTAGTATGTTAGGTTATAAGCTATAGTATTAGTATTAGTATTAGTATTATAGTTGGTAATGAAAGATAGAAAGAGTATTAGAAAGAAGGAATAGCAGAATTGAGGTAGAAAGATAGAGGTCACTATGAACAAGTCTGTAAAAGTATAAAAAAAAAATTGAAACCATTATGATGTGAATTACTGTGTAATACTTTAAGTCTGACTGTTCATTTCAGTATCAACACTGATGGGATTATCATACCACCCTGGTGTCTTGGCAGAAAATAGATAAAGACAACATGTCAAGAGGGGAGTCTAGAATCAGTCACCTGAGTCAAATCTCAGAGTCGACTGTCTTAAACCAGGATTTTGCTGAACTTTCTGCTCTGGAACAAGATTTTCTTGATAAAGGTCATTCACCTGTGGGGAAAATTACTCATTTCCAAAATGGTTTGGAATCTGTTAAAGATTTCAGCACATCAAATGATCACCTTGTCAGACGAGCAAACAGGGGAACTGCTGGAATAAATATGGCTGAAAGACTTAAAGAAAGGTTGTATTGTCGTCCAGAAAACTCTGATGTTCTTCATTACGTTCGCCATCAGACAGCAAAAACAATTGTTGCAGGAAGACCAGTGGTGAGTTTTACTTGATGGGCAAGTTTAAAAAATCCAGCCAGTCAGATGAAAATATATCTTAAAAGCTTTAGGAAAATCTGCAAATAATTTTTACTTTTGAGGAATTTCATACCATTAGAATTAATTGTACTGTTTTTGTTTTTTTAAGATAGTTCACATGATAACTATCAGATCACTGTTTTCATGATTGCTATGTCACCACTCTGAATTCTAGTTTTAGTAGTTCTACTTTTTGAGAACTGGGTGATTTTTATGTAGATCTACTGCCTTCTACATGTGAACATTATGCTTGAGTGGCTCATTTTCATTGTTTTAATTGTACAAAGAGTATCTATGTAGGTTTTTTATTTTTGCTAATTGTTAAATTTTATTAAAATTTGTTGCTGACATTTAAGTTTCGTATCTTTAAGCAACTGGTTCCTCTTCAACGCCCACCATCAGCCAAGCAGAATAAACCACAGATAGATGCAATTTGTACCACCATTTGTAAGCGAGATTTTTTGAATCATCAAAAGCAGCTGAAGGAACCAAAAGATCATTCTGGCTTTCAGAAGATGTAATATGTTTTGTTGACTTTTATTTATCTATAGAATGTTGGATGTATGTAAAAAAGCATATGATTAAAAGAAGTAAAATTCCTCTTTAATATGTAGTTGTTTATAAAAAAAAAAAGCTGATTTTCTCTTCTTAACATATTAAGTTTTAACTCTTCACAAAAGTGTTTGCATGTACTAAATGCACAGATCATTACATAAAGCTCAGATATAATTTTGTTGTTTCTCTTGCTCTAAAAGAAGCTCTAAGAAACACAGTTCTTAATATTTTGTCTTCAAGCCTATAGCTTGACAAGAAAACCTTATCAATTATGGAATAGACTAATTTTGTGCACCATTCATGGCTTTCTTGGCCATTATAGTTAGGGAAAGTGCAAGCAAGAGAGAGTAAGAAGTGTGTGTGTGCATGCATGCACTCATGATCACATAGGTCTTTAAACAGCAAATTCATGAAAGAAACTGATAAGCAGGTCGATTCTGGTCAGTGCCATATATTTTGTGTCGAAAACTCTGTAAAACTATATAAACAGAATAACTATAGTGTTATTGGCACCAAGAAATTTTTGTCAATTTCTTTGTGTACAGATTGGGTAAGCATGCTGATAAGTCAGCAAGCAAAACTGTTACAAAAGAGCAGACAGTAGATTCATATGTCCAGGATGTTACTTTGGAATCTCATGCTGGTGAGGAATTACACTAAGTTCATGCATTATTGCAGGGATGCAGAATGTTGTGAAAAAAGGTTTTGGTTTCGAAAGATTTTATGTATTTTTGTATAGGCCTGCCTTATTATCTCACTACCATCCATCCAACAAGGATGGGTGAAGGTTAGGGTGGCAGCACAAGGAGGATATATATAGAGAGAGAGATGCTTAACTAAGGGGAGGTAACTTTGGGATTTAATCCATTCAGCGACATGGCAAGGGGAGGGACTGGCAAGATGATGGTGAGATAATGAGGTGAAACTGTATTTATAATCTCATATAGTAAATGAGCATTTTATTGAATATAAATATTTGCTTCAGAAGTGACATAAATAAACTATTATTTAAGACAAACATTTTCTTCTTTAAACTTGTTTGTTTACATTCTGGCATCACAGCAACAGAGAAAAAGACAGAGGTGATTCAGACTTTGAAAGGAGTTGACTCTAAAGTCAGTGTTGCTAGCCTTTGTGGTGCTAGAATTGTTGGTTCGGTGAGAGGTCCAAATTTGTCTGACTCAGAGGAGTCTGAAGAAGATGATGGCGATGATCCTAATGAGGACTTTCAAAAGGACAAAAACAAGCAGCATGATGGATTAATTCCTATAATAGCAAAGCGTCACCCAGATGTAGATATTTGTGCATGCAGAAGCACTTCAGAACAAAAGCAGAGTCTTTACAGAGCCCAGTCAGCACAGCCATCTAATCATCCATCTGTCAACACAAGTGGATCAGCAAGACGTGTTCATTCTGCAAAGCGAGCACATTCAGGCCGTATGGACATGTCTAAAGTACTGTCATACTTGAAAAAGAACAAATATGACGATACAAGTATGTATTGAATTGTTTTATTCACGTGTAGAGAGTTGATTTATACACTGTTTAAGTCCATATTTTACTTTAATTCTTTTTTTAAATATTGTCCTTCTATTGTCCTTTATAAATTGTCCTTTTATAGTCTGTTGTTGTTGAAAAATAAATTATCAATGGCCAAAGAATAAGCCTGGATATAAAGCATGAGGATAAATGCGTGATAGGCACAGCCATAGTGTAAGTTTGACATAACCATCACACCCCTGATTCCTCTTTGCATCTTCTATGTTTGTTTTTTATTACTTGTCTAGATGGTTGTTTATCCTTCCATCCTTTATATGCTGTCCATGTCTCATTCTTGTCTCCAGCACTGAGAAAATTCTCATTCATGAGTGTTATCATGTGCTATATAAATTGCATATTTATTATTATTAGAACTAGAAAAGCTATAGTGTAAGTATTACATAACCATCGCAGCTAAAAATAGAATAGCCATAGTATACATTTTACATGATATCACAGCTGAGAAGCATTTCAAGTTTTTGTTGATACAGGGAGTATGAAGTATTGGGGAGAGGGGGCGCTATAGATGTAATACCTATTTTCTTTCAAACAGTTCCAGATAACGATAGTGCATATGACAATCTGTTGGACATGAGAAATCGACTTGGGTGGGACACAAACATTCCACGCCATGGGCCTGCCTGCAAGAAGGAGATGTACAAGTTGTCTGACTTTTCAAAGGATGAGAAGGTCAGAACCATCAAAGATGATAAATGTGCTTCTAAGATTGGCACTATCATAGGTGGTGAAGGTGTATTCCATTCTTTTAAAATCCTTAACTTACTACATATGACATGACTTACAGAATCAGTATTGATTTCCTGAGATCTCCAGATTAGGTTCCAGCAGGAAAGGTTGGAATTTGTTTCTTAAAGACAATCTAATTTTTGAAGGGTATGTTGGACAGGAGCTGAAGCTGTTGGTGCAGGAGGAGCAGACAGAAGTTTTATGTTCTGGGTGAACAGGATCATTTTGAATCTTCTGAAAAGGAAGCGCATATATATATAATCAGAAATAGACGAACTTATGCCTTGTGGCAATCTTGGTTTCACCTGTGGTGTAATAACAGGCATAGCTTTTCCACATGCTTATACAATGTGGATTTTTTGCTTCTTTTTTGAAGGAGGTACACCTAGTTAAAAATGACGATGGACAGTTTCTCTATTGCCTGCCACGCAACCGGGATAATCCAAGAGGTCGATATGAACCTTATGACCTTCAGGTTGTCTCTGCTAACACAGCACGTGCACAATCTCTCTACTGGACAGTCAGTGCATCCTACATTACCTTGGTAAGAAATGTTCATTGCATATGGTTTTTAGTAATACAAATGTACTCAGGTTAGCCCTTGCAAATTCATTACAACTTTGGCTGGCATTTTAAAACATTTTTTAATATACTTCTGACTTCAGCAACATCATTATTTAACATGTTAATATCATTGAAAGTGTCATGGAAAGCCATCAAGCTCTTCAATGAAAACATTGTGATAGTAAGGTTAAGCATGATAATATATAAAGCCACGATTTGTCATGCATGAATACCACTTTATATATTTAATATAAATAATAAGCTTTTGGGAAAGTTGACTATCATGAGTTACATTACAGTGTGATGAAAGAAATGGTAAGGTAGACCAAAGCAGTGCTACTCCAGTATTATGGTGGTTATGGGAGAGGCGCCTCTTTTACATGGTGTACAACTTCCCAGTCTTTGTCAAGTTCAGGTAATAAAGGTGTGTGTGTGTGTTTTTAGAGCGTGTGCACACACATTTGTGATTGCCAGTGTGGTTTTACAAGCAGCAGATTCTGAGATGACATCTTTATTAAAGAAATCAGTAGAGATGATTTTAGGCAAATAATTTAGATATAAGCTTAGATTAACATTCTCTTGAATTGAAGATTGAAACATCTGTTCAAAAATTGTTCTGTAGGTTATGGAAAGCATTCAGTTTATGGAGATACTGCATACGTCATCAGAAAAACTCAGAAAATCAGTGAGTAAATAATTTTTTAAAGTATATTTAGTGCTTATAGTTCTGAAAACTTCAGTCTGCTGTCTCTTAGTTGCAGACCTTTTATTAAACACTATTGACAATAGTTTTCTATGTCATTATATATAGTTAATACTTACATGCATGCACACACACTCTCTCTCTCTCTCGATCTATCATCTGTACACATGCACAAAGTTATTTAGCTTAGATAATTCTCAAGTTTTCAGATGTATAAAAATTGGATTATTTCACTTGTGTGAATATTGCTATCCTTTATTGGCAGGGCCCTGCTGTACAAGACCTTGTTTATGGCCAATGAGGTCCTGCAAGGATGTATAATTCATGTGCAAAGCTTGTGTGAAACTGCCAAAGGAACTAGTAAAGATAGAGGTGCCATTTTGTTAGTAGACCTTGATTCAAGCAAAACACTAAGTCTTCAAGACTTCCAGAGAAAACAGGAGTTACAGTGTGACATGGCATTCCGTATGATGTCTGCTTTGCGGGAGAAGGTCATTGAGCTGGTGTGGGAATCATGTGCTGTAAGTAATGTGAAAACAATCATGTGAAAGTATTAACCTCATCTCTCTTTGTCTCTCTCACACTCACTTTCTCATTTTCTTTTTCTAACAAACACACACACATGTGTGTGTGTGCATAGTTGAGTCATTCCGCAGACATGTCTCTAAAATAGCAGTCTCCCAAGACCAGCACTATAGCTTTTATGTGAAGTTGTAGATCTCAGGTCTTGGCAAGCCCTTCAACAATAATTATATCTGCAACTATGCTAAAATGTTGATGTCAACAGCATCTTGCAATAAGTTTGTTGCTTACTTTTTTTTCTTAGCAAAATCCATTGACCTCCACTTCCCACAGCTTAGTCAATAAACTGATAATAAACCATACACTTGAACATTTTTTTTTATCTCCATGAACATGACAACTCACATAATCTGCTTTTCCTCTTCATTTAGTAGTAGCATTCATCAGGGGCTTAGTCTAGAAATTAGCATGGAAAATTAATCTGCAAGCATGCCAGAGATAAATGTTTGTGGTAATTTTATATGCAGTGTGTGTGTGTGGCAGCTATGGTGTAGTTTATGTGTCAGTATAAGTGTTAACAAAAAAGTTGTCATTGTGTGGATCATATAGTAATCATTAATAAGATTTGCTGAATCTTATAGTTAACTGATGTTTAGTAGAAGCTGTTTGCAATTATAGTGTTAGAAACTACACTTACTAAAATGACATATACATATAGACAGAAATGGTGATTTATGTGTGTATAAGGGTCATTATTTCAGCAAAAGAAATGGCAGTAGTTCACCTGTTATAAAAATTAGCTTAAAAATTGAGAAAGATGTATTCATGTTATTCACACACACACACCTTACCCCTGTCCTTTCATCTCCCTGTCCCTGTTCCCCCCCACAACCTTTCTAACACATACACTTTTTTTTTCTACACACATGCACATACCCACAAACATAAACATATTGAATATATTGCCGTGCATTTATCTTCAACATGCACTTTGCCCCGTTTTGAAATATATAAACAGTTATCCTTTAGAAGTGAACAGAGATGATGCCTTATTTTGCAGAAATGTTTATAAAACATATATAGTAATCACATAATAAGCAGTTCATTTGTTTATAGCTTCACACCTTCAGTGATGGCATGCTAACTACTTTAACAGACCTGTGATTATTGTTGTTACTAATGTTTTGTTCATAGACTGTAGCAGAAATGGAGGGTATTACACAAGGCATTCGAGGAGACAGTCCCCGTAAGGTGACCATTCAGCCCTTGGCTGCATGTAGCACATCTCACCCTAAAGTGTTGAAGAATGGGTCTGCAAGGGATACAGACCAGAAAGAGAAGAAGAGTAAGTAATTTTCAGCACATTGCACTTTGCTGCCTGTTGCATATATTCCATAGTCATGTATAAATCAGTCATTTGCAATGAAAGAAAAATTATTTTAAATAGATTTACTGATCTGAAGGTCAGGTATAAGCCTTAATATGGTCTGCTTGCTGTGAAATTTGGTTTTACCAAGAAATTTTAGTTTAAAAATAATGATGGATCATTAGATATATGTAATAATAATAAAGTGAATTTATGTAGCACTTTACTCCACCATCAAAGGTTAGTTCAAAGTGCTTTACAAAAAAATATATATACATAAGCACTCAAACATAATATTAATGGTCTCAAAACAAAGAGTTCATTGTGTTCTCCTGTTGAAAAGAAGGTGAATGCCATCAACATAGATGCAGTCACTGCAGCTCAGTTTTACCATCAAACTATACATTTCTAGCTTTCTCTTCTTTGACTGTCTTGTGACTTTTTTTTATCTGTAGTATTATCAGTGGTAATGGTGGTGGCAATGGTATATATCTATGTTTGTATGTTTTTTTTAATATTTTCCAGAGCTGAAGCCCCTGTATGCAGAAATTGCAGAATGGCGGAAAATTCTTGCTCGTTTAGCATGCTTTCTGCGGGCTGTAGATTACTCATTGCAAGAGTTACTGAGGCACCTGGTGTTTTCTGCAGTTCAAAAATTGCTTGACCACTTGATGACCAGCTACCAGGCGCATGAAGAGGATGATGAAAATGAAAGAGAACAGGTAGCAATCAGCAGCTGGCTTTTCCTTTCTTCTTTTTTACTTATGTTCCATAAGTCACTCTGTGAGATCAAGTGAGCAACACCATCAACAACAAGCTCCAGACCTTTACCAACCGATGCCTATGCCACATTCTGGGAATAAGATGGCCTGAAATGATCTCCAACAGCAGCCTGTGGAAATGAACCAAGCAGTATGCCACTAGCCAAGAGATCAAAAAGCACAAATGGAGCTGGATGGGACACACCCTGCGCAAAGCAGCTGACACCATTGCCAAGCAGGCACTTGACTGGAATCCTCAGGGGAAGAGGAGAGTTGGGAGACCTAAGCAGACTTGGGAAAAAACAGTAGAAAGTGAGGAAAGGATGTCGGAACCCCATGGGCCCAACTGAAGGGAGCTGCCCAAAACAGAGTCCACTGGCGAGGGGTAACAAGGACTAAACTAAACTAAAAACACATATGTTCCATGAGCATTAACTGTCGATAACTGTCATTATGGTCTATTGACAAGCCCACCTGCTTGTCTTTGGCTGCAGATTTATGACACTGTTTATCTTTACTGTTTGTTCCCTGATTCCTCTTCGCATCTTTTTTTATGGTTGTCTTTTGTTACTCGTCTGCATGGTTGTTCCCTCTTTCTTTCATATTCTGTCAATGTTTCCTACCTGTCTCAAGTGCTCAGAGCATGCTCCTTCATGAGCATGATTATGTGCTACATAAATTACAGGATTATTATTAATGTTAATATTCTTATCATTAGAGATCATGAAATAGAATGAAAATAGTAAATACAACAGCACATTAAGCCTCTTTTCTTTATTTATTGGTTACAGGACAATCGATATCATTCAGACATTACATCTTCCAGAGAAAGCAGTCCAAAGATCAAGTTGTAAGAGATTTTTTTTAATAATTGCAATAATTGGTCTCATTTTATTGTCATCTATTTACTTGCATGCCTTTGTTTTTTGTTACAATCTTTGTGTGCAGCATGAAAAGTATGGATTTTCATCAGACTTAGTTATGTTTTTGTGTGCCCTTCAAACATATATGAGGACCACTTTTTACAGGTTTTAGTTGAGATTAACTTCTCTCACAAGAGTTTTTTGTTCCACATGACATGCTTAGTCCTAATGCAAGAGAGAAGACAAAAGTAACTGGCTTTCAGTAAATATTGTTTATAAAAAATATTTTCTTTAAGGTTTGGTCCTGGTTTCTTCATAGACAGGCATTGTGAAGAACAATTAATACATTAAAATTTAACTGATGTATTTATAAAAAAATTTTCAGGGTGAAAAAAATCAACCTTTTTTTCTCTCTATGTTTGAATAGTTTGTTGGAGAGACATATGCACACACATATATATATACTACATGTACAGAAAGAATATTAGTTTACAAAACTTACTTCCAGAGATCGAAGATCAGATTCTGCCTACAGCTATGCACCAGATACTCCAACTTTTAAGAGATATGACAAAAAAGAAGACACCACACAAAAGGGTTATGTGATCCCACATTATGACTTTAATCAGATTGAAAAAGTTGAAGGGCCTCCAGATATTGATGATGTGCTGGAAGAAATCCGTCAACGTGATATTGTGGAAGAGATCATTTCTCCAGTGTTTTTTATCAGCCTGGTACTGAATGTTCCTACTCACTCAAATGTTAACTCATCAAAGTCTGCCAGAGACATTTCACACAAAGAATCAAAAGTGAAGTGGTCACTGCCCAACACAGCATCAAAAGCTAAAGGTGTAACATTTGATGAAGCAACTGAAACAGGTACGATTATCAAGTTTCTATATCTATTACTTTATGTGATTCCATTTCTGCAGTGTGTGTGCATGGGATTGTTGTGTGCAAGACTTGATTTATTTGTACTACTATGCATTACTGCTTTTACTTTTGTGAACTGTGATAACATTTATTGGAAATGATCATTATATACTTATAAGTAATGCATTAGTCAAGATAATGAGTGATGTACCTTTGCCTAAAGGGACTGGTGTGAGTTATTTTGTGTTGTCTATGAATCTGCGTCGACCTATGGTGTCTCCTGTTCATCTGTTTTTTGGGGTGCTTTGTTCCACCATTTACTACTATTTTAGTTTGTTCTTCTGCACTTAAAACAAGTCATTTCTTCCTCTGCTGATGATCTCGGCAACCTGCTCTTCATGTTAGTGGTCTTGACTGCAGTTTTTGCTTTATGAGATTCACAGTGGCATAGGAACTAGGGGGCATGCACCCACAAAAGATACTGAGGGGATGAGAACATGAACATCATTCACTGTCAGCATGGACTTTGTGGCCCACCCCTCTAAAGCTGAGCAGATTCCAATTCTACTGATTCATTATCTCACCTTTACTGCAAATTTAATATTTTTGACTAGGGGACCATGCAATCCTTTTCTTTTCTGAGCTGTGAATCATGTGCTTTCTTAACATTTTTCACAGATGAGATTTGGGATCTATGTGTTCTAGTGATGTTGATTGAGAATTTATCCTCCTTGACTGCAGGATATTTCTCCATTTTTGCTGTGCTGTTGAGTCACTGTATATTTGTTTGTTGATATGCTTCAGTCTAAGTAAAAAAGAAAAGGTGGGTTGATAAAGTTTGTCCCCCTCACCAAACCTGTTTTGGTCATTGAGTTGTTAGAGACCACCTGTTCTTGGGGCCGGGTTTCTGTGAGGACCATGTCTTTCTCCTTTCTCTTGCTGCCTTACCATTGCCAACCCTCTCTGGAGTCAAGTACCCATTCTTGACCTGGGTCAGCTGGAGGAAGTTTGCTGCTCTACATGGGTATCAAACTGGCTTCGCTCCAGATCTGGACTAAAGATAGTAAATCAGTATCTTTGTTTGGATGCAAGTGCTCTAAGCACTTCACTATCCACTTTCCCTTGGTCTGTATATGCATATTCTTTTTGTTTTCAGTCTGTACTTTTGTGGGCTTTACTTTGTTTTTCTACCTCTCTCTACAGTGCATTGGGCTTCATTTAAAATTGTAAAAAAAAAGCACTGTAAAAATGTATTACTATTACTAAATTAGTATTTGCTGTGTTACTCTTTACTAGAGAAAAATGCTTATTAATTTTCAAAACTATTTTATTAAACTTTTAGTAATACGTGCATTACCTCGATGACTTGTTTATTTTTATTAGAATCTGAATCGGAACAAGAGGAAGAGAGTGGCAGTGATGAGGAAGACATTCAGTCACTCTCAGAGGAAGATGCTGAGCAAGCCAGCAACAAGGCAGCTACCAAGGAAAGACAGTATGCTTATCCCAGTGGCACAGTCAAGAGGTGAGTACTTTCTGTAGATTAAATTTAGTTTGTTGTCAAACTTTCATTTTACTAAAGAAGACACTGATATGTTTGAAAGTTTTGACATTCTTAACTATGTGAAATGCTTCAAATACCTCTTCAATTTTTTTCATTTTGATGTAAAATAATGTACTAATTTTGGGGGTTCCCTTTTAAAATGTGATTTGAGGACTCTTAATATTCTAACATTCCAGCAGGCAAGTTAAAGAAAGAAAGAAATCTTCATCTGCAAGAAAAGCAATTGCTTGCAAAACATTTAGATGATAAGTAATCAACATCAAGATTTTGTAATTATAGGATCCATACAAAATATATGCTTTGTGATTTGTATATTTTTCTGCTTTTTAATTACTTTGTGTTCATGACCTTTCCAAATGCTTTGCTTTGTTGTTCCAGAATGTCTTAATGTCCTTGTTAAGGAGAGTTCATTAAATTAAGCTATGTTCTCTGCATTCAGCCCTGGGAGACGCAAAGCAAGTCATCACCAGACCAGGTCCTTTGTATCTCTTTCTCCTTCACCACCTGATTTCAGAGCCAGTGTTGGTTATTTGGTTGGCCTCTTTGAGGACACTGTTTGTGAGTAAACCATTCATGGGATGAATCTGATGTCACGCCATACCATCACCACTCTCTTCTTCCCTTGCCCCTCAGCGTTTCTCTTTTCTGATCAATCACCTTAGACTTTAGAGTTATCTGAGATATTTACAATGATAAACCTTCAATAATCAGACTTTTTGTTACTTTTTAAATTGCATGCTGTAAAATTGTGCTCTCATACTATTAATGAAAAGTTTGTCTATCTTTTTTGTGAAAATGTCATGATTGGACCTTTAGTGATTTTACCGCACACCTCTGTCATGTCCCCTCATTCTTGCATATATATATATTTAGTTCATCCTGTTTTGTAGCAAAGTTTGTACCCATGATGAGGGAACCACGTCTGGAGGTATTCTACACTCCACCAAAGCATGATCTGCGTCTTCATTATGACAAGGAGGAGGAAGAAGAACGTCGTGAGACTCGAAGACCATGGCCTGACCTTGAACTTATTCTGCACGATGACCCTGCCTACCAACTCCTCTTGAGCAGTGTCCAGTCTCACATGGACATGGAGATGGAGACTGTTGAACAGTACTCAAGTGTAAACAATGTTCCCCATTTCTGTGGTTGGGTCTCGTGCTTTTAAAGCCTCACTGCAACTGAAAATAATTTTATCATAATGAATCTAATACAAAGAGAGAAAATTACTCAGATATTTTGACCTAAATTTTAAGAACTCATGGGCCATATTCAGAGAAACTCCAATGTGGGATATGAGTTTATGTTTGGCATATTTCCTTCAAACCAATGCTTCTGGTAGAACAGATTGATATTTTGATTTTAAAAACCATATTAGACCAGAATATAATTTTTGCATGTCCTTATGAAGTTCAGTGCACCAGGGTGTGGTTTCTTCCTAGAGCAGGGCTCATGTCACTTATTCTTATCAACTATATATGTAGGCTGAACTTACCACCAGGATGGTTATAACCCAAACAAACATCATCAAGCTTTCCCTTGCATGAAGCACGTACTGAATTAAAGCAAAGTAATAATGATAATAATAATGAATATAGTGCTTTTCCAATGATTTGCTCAATGCACTTTACAGAAATGATATACAATAATATATTAGTAAAATGAATCATCAACAACCATGCACTCCTATTCACATGCTCAGTTCTACCACAGAAATACCCACTCATACATAAAATAAATACAGATGCACATTATGTGCGGTCATGGTCAGGACAAGGTTGCAGTAAAGTAGGTGTTCTGAAAAGATGTTTAGACTTAAAGGTGGTAAGAGACTCAGAGTGACAAAGGCTGACAGGTTATCTATTCCAAGTTGATGGGGCTTGGTAGGAGAAAAACCTCTGTCCATTCGTTGTTGTCTTAGTGGGAGTCATATATAGAAGCTTGGTATCAGCTGTTGAGGGAAGAAGTAATGTGTGTGTATAGATCAGAGTAGTCTTTTATAGGTCTTGTTTTCTAAAAGTTTTTCACTTATAAATTAGATGGTAGCTGCTAGTGCCATGTATGTTGCTGTTATTTTTCATTATAATAACCCTAACCCTGACAGACATGGAAGTGAATTGTGTTGACAGAATTATCACCAGTTTTGCCTGATGGTGGACCAGTCAAGACACATGAAAGTAGATGAGTCAATGGCCAGAAGTCCATGGACAACTGATGATTTTAACCAGGTCCTTGCAGCCCACACAGAAATGGTCAGTATTTTGAGAGGTGGCAGGAACTATCAGCACATCAAAGCTGTGTTTATTATGATATTACCACATACTTTGTAACATACTTGTTATATTGTATTTAGTTGTGCATTGTATATATTTATGAATTATGATGCACTTGTGGTAGTGGCTGGTTTAAATGGTGGTAGTAACATTTCTTTCTCTCTTTTTTTCTCTTTCTCCCCTTAATATTATCCAGCTTTTCTTCATGTTACACAGAAATTGATACCAATATAGCAACTAATTCTTTTTTGAATGTTACAAAAAAATTGATACACTATAGCAACTTTCTTCATTTGAATATTAACCATAATAAGATTTTGTTTGAGATGAGCAAGATGCTTCTTAAACTTTTATCTTTAGACTCTTCAAATTCTTCAAATTAAAAACTCTTAAAAGTTTTCAAAAAAATTGTTAAAGGTTCGACGGATGAAAAAAATGGTGATGTCACGCAGAGTTGGTATGATTCAAGTGAAGGCAGAAGACTTTTGCGGTTCCTGTTTGCCCTACCCTCAAAAAGTTGTCAAAGAGGTCCATGAGAAGCTGCCAGTCATTGCCAATAAGCGAAATGATGATCTTCTCACAATTATCAAAGTATGATTACAAATTTTGCTTTCTCTGTTTTATCTTAGCTTCTGGTTGATTTGATTACAGTACACTACAGCAGAAATGCGTAAGCCTTGTCATTCTTTAACAGTAGACTATTCCCTTCATCTTGAGTTTTATCCAGGACCTGGTCGATCTTTCACCATATTTTCAAAGGCAAAGGCCTTAATACACATATTGGCACAGGCCTGATAAAAGCAATGCATATATGTGACTTGGACACTGGATATTTAAGTGTACATAAACATTATTTTGTGCATGTTTTTTGAGTGTTTTGCTAGTTCAAGATGAATAAGAGAATATCACTGACTTTAGTAGTTTTTGCTAAAATGTCTAAAGTGTAATGAGACATGCATGTGGTGTTAAACTACATTATAGCAGAGCCTGAAGAAATGTCCTCACACATGCTTCTCTCATCTGCAGGGAGCATCAAAGCGTCTAGACAAGTTTCCAGACACCGTTGAAGAATTTGTGGAGCACCTATCATTCCTTGGCAGAATGTCAACAGAGTTACCTGCTCTTGATAAAGAATACAATATTGTCCACAAGTTGTTTACTATTGCCAGAGACTATAATGTAGAAGTGCAGCCTGAAGATTTGGCTCTCTACAAGACATTGTCTCCTAGTTTCCAACATCTTAAGGTTAGTCTGTTACTGCAGCGCATTTTAACAAAGCATTAAGGATCCAGCTTCTCTGATGGTGTGAAAGGGAGACACAGTTTCCTAGGCAGCAAAAGTATCGGAGGGTTGTTCAAATCTGCTGATTGGTTGAGATGGAAAGGGTGAAATTTTTCACAGATAGTGCAGATAGGGAGTGTCAAAAAAAACTTCCTCTTGAGCTTCAATCTTTAATGAAGATTTTTTTCCTAGCTTTCTTAATTTACTTTCTTTCCATTCACAATTTCATCCTCACAATAACTGTCATCATAATTCCTTTGCTGAACCACAACCATGTGTGAATTTTTTTTTTTTTAATGTCAGGAATAATTAAACAGTAATATGGAGTAAAGCACTGGATAAGTGCATGGGCAGGCATTGGGAAAATCTTAAGATTTGTCAGAACATAGGCTGTTACAAGATCTAACATGTATTACTGAAGTCATCTCCTAGAAAACATCCTTGAAGGTTTTTTTAATATAAAAAGGGGGATTAGCAATTAGAATGCTTACATTTTTATTTATTGATTTGTGTCTTTGCAAAAAAAGGAATTAAAACCTATTTGATTAATAAAATGGGAATTCCAGAGAATTTCATATTAAGTAAAATTATGTATTGCAGTCCACCATCCTCTACTGTGAAGCAAAGAAGGATGATAACATTCGTAAGTTCTCTTCACATCTGGACACGCTGATCTACAACATTCACAGCAAACTGATGGAGCTAAAGAGTAGGGTGCAAGATCCAGATCTCTTGCATACAGACACCATGGCTGTTTCAGCCCTGGAAACAATCCGCAACCTGCAGGAAGAAGTGCAGAGCCTGTCTGTCCGGGCTCGCAGCTATGCCAGTTACCAAGAGCGCTTTGGCAGTTCCCTGTCCAATACAAAGAAGAGTTACTATGGAGAGTGGGTGTCTTTTACCAACTTGAGCAGAAGATAAAGGGTTTATTAGCTTAGAAGTCATGGTTCACTAGGGCACAGCATACTGAACCTTCTGCCATCATTACCTCCCCTAACAAGTACCTATTCCACAGCAATTCATATTCAGAGTGTGCACTCTGAGACAAGATTTGAATCACTGACCTTATAATCCTCACTCTATTAGCAGACCCATTCTCTGGCACAGTATCCTTATCTGTCGTCAAGAAGTGTTTTTCTTACTCTATATTGGTCTTGGAGTACTTTGTAAAAAGAGACCAATGAATAAATAATGATTCATGGAAAATGTTAGCACAGTGATGTCTATTAGCTTTTTTCTGACAGTTTGGTTTCATTTGTTATGGATTTGACAGTTTGCTGATGATGGATAAAAAGTCAGATGCCAGTGCACAGGACATCCAGATGGAGCTGTCAGAAATTGAGCGGGACTTAACTCTACGAGGCCTTTTGTGGCAGTCCTTGGTGGAGTGGGCTCACCTAGTTGATGAATGGACAGCCACTGCTTTTGATTCTGTTAACGTAGAGTCCTTGCAGAAAAATGTTAACAAGCTCACCCAAACTGTCTACATGCTGGAAAAAGGCAAGTATATGTTTATGTGTGCAGATGAATACAGACAAAGCACGAATGCATGAATTGTAGACATTTGCATTTGTACATGCACAATGATGGAAGTGCCAACCAAAGAGAGTAATGCAAATTCAGCATCATTGTTTCAGGCTGTTCATCATTACAGAGCAGGTTTTCTTGCACAGTAACTAAGTAAATGTTTGACCATACACATTTGACTAAACTGTAGAGTTCAAGAAATCTCAGTAGGTTTTAATACAGCTTAACGTGTTCACTAAACAAACTAAATTCATGCTAGAGAACAGTATAAATCTAAAAAGAGGTATTATAATAAAAGTAAATTCAATATACATGCCCATACATTCACATACAAACATGCATGTGCATGCATGAACACATATTTTCATAGAGCATATGCAAGTGTGTGTGTGTGCACATGCATTCACATGTGCATGAGTGGGTAGGTAGGCATGTATATTTATAGATAATTATGGGATTTGCAGATTTCTCTGCATCATCTGTATTTTCTATAATCTGGAAATGCATAGGTTTGCCTCACAACGAAGTTGTTCCAAGATTGAAAGAAAAAGTCATGGATTTCAAGCAAGGCATGCCAGTCATCACCAGTCTGAGAAATCCATATCTCCGGCAACGTCACTGGGATGCTATCCAGCGCACCATTAACAAAGTCATCAGTCGGGAGAAGAGCTTTACTCTTGGGAATCTGCTGGATATGAATGTAACCATTTTTTAAATTATTATTCTTCATTAATGCAGTTTGCAAATATATAAAAAGTGTTATTTATAATTTTTGTAAAGAGGAAGCCCAAGAATTTATCTCAAAACTCTTCCTATTACTGTCTAATAAAATAATTGTGATAAAAAAATGTGATTGGCTAAATAATGTGCTGCATATGTGTTGTGTGTGTTGCATGCAGACAACCATAAATTTCCTCTTTTAATTCTTGTCCTATTTTTCACTGTTTATCTTCTCTTTTGGTGACTTTTAATTTATAGTCATGAAAGTATTGAAGACTGGATTTAATAGAAAGTATATTGTAAGAGTCCAAGTACCTTTATGTAAAACAGAGCTGTACAAGTGGATGAGGCTGAAAAAATGATGAAATGGAGCAGAAAAGCAGTTTGGTAGAAGCTTGTTTGTTATAGTTGCTTTTTATGTTGTAGATTTTCAAGCACAAGGAAAAGATCCAAGACATCTCAACTACAGCAAGCAATGAAGCAACACTTGAGCTTATGCTTCAGAAGGTACTCCTGTAAAAAGAAGTAGTACTGGATGAAAATAGTATGCATTCATATGTTTGATCAGCACCTGTTATCATGTGCATAGTGTAAAAGAATTTTTCTTTCTGTTATTTCCAATTCATATTTTTATTTTTTCATGCTCTATTTAGTATGCTATTGACAAAGGTTATCTTCAGAAATATATTGTAAGCCCACCTGTACGTCGTTCATGCTGCTTATTGCTGTGGCTTTTGTAGATCATCGACCTGTGGCAGACAACTGATTTTAGGCTCGTACCTCATGTGGGCCGAGACACACTTATCATCTATGGTGCAGATGATATCATGGCACAGCTTGAGGAAAGCCAGGTCACCATTGCCACTATCAGGGGATCACGCTATGTGGGTCCTATCAAGGTTTGTAAGCTGAAATTTTATTTGTAAATGATTATAAAACTCAAATCTTTTTCTATGCCACTGAAGTTTTATGATATATTGTAATGGGAGCGCTGGATTGACTACAATATATTTGCTATGGGCTGCTCATTGTTTGTCTTTTACAGGCACAAGTAGAGGAGTGGGAACGCAAGTTGCAGGTGTTTGCTCGTACTCTGGATGAGTGGTTGAACTGTCAGAGAAACTGGCTCTACCTGGAACAAATATTCAGCACACCTGATATTCAGAGGTAAATTTTTGGAATAAAAATGTCTTTTATTTCTTTCTCAGTGTGTGTACTCACCATATGAAGCTGACAACATTCCTAGAAATAAGGTCTTCTCATTTTTTTTTTTATATTACAGACAACTACCCAATGAGTACAAAATGTTCTCCTCTGTGGACAAATCATGGAAAGACATCATGCGGCGAGTCGAAGATAGACCAAATGCATTACGATCTGCAATTGCTCCAGGAACTTTAGACACCTTGCAACAAGCCAATGCCAGCTTAGAGAAAATACATAAGTGTCTTGAGGTGTGTAATTTATCTTTTGCCTTATAGGAGAAGGTAAGTGAAAAATGATGGCATCTTGGACCTTGCAATCATGCCATACAATTTCATATCTGAGAAATAACAAATATTTATTTACGTGGGTAACAGAATAAACAAAGGTATATGCTTTTTTAGATCTAGCCTTCAATGTAGAGTAAGGAAGAACTGGGCAAAGAGGAGAAAACTGGCAGGATAGAGGATGCCTTTCTTGTCAAATGGTTCCTATTCCTACATCACACATTAGGGTAATGTTTGTTTTTCGTTCACAAAAAAGAATGGTAGTGTACAACAAAAATGGCACACCCTCTGAGATCTGAAATGCAGCTGTGTTACAAATGTTACACTTGAAACACAAGATTTTGAGCAGAAACTACTCTGAATATCATTATCTTTAACCTTGCTTGATTTCATTTCACTTTTCCTGTAAGTATTCATAGTGGATCAGTCTGTGATTTTCTGTGTGAAGGTTATCTCCAACCTAATAAAAGGATTGACACCTTCATTCTATTAACACTACCTATGGTGCAGCGTAATATCTGTCTTTCAGGATTACCTGGAGACAAAGCGTTTTGTCTTCCCAAGATTCTACTTCCTGAGCAATGACGAACTGTTGGACATACTTGCCCAGTCCAAAGATCCCAATGCTGTTCAGGTAGGTGCAGTACTAAACACAAATAAATGCACTTTTTAACAGAGAAAAAGCAATTGATTTTTCCCAATGTTAAGGCTCATAAATTTTAAATATTTGAAGTACTGTTTTGCATTATTAGCCTCACCTGGGCAAGTGTTTTGGCAACATTAAGCAGCTGGAGATCCAACAGTTGCTACGACAACCTCCCACAGTCATTTCTATCATGTCTGCTGAGCAAGAGGTCATTACCATGCCACGGTAAGTTGGTTTGGAAAGACTAATACTTACAATTTTAGGAAAACTTTCTGACAAAATGTGAGCTTGTATGTTGATGTAATATTAAAAGGAAAGAGGGACCAGCTATTTATATCATAGGAATACATTCACATTATTAACTCTTAATTACAGTCTTATTATGAACTTTTTATCACAGTCTCATCATTAACTCTTAATTACCTATATAGGTAGCACCCTGAATCTTGTTAGCTGTTATGCAACCATGGACTGAGTAGTGGTTGGAGTTCCGCAGTAAATACTCCATAATTATTAAAAGAGAACAAGTTATCAGTTTGATTTTTAAGGGGGATGAGGGTTGTGTGTGTGTGCACATGCATCAATACATATGTGTTTGTGAGTACCTATTGCTGCGTTGATGCAGTCCTTTCTGGCTGTTTAAGTGTACATGATCGACTAGGTGAGTGATTTAGTCTGTGCAAATACTAGACTACCTACAGTCACAGCTTTGATGTAGAAGGAAAGTAGATTATTTTGAGGTTTTTTTCAGGAATATACGTGCTAGAGGCCCAGTAGAACAGTGGCTTGGAACTGTTGAAGCAGGCATGTTTGAAACTGTCAAAAAGTGAGTTTCATTACAGAACTATAGTAATCATATTGAACAGAACAACACATTTTTTTTAAATCACTCTTGTGACTGAAATCTAGAACTGCGTTAAATTATGACACAAATATCTTTTATAGGATTTCACCAGTCAAACTGTGCTGGAGTAAATTAGCCCTCTTTTACATGTTATGATCTGTTTATATGTCATAAAATGTCTGTAGGTTTATTTTTTGATTGATAATGTTTTCTTTATTCAACAGACATTTGAAGCTCGGGCTTGCAGACTGGACTGATACCAATCTTGTGAACTGGGTGCTGAAGCATCCTGGCCAAGTCGTCCTTACTGTGGTGAGTTACTTTTCTACTTCTGTATATCTCTTGTAGAATCAAATCAGTGGTCACCAGCCACTGGTCACCAGTCCACGTATTTGTGTATACATGTACATCTATGCTCTGTGTGTGTTTTCATGTGCACATGTGTGCTTATGTACAACAGCTAAAATGCTAGAAAGACTTCAGAAGACACAAATTTTCTTACTTTTTTACATTTGAGCACTGAAAGTTCTATATTTGTAAGAATTCATTGCCCCAACAATCAGAAATGCTTAGGGAAATTACTGAACATATGGATGACTGTTGTAATTTGTTTTTATTCTAAATATTTTCTAGAAAGCATGACATTATGGTTGAAAGGATTTTAGATACTTTATATCTGTGTGCAGACCCAGATTCACTTCAACAAAGATGTCCAGGCAGCCCTAGACCAGACTTCTACCCTCATAGCAACAAGAGATAACATGGTGTCTCAGCTGAATGAACTGGCAGGACTTGTATTGTCTCCCTTGATTGCTTTCCAGCGCCAGAGCATAGAAGCTCTTCTGACCATCACGGTGCACAATCGGGACATTATGAACACACTTATCAAACAACGTGTCAGCAAGCCTTCTGACTTTGAGTGGAAAAAGCACGTATATTTCAGAGCACATTATGACAAATAGTTTTCTGTGTTTATTAAAGGTAGGGTATAGAGAATGAAGAAAGGCTGTATGCTACAGGGTTCATTAAATTATTTACCAAGACAATTAACCAACTGAACTTTTCCTAATTTCTGTGTCATACGGTCATAATTGTTGTGTTTAAGTATTCAGAGGGAATAAATATATGTCTACTAAATTTATGTTCATCATCAACTTTCAGGCAACTGCGCTATGAATGGGACGAGACCACCAACAACTGTCAAGTTCTGCAGTCCAATGCAGCATTCCAATATGGATATGAATACCTGGGCTGTTCCCCTCGACTAGTTATCACTCCTTTGACTGACAGGTGTTATCTGACCTTGACAGGGGCTATGAATCTTCATCTTGGAGGCTCACCTGCAGGACCTGCTGGCACAGGAAAGACAGAGACGGTGAAAGATCTGGCCAAGGTAATAGCTTTGCCATTTAATGCATTTTATTGATAGTATTAGTACAAAGGGCAAGCATTTTTATTTATTGTGCTCCTTATGCTAAGTTTGTGCAGTATAAATCTTCACCAAAAATAATGTAATAATACAAAAACTTGAAGTAAAAATAGTATGAAGACAGCTGTCTAATTGTTCCAGTCCTACCTGGCTGATCACACTGTGGTAGTTGTAAGCTACATATATTTGCCTTCTCCTTTGAAGTACAAGGTGCATCAAGGCTTGCTCTTGGGCCTCTTTTTATTATTATTATATTTTTATTATTTTACAAAACCCATCTCTTTAAGAAATAGCATAATCAGGAGTACAGTTCTGCTCACGTTTCTTGTGTGGTTGACTGTCAGTTTATTTATAGGCTTTCATGTGCAGCATATTGAACTTCTTAGGGAAATGCAATTTACAAATTTAGTTATTATTATGTTAGTAATTTTGGGCATTAATTTTGGGCACCATTTTGGTCTAGGTTGTTGTACCCCATCATATTTAACTTTGTTGCTACACATTATCATAATTTAGATTATATCATTTATATTTTATATGATTTTATTTTAATAAACAAAACTATATTGCAGGCAGTCGGAAAGCAGTGTGTCGTCTTCAACTGCTCAGAAGGCATAGACTACAAGGTTAGAAATATGCTTTTCCTTTAATTTCTTTAATAAAAATGCAGATTTTAGATTTCTCAGATATTAACAGTGTTATCATTTAGAAAAACAAAGCTTCATTCTCCTTTACTGTTTTGTTCCATGTCTGCAGATGCTAGGAAAATTCTTCTCAGGGCTGGCACAATCTGGAAGCTGGTGCTGCTTTGATGAATTCAACCGCATTGACATTGAGGTATTATCAGTGGTGGCTCAACAAATTCTCACCATTAAGACAGCCAAGGATTCCAACTCACTACGGTTTATGTTTGAGGGCCGAGATATCAAACTCAATGCTACTTGTGCCTACTTCATCACAATGAACCCAACGTAAGTTGCTTGTGGATTGTTTTTTTCCTGTGGCAGTATTCTAGCATAGACACCAGCCAAAGACCTTTCTTTTTTTTTGTGTTCCTGCTTGTCAGAATGCTTGTCAGATTTTATGTGATTTAGAAGTGGGGAGTAGCTCTACTTCAATTACCCCTGCTGCTGAAGTTTGCAGAGCCACCATTCAGCTTCCCATTGTGGATCACCTGGCATGTCGTCCTCATACAGCTGCTGGATGATGGCAATGAACTTTGGTGGAAATCTGTAGTGCTGCATCAACTTCCACATGGTTTCCCTGTGTACGGAGTCAAAAGCCTTCTCAAAATCCACAAAGAGTAGAGTGGCAACTGCCATTCGATGGACTGTTCAATAATATTTCGTAGTGTAGCAATGTAATCTGTGCATGATTAAGCCTGCCAAAAGCCTGTCTGTTCTTGCCTCAGTCTCTTGTCTAGGGCATTCTTCAGTCTCTCCAGGATGATATATGCAGTACATGTGCACGTTTGATTGTGCAAGTCTTTGGTTATTTTTAAATATGTACTTTTTCTGATGTGCTTATGCATGTCTATTAACAGTGTACATAGTGTATAGCTCTAGGCTAGATAAAATCTTTTGATTTTGTAAAGGTGCTACAGTAATTTAACATATATGATGTATTATTGTCACAGATATGCTGGAAGAGTCGAGCTGCCTGACAATCTGAAGTCCCTGTTTCGATCTGTGGCCATGATGGTTCCAGATTATGCCCTGATTGCAGAGATTATGCTTTTTTCAGAAGGTTTTGTGACAGCAAAATCCCTGTCACAAAAAATTGTTAACCTTTATCAGCTTGCCAGCAAGCAGTTGTCACAACAAGACCACTATGACTTTGGCATGAGGGCCATTAAATCAGTGCTTGTAATGGCTGGACATGGCAGAAGACATGCACAGCTCAGGTTCTTCCATTTTTTTTAATTTTACTTTTTTTTTCTTACACTGATGTTAGTTTATACACATTTTCCTTTTATCATCACTGCCCCAAATTTGGATTGCATTTGTATATAAAGAAATGTTTTTATTTATTTTTTAAGCTTGCGCTTTTTAAATTTACACATTTTTAAAAGACTGTGAATAAAGAACATGAGAAAAAGGACTTTTCTGAAAAGAGTATTTCAGCCAAAACAGTTTACAACACAAGTATGGTACACATAATGTCAAGTTTTATGATTTTCTTGTTCCCTCAGGAATGGTCATACAGCCAAACAGCTAACAGAAGAGGAAGAGTCACATGTCTTGATTCACTCCCTTCGTGATGCAAATCTGCCCAAGTTTTTGGCAGAAGATGTTCCACTGTTTGAGAGTATTCTGGCAGATCTGTTTCCTGGAGTTGTGCCACCTGAACAGGACTATGGAAGTTTGGAGGTTAGTGTGGTGTATTTAAACTTGTTATCATGCAATTTGTTCTTTTTCCTGGATCTATAAACATTTGATCACTGACTAGACCAGATCACCGTTAAAAGTTGATCAGGACATAACATCTACTTACATTTAAGACTTAAAAATTTAAAGTAATGTTCTGAAGCAACAACTTCTTTTCATGCAGAAGGCAATATCCATGGCTATTCGAGACCAAGGCTTGCAGCACTGGTCCTCCCAGATTGAAAAAGTAAGACAGTTACACAGCCAGATACTGGTCAGGCATGGGGTCATGTTGGTTGGACCAACAGGTGGGGGAAAAACAACTGTTCGCAATATTCTCCAGAAAGCTCTCGTTCTGCTGCCAATGCTGACTCCCCAGGAAGGTGTTAAATCTGAACCAGATGCCAGAAGACATAGTGTCTTTTTTGTGAGTTCCTTTTCAGAAATTTTATTTTAAGAGATATATCACTTTTATATGTTTGCAGTCAGGTTATACTTGCATATTTACTAGTGGTCCATGATTAGGTGCATTCATACTGAAAAAAGGGACTTGGGGGCTTGTGTATTGAAGATCAGATGACCGAGGTGGGTGCCTTCATACTGAAAAACTGTAAGGTACGTGCGTTAGTACTGAAAATGGCCTAATTTTGACAGGTTTTTTTTTAACTGAAAACTGTGGTTTGGCTGCCTTTCTACTAAAGACTGACTTAGATGCCTTAGATGTTTTTGCTTCCTGTGCAGAATCGTGGGAAGAAAGGACATGTTGAAACATTTGTAGTCAATCCCAAATGTGTCAAGTTAGGCGAACTATATGGTGAGACAGACCCTCACACGTTCGAATGGTCAGATGGCCTGATTGCGGCAGCCACACGTCGTTTTTCCAAGGAAACTGCTATTCTCACACCATCCACTGAAGATCCCAAGGCTGTTCGTCTTGCTTCATCAGAAACACATGCATCTTCTTCTCACCTGGCTCATGTACTATGGACTTTTTATGCCTGATTATAATATTTCAGTACAGGATTTTGATTTTATAAATTGCAGACTGCTGCCATTTTGCTTTAAAAGATTATACTTTCTGAAATATCTGAAGCCCAGAAAAATACCCTAAAATTCAGCTGGACTATGTATATCTGCATGAAATAAAATTATGATTTATGAGGCTTAGATGAACTCAGACAAAATGCTGAGTAACTCTTTATTGTTTGGAAGTTTTACTCCCCTACCCTGTAAATGTGGCTTTTGTAGGGCTTAAAGTTCTAGTAGTGTGCAATTTTGTTCAAAGTAAAGTTTAGTACAAGATATTATTTCTCCAAATCTGGGTGAAAACCTCCCTTTGTTCTCAAAATATGCATTGCCATTCACAGAAGATTTTTGATAAAACTGTTCAGAGTTATGAATGTTTTTGGTCACCAGAGAGCAGAATCCGCAAGTCAGGATCATGGAGACATGCATTCTTCAGTTGGGAAAATGAGACAGAGCGAAAAGAGCTCACAGAAGGACCTATCACAGATTGGCGATGGATTGTCTTGGATGGGCCTGTAGACACACTGTGGGTAGAAAACCTCAACACTGTGTTAGACGACTCCAAGGTACATTTAGAATGAACTCATTATGTGAATTCATTCTCCTACTAGTTGTATGTCTCCAGTGTAGACTGTCTTTGACATCACTTGAAAAAAAAAAAAAATTAAAAAAAGAGGCAGCCATCAACAAAATTTATCATTAGTGATCTATTCAAAACTTGTGAAAAAAAATTAATAATTGATTATGTTATTAACTTTGGGCTTCTTCTTTTCTTCTTAGTGGAACATTTTTTTCCGTCTGCAAATGTAGTGGTTTTCTGTAAGACCCATTACATAATCAGCCAAAGGGTTCATTGTCTGATAAATTAAAGGAATACACCTCTGTAGGACAAACCTATTTTATACATGGAGTGCTTTGCAAAATTCCCCATGATCCAAGACTCTAAAGAATTACACTTTCTTTTAGGTGCTTTGCCTTGCGAGTGGAGAGCGAATTTCACTTTCTTCTGGAATGCGGCTTCTCTTTGAAGTAGACAACCTGTCACAAGCAAGCCCTGCTACTATCAGTCGCTGTGCTATGGTCTACATGGTAAGAAAATTGCCAGTGGCAACATTTGTTTTGCTTATTATTGTGTGTAGTAAAAATGTGTTTAAGAACAATTCCATCAAATTTGAAAAAAAAATTCTGTTCATTCATCTTTTTGGATTGGATGCAGAGATTTAAATTTTAAATTTCAGGACCCTGTAGACTTGGGTTGGAGGCCATTTGTGAAGACATGGCTGAGTAAACTCCCACGGGACATGCCAGAGAGTGGGAAAAATCATCTACAGACTTTATTTTCACATGCAATAGATAAAGGCCTGCGATTCCTTCAGCAGCACTCTCGTTTCCTTTTCATCCCCACACCTGAAAACAGCATCATTACGTGCCTTTGCAGCATCCTAGGTGCCTACATTGACTTTCTGAGCAGCCATGGTGGATTTGGAAACCCTGGTAAGAATTTTGAAAATTGAGAAACTAGATGTCATATAACCCTTAACATTTGCATGCCTTAGAAAGATCAGTGTTAGTAATTTGAATGACCAGTGCAACAAATTTATGTAATTTGAACATCATGTATAGTTCTCAAATGCTATCTTTTACCCTTCACATGGAAGGAGAATAGCAGGTTTCAACCTAAAATAGACCCTTAGCTTTTAAAGGAAAAATTCTGCTGTCCAGACTGTTTATTGCTTTTTCTTCTAAATGATCTGTCTTTTGGGCCTTACATACACATTTATGAAGATGTCAAGCAAAATTTGTTTGGTATAAAGCTGCGCATTGGAAGCTCTTTTTATAACTTTTTCAGACAAAGAGGATGGCCAGGGTCTGAACCCAGTAACTCCAGATGAAAGCCACACCCAAGTAAAAGTTCTCAACTCCCCAATAAAGGTTCCCAACTCCCATCTGGACGTTCTTCTCATAATAAACGGCGGGGTGCCAAGCGTCAGGTTCGCACAAAAGAAGACGAAGAAAATTTAAGTGATGTCCATGCCACTAAATCAGACTCAAGGTTAGGAATTTCTGCAATTTTATCAAAGAAATGCCTTCTTACACTACCCTTTTAATTTTGATATTTTCATTTGTAATATTATTTTATTTTTCTTTATGTATTATGTGCTTGTCTGAACATTAGTAGATAGTATTTGAGAACATGGAGAAAATTTGCACGAACTTCAAGGACATACTTTAGGAGGGCTGGAAATGGTTTAGAAAATAACAATGTAAGTCCACTAATCAAAATGTTTTGAAATTGATTCACAGTGAGACCAAGAAATACTTCCTCCAGAAACACCCAGGGCAGCTGTGTAATCTGCTGGGTAAACTGTTTGTTTTCTCTTTTACCTGGAGTGTGGGTGGCATCCTTCATCGACAGGAAGATGGTGACGAAGATGAAGTGGTTTATAGACACAATGCAGATGGGCACGAGAAGAATATTGATATCTGCCATGAATTTGACAATTTTGTACGTGAAATATTTGAAGTTGAGCCACCCCTTGGTGAGTTTTTTTTTTAAATACCATTCAATGCTTTTTCACTTTTATTTTCTAACAGCATTTTTCTGTAAAATAAATTATGAACACTTCTTTATTTGAGAACAGTTTTATTTTGGTGGATGTGAGAGAGAAAGAGGTGTGTGTGTGTGTAAGTGAAGATGTGCTATTTACATGACATCATCTTGGGCATAAAATAATTCTTTTATAGCATGCAGCATTTACTGTATGATCACCTCTCTGCTTTTGTATTTGCTTACTCACTTCAGGTGTGCGACTCCCAGCAGGCAATAAAAACATCTTTAGCTACTTTATAGACATGGAGACAAGTAACTTTGTACTATGGGATGTTCTGGTGCCCTCCACAAAATCTCTGATTGAAAAAGGGGCAGTCATCACAATTGGTGAAACAATGGGGCTTGCTATGCAGCATCAGAAGGGTCAGGATCATGAAGCAAAGATTGTGCCAACTGTAGACATTGTCAGGTTTTCCTTCTTAACAGGACTGCTGGTGCTGAAGAAACATCCAGTTCTCCTGACAGGTAAGTGTTACCTTGACAAAATTACAAAAGTAGCTATCCTTAAGTAAGGTGTTTATTAAAATGGTTTCCCTTCATTAAGAGAAAGTTCTTTTGGTGAATTGCAGAGTTAGTTAATCCTTTTTCACTCCAACTGGAGCATAAGGTGCCAACAAATTTCTTCTATCCATCTTGATCCTGGGTGGTCCAGCTAAGTTCATTCCAGGTCTTGCCCAATGTTTCAATCTCCTCAACAGCTTGTTGACACATACCCACTGGCCTGCTTCTCTACCTCCTGGTGGTATCCATCAGAAGGCAGTGTGTGGATGTCTGGTCTTGTCCGTTCATAGGATGGGAACAGGCACCTAATTGTCTTTGTTTTAGCTCCTCCGTGATGCTGTTGATGCTTATGACACTGTTCCCAGTAAATTTTAACAAGTCTGCCCTGTGTGGATGGGGATATGGAGAACATATGTGGGTGATAATGTGCTTTCATCTTTTTTGTGAAATTTAAATTTGTGAAAACTTCTGGTGTAAATCTCCTGTTCAGAGGACATACTTTAGCAGACATGATATTAAAGAGAAGGTTCTGTCTTCTTTGGAATTGATCTTTCAGGTGATTCTGGAGTGGGAAAGACGGCCATAATTAACAATATGTTGAAAGAGATGGAGAAAGAGAGTGGTACTACATTCAAATCTGGGACAGTCCTTGGGACAGTCTTCAATTTTTCTGAAAAAAAGTCAGCTTTACTTGAAAACATCAGCTCATTGACACAGTTTGGACAGGAGAGTTCTGACCATGTTGTGGATCTTCTGCTGGGTTCAGACAAATCACGAACAACCACAGGGATCCTAAGTACTACAGTGCAGATGAGTGCTCAGACCAGCTCACACAGACTTCAGTCTCAGATTAAGCTGAAGCTTATCAAGAAAGGTCGTGATGCATTGGGTGCTCCCAAAGGCAGAAAGGTAGACATTCTTCATTTGCCCCACCCAACAGCTATCATTATTATCATAATTTTGCGTTTGCAGAGTAAACATGATTAAAGATACTTTCTTGCACCAACATGAACAGAGCATTTCTTTTGCGAAACAGTCTTGAACAGCACTTGTCATAACTTGTTGAAAATAATGCCTTTGTCTGTAAATATGGGTGATAAATGAGAATATATCATGTATATTGTTGTGGAGTCTTTGTCACTAAAATATAGTAAAATTGTGAAGTTTACTCATTTTGCTATCATCAAGTAAAAGTAGTGCATTTCATTTTGACATGATAGATAAGAACTATAACCATGAGAACTTCCCTAGGAAATTAGCACTGTATGAGGTTCACTGTATGAGGTTTTACAGACTTGTGCTACTGAATACAGGTGGTTGTCTTTGTGGATGATCTCAACATGCCTGCACCAGAGAAATTTGGTGCACAGCCTCCTCTTGAACTTTTGCGTCAAGTTTCTTGAACTTGGTGGATTTTATGACACCAAGAAATTAGTCTGGAAGGTATAGTATTTCTGTGTGTGTTCACGTGTGATCAGAATTGAGGAATGTGAAAATGGGATGTACTTGTAAATGATGTGTCAGTGTAACCTAAGCATGAGTATATGTCCATACAGAAGGGTGTGAAAGTGTTGATGCATGCATTCGTCTGTGCATGTTCATTATATGTTGCCAACATCGAAATTGAATGCATGCATGTTTTAATAATTTTGCATATTTATCAAGTAAATGGTAAAAAAGTTATGGTCAGAAATGTCTCTTTGAATGTTTGTTTTGAAATTAATATTCTTTTAAATTATTTCATTAAAAAAGTTTATGCTGCAGTCAAATCAGTGGTTATGTTGGTATAAACATGATTTGAAATACTATAATTCTACTTCATGCCTTTTGTAAACAATGGCTTTTAATGCCAGTATGCTCAAGCTGCCATTGGGTACATGTTTTTCTAGTTTATTATATATTCATTGCTTATTATTTGGTATGCTTACAAGCTCTTTTTGATAGCAGGGATCCAAGTATTTGACATGAGCATTTATACACAAAGATGCATGCATGATTAGGCTCATTCTTGTAAAATATAAAAAGATCTTAAAATATTGAAAGCTTTTTCATATACTAGACTTGTTGTATTACAGGACATTGTGGATGTAAATATAGTAGCAGCTTGTGGACCTCCTGGAGGGGGGCGAAATCCAATTAGCCCTCGTTTGCTGAAGAACTTTTGGTGAGAAAATTATTTTTATTTATTAAAACAGAAGAAACAAAATTATATGCACTTATGTACAGGTAATATAAGTTATAAAAGCATAAAACTATTAATTCTATAGTTTTATAAAAGTGCATTGACATCTGCTTGCATATATGTGTGTGCATGTGTGTATACATGCATTCATGGGTGTGCATATGTGTGTGAGATACAGAATTCTTAAATGTGTTTAAATGTTCAGATACATTTCCAAACATTGCTTCATCATGCATGTGAACACATAAAAATATGACTATACACTGAACTATTTACATGTCACATAAATACACAAACTATATCTTTGCATTGCTCACACCCTGAGACTTAGTGTCTGTTTTCAACAGGTTGTATACAGCCATGGGTAATGTAAAGAGAAACTGATCATGTCAATTTTCATTGTGGTGTTGATGCACCTTCACTATTTTTCTGTGATTGCTCATTTTATTTCATCCAATTTTTGTAATTTAATATATATAAAATTACAATGTTCTTATTAAAAAAATAGTTTTTTTGTTTTCACAATTTGAGTTTGTGCATCGTCACTTCTATGTGAGCACATTAAAATGTATTGCTACTGAAAGAAAAACTTGCAAGAGCTTTCATTTACTGTTATTGAAATGCATTTAAGCTCCTCTGTCTTCACTGGAATCAAAACACATACATGTAAGGTAAAGTGTACAGTTAGCAAACAGTTGTTTCACTTTTTTTCACTCCTTCCAAAGTACATTTGTGTTCACAATTGGCTTCAGTTTGTGGCTGTTTGTTATGGTCATTATGGAAATTTATTGTATTGAAATCATATTTGTTTTTGGAAAATATTTTAGGTGCACCATGTTAAAATATTGACTTAATGATACATGACTATTAATGGTGAAAAATAGCGTGAATGTTGATTAGCAGCTGGGAAAAACATGTTTGGTTAATGCAGTCTCCTAAAAAAAACACTGGAGATATACTAACTTTTCTTTCCAGTTATTGTGTCTGTTTCCTCATAAAATTTTAGATCCTTAAAAATTTTTTAACCATAAAGATTTCAATGATGGAAAATTAATATTTTTTAATCTTGCAAAAATATGAAAAAGTGCTTGAGGTTTTCTGTTCACTTATCATCTCAGCTTTACAATTGATCACTTACAAGGCTTTACAACTGAATTTCATGAATGATTTCTTGCAGTAAACAGATTTTAAGCAATTCCTACTATTAATGACTTTATAATTTATTTATTTACAAGTTAATACAATTAATAAAAAGTGCATCGTGGCTTGTTCACAAATGATCGATGTTCATGGTATATTTTCAGATATTACTGCAATGATCTTTAACTCCAACATCAGTAAAACAGAATGAGATAGACTAAACATAGATATGTTTTCAGGGTAGATGTTACTTTGCGTTATTATGTTGTGTCCTACAGCCTGCTGGCATTGCCCCAGCCATCCACTCGCTCACTGCAGCACATCTATCAGGTGCAGCTTGGGCGCTTCTTTCAGGAAGGAGAATTTATGCCAGAGGTACTGGAGTGTCTTTTCCCTCTTGTTTCTGCTGCCATTGCCGTGTACTACCGCATGGGGTCCACCATGCTGCCAACACCCACAAAATCTCACTACACATTCAACATCAGAGATGTCTCCAAGGTAAGAAATTTTTTATTTCTTTCAGCAGCACATGCTGTAACTGGAACAGTTCTTCGTGGAAGGATTTCCATTTCTTGATTCAGTAGCTGTTTTATCATTTGTATTTTGCAGTTTATGGAAGTGAAGAAAAAGAGTAATTTTTGTACAGATGGAACTAAATGTTGAAAGAATACAAAGATTTACTCAAAATAGTACTAGTTTTTTTGATGCCAGTTTCTCCCAGATTGTTTATAGCATATTATAGCTTACTATAAATTTTATAAACAATATCATTTATCATAAACTGTAATTTAGTATCAGTGTTCAGTCTGTTTGATATAATATAAAGGAACTAAACACCAAAAGTATAATATTTGTTTAAAGTTATTTTAATATGAAAAAGTGCTTAAATGTGGATTAAACTTCAAGGAGAAAGAGTTATAATCTTGTTGGTTTCAGGTCATACAAGGCCTCATGCAGGCTAATGAAGCTGTAATAGTTGGTAAGGAGAGTTGTGCCCAGATTTTTGCCCATGAAGCTACACGAGTATTTCATGATCGTCTGGTTAGTTCTCAGGATAGAAGGACTTTCTTCGAAATTCTTTCAGATAACCTGCATGATTATTTCAAGGTTAGTGTTAGGAGGATTAATGAACCCTATGCAAGGTAATATAATTCATTGCATCATGTTCACTGAATGCTGCAACATTGTATTCCTTTCCCACCCCCATGTGCTATGAAATTTTTCCTGAATAATTATAATGTTTGTTACTGAGGCTGATTATCCACTTGGAATCCTGATGAGAGACAATTTTCCTAGGTCCGCTGGAGTGCAGATAAACTGATGAACGAGGCTGTTCTCTTTGGTGACTTCTTTGAGATGGATGATGCTACTGAGCAAAGAATTTACAGACCAATGATGGACCAAACCAAGCTTACTCGTGTACTGGAAGACAGCTACATGCGGTACAACTATGGTGAAAAGGTACTACTTTTGCTGGGATCATCGGATGATTGATTTCTACAAAACAACTTATCATTTTAGCAAAGATGCTATCAAGTAGGAAGAAATTTTGCATTAGTAACTTGTTAATCCTTGCGTTACTGGGTTTGCCTACCATGTGGCATGCTGATATTTCATGGAGATGATGCTAAAAAGGCATATCCATTGAGTGTTAAGGTTTTATTATGGTGATTGCTTGTTTATCAACATTTTGATCTAGTGTTACTACACAGCAAAGCAACCTTTCACGACATCTATCACACTTGCACTAATGACTATTTACATCTTTGGCATCCAGTGTCAAGGAAATCTGACCAGCATTCTCTACATTAAGATGAAGCAATAAGATTGTTGATGGTGTTGTGATAACATGCCCTGTATGTATGTTTCTCTTTTTATGTTTTGTATTTATGGCTTCTGTATTTATATCCCTGTATAATTGTTGAAGTGTTTTGGTCTCTGTATAGATGTATGCCATATTTCTGTCTATTTTTATTGAAGAAGTTGAAAGAAAAACATAATCTACTGTAAGGGGCAAAATCTATACATTCTTTTATTATTGTCATGATTGTTTTGTGTTTATTGTATTTATTGAAACTGCCTGCATATTTCAGTCCATCCAACTGGTGTTTTTCCGTGATGCTGTGGAGCACGTGGTGAGAGCAGCACGTGTTTTTAGGCAGCCAGGTGGTCATCTGCTACTTGTAAGTGTCTATTCAACTGCAGCAAATAAGGATTGAAACTATTTTCACAGCTGTAAGAAATTCCTGAAATATAAATGTGTGAAATATAAATGTATGAATTATGATGTTTTTCTATAAAAATGTTCTATAGAAGGGTAAGAAGTACCGCAGGACACTTTTAATGACATGAAATAATGTTACTATAACAAGATTTTCACCAGCATGCTTTTGAACATCTCAAGGTTGGTTTGGATGGGACTGGGAAGTCAACAGTTGTGCATCTGGCCAGCTACATTGCTCAGTGTGAAATAACGCGGCTGAAGCTGCATAAACATTATGGCACATCTGAATTCCGTGATGATTTAAAGACACTTTTCAGACAGAGCGGAGTTAAGGGCATCAACACTGTTTTTCTTCTTGCTGATTCTGACATTGTTAAAGTAGGTATTGTTGAAATAATGTTTATTTGTTCTGTTTACTCCTTGTGAAATTAAGTTTGTTGTGTGACATTTTATGGTTCAGATATGAAATAAGGAGAAAGTTTATGCTGCCAGTTTTTTTCTAGTCATGATGATCTCCTCATGGGCTTATGCAGGAATCCTTTCTGGAAGATATCAACTGCATTCTAAACTCTGGTGAAGTGCCAGATCTGTTTGACAATGAAGAGCTTGATGGCATCACAATGGACCTGAAGGCATCTGCAACAGAGGCAGATGTTCCTGACACACGCGATGCTGTGTATCAGTTTTTTATTCAGCGTGTCCGCCAGCATCTTCATGTGACACTTACTATGAGTCCTGCTGGTGACAAATTCCGCCAGCGATGTCGCATGAATCCTTCACTCATCAATTGCTGTACTATTGACTGGTATGATGAGTGGTCCGAGGAAGCAATGTTGAGTGTTGCTCAGGTACTTTTTGCCAGCACAGAGTTCATTGCCAACCCGCAGCTTGACATTGAGGTAAGTGGTGTAGCCTTTAGTTGTTATGCATCTGCAAGTTAAACAACAAGAGAATGTTTCTCTGGTGAGGCACTACTGTCTTATTCTATGTATTTATTTTTATTGCTTAGGAACTGAAAGAGTGTGTGGCTCATATCTGCGTGGCTGTCCATAAAAGTGTGGCAGAGACCGGTCCTCGTTACTGGCAGGAAATGAGGCGGCATTATTATGTCACGCCCAGCAGCTACATGGAACAGATTAGGCTGTATGCTCGCATGCTGCGGGACAACAAGCGAGAATTCGTCTCTAACAGGTTTGCTGACTGTTATTTTAATGATGACATGGAAAGTAATTTTTGTATTAGTACATTCTTGATTGTTATTTCATAGAGCAGTAATTTTTCATAAGTTTTTTTCTATTTTAACTTCCTGTTACAGTAACTCTCTAAAATCTTGTTTGTTGTTTTGTTGAGGCTCAGCTTTTTTCATTTGTTTGCTCTTCATCATTTCCTTTCAATTTTTTGGGTCAGTCTTTACTATAAACAAGTTCCCTCATTATTTAAAAGAAAAACGTCTAACATAAATTTTGACAAAAGTTTAATGTATTTGATGTTTCTTGTAATTTACTTCAGAAATAGACTACAAGTGGGACTGTCCACTTTGTCAGAAGCTAACAGAATGGTGGGGGAGATGCAGGAGGAACTTGTCTCCCTTGGACCAATCATTGTTGCCAAGGCAAAGGTGAGTTCAACTTAGTTTATATAAAGTAAAAATAATAAAGGTTGAGATTTTTACATTCAGTATTTAATGGATAATTGTTTTTCTTTTTTTAAGGACACAGAAGTTCTCCTTGAGAAGCTTGAAAAGGACCAAGAAGCAGTGGAGCAAGTTCGGCAGATTGTGGAAAATGAAGAAGCAATCATGAAGCGAGAAACTGAGATTGTCCAAAATTATGCTGATGTAAGGGCACTGAAAATTATCACCTTTTTGAGGAGCAGTAATTCTGACTCCAAGATATCCATAGTGTAGTCTAAAATGTACAAGCAACAGAATGGTGATTGATGTTTTTCTGATGGATTTATCATGTACTCTACATTTCCCCCCATTTTGGTAAATTTTGCAGCAAGACTGAGTGAAGTTTTCATGTGTTTTTTTCTTTTTTTTTTCATTTGATTGTGTTTTGCTTTTTTTATTTTGGTTTTGCTTTGCAGCAAACAAAAGAATACCCATCATAAATAATTAATATCCCTTAGGTTTCAAAGAGTTCTGAACGCTGACACACCTGAAAATGTTTTGGAAAATATCAGTATTTGCTGATGAGCATTAGCTAAATTATGGGATGTCATGGTTTGAGTCAACTTTAATCTAACAGGAATGTCAGAATGACTTAGCATCAGTTCTGCCAGTCTTGCAACAAGCCATAGCATCTTTAGAGACTTTGGATAAGGCCTCCATTTCTGAAATCAGGTTAGTATGGTGCTTTGTTCACACTCTTCATATTTTCTATAAAATGTTTTTCTGAGAGACTTATGTTGACAAAGTTTTGCCTGGTGTACGTAACACCCACATTTGGTTGTGTTATATATGACATGCATTAAAGATATTGTGCAGAATTAGGCATAGAGCTACGCCAGTATGACATTTGTTGAAATTATTTAAAATTAATTTTAAAGGTAAATTTTGTTAGTATGGTAGGATACTTTTATATGTGGATAACTGGTATTCAGGGTCTGATTTGGAAGAGCTTTTTCCAGGGTATACAAAACACCACCATCACTGGTGGAAACTGTGATGTCTGCAGTATGTGTGCTATTTCAACGAAAACCTGACTGGCCAACTGCCACACAGATGCTACGTGATCCCAATTTCCTGAAGAAGCTGTTGCAATTTGACAAGAACAGTGTGCCAAGCAAGGTCTGAGTTACATTTCCAAACACCTTGATTTTGGATATTCATCATACAAATTAATCTATTTTTAAACCTATTTTTCTGTAGCATGTAAATATAATTAAGGCATCTTACTGGCCTTATGAATTTCATGCATCTTTAATATTTTTGCTTATTAACAGCCATTTCATATGACATTGATATCATCCATTTCCTAATAGGCATGAACCAAATGTGGTGTTGTGTTGGCAGGTGTTTACTAAACTGAAAAAGTTCTCCTCTGTGGAAGACTTCAAGCCTGATATTGTAGGAAAGGTGTCTGTGGCATGTCGCTCTTTGTGTGAATGGGTTTTGGCTCTGGAGCACTATAATGATGTGTACAAGGTAAGAAGTTTATGATCATTCTGCATGTTACAAAATGATAGCATATGTTCTTATATTTTTAAATATATTTTTCAAAAGCATTTTTTGTGCTACATCCATAGAAGATATTAAAGGAACATATTTTCAAGTCAAGCTTCTGAATAATCTTTCCTGCAGATGGTGAAGCCAAAACAGGCCAGGGTGGAAGATGCAAGGGAAGCCTTAAGACTGGCACAAGATAGCCTGGCCAATAAACAGAACAGTCTTAAAAAGGTGAGATATATTTTATGCGTTTTAACATTGATTTTTTGACACATGAAACTAACATTAGAAAAGCTTGAGGAAAGTAAATATTTTTTGTGCTTTTTAACATTTACTTCAAGACATGCTTATTCATAAACAGGATCAGGAAGCTTAATTTTTGTGTCAAATTCTTCAACTGTGATCCCAGGTGAGATTTTGAAAATCTAAAAGACTCTAATAGAAGGCCATTTTTGGTTTCTTACAAATCCATTTCTATTAACTTTTGTGAAACTTCACAGATTTGAAATATGTGAATGATGATGTGTTGTGGTTTGACTGATTTTAGATCCAGAAACATCTGGGGCTCATTCAGCAGCAGTATCAAGACAGTGTCACTCAGCGAGATGCGTTGAAGAAGCGTATGGTTGTCACCTCACAGCGTCTTCAGCGAGCCTCAGTGCTTATTTCAGCTTTGGAGGATGAAAAGGTTTTTTTTTTTTCCAACAACAACAATAATCATCATTATCATTTTATGATAAAATTTGTATGATTAAATAATGGATTTTTAGAGTAAATATGGATGAAAATTCAATGTGCTGGGTATGAAAGACTGCAAACAATTAAGTCAACAGTTGACCATACAACAAAGAAACACAACCATGAGCAAATGGATGACTCTGTAGCAAACAGGAACAAAGCAGATAGATAAAGAGGAAATGGAAAAGATTAGGAAAGGTATTTTTGGAAAGAGGTGGGTCCTGAGACAGACTTGAAAGTTTGAAATGTAGACACAGTTTGAAAAGAAAGGGGCAGAAAATTCTAAACTGTGGGGCTAGAAAAGGAGAGAAATCATCTGCCATTATCAATTATTAATATACTTTTCTTGTTCCTATTCACCCCCTGTGGAGCACAGGGCTCCTTATATACTAGTACAAGTAATTTGTTTAGATTCTGTAATTTTATTTGAGATGTATAATGTATTGACCTTGATACACTGTCTAGCAATGATTTTATTTCTTTGTTTGGAATATGTAGCATCTGATACTGGAGAAAATTTCATTGACCGTCAGTGTCTGTCAACATGAAAATCAGTTGAATGTCATATTTGGCGAGTGGAAAACCCTCTGTAAAAACTCAGTCATAACCTCATTCATGTCAAGCTCATCCTTGATTCATCTTATCGTACATAGGGTCGCTGGTTGCAGTCAGTGGATGTGTTAGATGGAAAGCTTGAGGGACTTGTTGGTAATACACTAGTTGGAGCTGCAGCAGTGGCATACTTGGGGCCACTGACTTTAAAATACAGGCAGGAGCTGGTGGAGAAGTGGGTCACCATGTGTCGGGAAAACAATGTGCCCATCACACAGAATTTCCACCTCACAAATGTTATGGCTGATGCCAATCAGGTCAGATTTTTTTGTTGGTAAATGCAGTGGTGTCACTAGGCTGGTTGGCAGACTGATATAAAAAGTTTTGGTCTATACTTAAGGGTCTGGATCCTATTTAACAGTGTATAGCTGCAGTAGACAGACAGTGGGCTTACACTGTCTACTTCAGGAGACATTGAGAACTAGCATTTGAAAATAAATGCATATAATAATTTTGTTCTCTTCACTTGTAAAGGAAGTCACAAATTTATTCCCACAGACTGAAAGCTCTACCTGTCAGAAAAGGATAATTATCGTGCAATACCATCTCATAATTACTAATTACTTTAAAATTGTGTGCATTCATATGTGATAAGAAGTGCTTGAGAACAGATTAAAAATAATAACAATCTCCTGTTAATATATGACATACAGACTAGCATGAAATAAAACTTTTAGTAGCTAAAAAAATGCTTAATTTATCTTTCCAATGCAGATTATGAAGTGGTACAACTGTGGTTTACCAAGAGACAAGCACTCCACTGAGAATGCAATTTTTGTCAAAAGAGCAAGAAAATGGCCACTGCTGATAGATCCACAGGCTCAGGGTGTAAGGTGAGCTGGTTGTGGGGATTGTTAATAATTAGTCTTAAAATATTCAGAAGCAAAGTCAATATTAGTAATGTATAAAGTACTGTCAAAAACTGTGTAGGACAAATGCATACGTTCACTTGAGCATTCTTCCACAAACCACAGATAATTGCAGAACAACTGTCCAGATACATGTATTGGGTGTTGGTGAAATAACAAAGCAACACACACATACTATACAAAGCCCTCCAGTTCATGGCTGCCTACAAAGCACACAGCAGAAAGTACATTCCATGTCAGCAAATTAACATCTTGACTATAGTACCTCATAGTATTCAATAATACATGAAATTAATTATAAGGCCTCGGGTCCGGATGGTATTTGTGGCAGAACATTACGTTTCTGTGCGCACCAACTTGGAGGCATTTTTCAACATCTTTTTCAGCGCTCTATGGATTCACTCTCCATCCCAGCTGCTTGGAAATTATCTACCATTGTTCCAGTTCCAAAGATAGTTTCAGCTCGGCATCTCAATGACTTTAGACCGGTGGCCTTAACATCGTTGGTCATGAAAGTATTTGAGACAATCATCAAATCATTGATTCTTAATGCCGCTAACAATCGTATTGATCCCTTGCAATTTGCATACCAGTCCAAGCGAGGTGTTGATGATGCTAAACTGTTCATCCTCCACACTGTAATCAAACACCTGGAGAATCCTCAAGCCCATGCTAGATTATTATTCGCTGATTTCTCTTCGGCCTTTAACACTATCCAGCCACATATCCTAGCTCGAAGACTCCTCGACGAGTTTTCCCTTGATCATCAGCTAGTGTCATGGATAATTCACTTTTTGGTCGACAGGCAGCAACGAGTTCTTGTCAATGGCACTTTATCCGACTTAATCACCACATGCACCGGCTCACCTCAGGGATGTGTTCTATCCCCGCTTCTGTTTATCCTGTATACCAACAGTTGTCGCAGTAGTCATGAGGGTCACTATCTTGTCAAATTCTCTGATGACACTGCACTGCTGTCTCTACTTAGCGGGCCGGTGCACACTCACGGTGATGCTTTGGAAGAATTCATTGTTTGGTGCGATGACAACTTTCTAGAACTTAATGTGAGTAAGACGAAGGAGATTGTCTTTGATTTCCGTCGGAATTCTCCACCGTGTCCCGTCTGTGTCATCCATGACAAGGAGGTGGAAATTGTTTCTGCTTTTAAATACCTGGGCACCATCTTCGATAGGCGACTTTGCTGGGATGTCAACACTCAATCTGTCGTGAAGAAGGCTCAACAACGCCTCTTCCTCCTACGGAAGCTGAGGTCTTTCTCTGTCTCCCCCCAATTTCTTCAGCTTTTCTACAGATCACATATTGAGAGCTTGCTGTCCTTCTCGTTCATCTGTTTCTATAATAGTTTATCGGCGAAGGACAAGAGCAGCCTACATCGTGTGGTATCCACCTGCTCCAAAGTCGTTGGATCCACCCAGAGTTCTCTTCAGGATCTGTATAACAGGAGGACTCTACTGAAAGTGTCTGCCATCCTTCGTGATGACAGGCATGCTCTGTCGGGTGAACTTGTCCAGCTCCCATCAGGTCGCCGATATAGTATGCCTGCATGCAGGACAAACCAACTGCGGCTGTTTTTTGTTGCTTCAGCCGTCAGACTTTTGAATGGATTATGAATGTGATGTGCATGCGATCATGTATGACTTTAATCGAGCTGGTATGATTGACTGCAACACGACTGCCTGTGGGTTGATATATATAATCGAGCTGCAACTGAATTGCCCTCTAGGGATTAATAAAGTATTATCTTATCTTATCTTATCTTATACAGAACACTGACCCACACAGGGAGTCTTCCAGTGGACTAAATTAACAGTCAACTAAATTACATGGAGTTCTTGCATAAGCTCAGGGCTAGCCTGGACCTCTTTAGGATGACAACATAAATATGCTGTTTAAAAACTTCAGTAGATCAGGGTTAGGCTTGATTGTCCATGTAATGTTTGCAAATTCTTGTACATAAATATATACAGCTTAGATCAACAGAGGGTTGATGCATGAGTGGCCATACATCAATTTCACCAATTTAATGTAGATGGTGGACACTTTATTAGTTGCCAGTAGATAACCTTCAGGGGATCCCAAAGCCCAGGAGTAGGGTCAACCTCACCTCTGTCGAGGTGGTGCTTCAAATGGCTAGCTGCATGCTACAGGAGAGTGGATGTCCTCACTGTCACGGCACAGCATAGGAGCAGATTCCAGGCAATGCAAGTGAAACCTGAAGAGGCCATAATTCATTATCCTGTTCATGTGAAGAATGTAGCTGATAGTCCTTGACAGGCAGATTTTTTTTTTTTTTGTCGTTCGCCTCTTTCACACTTGGAGACCAGCTCTTGATATGAAATCGGTGGTCTTCTGCAGAGACTCCACCGGCCCGTACAGCTTGTTGTGCAGGGTCTCCGACTGTGGCCACGTCTCTTTCCTCAGGGTACGGAGATTCCTACAGTCCTGTAGGATGTGTTCTACAGTCTGGTCTGCCTCTCCACAAGAGCATCTCGGGGACGGCACTAGGTGCAACTTCCTGTGTAGGTGGTGAAGCAGCCTGTTGTGCCCAGTCCTGAGGCGGAAGATAGCGACCTGGTCCGATCTGGACAGCTGATGGTAACTGTCCAGTGGTTGCTGTGGCCTGTACAGAGACTTAATGATGGTTTTCATCTCTGACATGTTGACTGCATTGTCTTCTTGCTCGTCCTCTGCACCCAACTTAGCCATCCTGTCAGCTTCCTCATTCCCATCTATCCCGCAGTGTGATGGGATCCACTGCAGAGCCGTTCTGAGGCACTTGATGTTTAGCAGCGCGGCTTCCAGGTCTGGCAGTTTGTTATTGTTGACTGCCTGCAGCACCGACAGAGCATCGGTCAGGAAGACGACCTGGCTGTCATGGTCTGCTCTGCTGCTGATGATGTTTGCTGCGTGGACCAGGCTTCTACTTCTGCTCTATAGTTTGTACAGTGGAGGCCAGTTGTATTGCTGCTGCCTGCCACTGTCCATTTGGGAACTGGATGTACACGCCGGCCCCTCCCCTCTGGATAGCGTCTGTGGCTGACCCGTCTGTGTAGGCCCTTATCCATGATTCCTGGGGGTACCTTTCTTCTAGCATGGCTAGCGTCAGGGCTCTCTTGCTCACGTCGCTATGCTCATCCTTTGTTGTGAGGTGAGGAACTGTGGTGCACATGGTAATGTTCCCTGTTCTGTCTTTCCAAGGAGGAGGATCGAGGTAGAGAGTCGGTACCTGGACCTGTGCAGGAAGCTTTGTTTGGTATTTTCTGTGTAGTGCCTGCGTCTCTCGCACAAAGCTGGATCTTTTCAGCCTCCCGAGGACAGCTGTTTCTGTCTGGCACTCATCAGGTGGTCTTCACTGTGCCTGTACTTGGTGGCCTGCACGAGTGCTTTGCATTCCTTCTCTTGTTTAATGGGGGTATGTCTGTTATCTGCTCCATCTTGTCTATTGGCGTAGATCTCATGGCGCCTGTTATTACTCTCAGTGCTTGGTTCTGCACCTTGTCCAAAGTCTGAAGGTGTGACTTGGCTGCTGTCATCCAGGTGCTTGATCCGTACTCAAGGTGTGGTCTTACAGTACCTTGGTACACGGTCTTCAGGATCTTTTCGTTGGCGCCCAGTGTGTTCCTGCCAGCTTTCTCATGATGTTCAGCTTTCTTCTGGCTTTGCTTCTGCGTTTAGGATGTGTTGCTTCCATGTCAATCTTTTGTCAAAAGTGACTCCAGGTACGTCTGCTGGTCTTCAAGTGTCAGTGGAGTGTCTCCCAACTTTAGTCTGCCAGCTTGCGCTTTGGTGGAGAGAGAGAAAAGAGTGGCTGTTGTCTTGTCACGGTTGATGGTTACACACCAGTTGTATGCCCATGCTGCCACTTTGTCTAGTGCAAGCTGCATCCTGTAGGTTGCTGTTGTTGCATACTCTTCTGAGCACCATATGACCAGGTCATCTGCATACAGTGCTGCTTGGACTCCCCTTGGAAGCTCTGGTACCAGGTCGTTGATGAAGAGTATGAACAAGGTCGGCGAGAGTACTCCCCTTGTGGTACTCCGTGTCGTAGCAGCACCTTACGGCCACAGTGTCCGTCTACAAGCACCCTGGCTCTTCGGTTGTGCAAGTAGGACTTGATCCACCGGTACATGTTGCCGCTGATGTTGCTTCGCTGGAGCTTGACCAGGAGTCCATCCTTCCAGACCTTGTCGAAAGCCTTCTGCATATCAATGAAGACCGCTAGGGTGACCTTCTGGGCTTGGAAAGCATCCTCTATGACCTGCGCTAGGTGCGTTGTCTGATCTTCGGTGCTTCTGTATCTTCTGAAGCCTGCTTGTTCTGGGATGATGATGCTTTCAGATTCCAGGTACCACTGCAGGCGCTGATTGATGATGCGCTCTATGGTTTTACAGACGCAGCTTATCAGGCTGATGGGGCGGTAGCTCAAGATTCGTGACTTGTTCTTCCCTTTTTTCAGAACAGGATCATCCTGGCTTCCTTCCAGCACTGAGGTACCTGGCTTCTCTCCAGCTAAGGTTGAAAATGTCCAGCAGTTTAGTGAGGGCTGTGCTGCCAAGGTGTTGTAGCATCTCATTCGTTATGTTGTCTGGACCTGGAGATTTTTTCTTCTTCAGCTGTTTGATGGCATTCTTCAGTTCTTGGATGGTGATATCTTGCTGCATCGACTCATGGACATCCCCATTTGTTTTCCTTTCTTTCTCTTCTTTTCTGAATTCTTTTTTGCAGATGCGGTGGGATGGTGATGCTGCTCTCCTTTGCATATGCTTGCGCAAATGCATTTGCTGCTGCCTTATCTGTCAGTGTCTGTCCATCTTCTTCAAGGGTGATCTTCTGTCCCTTGCTACCTCTCATCATTTAGTGCCTTGGTCAGCCTCCACAGCTTGGTGGTGTCTCTCTCCATATTCAGCCCTGCTGTCTTTTTCTCTCCAGCTTCTTCTCTTGCACTCTACTTTTGTTCTTAGCAGTTTGGCATTTGTTTCTTGCAGCTTGATGTTGTTTTCTTGATTGGGGTTGGTTTCTGCTTCTTCTCTGGCTTTTGTCAGGTCATCGTGAGCTCTCTGAAGTTCTGCTGTCCAGTACGGAGTGTAGTCCTTTCGCACCCCTCGTGGGATAGTTTCTTTGGCTGCCTTGATGATACTGGCATTGAAATCTTTGACGACGTTGTTGATGTTTAGTCCTTCCACCTTGATGTCTTTCGTGAGCTCATTTGTTCGTATTCTGAACAGCCCCCACTGTGCCTTCTTATGATTCCATCTGGCGTGCTGCGGGGGTTCAGGTGTCGTACTTCCTGTGATGGTAAGGAGTACTGGGCGATGGTCACTTCCTCCCAGCTGGTCTAAGACTGTTCTGCTCAAATTCTTGTCGATGTCGTCTGTGCAGAGAGCCAGGTCTGGTTTTGTTGTTGTGTGCCAGCGGCGCGAGTAGAAGGTTGGTGGATCTGTGGGGTCGTTGACAAGGATTAGATGGTTCTCGTCTTGCCAGGTTTCGATATCTTCTCCTCGCTTGTCAAGGATGTTGTATACCCAACTCTGGGACTGGCTGTTAAAGTCTCCGGCGATGAGGAAGCCGCTGTCTGGAACCTGGATAGTGTCAAGGGACAGCATCTTGTCACTGGGGCAGTAGTAGTTGATGACATGGAGGACGCTGTTTGTGGTGGTGACCTTGACTTCTATGTATTCTGCCTCGTCCATGTATCTTTTCGTTTCGCTTGCATTCATGTTGTTTCTGACTAAGGTCAACACTCCACCTTTCTTTCTCCCCTGACGATCACTCCTAAATGTCTGGTACCCTCTGATCTTGAAGGGCTTTTCTTTTTGTAAATGGGTTTCCTGTATACAGCAGATGTTAATGCTGTTCTGGTACAGGAACTGTTCCAGTTCTATCTTCTTGTTGGCAACCCCTTCTGCGTTCCAATGTATGATGTTGATGGGGTTGTCCTTGGTTTTGGTGGTACTCTGGCCAGTCGCTTTCCTTCCTCGTCCCCTGGCTCCACGAGACGAGTTGAAGGGACCTCCAGTAGCTGAGGGTGGGCTCCTTTGAGGCACGGAGCCCGGCACTGCACCTGCCTGGCGGATCTTCACAGGGCGAGCACCATTTCTATCAATACTGTCTTCAAGTGGCATAGGCAGTTTTGCGTGGTGGTGTGGTTATTTCAGGGTGCGCCTTGCGGCCCACCACCTCCGACTTCAGCACTCATGGACCACTCTTTGTCTGGTCTCTACCCTTCGACCTGTCCGACTTGGGTGACCCTGCTAGGAGCTGATGCTCCTGTCGGCATAGCTCTTAGGGTCATCGAGACACGCAAGCCCCCCGACCGCGGCAAGGTGGTGATCCAACAGGGGGTGACAGGCAGATGAGAAATAACACCTTCTGCCTTTGCCTCGTGTATTCTCCCCAACAAAAACCCCACTTGGGAGGTTTCATTGCCCAAGTTAGGTACACAAACTGCAATCTTTGTTTTAACCCTTTTGCCTCTATGTCCAGACATGTTTGTGACTACTCACATGAGCAGTTAAGAAATCTGAGCAACGAAATCCTTGGGCAAAGAGGCAGAACAAAATTAAATTTTTACATTTTCTAAATAAAACCTTTTTAGTGAGATCTTTATTATCTGTATTACAGAATAAGATAATATATTTCATTGCTTCCAATGTCTTTACTAAATAATGTGTTCTTCTTTCATTCTATAAACTTTTGCCCTTTTGCATTAAGAGCTAATGAACAATGTTGCAAACATTGAGGCTGAAGACAATGTAATGCATACCAGCCTGATATACTTACATCTTACAGCTGGGTGAGACAGATGGAGGGCCAGAGGCTAAAAACAGTGACTGCTACAGACCCAAACCTCATGAGAACTCTTGAAACAGCTGTCAAGGTTGGAGACCCTGTGCTCATAAAGGTAAGTATGTTTTGAATGTTCTGAGCCCTTTTTTTAAATAAAACTTTTGTACAATTTATCAGCTATCTGTGTCGCTGTAAATTAGATATCAAAGATGAAACTAGAAAATAAAAACAAGCAGCCCCAGCATGATGAATATTTTTTCAAACAGGAAGTTGGGGAAGAACTGGATCCAGCATTGCGCCCCATTGTAATGCAGGAGACAGTCAGACGTGGAGGACAAGTAGTCATGAAACTGGGAGACACAGAGATTGAGTACAATTCAAACTTCAGGTATGGATGCTTTGTGGAAGTGATTGACCACTTTTTTTAATCTCCCTATTTGGGAAGCTAATGGCTAGGTACTAGTGTCAGTGTAATTTGATATCTGTGTGGTACAGCAAACTCCCCCAGTCGACCAAACTGTTGAAAGGAAGTTGGAGAGAGACAAAGTGGTGTAAGGAGAAAAAAAAAATCGGCCTTGAGAAAAGTGTGGTGTCCAACACCTCACCCGAATGACCTAAAAACAAAACAATATAGTTTGCCGCACTGTCCCCTCAGAAAATTGCTATATAGACATTATTCAGGTATAAGGTAGATTTTGTGAGGGTGGACGGAGATACTACTCAGTCCTTCTTACCATTTCAGTCTATGTCCTGTTTCATGTAATCAGCTAATTTGCAAAACACAGACTGTGACTTTTTTAACAAAAGTCTGTCCAATGTTAAAGCAGTGGATGTATTCAAAAACTCTTCTTTGACGATGGAGTCTTCAGTGTTAGACAATGTGAAGTAGACAATTACTGACAATTTCCCATTTATGCTCATTTCTGTTTGTTTTCAGATTGTACATGGCAACTTCTATGGCAAACCCTAACTTCCTGCCAGCCATTTTCATCCAGACCAACATCATCAACTTTACAGTGACCTTTGATGGTCTGCAAGAGCAGCTGTTATCAGTAGTTGTGAAGCAGGTAGGCTTACCTTTGTTGTGCAGGATGTTGCTGTTGCTTTTCTGTAGGAGGATCAAACGTAAACAGAGATTGGAATGGTTTTAAAGCTGGAAAGCCTGCTGCATGCTATGATGTTTTATTCCATATTGGCAGGAAAGACCACAACTGGAAAGTCAGCGAGAGGAGCTGCTGGAGAGCATAGCTAGTGACAGACAGCTGCTGCGTGACCTGGAGGATAAATCACTCAGCTTGCTGCAGAAAACAGAAGGTAGGCAGTTAAAAACAGTTAATTATAGAATTATGACTAAAAGATATAATTTTCCAGATTTTTTTATCTTAATGTTTGTAACTCATGTATGGAGGGTTTCAGCATAATGTATTTTGAAAGGGGTCATGACATTGAATGCCATAAATTGGTAGTCTAGCTTCCAAAATACGCAAGGAACATATAGCGAGCAAAAGGTTTTGGTATCTGTTCTTTTAAGTATTCCTTCTGCTTAAGTTCATTAAAAATGAAGGGAATGAGTGCCAGGATAAAGTAGTGAAAGTAGTTTTACTACAGGCAGTGTCAGCATGCACCAAGAATGGCATCTCATGCCCCATCTTTGCTACAGAATAGTTTTTAGATTCCATACGCAAACACTGCATGGATGCACTGTATGAACTGACACTTTATCAGTCTTGCTATTATTATCATGACCATTGCTGCCAGTATTTGCAAGCAATCATTGTGGTTAAACTGTGGTCAAACAGATGTAAAAATTGTGTTTTATGCCAAATATCACCAATCAGTGAAACAGTATTTGTTTACTTATGTTTGTGATTGAATATGGTGTATTATTGAAACAGTTATTATGTCTTGCACTATGGTCTTCTCCCAAAATATTTTTTGTCAAAACTGAAATATTTTATGGATACCAGGGGAAAACGAGGCTGAAAGAGCTGGTCTGTACTTTTGTTTGTCCAAGAATGTTATTGCATGTGTTGATTAAAATTTATTCTAACCCTGTCCGAAACTTCATCTTTACAGTACTTTCCTGGCTTCATGAACTCAGAAAATGTTTCATTTTTGAGAGACCCTTCAGTTTACTATAGACACTATGGTAATCTGATCACAGCACTAGTCAGTGGCTCACTGTTCTAGAGCTTGTTACATAAGAAATAGCCTTGGATACAACGCAAAATATAATGAACAAATACTGACATTAATACTAATACTGAAAACCACTCACAGGGACAGAACCATTCTTTCCAGTAAAGTAGTCAATTGTCAGTAGCTGGTGGGTGAATGATAATGCAAGCCAGGGGTTAAAGCTGTAAGGATGGAGTGCCTGAGTATCCTTTAATACTGCTAGCAAGAAACAACAATATGCAGTAATTTACTCTCAATGTTTTTGTTGTTTATATTCCAAAAGGACTTATTATTCATGAAATCATATACATTCTGTAAACCTTCTTTGAAAAAGAATGAGAATGTCAATGCAAAAGGCAATGAAAATTGATATACTCAGATAAGAATTGTGTTTGGCATCACCTTGTAATTGTTGTCTTTGAAGTGATATTAAAACTAACTCATCTTTATTTATGTGCATGAAACAGTGAAAATTAACACAGTGTGTCTCAAGCTGCTACAGTTCGTATTTTGTTACCATCGTAACATACTGTTGTGTACATTTCAGAGCTTAATATATCTGCAGGGTGGTTTGTTTTTTTCACAATGTTAAAATAATTTCTGTAAGGACACATGTCCCTGTATGATTCCCTTGCTTTGCTGATTAATTTCAGTGTTGTGTTTTTATATTATCTTTTCTTATAATGTAATGTACAATTGTGTTGAAAGCTAAAATTAAAACCATTATTCTAGTCAATAATGTCAGCTAACTATTACAGCCTGCACCACTCTACATCAAGATCTATGCAAGCCTCTGCCATTTGTAATTTTTTATCTAAGAAAATTAGTAATTTTTCTTAAAGTCATTCTTTAAGCATTACATGTGGCATATGTTCTTTTAGAGATCCTCAATAAGCATGATTTGGCATAGAAGCCATGGGATGTTTATATAGGTGTGTAGTCTAGCTCAGAAAGGTACATCCTATAGGCCATATTGTGCATATTACAGATGTTAAAAATGCATGTGTTCTGACATAGTGTGGTCTATCAATGTATTCATTAGGTGGTCAAGCTTATTATGTGTTATAGGCAGGGATGGGCAAGCTACTTTTAATTTGTAGCCGGCTAGGCTACAGCTACTTTTTTTCAAAATGTAGCCGGCTACACTACAGCTACAATTTTGCAAAAAGTAGCCAGCTACTTTGGGCTACTTTTAAAATGTAGCCAGCTTCTTTTGGCTACTTTTAAAAGCGTGATGTTATAACAAGTTAGCTGTAGCCAGCTGGCTGTAGCAACATACACAAACATCAAACATACACACAAACACTATTACTTGCTTTACAAAGTTTTTATTATAATAATGAAACGGAGAACTGCGATATACGACAATTTTATTTAGTGAATCCATAAATGCTTTCATTCATTCCTTGCACCCTTCCTCCCCGGCCTTTTTCACACAATAAGTACACTTATTTTACGATTATATTAAACATTTCTGGATCTTTTTCCTCATCCTGTTTTAGTGACAAAAGAAATTATATAAGTTTTCCGATAAACATTTGTTTTCTATAACTATTTGTTCCCTATTACTTAGAAATGAAAACTAAACAGATGCTTAAGTATCAGGTACCTGGTGGAATTTTCAATAAGTTAGGTTATGTGGTGATGAAAAATGTCAACCTCTTATCAATACTGTGACAATGAACAACAGACCATTGAAATAAATGAGTTTGCATGGAATATAAGTAAAACACTGCTTAATCTAATTTAGGCAAGCAGATCATAAGGCATTTTTTTCTAACACTGACACTGAAAACAAAGAAAGGAACACAAACTAATTGTTTCCAAAAGCTGATAGGGTGAAAAGTATAGTCCTGGCATACTAGAATAGACTTAATTATATAGTAGGATGTCAAATGTAGCATATAAACACTGAAATATAGTTTTCAAAAATGATCTGATACAAGATATATTTATTTTAAATCTTTAAGCTTGAATTTCTCTGTTTGTCGTTTTTGACATCCAGTCCTAAACTATAAAAACATATTTCTCAAGATTGGCTTGTGCTACAGCAGTACAATTTTGCAATTTTGTTTAGAAATGCATAAGCTAGAAAGTGATGCATTTGAGAATATGGTATAAACATTACTTTTAATAAAATTAACATTTTTCTAAATATTTTCTAAATATTTAATTGCCACATTCACACTGAGTCGGGGGGTACCATGTCTGATTTTTTATATCTCCTAGAAATCTTGAGATATCAAAACGCCTTATGCTTCAGTTTTCTTATCAGTGCCTCTAGTTTACAAAAAATCTAAAACCTTTGGTATATGACATGGTATTGTGTAAATTTGTTTTTTAAATGCTTGTAAGTTTTGAAACAAAATCGTTGATTAAAGTCACAATTTTCACTTTAGGTACTCAAAAACAGTTTTAAAGTGCTATATTTATGTTATTTTGTTACTCTATATTTAAAAACCCTTAAAGATATTTAAAATATGGATTTTAATTTTTGGAGTGTACCGGTAACCTTAAAACAAATCTACATTCTTTTAGTCCTTCATGGAATTGAACTTGACCAGAACTTTGGCCTCGAAGTTGCTGTCTGTCACCCTAGTGCGCAGCTTTGTCATGATAAGTCCTGCCAGACTGAACAATCTCTCAACAATTCTTGCATTTGAAACTATACCCACATTTTGTGGCTTCGCAAAATGTAAAAAATTTCAAATAAGGCTGGAAATTGATGGGTACGTCCATCTTCGTTTTTCAAATCGCTTCCGCCACGTGGACGACCCGGTACTTCCGGTTACTGAGCGTGCGAGACACGTGGTGTCTGGCTGTCAAGACACCGAGCAGTGAGAGCAGTGGCTGTCGTCGTCTTGCTGACACGCTGTCGACGAATGGTCGTGTAACCAACACGTCAAATGGCTACGTAGAGTGGGCTGTCGTACCAAAAATAACACAGAGATTGAATTCCACACTGAAGTTTTCTTTAATTCAGTATCTTTTTCTCAGCAGCTGGCCTAACTTCTCTCTCTCTCCAATTCACAAAGAGGTCCTACACCACTGTCAGCCCTGCTATTTATTCTCCCTCCCCTCGAACATTCTAGCACAGACATTCTATTTCGTCGCAATAAAGATATTTTTGAACATCGCTACATTGTTGAACATCATTTCCTCCCTCGCGCAAAGACATTCTATCTTTTACATTGCTGCCGTGCTGAACATTCTGGAATATAGATGCAAATCTACAACCCAAAGACATTATACTTTGTACACTACTAGAGTGCTACAGTCGTGAAAGTAGCCAACCTGTAGCCAAGCTACAGCTACTTTCTAAAATGTAGCTACGGCTACAAGCTACTTTTTTTTAATTTGTAGCCGGCTAAGCTACAAGCTACAAAATTTGTAGCCGGCTACAGTAGCTGTAGCTAGGCTACAGCTACTCCCCATCCCTGGTTATAGGCAGCCTATGTACTGTTGTGTTCACACAGTTATCTCACTTCTAGTATGTTCTGTGCAGGTCATATACTGGATGACCAGGATCTTGTGGATACACTGCAGCAGAGCAAAGGAAAAAATCAAGAAATTTATACCCGTGTTCAACAGTCTGAGGAGACAGAGAGGAAAATTGATGCAGCACGAAAAAAATATCTTCCTGTATGTTGACATTTTTTTATTGATGAAAGATTGAAGTTGTCAGGATTTAGAAACAAGCCTAATTTTTGTAAGCAGTTATTTTTCTACATTGCTGATTTCAGAAATGAGAATAGTTAAGAATGTATTTATTTGCCTGTGTTGGACAGGTTGCCCGGCGTGGTGCAGTCCTGTACTTTGTGCTGGCTGAACTTGCCAACATAGATGTGATGTATCAATACTCCCTTGACTGGTTCCAACAAATGTTTGCCTCCTGTATTGCCAGCCCTGTAACCAACACTTTACAGGGCGATGTTTCCATGATCTCTTCCACTTCTAGCACTTTTGCCACAGGCATTTTGCATCCGTCTTCAGCTCATACCATACAGTCAGCAGAAGACTTTGAGAAGGACACATCCCTAGGTACCCACAGTCTTCCTAATGATGGTGAGATATTTGCACAGTTATGGTCTTCAATTTTTCTGAACGACTTCTCATTGATGATTTGTTTTGTTAAGAACACCCACTAGTTTTTACATGATTGCTTCTTGAAGACTGATGTTAGCTATTTCAATTTATTTTCAGATGAGGAACTGCAGAAACATCTTCACGGCATGATAGAACGTCTTACTTTCAGCATCTATCGCATTGTGTCAGTTGGACTTTTTTCCAGCCACCAGCTTACCTTCTCTTTTCTGCTTTGTGCTAGTATCATGCGAGCCAATTCTCAGGGCACAGACAATGTTAAATCTATGTTGACAACTGGCTCACGGAGATCAAGTCATGACAAAGACAAGGGAAGCAAACATGAACAAAGAAAAAGTTCTTCTCCATGGGTATGTTATCTATTACAAGTTGTATATGTGTGTGTGTGCCCATTTATGTATGCTTATGTTTATGGATCTGCACCTGTTTCCAAGAGTGGACTGTAATTTATGCCAATTGATGTATATTTTTTAGTATGTATTTCTTGTCATTTATTTCCATTGAATCAAATTCTTTGCACATAGCTTTTACCATTTTATAATGGATTTGAAGCAGCAGCATGCCTATGAACACATTTTAATATAATTTTATTATTATGCTTTTTTTTACTGAATAAAATATGTCTCCATGGAGGGAATTGCAAACAGAAATAAACTGTACTAGGGAGGAATGTATTGAAGAAAATTACTTGCATCTTTTGAACTGTGATTCTGTTTGCAGAAAGACCAGAGAGACAATGCAAGTGATGGGCAAGCCTCAGGCACTGAACAAAGCAGACATTCCACTCCAGTTAGGAGTTCTCCTGGCGACCTGGAGGAAGACTTTGCTGATGAAGGTGACACTGAAGGTTGCATTGAGGACATTGAGTGGAATATCTTTCTGCAAGGGAATGTCATGGTCACCCTGGCTGATGAAGATCTGCTACAGAAACACAATGGTCAGTTATTGAGGCTTTGGCTACACATTCGGATAGGTAGATTGTGGAGAGTCTTATAATGGCATCAGATATATTTCAGCTTTCTTAGTTCTAGCAAATAGAGTAATTTTTTCCCATGAGCAAAAATCTGCTAATTTGTGACAACTGAGAACTCAAATAGGTTCCTGTTCTCTCATGATAACATCTCTGTTGCTTAATGCAAAAATAATCCTGCTATACTGAGCTTGCTGTCCTGCTGTGTACTACTGTACTTTCCTTCCACTTCTGGCTATTAAATACTTATTGCATAAATAATACTTATAAATAAGAGACATGGCTATGTTTCTGTCAAAATGGTCACCATAAATCATACACTCAAATATGTCTGCTGATTATTTCCATAGGGCTAACCCCTATCGAACAGCTAGAAGCTGAGGCAAGTTCAGGGGATCCAAATTTCCATAAACAAAAACGACCTCCAGAATGGATTGCAGAATCTAACTGGAAACTGTGTCAACTTCTTAATGCCACTTTACCCCAGTTTACTAGTCTGTGCCGGTCCCTCATCACCTGTCATCAGCAGTGGGAGAGCTTCAGAACGTCAGAGGATTGTTTCCTTCTTATGGAAGTCCCATTTTGTCTGGGTCAGTCTACTGATGTTGTTCATAGCTGTTTGTATTGCAGATGTAAAAGATGGTCATCATAAAAGCTATGCTAGCTGTTGTGTTCACAGACGTCATCACAGCATCTTTTCATGTAAAGGGTAGCAGAAGATAGATCCTCAGAAGATTATTTAAATCCAAAGAGTAACCATAAATTAACTGCTGTCTGTACTTCACATTAAGAGATGATATCAGTGAGAAATGCTACATGATGTTTTTTTCTTAAAAGTCCAATCTACAGAGAATTGGAATGATTTCCCATTTGGCAGCAAGTATTATTTTGAGATAATTTTTGCATCACTTTGTATTAAGCTAATTATAAGAATATGTAAAATATGTAATAGACCATTTGATGTCTTTGATATTTTGCATTAACAAGACAGAATTTCATGAAGACTCAAAACTGAAGTTTCAGTTCTTGCTTTTCAGCAGAGGAAACAGGAGGAAGTCCTGAACATGGGAATGTGATAGCATTCGACTGGCACTTATTGTCAAGATTTCAGAAGCTGCTTTTGATCCGTGTATTGCGCAGTGATGCTCTTGTGGCATCCATGGTTAGTTTTGTGCAGGAACAACTGGGTGAAAAGTATCTTTCCACTGGTACATTTGACCTCAAAGAAATCTATGAGGGGTCCACATCAAAGTCTCCACTAATTTTCATCTTGTCACCAGGTGTGAAGGCAGTCTTTTTGCCATTGCAGTAACAAATATGTTAAAATTTATTGAAATATGTTTATTTGTATACAATTTTAGTTCAATTCTATTTTTTAGTTTTGTTTTATTTACTTTATGTGATAGCATTAAGACACATCTAGCGTTGCTAAAATTGTCCTTAGGGTACCAACTTCACACATCTTTACAATTTTTGTAAAAAAGGCACAGTATATCATGGATGTCAGATCATTTTAAAATTTTGTTTCTCATCACTTTCAGGATGTGACCCTGCATCACAATTGTTGAGGTTTGCTAAGGAGCTGCGAGGAAGTTCACTTCACCTTGACATGATTTCACTGGGGCGTGGCCAGGGTCCACGTGCAGAAGAGCTTATTAATAAGGCCCAGGTGCTCAAAGGTCGTTGGGTCTTTCTTCAAAACTGCCATCTTGCAGCATCATGGATGCCTCGTCTCCAAAACATAGTGGAAAAGTAAGCCATCGCTGCCTCATTATATTTTGAATGAAGAAAATTTGCTTGCTTTATTAATTCTTTTGTGATGAAACTGGCTCCTTGATCATCTCAAAAAGCTCTTTTATTAATAAAACTTTGAGGAATTTGCATGGTTATAACATTGAATAAATCAAACATTTTTTAATCTGTTTTGAAGTTTCAATCGCGCAACAACAGATGAAGTTGACCCTCAGTTTCGATTGTGGCTTAGTTCTCGGCCAGACTCATCATTTCCTGTGTCAATTCTACAGACAGGCATTAAGGTCAGTCTGATTTTAGTAGTCCATGACATTTTTATGTCTCCTGGTTTATTATTATTATTATTTTGTGCTTGAAGTGTTGAACTGTCAAGTCATTAACCTACTGTTTAATTTATAAAATTTATGCTTACCATAGTTCTCAGCTGGGATCTTGTGATGTAACCATATAAAAAGAATGAAATATGCTTTTAACACAATAAGTTTGCAGTCCAGTCAACATTTCAACATGTAAGTGGTAAAAGCAGCTGTATGTGTCTCCATATTTATTATTTTTGTGCCTTCCAGTCTTATAGGTCATAGTCATGTGCTCTTCCCAGTGTTGTAAACACTTTAAACATGCATACTGCGCATGTAATCATGAAAGTTAAGTTCAGGCAGCATGAGAGTTCAAAACAGTCGTCTTTGTGTATGCTAAAGGATGCAAATAGTGCATGTACAGAGTGTTCAGTGCTTTCCTCTATATCTACTCTGCAGATGACTGTAGAATCTCCAAAAGGACTTAAAGCCAACATGCTCAAGATATTTGGTAGCTCTGGGACAGGGATTATAACAGAGCACATGTATGAAGAATGGGTTAAGAAACCTAACTGGCACACACTGCTATATGGCCTCTGCCTTTTCAATGCTGTTATCCATGAACGCAAGAAGTTTGGACGTCTTGGATGGAACATTCCATATGAGTTTAATGATTCTGATCTAGAGGTAAATGCCCATTGAATTTTTTTTTTACCTTGATCGTCTAATAGTTGCCTGTTTGTTGTGAGATATGCAGAAAAAATCCCACCATTTAGCAGAATTATTAAGTTTGCTTGACTCTCCAGTAAGCTATGTATCATAGCGTTAATTTCAATAACAACTTGACAACTGAGCATTCACATACAGCAATAATGGTTTTTTTCTGCCTTTTTCATTCCATATGCAAGTTTTATTAAGCTCTGTAGTTTTATGCACTAGAAAAACTCCAGACAAAAATAGGAAGTGAGTTAATTTTTGTAAATATTTAGAGGGACCTTGTGTAGGTTGCCATACTGAAGCTGCAAATGCTGTTGGAGAGCCAGGAAGATGTACCATGGCAAGCCTTGCTGTATCTCACTGGAGAAGTCTGCTATGGGGGCCGTGTAACAGATGATTGGGACCGCCGATGTCTTCTTAACCTTTTAAATAAGTTTTACTGTCCAGAATCACTTCTTCCAGGCTACTCTTACTCCTCCGGTCAAGTCAGTATCATTTTATGTTTTACTGTTTTTAAGTGGCATTTATTTGTGAGTATGTGCATGATTAGAAGTTAGCCTTTATGTGGCATATATGACCTTGGTTACAATTATAAGTAGCTGTAGCACATGTGCAATAATAGTTTACAATGTGGAAACACTCATAGTAGGAAGCATTTACTACTCTTTTAAATTTGACAGCTTGGATGACTATTTGAACCTGCTTATTTAGAAATAAAAACAAAGACAACATACAAAGATTTTCATGTTTTCAAAATCTAGAACATTAATATGTACATCTGTTTTGCACGTACTGTTTCTTAAAAACTAATCTTGGAAGACTTTCTGGGTCACTTTTTTTTTTTATAACATCCAAACCTTGGTCCCACATCCTTGTCATTCTTCACAGCACTCAGTAGTGTCAAAAAATTTGCCCACACATAATTTACAATCATTTCCTTAAGTACACTCTAGTATTTTGGGTTCTTTAGTAAAGGCAATTAAAGAACCCCATAATTAAGTGACCATAGAATGGTGAATGCTAGATGGGTACAGGGAGCTTTTCAGCCACATGCCTGAGTAGGCAACAAACTATAGTGGCTTTCATTTGCACACTACCATGTTTTGGAGCCTTCCTTGAAGATTTTAATAAATTCCTAGCTATTTGGCTAGTGATGTTCATATATGAGTTAATACATATTTTAGATTTTAATTACAGATGTATCAGCCAGTCCCAGACTCACTGCCATTTAGCATGGTGCTGTCATTTGTGGAAGAACTACCAGTAGTCGATGCCCCTGACATTTTTGGCATGACAGAAATTTCTGAGAAGGCATGCCGTGAGCTGCAAGCCTTTGAAATCATTCACACACTGGTGGATGTTCAGCCTCGAGTATCACATGGCTCATCTGGGTAAGCATGTAGCATTAAATACGTTTATATATCCTCTCCATGTTTTGTTGTCCCACATAGCTGGAGATTTTGCCAGGAGCCTTTAAGGATGTTAAACATGTCTGACAATAATTAAGTTGTAACATTTCTCTTTAAGGTTTGCATGTTGAAATTAAAACTTTATTTCTAGTGATTAATAAAGATTGAATATTATATACTGATACTACCAATAATAGTAGAAAGTATGAAGAACATTTCCTGCTATGGAGCAGTTAAACGCCTGTAACAGCATACAGGATACATAAAGTGGCAAACATGATAGAGCATGCACAAAGATGGGGAGTTTAGAAATAAGTGGAAGAGTTAGTGAGTTGCAAACTTTTTTTCAAAAAGATGGATTTCAAGGCTTGACTTGAAGGTCTTTAATGTAGACAAATTTTGGAAAGAAGGGGGCAGATAGTTCCACTAGGGAAAGTGAAAAAGCATCAGTCAAATTTCTATGGCTCTAACATGTGGCACAGAGTGGAGGTCAGCACAAGCAAATAAACTTTACTGTGTACTTTCAGGGTTATTGAACTCATTAACAATTCTTCTAATTTTGAACATTGAGTGAAGTATGCTGCATTTTTCCTGACATCAAATGTAGGTCTCAGAAGACTGATGATGAGGTTGTTCTGGAGCTGGCTTCTGGCATATTGGAACAAGTGCCACAGACTGTAGAGGCCATTCAAGTGGAGACTGTGGCAAGTGGTACATCTCAGCAGAAACAAATGCATCTTAGTGTGAAGGGGCTAGTCAATCGTGACATTAACACCAAGGGGCTTGATAAGGACAAAGTTAATGGTGAGTGATACTGGAAAAACTAAGGCAGAAATATCTGGGAAGTGAGGTTACATTTAACAAGATAATTTTTTATGTAAGTATTCTTTATTGTCATTTTTGTCATAGTGCATGGGTAAGGTGAGAACAAAATTTACAGTTTTTGTTGTCTGAATCTTTCTTTTCTTGGGCAAACCTTTTGTATATGTTAATCTATATTTTGTTAGGACCAGATCCAACCTTTTATGAAGGAAAGGTAAAAGAAATGAGTGGATGTCTCTCTAAGTGTTTTCCCTTCTTCTTGGTTTTAATTTTTTTAGAACTGAACTGAGTTATGCCATGATTGTGCTCAAAATAGTTATGTGTATTTGTGCTTTAAACACACTCTAAAATGTTCCCTGGAACAGCACTGTACACAGCAGCACAGAATATTCTAGATGGCTCAGCCTTGATCACAGTACTGCGCCAGGAGATGGACCGCTTCAATAATTTACTGCATGTCATTCATACTACACTGCGCTTACTCTGCCTGGCCATCAAGGGAGAGATCATCATGTCGGACCAACTGGAAGAGACTTATAAGTCGATTCTTAAGCAAGAAGTACCACCACAGTGGAGTGTGAGTGTAGCAAAATATGAAGGGGCTTATCAACATATTATTTAGGGGACCAGTCTATGGCAATTATTGGAACATATTTGGATTTTAAATAATTGGATTGGTGCAGATGGACTTTGAAAATGGCATTTATCTGGCACAGTGAGCCATCTCAAGATTGTTGAGCAGTAAAAATGTAAATTTAAATTGTCTGACTTTTAGTTAATCCAAAACAACAGACCCTGAGAGGTGGTGATGCAGTTTTACTGACTTTACTAACAAAATGCTTCTCCATCAAAAAAGTAAAGGAATGCATTTATGTTCTAGGCCGTATCCTATGAGTCTAACAAGCCACTTGGAACATGGGTGAAGGATCTAGAATGTCGTGTCGATTTCTTTTCCACATGGGCTGAGATTTTATGTAAGACTATAGAGCAACAGTTTCGGCAAGCAACTCAGCAGACTGGCCAGCAAGACATTGATATGAGTGACCCCATTCGTATCCAACCCAACAGCTTCTGGCTGTCTGCATTCTTTTTTCCTCAAGGTAGGTATGATACAAATGAGAACATATGTAGAAAGAAAAGCATTTTTGTCTTTTATTTATTGCAAGACACCAATATATATTATGTCAACATGGATACATATAAATATCCACATATAGCCATTTATGCATTTCATCTCTCATTAACAACATAGACTCACAGACTCTATGGTTTTAAAAGGACAAAAAGTAAATAACTAAATAAAAATAAATAAAACATACAGAGTACAAACATGCCTTTTTTCAAACAACTGTATGTAATAGAGCAGTTATATGATTTTTAAAAAGTAAGCTGTATGCTAGCTACAAATTGTATACCATGCTAGCTACATGATGCAGTACGTCCTATCCTTCAAAAATCCTAATTTCTGCACATAATACATACTTAATACATACCACGTACAGTACACAAGGGGCACACTTTGATTGCCATATTACTGTCTTATTTTGGATTCACATGCATTGTTAAAAGTAGAAAATAGCAGAACTTTGTTAAAGACCAACACATTTTATTGTGAAATCTTTTTTGCTATCCCCTGCTTTCTCACCTCTTTTGCCTTGACAAAAATCCCTTATCAACATTAATTTTTAACTCAAAATCTACAACTGACCCTGTGTCAATGCAATCTACAGGATTTTTGACAGCAGTTCTGCAGAACCATGCTCGAAAAGTGGGGATCTCTATTGACTCTCTGGAATTCAACTTTCATGTGAAGAAGCCTCATCTTGAAATTCAAGAACTTAAACGCAAAAACATTTATTTGGTAATCCATGATGCAGCCTTTGGTGTGAGTGTTGATTTGTCTAAACTTACCTCCTTAGTGTGCAGAAATGCTGCTTCTTTGTTTTGTGGGAGGGAAAGCTGTGGCTGTATGTTATGACTAGTAAACCATGATAGCATATCAAGTTATGCAGAGGGAGCAGCATTTCTGCATAAAATTGCTTTTACTTATGGATGTTATCCTGCATATATTTACTGCAGACTGAAATAGTAAATAAAAAAATAACTTGTCAAATCTCAGTTTCTTTACATCTAATCATCAAAGAGATTGTTCATCCCTTCTCTGCTTATCATATTTAGGTTTGTTCTCTGGAAAACTAAGAATGCTTCAAGAAAAATATTTCTTTGTCAAGTTTTCTTTAAGTAGGACAAACAATACACCACCAGAAGATGTAAAACAAAAAGCGGTAAACTTAAGAGTGTGATTAATGTGCTTCTATTAAACTGTTGCTAAATCAAGAATATTTGCCCAGAATGGTAAGTGTGTAGTTTGCTGTGTGCAGTAATTAATAGTTGTGGAAGCTTTTAACATTTTCGTAAGCCCTTTCAGCATTGAAGTGTTGAATTTTCAGATTATTTCCAGAGTTTAGAAAGTTGTGACCCCTGTTTTTCAGTAGTTTGCTGTAGCTGCTTTCTTAGCGTTATGAAAAATTGGGGTGTAAGGAGTGTGCCTGAGTGGGAGGGAGTGTGTGTGTGTGTGAGAGAGAGAGATAGAGGTAAAGAGAAAAGGGTGGAGGGTGTGAATCTGTTTTCTGTCATGCCAGCAGTTAAGGACATATCACAGCAGAGTTGCTGCCCCTATGAGCAGAACCTTCTCTAACCTGTAGATAGAAATTAATGAGGAGGGGAAAGAGGGGATTCAGGATTATTTAATACTATGTGAATTTCTAACAACAAGAAAAGTATACTTTGAGTGATGATACAAATTTTAGGTGTATCTGTAGCTGAAACATTGAAAAAAAAATCAAGCAAAAATGAAAAAAAGGGCTTTGGTTCAATAGATGCCATAATATTGCCCAAGCATATGTAGTCAGATACAGTAAAACTATGTTTTTAAAATCCTTTCATTTCCTTTTTATATACAGAAGTTTGCTTTATGTACAGGTTCTACTAAACGTATGTTGACTTGGAATGACATGTACACATATATGCATTTTGCTATAGACTGTAACATGCTTTAATCATGTGCTGTTTGATGTATTGTTATAATCAACACCAGACTAGTTTACTTGCTATTAATGTAACGAAAGAAGAGATCCTCTTTCTTTGACTGGATTGTGATTTTAGGGGGAGGGAAATGTAAGATTCTTTAATTAATTTAATTAAGGGGTGCTGAGATATTATAATTATATATATATTTTCAGACACATTCCTATCTATCATTATGTACAATATCTCTCACTCACACTAGATCATCCCTACACACACATTTCACTGGTTGGTTTATAACAGTCAATATATTAAAAACTAATTTTCTGTATCCCTCATTCTTTCCTTTTTCAAGCCCATTTTTCAATCTGTGTCCATAATCAAATAAATCAAAGCATAAAAACACATATTATGCAAGGGATAAATTTTATCATATGAAAATATTTGGGAAGTTTAAGCTGAAATTATTATATATCTTCATGGGAAGATATTTCGATCTTTCCTGGACTCCAAATGGGCTTTCCTCTAGCTTGGAAGTAATGAATGCTTAACTTCAATAATTGGACATAATAATTTGAATACTTAACATTGTTATAATGCAACCTAACAATTCCATTTACTTTTACTCATTGCTCTATTATGTGAATGTTCTTATTAAGCTGTTTCATAGTTATAAACTGTAAACTTAAAAAATTATGCTAAAAAATAACTTGAACACGTGATACTCATTGTTGCAAATGAAGCATAATGTTGAAAAAAAGCTGTTAAATTCTGATGTAATTTTCTTTTAAAATCTTTAAACATAAAACATCAAACCAGCAGTATAGTTTTTAATTACTGTAAACTTGTTATGCTTGTGAAGATTGAGTACTTAATATTAAATAAAGGCCAGTTAACTGATAATTTTTAAAATATTTCTATTCAACAGCGAAGTAGTCCTCCAGAAGATGGAGTTTTGGTGTTTGGGTTATATCTTGATGGAGCCAATTGGAACCCAGAGCTGCATTGTCTACAAGACCAACAGACAGATCATCGCTTCTGTGCCATGCCAGAGATCCACTTTGAGCCAGTGGCAGTATGTTTCATTGTCACAATTTAAAAAACAAGTGTCAGATTATTTACTGTTAATAGGCAAAAGATTGTTTTTCTAAAATAAACATCTACAAGTAAATTCTATTTTAAATATGATTATTTTGCAAAAAATTATAGTGTTTTCTTCAGTATTCAATAATTTCTTCTTTTGGCTGTTTTCATCTAAATTCTGCTTACGTTTAGAGTAAATATTAAGATCTAATTTGTTTTAAGATTTATTTCAAAACTATTTTAAGCAGTTTCACAGTAATGCTAAAATTGCACTGTAAAAATTACAGGTGCGTGTCACACCGGATACCAGTGCAGTGAGGGATGATACTGAAGCGTCAACCACTGAGATATCATCTGTGTTTACATATGAGTGCCCTCTGTACCGCACCCCAGCTAGAGCAGGTACACTGTCTTCTACAGGACTGTCCACAAATTTTGTAACAGCTGTCAACATACCTTCAGCACAGCCACCTGACTTTTGGATACTCAGAGGAGTTGCTATGATGTGTCAGATAGATGAATGAAACTGTGGTATTCTATATAAAAATTACAGGAGGTCAACAAAAATTAAAAATCATTTCCAGCTATAGACAAGATTTAGGAAAAAAATTAGTGTAAATAATGTTTTTTTATTTATCTGTGAACTGCATTATGCATGCACACATATCTGATTGCAAACATGTATGATACTGTTCTGTTATGTTCATGCTGTCATAGGATGAAATGTGTGCAAACACAATGTACATGAGCTAGAAAGGGAGAGTCATTATTCAGCCAGTGAGTAAATATATATCTCACAGATCGAGGTCAAAAGAATGATCTTTACAAGCTGTACTACTTAACTGAAAAATGGGACTCATCTTTAATCTTGCCTTTGGATGAAGTATTTCTGTGATACTTTGTTTCCCAAAATGGAAATAGCATGCCATTAGCTCTGGAGAATAAGATATGAATTTTGGTTCCTTAATATTTTTTAGGATAAAGTGAATCTTATTAAATGTTATTAATGACTTGAAGTAAAACTGTGGTTCTTCCCAGTTTCCTACATAGTGCCAGTAAACTGTTTTGTTTTTAATTTTTTTTTTACCCTGTTGGGTGAAGGGCATAAAAAGACTGCTATGACGGCTCACTATATTTAGCTTGTTGTGCAAAAAATATATCATTGCCCAATAGCACAAGTATTCCTTTCTTCAGAGAATGTCAGTAATTTTTAGTTTGAGTGTTAAAGAGTCAAGGATAGAAAAGGTTGTACCACAGAATTCTGAACCAGGTATGTTTGTGTCATGGAAGGTTTTGTATGTGTGTGTTTGTATTAGAACATGCAGTGCAAGGCTTACCCATATTTCATCTTTATTTGTTTAATCTGTTTCAATTATTTTCATAGCACTTCATTTCAAATGTTTTGGTGATCCAGTCTTTAGGTCAGATGATGAGCCTATCAACTTTTTACCAAAATCAGTCATTATATTTAAATTATCACTTGCATGGTGTATATGAAATGCTAAAACAGGCTTTAAATAATCTAACACATATAATCATAACTAACACATAATTTAGGTTCTCAAAACCAAGAATTGTGAGAAAAAGATCTATGCTATATTGGTCTTGGTCAGCTGTGATAGTAATCTTACTTTTTCTTGATTTCCTTGACTGTTTATGTCCTTAAATCTTTATCCATCATTACCTGCATACTGCTGATATACAATCCTCAAACTGTGATATGCTATACAAATTGTTGTGAACTATTTTTGTTGTGGATGTGTACATCCACAAACGCACACAAATCATTTCTACCTGCATTACTTGAAAAGATAAAATGCACTAAATTTATCTGTGTGTGTGCATGCACATGCAAGCAATTTTTAACAGAGAGCCAATTATATATTTTGCATCTGTTTATAGTTGTAATTATCTCAATTTCTACTATTTGTTATTAGAAGTTGATAAACATGTGTGAATAAATTTCTGAATTTCTCGTGTTGTCTGCATGCTTTATAGTCTGTTCATAAGTCTTCAGCACTATTTCAGTGTTCTCAACTGTTAGTAAGGTAGCTGGAGTTCAACCATGGTTTAGTTTTAAGAAATGAGTCAATGAATTATAGTTGTATTTAACTAGTTACAGGCTTATTGTTGTTCTCTTACTAACCTTGTTTATGTGGAGGTAAGCTACTGTATCATCTATGGTTTAAATGAGTGACAGCGGTTGTTCCCTAAATAGTTCTACCCCTCGGTCCAGTTTCCCTCCCTTGTGACACCCTTTACCTAGATGCTATGTGTTCCCCCCTGCCTCTCTTTGAATCAGTGGCTTACAAAACAAACTTGGAAAAAACTTTTTTGCAACTTATTCCCTCCTTCTACAGACAGGTTTCTAGAGAAAATAATCATCCTCCTGAAGACCTACACATGCACAAAAGTACACATGCAGTTATCTTAACTAAGTGTAAACTAGTTATCGTGTTTATAGATGAGTAGGGAGGGTGGGGTTGCGAGAAAGAAAAGTAAACTCACCAGCTGGCAGTTTGACTGCCGAATTTGAGCAGCATCCACAGGTTTTATGATTAGTTTTATTAGAGCTGTTCTCAAGCTGCACAAGGACGATTAGAGAGAAATGCGTGTTGTTGGAATAATTTACTGATGTGAACGTGTGGAAGAACATGAGCATGTCCACAAACACGTGAAAGAAAAGAATACATGATCCTCGGCTACTTTCAAGTAAGGCCAGTACAGTACCAATAAAGTTTTTTTTGCATTTTGAATCGGGACTGTATTGGGTCTAGTGCTGTATTATATTCAGCTTGTCTCGCAAGCTTTTCCTGTGGTAGAGAAATTGCCTTTTTTCATTCCTGATTGCTTTTCAAATAACTCTGCATACCTCGCTGGGTCTTCTAGTGTTACTGAATGTAATAGCAGACATTTTCGTGATATTTTTTATCAAAACCAAAAATAAAGCGTGAGTTGTATGTGTTAAGCCTTTTCATGTTTTAATTAAATTGGACTTGTAGTTACTTTTTAGCAGACGATCAAACACCCACTCGCGCAATGTTATCAAATGAAAATAGTACACTATCCACATCTCTTTGCAAGCTGTAATAATTTGAACCTAAAAGTTTTGCGTGTTTCTCAACTGTTAAATTTAATTTTGAAGTATACACAGACCATTGGTTCTCGCTGAGAGTTTGGTTCTGACCTTACAACAAGAGTACAAGACGCATACCTTGCTGGGAGTTCGAGTCTAGGTAGAAGACCCGTCTTGGTACACGGGTAGGCAGGAGTGGATACGCTTTGACAAACTGTCCACACAAAAAAGAAAAGGGCAGTAGAAGAATTAAATAAAGTTTTGGACTGAAAGAAGAGGAGCAAACTGCCATGTGGAGAAGAGACTTGCCAAACATCGGGAAAAAGTGGAGGTCCTGAAAAGGACCATTAGTAGTGGGCAGGATGCTACGGCTGCTGATTATAAGTTTTTGACGAGTAGTAAGTAGCAGCTTATTTGCCGCCGCTTGGCGGCTTCTGGATTTTCTTGGGGAGGACGGCTTGGATGTTGGGCAGCACACCACCGTGTGCGATGGTGACGCCAGACAGAAGCTTGTTCAACTCCTTGTCGTTGCGGATGGCCAGCTGCAGGTGACAGGTTACTGCAAACCCTAGAAAGGATTTGAGATTTGTAGCTTGCTGTTTCTGGTTTTTGTTTGAGCAGCCAATTTGTTTGTTCTAGCGTTTGGCCGTATTTCCACTACCTCGCCTATTTTGTTTTTGACCTCTGTGGTTAATTGCCCTGTTTTCCTTCTGCACAGGGGCAATTACTATGGGGAAGCGTAGCTCAGGCATGTTACCTTTCCTCTCTTTGGGAGATGTTTTATGGAGAAGTTTCCTTTTCCGGTTTTTACTCACTACGGCTTGAAAGTCATCGTCCGACTCTGTGTCAGGGTCATCGTCTTCTAAGTTGTTTTCGAACTTTTGGTGGTCAGTCTCAGTTGCCAGTGAGTCGTTGCTCGCCTCACTGACAATAAAGTCTTCCTCAAACGCCATATTTTTTTTTGGACAGACTTCTTGTTATTATTTTAACGCAATGTTTATCTTTCCCTTGTTTTGTTTGATGAGGGTGGTACCCCATTGCAAACAAGTGGTTGCTTAAGGAAATTTAATATTTAAGGACAGGTCACATTATGCACTTTTATGTTATATATATATACAAAACCAGCTTATCTTTTAAGGGAGTACTATGCTTGAAATTTGATTGTACTTTGAGAAGTTAATTTGTCTCTGAAATTTACTTATTAATTTACCTATTCACTATTTATGTAATAGTTTGTTGTTTTTTTGGGTTTTTTTTTTTTAATAAGAAGTAAGAAATAGTAATGCTAGGGCTAGGGCAACAATAGAGGTCACTCACTGGTCTTCTCCGGCCACCACCCGACTGTGCCTTGGAGCCGTCGACTATGGCAGAGTAGGACCACGTGCTTCTGGATCAGAATTCCGAATCGGGTGTAGCCTCGAATCTGGAATGTGCTGGAGTCGAATGGACTCTGCTCAGTGGAGTGCTGCTCAAGTGAACGAGTGAAATGGAATGATGATGCCAGTGCTGGCTGTGCTAACGCCACAAAGCGCGCACAAGCTGCCGATCCACCAATCAAATGCAACGTAGTTTATGCGCTTTGGCCACCAAGCTGGCAATGTAACCTGCATTTTCCACCGTACTGCGTGCTTGTGCGCGTTCGTGTACCTAAAAGAGACAGACACACACAGAAAAAAAAATACGAACTGCTTTTTCTAAAAGAAATCAAACGATTGTATGGAAAAGTGCAAAAGCTGGCCATCGGACACAGCGGAATATTGCAATCGTCGTGGTACACAAATGTCAGCTGAGAGCGCAAGGCTTGCAAGCAGTAATCGAAAACTCATTGACGATATGCTCTCTTCACTTGTTTGTATTGAGCAATAATCAATAATCCCTCGCCACTTCGCGCTTCACCTTTCGCGGTCTTTACAAGAGATGAATGGGAAAACTGTCTCCTGGGTCTACGCTTCTTTGCGGATTTTCAGCGAAATTCCATCAGTGGAAAATATATATATTATGAATTTTTACATTAAAAAAGTCTAGTGTATAAAATGTATTACTAATATTAATTCTAACAATTAAGAAATAGTATAATACAGTGCATAAATACATAAAAAATATACCGCTTCTATTTTGCAGATTTGTGGTTATCAGGGGTGGTACTGGAACGCATCTCCCGCTATAAACAAGGGATTACTGTGTGCATAAACCCTGCCAGTGGTACAATGAAGAGATCCAGATTGACTATAGAAGAGTTAAATGTTATAGAGACCTCTCAGAGTCCATTTTTTAAGAATTATAACCTTGTTGCCAAGTTGAAATTGAATATAATTGCGAGTGCATCATTGCTTGGGGACTGTGCAATGTGCCACAACACATTTATCTTGTAGTCACAGTAAGACAGGCATTGACATGGTAGACCAAAAAGAAAACCATTTGATGGCTAAAAGTCACTTGCTAGAAATCGCTGCTGCTGTAATCAATATGATGTGTGACCCTAAATGGATACAGAGTACTCGCCCGCCCACAATGTGCTTGACAAAGTAAAACCGGATTCATTGCCTGCTAGAAGCCTTTTTCTGTAGCCTGGCAACGTTTACATCTTATTCTTTTACTTTTGTACATAGAAGAAAGTACTTGTAGGAAGTAAGGCACAAAACTGCAGTTGTTTTAGACAGAAGACGCAGAAGAGGAAATTTCAGAAATGAATGTGGAGATCGTGGGACTTACCTAAAGCCACATTACCGCTGGTGGTGGTGTTTATTGCACACACACACACACCTGTATCGACTCATTCTGTGCAAAAACCGAGGGGAAACAAAAGGAAAATTAAAAAAAAAAAAAGGAGCAAACTGCCATGTGGAGAAGAGACTTGCCAAACATCGGGAAAAAGTGGAGGTCCTGAAAAGGACCATTAGTAGTGGGCAGGATGCTACGGCTGCTGGATGCTGCTGCTACTAAGTTTTGACGAGTAGTAGCAGCAGCTTATTTGCCACCGCTTGGCGGCTTCTGGGTTTTCTTCGGGAGCAGGACGGCCTGGATGTTGGGCAGCACACCACCTTGCGCGATGGTGACGCCAGACAGAAGCTTGTTCAACTCCTCGTCGTTGCGGATGGCCAGCTGCAGGTGACGGGGGATGATTCTCGTCTTCTTGTTGTCGCGAGCGGCGTTGCCAGCCAACTCCAACACCTCAGCAGCCAGGTACTCCAGCACGGCAGCCAGGTACACGGGAGCTCCAGCACCCACGCGCTCGGCATAGTTGCCTTTGCGAAGCAGACGATGGATGCGTCCTACGGGGAACTGCAGACCGGCGCGAGAAGAGCGACTCTTGCTCTTTCCCTTCACTTTGCCTCCCTTGCCACGGCCAGACATGATGCGAGCGTCAGTAAGGTTGATAGAAGTAAACGAACAAGAAGCGAGCGATGCAGCGCTGCGTGTGAATGCTTGCGGCAGGGGCGTTTTTCGCCTTATATACCGACGCTCAGGCGGCGCATGCGTGCGACTTTCCGATACAGCCGCGCCGTCCTTGCGCTTTCGCCCACCGCCGCACGATATAAGGGCCAGACGCCCTGCGCGCTTCATTCATTCCCTGCACGCACGCACGCATGCACTATGGCTCCTAAAGTCAGTTCCAAAGGCGCGAAGAAAGCCGGCAAGGCCAAAGCCGTTCGCTCCGGAGATAAGAAAAAGAAGAGGAAGCGAAAGGAAAGCTATGCCATCTACATCTACAAGGTGTTGAAGCAGGTGCACCCGGACACTGGCATCAGCAGCAAGGCCATGTCCATCATGAACAGCTTCGTCAACGACATCTTCGAAAGAATCGCCGCCGAAGCTTCCCGCCTGGCTCACTACAACAAGCGCTCTACCATCACCAGCCGCGAGATCCAGACGGCTGTGCGCCTCTTGCTGCCAGGTGAGCTGGCCAAGCACGCCGTGTCCGAGGGCACCAAGGCCGTCACCAAGTACACCAGCAGCAAATAAGCTTCCAACTTATTTGCCTGCCTGCCTGCCTACTTCTCACCCCTGACTGCTAATCTTCGTCACAGGTCCTTTTCAGGACCACCCACACTTTCTCGGTGAAGACATTACGCTTCTTCACGCAAGTTTGCCTCTCGCACTTATTGTGTGTGCTTTATTTTAATATGTATTTACTCTAGTGTAGTTATGCTTCTCATTTTTATGGCGTACGTACGTGTGTGTTTGTTTGTTTGTTTGTTTGTTAGTGTGTCTATTTTACCACTTCTTTTGTGTTCAATTATTGCTTGGCTACTTCCTCCTCCTTTCGTTGTTAGTGACGTCTTTGCAAGTCTTCGCGCTGCATTACCCGAAAGGTCACACGCGCAACCTCCCTCAATTTCAAGTAGTGTGCTTCCCGCAATCAACAACATAGCCCCCCCCCCCCCTCTGTGCCCCCTTCATTGAAGGTCTGTAGGCACTGTCAACCCGCTATCACCACGTAACATGATTTCTCTTTGCGTCTTCTGTTGTTTATCCTTCCCTTCCTTTGTATCTTGTCAAGATAAGTCTCGAGCGCTAATTAAGAGACCGCTCCTTACGACCGTGGGTATGCTCTCTCTTTCTATATATCCATATAGATTACGACATTATTGTTATTATTCAACAACGTTTATCAGCAACACTCCTTTCGTTAGCTACTTTACTTAGTAGCCCCACACCTAAGCTATAGCCAGTTGTTTGTCTGATCTCTCCCTAGCACACATTCCCTTCTCTTTCTTCATGATTTGCCCATCAATGATTAGTTAACAGCGGTGTTGTAAACATTGCTACTTAACCAGCAGACGCTGAAAGCAAACGAAACGTGCGCACACACACACACATGATACATACAACACTGATACACCACAAGTAAGGAACACAAACCTCGTACAAGTAAACAAAAAATAGCAAACTTGGCGTGAGAGAGAAGTTGACGACTCGTCTGAAATACGTGGGTGGCTCTGAAAAGAGCCTAGAGGAGTTTGGTGTTGACGTGTGTGTGAGTTGGCTAACGCACAGTAGCAACAGTAGCAGCAGCAGCAGCCGTTGGTTTATGCGCGCTCACCGCGGATACGGCGGGCCAGCTGGATGTCCTTGGGCATGATGGTGACACGCTTGGCGTGAATGGCGCACAGGTTGGTGTCCTCAAACAGACCCACCAGGTAAGCCTCGCTAGCCTCCTGCAGAGCCATGACGGCAGAGCTCTGGAAACGCAGATCGGTCTTGAAGTCCTGTGCAATCTCGCGCACCAGACGCTGGAAGGGCAGTTTGCGGATCAGCAGCTCCGTGCTCTTCTGGTAACGACGAATTTCACGAAGAGCGACAGTGCCTGGCCTGTAACGATGGGGCTTCTTCACACCTCCGGTAGCTGGGGCGCTTTTGCGGGCGGCCTTGGTGGCCAGCTGTTTGCGAGGCGCCTTGCCTCCGGTGGATTTACGAGCGGTTTGCTTGGTACGTGCCATTGCAAATGTCTTGTGTGTTCAAAGTCTTGTCGACGTGAGAGCAACTAACTTGCAAGTCAGAGAGAAAACTAGCTTGCCGCAAGCACACTCACGCGCTTTTAAGGTAGGCCTTCACCAGCGTGTGATTGGTCCTCCAATCGACAACTCGAAAAGAAGCGTGTTGTCATTAAGGCAGCATGCGATTGGTGGCCTAAGCGGCGAGAGGTGGATGGGAGGGGGAGCCCGAGTGGCTGAATGGTGGTGACAGCTAGGAGGCGAAAGCCCTTAGCACTAGTCGACATTCCAACCATTTAGCTTGCATACGCATTACGGCCAATGACCACTCCCCCCCCCCCCAAACAACAACAGAAGCGTGACGGCCATGCTGCTGATGGAACATGTTTTCATCGTACTACTGCAATGATGCTTTCTCATGTTGAGTGAGCGTGCCTGTCGCACCTACATACTGTATGTTTGTCTATACTTTGCTTGCATGCATGCAGTGTTTGGTTTGGGGAAATGAAAGAATGGCGACGTTCTTGTCACTTGTGCGTTGGAAACTTTCCAGTCGTGCATCTATTTCTTGTATAGAGGCAGCTACGAATGGACGATCATCCCCCCTTGACCATCATGGTCATTTCCCTTTACTACCTAGATACGTAATGTGCGCCGCCCCACTCCCCTATTACCTCACACCACGGCTCACTTCAGTAATTTGGGTCAGTTACAACACGTGCGTGAAAGTACGTGGTAGTAATGGAGATCGAGTATTGATGTAAGCAATAAAACCGACATTATCCACTTTAGTAGTATTAGCAGCAGTAGTCATTACGCGTACTGCAATGGTATAGATCAACGAGGGAGGAACGGAAAGAATACTTTCAGAAAAATGTTAACGAAACAAGGAAAACAGAAGACAAGAGCACGAACGAGGCGAGGAAGGAAGAGCATGGTGGCACGCTTAAATAACACTGAGGCTAATGATTACTACTCATAACGACTTTTTCTTTTCTTTTTTTGTCTTAAAGGTTTACGTGGTGGTGCACGTTAGCTGAGCAGTTTGCAATTGTTTGCCCTGCATGATAATAAGTAGTGTCACATTAGGATGAATGTAATAATGTCTGCATGGATGGTAAACGTGAGCGAGTGAAATAAAAGGACGCGTGAATGAGAAGCGTGTTTGAACGGACATGTCGAGTTGTAAGCGTAGTAACATAACGGAATGCAAATTTTGTGTGGCTGGCAGGCAGGCACATTTTTTTTTCTTTGATTTGTATTTCTATTTGTATTACGTCGGTCTGTGTGTGTGTAACTCTGCGCTTTTGTTGGTGTAAAAAAAATTTCCCACTCCCTGAGGAAAAAAAAAATGGTGAATGAAGTGAGTGGAGTGTGTGGTGCGAGATCGATTGGGATCAGCGAATGATCGAAGGCAAGAGAAAAAATTACGCGGGCGGGCATGCTTTGACGACCGAAATGTCCACACAAATAAACATAAGCCAGTGGAAGAACTACATAAAATATGGGACTGATGGGCTGGACAGACGCAACACTGAAACAATCACAACAACGATGACGACGACGAGTAATTAAGTAGCACTGCTACTGGTTAACGAAGAGCAAACTTTTGAGGTAGACGTGGAGAGAATATTACCTGCCATCTGGATTATGAGGGGGCTCTGAAAAGAGCCTAAAGAATTGCAAGCAGTTGAGGGGAAGAAGCGCGCCTAACCACCAAAGCCGTACAGAGTGCGGCCCTGGCGTTTCAAGGCGTAGACGACATCCATGGCGGTGACGGTCTTTCTCTTGGCATGCTCGGTGTAGGTGACGGCGTCACGGATGACATTCTCCAGGAAGACCTTGAGGACACCACGAGTTTCCTCGTAGATGAGACCAGAAATACGTTTGACACCACCACGGCGTGCAAGACGACGAATGGCAGGCTTGGTGATACCCTGGATGTTGTCACGCAGAACTTTGCGGTGACGCTTGGCGCCTCCTTTGCCCAAACCCTTTCCACCTTTACCACGACCAGACATGATTGCTCTTAGTGCTATCGACGAACGACGCAGGCAAGTGCTAACGCCAAAAGCTGCCAGCCCGCTCTATATACCGCTGCCACGCGGACCTGCTAGAGCAGCTTTACAAAGCGCGCACAAGCTGCCGATCCACCAATCAAATGCAACGTAGTTTACGCGCTTTGGCCACCAAGCTGGCAATGTAACCTGCATTTTCCACCGTACTGCGTGCTTGTGCGCGTTCGTGTGCCTAAAAGCGACACACACACACAAAATGAATACGAACTGCTTTTTCTAAAAGAAATAAAAGAATTCTATGTTAAAGTGCAAAAGCTGGCCATCGGAATATTGCAATCGTCGTGGTACACAAATGTCAGCTGACAGCGCAGGGCTTGCAAGCAGTAAACTAAAATTCATCCACGATATATTCTCTCTTCCCTTCTTTGTATTGAGCACCTTAATTCCATTTGATTTTATTTTAGTTCATCTCTACTGTCTATACTGATCTCTTTTGATACAGCCATTTGCTGATACAATGTTCACAAGTTTACACAGTGGCAGGGTTCCCAGGTCCTTACAAGGTCCTTACAAGTCCTTGCAGATCCAATATACGCTTGCAATGACCAACCTTCGCTTTTAGTAAAATATAGTCTGGAGGATGTTTTTGTCTTTCCTGTTCGCAGCGCCAAAATGAAGGTGGCAAATTGTTTCCCTTACACTGCCACAGAGGGTACATGCACTGCTGTCTTATAGTCCCATATACTCTGTCAAAGTGTACTTAAAACTGCACAGGCAATTCTGTATTTATTTTTAATACTCTTTGTTTCATGTCTTTCATACTTTGGACATTGCTGCAGTGTTTGGGCATTCTTGTGTTCTCGGTTATTATTTTTGCGATAGCACCGAGAACATTTTGTTATGGAACTAACTAACTTTACAGATTTTGGAGGGTGGGGGGTCTCTAGAGAAGCAGCATTGTTCTAAATTATAATGCCTTTTTGACTGAATTGGTTTTGAAATTAACCTGGTGCCTTTTCATGTACAGTAATCCCTCGATCGCCACTACACCTTTGCGGCTTCACTATTTCGCGGGTTTTTATAAGAGATTAATTAATAATTTTTTTTTATGCATATGTATTTCTTGTATAGGCGGGCTGTGATGAATGGACGATCAGCCTCTTGACCATGGCCATTTCAGCTACCTTACATAATTTGCGCTGGCCCCACTCCCTTATTACCTCACACCACGGCTCACTTCAGTAATTTGGGTCAGTTACAAAACGTGCGTGAAAGTGGTAGTAATGGAGATCCGGTATTGGTGTAAACAATAAAACCGACATTATCCACTGTAGTAGTAGTCATTACGCATACTACTATGGTCAAGATCAACAGTGGAGGCATGGAAATAATACTTTCAGAAAAATGTTGATCGATACAAAGAAAACAGAAGACAAGAGCAGGAACGAGGCGAGGAAGTGTTGCTTCCTGAAATGACATTAGACATATTTTTTATTTAGCTTTGCAGCAATTAAAATGTAACATTTTGGCTGTTGTTAACATCCATGTTTGCACACATCCATATGCACACATAACCACACACATTTTCCTAACTTGTAGCTACTGATTTGAAACAGTAGAAAATAAAAGCATAAAATAACTGAATATAACATTTCCTTTCAGTCTTAACGCGGGGCTTTAGCTCCCATTTTTATTATAAAATGAGCCATTTTCTTATTGCAATTGCCCCTTATACAACCTTGATCTCATATCTGGGGGAAAATCAACACAAACTCCCATCATTTGTCAGCAGACAGTGTAAATTCTCTTTCTCACTCTCTCCCTCAAACACCACTGATTTCACGCCACAATGGAAAAGCAAACATTACAGAAAATAAAAATCATAGAATTCACCTTTCTGCAAGATTGCTTCATCTACAGGTCATTAGTCCTTTAGAACCAAACTATGACTACAAAGTGGTCTAAATCCATTAAAACTTTCTCTACCTTGTTAACCAATCAGCAACCCATTCAGGGCTGCTTAATGGCAGTCACTGCACTAAAAAGAAAAACTCACGAAAATGTCTTTAACATTTTGTTCCAGGACAGCTTCAAGAACAACTTTGATTTGTATCAAGCCTTTAAAGGTAACTGATACTTGTGCAGTCACATGCAGCTTTAAAAGTCACAGTATCACACAGCTGAAAATAATGCAACAATATATGGCATGATTATCTTACACCAAAAATAAATAAAAATAAGAGTGCTCACTTCTGAAATGTGCAAAATTATTATGAAATTCTGTCAATAACTGAAGCAATTGTAAAAAAATACCTTTGGAAAACATCAACATCGAATATCACATTTTTGTTCCCTTGTTTGATGAGTAATTTTTCCATTACATGCAGCTCACAAGGATGAAGTGATGACCTCCATCAAGAACACTCTGGCTTAAAGACATAAAAAGGTTGTAGATATCGCTTCCTGGGAATGAATTCTTTTTTCCTAGTACATCTTTCACCTTGACATCTTTAAATATCAGAACAGCTAATGTTTTGTAAGGCCAAGTGTCTTTTTTGTTCTAAGCTTCAGTGACAGAAGATACAAGTCAGCACCAGCTTTCCAACAAGGGAAGAAAAGGCAGGCTTAACCTTAGACAAGTAAAGCAAGAATGTGTGTGACAAATTGTGAGTGCTATACACATGAAAAACATAACAAAAACCCCTGAGAAGATTCATAAAAAAAAAATCAGCAGAAGCCTGGAATTTTCCACACATCAGACTGTTGAGTGTGGTGAAGTGAAAGGACTGGTGCTTAAAAAAACAGTGCACTTTCAGTGGATACAAATTGGTGTTTCCTATTCATAAGATGGAAATGATTTTTGAAATCCATTCAAATTTGTCTGAGGTTCATAAAATGTTTTTTTAAAGACCTAAATATGAGCATAATGGGGATTTTAGCAACCAATTGTAAAAAAAGCATCCATCAATGTACCTGCATTAACTCTGAGTCAATGGAGGACAAATATGTCCGTACCTTCAGCAACTTTTGGGTCAGAGCTGCCCATGCATGCCTATCATACAAAATGTGTAACCAAATAGGGATGAAATCCAATCATTTAACAAAGTGAATCATGTATGATTAGATTTACAATCCTTAAAAAAACAAAAAACAGGAAGATATAAATTTGAAGTCTCAAATTTTCTTTGGATTTACAAGAAAGTGATGGTTTGCAATGGAATGAGAGAGGAGAAGTTTGGCTTTCCTTAATTTGAATGTTAATTATAATTTTATCATCTTCTTATCTTTAGTTTATGACTTTTTAAAAAATTATCAATATTTATGGGTATCAGAGTCAAAGTTCAAGGTACCCAATAAGTTAATATTTTTGTGATCTTGATCCCCTGATTTAAAGAAACTGAACTGCAAATGAGATGTTTTTATGCATGCATGCAAAGTTGTGTCACTGGCACTAACAATGATGAAATATCAGCTTTCATATTTGGTTTATCACATAATGCCTTACACGATGAAACCTCTGGTCTTAACTTCTTTATACTCTATGGTATCCCTGTACCATACTTTAAGATCCTGTTGGGAAAGTTCTCACATAATTTGAAGCTCACTGTATAACTTATACATTTCTATGTGATGGGAAATACAACACAGTTTTCAGAGATGGTCATGCTATGCTGTCCTATTTAAAGCACCAGAACAATTCAAAATTGTGGTTCATGGACAAAAAAGCTCTCTCTTCTTGGAAAGCCAGGTTTGCTTTGAACAACATACTGCATGCTGTTTTCTGTCATGGACTCATAAAAACAACCTTGTGGAGGGTAAAAGCATTTTCTTCTCATGCTGCATGGTGCTGTTTTTACACCAAACTGGCCAATAAGTCTTTCTCAAAATATCTAAAACCATGCTTGCATTGCCCGGTCTGCTTTTGAATGGCTGGGTCTTTTCAACCACAACGGTCGCACATTGCTCAACTTTTTGCAACAGGTGGACTAGTTCTGTAAGTCACCAAGTTCTTTCTGGCATGGTCTTGACAGGACTTAGTCCTTGGCACCACCATCTGCTTCAAGACTTTTCTGCTGATCCAGCCACTTTTTGCAAATATTGCGTACTGCAGCCTGCCCCATACGCTCTGCCGCTGTCATGATACGAATGATGTCCTGTGTGCGGTTGGTTTTTGCAGCTGTCAGATATGCTGATCGCAGTCTTCCACTCAATATGAAGGCATTGATCTGCAGGTGAAAAAAGCATGTGCTCTTATTTGACGAGACTTGTCACCAAAGGGAACTGTACCTTCAAGAATAATTGTCTAGGTTTCTCTATTAGCCATCTTTATTCAAATCTTTTGAAAAAATGGCTCTTGCTGAACATTACTCAGGCTCAGAATTTTATGCAAAAATAGTTAACCCAAACATCACCCAAGGTAACCAATTTGATCCGAGATGCAGCATGAAGTCCAAGTACTACTCATAGTTAACATGAAATTCCCATCCTAAATAACTCTTAAGCTGAACAAAAGAGGTTGGTGTCTAGGATGGATCACCAACAAAATACAATGTTTTAAACTGCTTTGTCCATCTAGTTACAAATCTTCAGCCAAAATCACAAGGCACTTTGAAAATTATGTGTACATACAGAGATCATGTATGAATGTGTGCATATGCAGATAAGAGTGGGTCTATAAACAAGCATTTATATGAACATACCCTATTATGTTCTTTCTTGATCAATTTGATGAGGGTTTCAGCTTCATCTTTGACCTGCAAAAAAAAAACCCCTCTTGAATATGCGCCTGCATCTTAATTTAACATTGACTGTTTGTGTGATGCTCTAATGATAATCACAAAGATGGAACAATATTTCTAAGAAAATCAGGCCACTGCATCAAATATACAAACATCATAATAACTTTCGACTACTTTTTGAAGCAGAACTTTATTGACTTACTGGATATTCCATACAACTATTCTGATGGCATTCACTTTCTTCTCAAAAAGAATAGATACACTACCAAATCAGGCAATAAACACTTTGCTTTAGTATCTGCTTTACTTTTTGTAAAGTGCTTTGAGTCTGCCTTTAATGGGGTGAAGCACTATTCAAGAAACCTTTTATTTTTATATGCATGGATCCAGCTAAAATGTCTTGTGTCTACCTCCAGCTTTTTCTCTGTTATCTCCAGCAATGCTGTGCTAACCAGCTCATCCCATTCATCATCATCTAACAGCTTCTGTTGACCTGTCATCTTCAGCACCTCCATCATGTCTGCCAACTGAAGCTGTTTCACCAGCTCCGAGACAACCTTCTTCAAGATGCCCACTGGCATCAGTTTGTGTTCCTGTGAAAATACAGAAATAAAGATGCTTTCCTCACACTGATTGCAACTACCCTGCTAATGTCTCACTGCATGGAGCTACTGAGATAATCTGACTTTTTGTCTGATGGGCGAATGATATTTACTTCAACTGAATATTGCTCATTGTTCACAGGACTGTCATACAAGTCATGAATGCTGATCGTGAATATTCATACAATCAGTTATAAACCACTCATTTAATTCTTTCAATTAATAAGTATTTATTAAACATTGCTCTGTGGAGGGAAGGAAATACATTTTCTTGAGCTCTGCAAAACTGAAGTGGTGCACTTTCAAATAATTTGTTACTAAAGACCTGTGACTTAGTTCAAGTTACAAGCGACTAAAACTTAAGCCATCACAAACAATAAAACATGGGGGTGGTGGGGTGAAGGGTCTTAGAACAAGCAATGCTGGCATTCTAATGTCACCTCAGTGGCTCTAACATAAAATGCACTCTTACTGTCCACTGCAGGCACTTTTCATAAATCAATACCTAATATTTATTTTTCAGATACTTTTGTAATCAACATTGAAATTTCTAACTTACTGTAATGATTCGCCAAGCCAGCTCAAAAGATGCAGGCAAGCACTTTGAACCACCACTCAGCAGAATCTGAAAGCAAAACACACTACACCATGAAACATGATGTCCTTTCTCTAGTCTATCACAGCTCCAAGGTTGTTACAACAGGTACAGGAATGATGCACACATCACTACCTACAATCATAGCTAGCTACAGATGCGAGAGGTATTTTCAGCCATCTGTTCACATAAGAGTGATCCATTCCCATGATGAATGCCCACCTCGAAGAACACCTCTAAACCTTTGCAAATTCGTTTTTGTCGTTATAGTGAAAGCAAAGAGATCCCACTGTGGTAAAACCATTATTAAATGATTAAAATGTCAATGTATGCTTCTTAATCACATCCATGCATTTGTAAAGGCAGCTAGCTTACCACTATGCAGCAACACTCATTTGCACATCAACATACTGATCACTGTAAACAAATTGCTGACCTGTTAATGACACCCAAGAAACACAACTCATCTTACCATTTGCACTACATCTTTACGCTGGTCTGTGCTCCCAAACAATGTAGGCACTGCCCCAGGAGAACAAGCTCTGGCAACGTGCTGGGTGGCCACGGCAGCGGCCTTCCCAAGGTTGCTGGTCAGACATTGCTCCAGGTATTGTGTCACCTCAATCTGCAGGGCAATGGTGCGCAGATATCTGCCAAAAACAGGTGTGCACAATTTGCACGACTCTCGGTCAGGTGGTAACTACTATATCTCTGTATACACACACAGGAAACGCATTTAATTCACAGGACTGTGTACATGCTGCACATTAAGCCACACAAGTACTCTTGATTTCAGTAGCATTAGCTTCATGTGTGTGGTGAAGCTAACCTGCAGGAGAACAATTTTACACAAATCACTGTGTGCTGGTTTAAGAAATGTTGAAAAACAGCAAAACATAGAAACAAACACTTTAACTGCTTACCTTGCTGCTTCATCTCTGGACAGACACAGCTGGAATGACTTTTGAGCAGTAGATGTTCTTTCTTCTGTCTTACTGGAAAACAAAGGGTGTCGGATTGCACCCCATTTCTGGGGATCAAGATATGCCTGAATGTGCTCCTGAGCAATGAAGAGAAACTGCAGTCGAGCGGCCAAGTCTAGGTAACTCTGAGTGCCTTGCTGGTAGAAGTAATTGTAGCAGTTCATTGCAGCTCGCACATAATCCTATGAACATACACCATTTACTGGTGATTAAAAACTAATGATAATCCAGTTTACATGAAGGGAAGGTGTGTGCATATTCACATTAAGATTTTAGACTGAATGCATGTGCACAGGAATAAGTAAGCACTCCTCCAAATGCTGTATAAGAAAAAACATCTGATACACAAGACATAGCAGTGCTTTTTGATGTTGTTGAGTTTGAAAGGGAATCGCTTCCACCTAAACATGATTTCTCACTATGAAGGAGAGGAAGACAGGAGAGGGAATGTGGGATAGAGAGTAGCAGATGGTGCTCATAATTGTCTTTAAGATGTCTTGACATGTGGCAGGCACTGTTCCATAACTATCTTTAAGATGTCTTGGACATGTAGCTAATGAAGCATAAATTTCATGTTTGTATTTACCTTCATGAAAAGCTGTACGTTGTATAAGACATGGAAACGCTTGTTCTTCAGAAGATAACGACAGGATGCAGCCAGATGTGGCATCCACTGCTCTAACGAGGAGTCCTGCGTCAAGAGCTGCTCCAGCAATCGTGTTATCTCCCCTGCTTGCATGGATGGAAGGAGCAGTGCCTCAACGAAGACTTCTGAGGAGCATTTCTGATAACAAATATGCAGCACAACATCGAGAGAGGTCTTCGTCAAAAAGTTTCCTTATATGTGTAACCAACACAATGAGCTCCTTAAATGGTTATGCGGGGGTGGGCAGTTGTGCAACTCACATGTCCAGAGAGGAGAGAGAACTTTTTCTATGGTGATTTATTATTATAATATTTCTTCAAATGGTGGAGGATAGTTTAATAAAACAATGTCAGGGTAAGGCTCCTCTTTAAGCCCACAGTAATCCTTAAAATCAGGTTAGAAGCATTCGGTGACTTGACCGATTATAAGGCTGAACTTGCCTGAACAAATCTGAAGAAGAGTCCATGAAACCTCTAACTTATTTGCTTACCTATCAAACTTTCTAGAACCTGCTCATCCTCCTCCTCACCTACTGTCCCCCCACTCCCTGTTTATCGTGTCCCACTCATTCACACACCCTGGCCTTGACCAATGGCATTGGTTAAGTTAGTTGGCAATGCCCAGTCATCACCATGGGTGTTGTGCATACATGTGTGCATACTTGTGGATGTGTGTGCATGTATATGTATAGATGTGATGGCTATTTGTGCATATGTATGCATGCAGATATGCATGTTTATGTATATGGACATGTGTGCATGAGGGTGTTTGTTCAAGTGGGCGAATGCACAAGGTTGTTCTCCCATCCTGAAGGGTTGAGCAAACAATATCCAACAGGGACAGCTGCTAATTAGCTGGAAACAACCCTTTATTACCTGTTCTACAAAGAACTTCAAGAGCCTTGTTCCAGTAGCCATTGTGAAGCAGAAATTTCAAGTGATCACTGTATGTGCCATATGTACGCAAATAATACATGCACTCTTTGTACACAAGACTTTCCAAGGTTGTCTCCTCTTGCTGCCCCTGCCAACCAGATAGGAACACAACACTATCAAGCATCTCAAAACTAATACATAGAATAATAGGTAAGATAAATATTTAAATGTAAACGTCAAAAGATTAATTTTTTTATGTATACTCAGCATGAACAAACTCTTAATCATAATGAATGAACAAAAAACAACAAAACAAACCAGGACTAATGAAATGACAGCTTTTAACTTTCTAGTTTTATTTTATAGAGCATCTGACATGCAAAATCAAAAATGTACACAGCAACAGAGCTATACAAATTTATCCTTTCCAAATAAAGATTTTAGCCGTTTAGATATTCATTTATTCCTGCAGCAATCAGATGTAGTCATAAAAGAATGGTGCATATCTGAATCAATCTGATTCCATCTACTCACTGGAACTGGCAAGCTGGTCAGAGAGGCAAGGCTGGTTGCATCAAGCAGCATTTGAATCTAAGGAAAAGTCAAGAGTAAGCATAAATTTTCTTCTCCACTGTGACTGCCAAGCTGTTTTTAAAAGAAGACTGTTCACAGACTTGGAGAATCCCCAGCATCCATATAAAACGCAAACACATTAATAGTGATTGTAACAGTATCCATAGAGATAACCAACAGGTGATCTTAAGGAAAAGTTCACAAATGCATATAGTCATGAATCTAATGTAATCTCATCTTAATGTATTTGCAGAGATATATATATTATTGAAAGAAACAACATTAAGTTAAAATATTTTTTGCTTTCATCTTCGTACAAATGTGAAGCCATTTAAACTCTTAAATAAAGTATGATGATAACTTGACATCGTGGAAGGAGGTGAACATTTGCGACAAACTTGAAAGGCCTACAGTCTATCCTTGTTTATTTTTCACCTCTGTGACGCCTGTAGGCGGAAGAGACTCCAGCTGTTCAATGACATCCATCAGCTGACGAGATGAAGATCCAATCTGGTTTTTGTCTTTTGGTACCTGTAAAAAGTACTAAAGTTGCTTCAGGCCCACTAAATCAATTTTCATCATATTTTGATACAAGTAAAAACTATTAAATATATTTTGTCCCTTTTTGATACTCATAAAAGTACTGAAGGTGCTAAAGCCCAATAAATCATCATCACATTTTGGTACATGTGAAAAAATATTAAGGTGCTCAGGTCCACTAAATAAATTTTCCTCACATTTTGGTACCTTGTAAAAAGGACTCAAGATGTTAAAAGCCACTGAATCGATTTTCTTCTATTTTGGTACACATTTCCTTCTGTCTACTGTAATCAAGATCTGGCGTACATTACCTTCAGGCAGTGTGAAAATTTGTCACGTGCACCTGTATAATCACCGCTGGTCAGGCAGGCCCGACCCCATGCAAGCCACACCCCTGTAGCATCCACACCACACTTTGTGCACACTTCCAATGCCAAAGGCAAACGCTCATCAAGAACCAGCTTGTCACATAGTCGCCTGGGTTTCAAACACAAAAGAAAACAGTCATCAGTCTTACAGCTGCTCAAAGCTCATCAGCTGATAATAACGAGAAAGATCTTAGCAGAATTGTCTGTCCAGACTTACCAATAAACTGTCTAGATAAGTAAGAAGATGCTTCTAACAAAAGCAATTGATGACAAGATGATTATGACAACAATGACAAGCACTGTAGTGGTAGGATGACCATGATGACAAGAATGACATGGTGCTGTCCCATACCGACTGAATTTAGTGCTGAAGAGACATCAAAAGAATGAAGATACATGCTCACCTAGCAGTGTCCATTTTTGTAAGCTCCCGTAGAGTTGGCAAATCTGAATAGTTTGCCTGCAGCAGCAATTTTAGGAGGTCCATCCTTGTGAGGTAAGCATCACACTGGGCAAGCATACCTGGGCTCCCACTTTTTAGGAAGATGACCTTGGCACGGAACAGCAGATCTCGTATGATGCTGTTGAAGAAGACATTACAAACTATGGGCAGATCTAAAAAAATAATCAATGTGACATCATTTGTTCCATCACAGCATAATAATAATTAGTCAAATTTAAAATAGTAACAAAGAAAAGGTAAACAGTTCCATAGCCTCATGCCACAGAGGCAGTAAACGTAAGTGGTCCACTGTGTCTAAAGCATAGCATGCCAACAGTGGAGACCAAGCTTCTATTTCCACCACCTTTCCCTTCCATGATAAATCAGACCTGCTTGGTGAGCAGGAGAAAGTTTGTCAGCCATAGGCCTGAAGCTCAAACAGGTGTAAACTGGGCAACACTCTGCACCACAGTTAACTGCACCAGTCACCAAGCAAACAAAACTCTCCTCAATCAAATGATTAGGGAGAAAAAGATACAAGAGGAATAACTGTATATACAACTATAAGCACATTATAAATATGCATTAAAATAAATCAATATTTATATGGTGTGATTATTTTTTTAAGTTAAATTTTTATTTTCAGGCATTTTCTTTATGATATAAATAACACAGTTTTGAACCAGTGTGAATCCAACATGAAATAACTGACCTGATTATAAGGCTATAGTCAACCTCCAGGTTGGGAATACCTGGAGCTACAGGTTGGAGGATACTAGAAAGGTCGTCACAAAGAGTCAGTATTAGCTGACCACATGCATCTGGATCGCTGTGATGGTTCAAGATGGACATGCACAATGATACGCTAGGAGCCTGCACATCACAGTTCCAGGAATTCATTTGTACACAATGTAAACATAGTCTATGATTTCTGATATCAACACTAAAATCTTCTGGACAGACAAGTGATTTTCCTGTTAACTCCACCCACTGCTTATACATCTTGTACAACTAGCTAGCTAGTCCTGGCCACATGGAAAAGTGATAATATTTAATGTGTTGCTGAAATCACTACAAGTTTGCCAAGTACTAGAATGTAATAGAATAAAATATTGCTACTTCTCTTCTCTCTCTCTTATTTCTCCTTTACGCGTCTTGTGCATGTATGAATGGAACAAGAAAGGAATATGCCTAGAGACAGAAAAATATTAGCAATCACCTGTTCATAGAAGAACTCATCCCTGACATAACTATTAAAACCTTCATCTGTCTTTAACTTCCACTCATGAACATCGTGGTGTATGGCAGAGGACAGGCTCCGCACATCAGTGACACTGAGGGATATACGGCGTGGTGATGTGCTGAAGGTCACTGATGCCAGATTTGGGCTCACACCTGACAGACTTTCCTTCATGCGCTGGCTGTACACCTCTTGCTCATCTTTTGCACGTGACTCTCTGCAAGATGACTTTCTCAGTGTTACAAGTGACTGGAAGGTCTTATAAGATGTATACTTTTAATGTAGTGTAAGCACACCAGGGAGGATCAAGCACCATTGGCAAAAGTGACTCGAAAAACTATTTTTCCAATTGCAATAATGGTGTATAAAGCATAAGCTTTGGAACACAACTTTTCCCTGTTACATTTCCCATCTAGTAATAGTCTATACACTAATAAATGAATCAAGCATACTTGTGTGCGCACACACACACAAATGTGCAAATCTTTGCAAAAGTCAGTGATGCAAGAAAGGTATCCTACCTGGGACCAAACATCTGTTCAAAACATTCATCACAAGTACGAGCAGATACTCCTCGAACTGGACTTCGCTTGGTTGAGCATGCAGCACACACCACTCTCCCACATCGCCTACAGTGATGCCGCCGATTGAACTGAAATTTTAATAATGTCTAAACATGCTGAGCCTCACAACAAACACAGTACAATGACACAGAACTAACAGATATATAAGAAGGGTAAACAACATACAGATAAATGTGTACACAAAAATCAACAAATGATACTTCAAGACAAAGAAGAAAAGAAAAAGGGAAGAACAAGAGTGTGATAGGTATGAGAGAAACTTATATTCATGGGTTTACCAGACTGCCATGGTTGGCTCATCATACCTATATAGCCACAATGAACTAATATGTTTGCAGTGTGATCCACAAAACACCTACATTTAATGGGGTTGTAGTACATTCTCCAGATGATGTTTAATTTTCTTTATAATTAACTTTAATTATGCCATAAATAATTAGATAAAGCATTCAAGACCCTAAGAAAACATTTTTTTTTTAGCATCATTAGTTTTTCTGTATAACAGGACAGACCATATTACTTTAGACCAAAAAAAAACCACACACACTCAGGTATTACAGAGATACCAATAGCCTACCATGCTGAATCTCTCCAGTTTGCACACCATACACAGTGAAGCAGTGTTGTCTGGCACCCACTGCTCTTCTGGAGGGGGAACTGCTGGCATGATAAACTTTCCGGATCCTTGGGCAGAGGCAAGAGGGACAGTGGGTGAGGCTATAAAACTGATACGGCGCGTCAGACCAGGAGGCGTACTGCTTTGTTTTGGAGTCACTGCAGCGAGAAAAAATATAAAGACTAGCAACTATGAGTATGTCAGTGCACATAATAATGATGAAGATACATAATTAAAACAATAATGATGAGGAATAATGATAAAAGCTATACCCCAGCCAAAGCCAGGAACCACACCTTACAACTTACAAACACTCACACACACATGCACACAACACATGCACATGCACTCTCTCTCGTGCCACTCTTCCCCAGTTTCTCTTCCTTCTATTAGACAAAAACATGTACATGAAACATGCATATGACTGCACACAAAACATATACCCATCCACTCTGGAAAATATCTAATCCAACATTAGTACCTGTACATGCCTCTTCCCACTTTATTACATACATTCTGTATCTTTTGTTTTTTACCCTCAACTTGCCCAGCAGTGGCACAACAATAAGAGGACTCACTTATCTGCATGTTGCTTGTGCGTGCTTTGACAGTGTCTGCAAACAGGCGCTGCTGAGTAGGGCTTGTGATGCTCTCCACATTATCACCTTTGCTGCCACTAGACCCTGACCCTGAACTTTCAGGTCGACCTAACTCTACAAAACAAAGAGGCAGCACATAATGCCCATTCATTTTCTACCTTCAGTAAATAACATTGCATAATACATGAACTTGGATGTTCTGTAGTCATATGGTTAGCATGCTGAATTATGGACTACAGTCATAGCCTGAAGCTTACCTGGGTAGAATCCTGGAAAATTGTCCCCTCAGCAACAATGACAATGATCAACTTTAACTGCCCAGTGGCAATTATACTCAGAGGGTACATGTTTTCTATGGAAGGTATTCTCTTATAAAATTCTCTATCTCCTTTTAAGTAATAAATCAAGGTGTAAGTGACTGCTTGTTATGTATCCATGGAGGTTTAACTTTTAATTAAAAAGCTAGACATTTTATCATCCTTTCTTGCAATATGGTAACAAGCATATATAAAACAAACATCCATTACTCAGATCTGAGATGCAAAAAGTGAGAAGCCTGACCATAAGTACTGCTGCGACCGATGTCTGGGATGGATTGTACAACAGTAACCTCCAAAGAACGACGAGCGTAGTTTTCTAGTAAGGTGTCAAACTGATCTTGGGCAACCCGCAACTTCCTGTCACTTATTTCTTTGAAGTCATCCTGGATCTCTTTGAACACACGACCTGCCAGTTCACCCTTAAAACAAAATATTTCCTTCTTAAAATGTGTTAAATGAAGCTTTCAAGGTGAACTTCAATTTCTTTTTTCAGAATAGATGCCATCATCAGTTCAAAATACTAATCTTAAGAAATCTAAGCTTCAACTTAAGTACACCTTTTAACCATTAATTAAGTTTTCTTTGCTTTAGATGAGGTGCTTGATTCAAATTTGTTTAGGTCATCATGCATAAAAATAATTCCAATACTTTCTCCTAACAAACAGATATAGATGACCTCTTAGACTTACTGACAAGCACGTGCAAAATAGGATATCAACATAGCTATCAACATATGCTTGCTTTATGCTTAGGCCAACTGTCCTAGACCATGGTCAAGGTGAAACAGCAAACAGTGCATGTGCTTACCTTCATGTTCATAAGTAGCTGCTCCAAAATGAGATGAGGGCAAGTACTAAGATGACTGTATTCCCCTCTCATTACTTCAGGTATGCACAGCAAGGCCTGCATGCACAAATTATAAAATAATTCAAGGACCATCCAGGAATTTCCGAGGAAATGTTTCTAAAATTATTAAGCAAATGTCTCTAAAGAAAAACAACAGGAAAGCATACAATAAAAAATAAAATAACAATAGCCTTTAATTTCTTTAAAGCTTCCACCAAAACATGTACCTTGGCGCCAATTTGTAATAGACGTAGGTCTTCAAGCTCTGCAGGAGGCATTAATGCTGCTAAATGACGAAGCATGTAGCCTGTGAGAAATTTTATTCTCTGATGATTCTGCATTCGCTCCAGCAATGCCTTGCACACTTGATAGCACTTGTCAGGTGCACTGCTCCGTACATCCTCCAATGTCTGACAGAATTCAACAGAATTCTTAAAAGATGTAGGAAATGTGTGATAACTTTCTCTTTCTCTAGCATTGGTTTTTCATACACTCTTTAAGATGCCTTATTTATCAGCTTGTGTCATAGGAAAGGCCTACTGGTGCACCGTCATCCCTGCTGCATCTCATTATGTTCCTTCCCCCTCCACCACAACAGATCGAAGTTTAGGGACAGAGAGAGTCTTATCTTATTTTCACTATGATCCCCACGATAGGCACAGACTATACACTCTTTGGAAACCATAGTTCTTCCAGGTTAAAAATTAATTTCAGAATAAATACAATCAAAATTTATTTTAAACTATTCCTACTAGTTGGATAAGATCATTATCTTTCATCAAACTGATGAGCTTGAAACACAATGACATTAAATAAGTGCAGCAAATGAAACATGATGTCAATGAACAAGTTGAATGTTATCCTTAGAATACCCTTATAAATCACTGATTTTAGGTATTTTGCAGAACAGGAATAGGACATTTTACATACTAACATCAATGTCTACTTTGCATGGATCATCGCCAGGTAATATAAAGTTATCCAAATAAAAAAAATTGACACCACAAAAATTTAAAATAGAGGAATAAAGCAGGAACATGAGCCAACTCTAAAACATACATGCTGTCAAAACAAATTATGTGATAAGACATATGAAGAAAGAAGCATGTTCACAACCTGCTTGGCTGAGTGAATTACCTGGTAAACAGTTAGAAGCTCAGAAGCACCAGTATTCAGCAAGGACAGGATGTAGCCCACTTCAATCTCCTGTAAGATAAAAGACGACAGTATACAGTATTGATTCCTCTGAGTCAACAACTCTAAACTCTAATTAATATACAATCCTTGTAAAAAAGAAGAAAAAAATGTAAGCACATCATACCAGCACCAAATCCCAAGGAAGGTGATGTAGTTTTGCCCAGTCTCTTGTAATGCCGAAGTCTCCTACTTGAATCAAAATGGACATGACTTCCTGAGGATCTTCCTGTGACATACTGGAAACATGGCGCCAATCAGAATATTTGCTGAGGATCTCTTGGGTCTCTTTGGAAGAAGAAGGTGCACTCTTTCTAATGATGACTGCATCTGAGGCCTGCATTGCCAATTTAATCTGATGCCTCTTGATGCTGCCAGTTATCTGCAGCAAATGAAAACCAGTGCGCTGAGGCATTTTAAAGTGTACAAAAGGAAAGTAGCATCTTCATTTTCTCTTTAGTACGTTACCTTGACGTTGATGGTGCTCCCTGGCATGCATGAAGTTCTATAAATTTGAAAAAGTCATAATAAATAAAATTATGTAAAATAGCTGATGAAAAAAAATCATCACTAAAGTTTAAAATATGCAAAAAAATCAACTTTTAATACTTGAATCCTACATGAAGAAATATATTTTTGTGCATGGAAAAGAAATAAGGTGTGTTCAAAAAAATATTTCCTACATAGCATTGGACCAACAAAAAAAGATTATATCCTGGTGTGGAGATAAAATCTAGAGGCGGAAAATTTAGACTTCTATTTTTTTATTCAATTCGAAAGCTGCATCTGTGGAGTGAGAAATATCTTCTGTGATATTTGTACTCAGTATCTGGATTATCTTTACACTGATTTCCATATCATCTTCATCTGTCATTTTTACTGGTTAAGGAAGACTATCTACTAAAATATTATATTTATATCCCATTATGTATTGATCCTCATCATTATTATTATAATAAAATTATTGATTTTACTTTTTTTAAGAAAAGTAGAACATCTTCAGATCATTTTACAGGCTTTACACCCAAAAGTGAGTGCACTAAAAACTAACAGCCTGTCTCCCTTTCTTCTAAATCTTTAATGGCTATGTGTAGCAGGTTTTATAAGAAGTTAAATGGAGTTTTACTAATTTCTGATTCAATCAAAGATGGCAATGCTTTTACAGCAGAAGCCGTGATATAGCCTTAGCTGCTGGCATGGTGTTAAACACTACCAAGCAAACAACAAATCACAACAGAAGACTTAGCCTCTATAAATTCAGAAGTTTTAGAGAGTATGATGAAAATCGCATATTAATCTGCCAATAAAGTGACATCACAAGCATGCAGTATGCAGAATAAGACAGTAAACAACATACCTGGCTGTAAACTTGGAGGTAGTGCCGCTTGGTCTCCACAGCTGACCGCAGACCAGAATGTACATTTTGTGAGAGGATCAAGTCCAGCAAGTCCAGGCCATATTCCACAGGGAGTCCTTCGCACACAGCTAGCGCCACACGGGCTTGGGTGTCAGAACAGTAGAACCTTCGTAGCTGGTGCAGCACTTTGATTTCCTGTCCTGTGGAAGTGGGCAAGAAAGGTGGATGCTGCGCCTTGTGTTTGACAATAACTTCTCTTGCCCAGCAGCTCAGCACAAAGTCATGAAGAAGCTGCAGGTGCGAGTACTTGGCCATGACAACTTCTGGAATGCTCCGAATGACAAGAATGAGCGACTGCCAGCGGCGCTGTCGACTGAGCCGTGTGGTCATCTTCTGCAGCATGCTCAGAAATTGTAAGGAGTCATGAGGACTGAAGAGGCATAGCTTCACATCATCATCAATGACATTGGTCACAAACTTCAAAATGGGCTCGCTACTCTGGGAGATCTCTGGGTTGTCAGCTCCTGCTAAAGGAATGATATATGCCAGAAGGTGTCTTAGCAAGATTGGGAAGTCGTCCACTAAACGCTGATAACGGTAACTGCGGATGTCTACCACTGAGATGTCAGAAGAAGTGCGATTACGGGGAAAGATGCCATGAATGTGATCTGTTGAGAACTGAGCATCTGTGTCATCCAGCTGGTCAGAACACAGCAGCGTTACCAAAGTGGCCACTAATGTAGAAGTTTCTCGCACATAGTCCAGTGTAACTGGAGTCAACTGTGACAGAATCAAAGGTTAAGAAAAGTCAATCACTCGTTTTCAATTGAAGGAAAATTTCAACAAATTTTTTTCTAATCGCATGTACATTAAATTCTGCCCAAAATATTACAAAAATGGAAGAAAAAATATACATTTATGCTTGTAAATTACTAAAACCACACACATACATGTGAACAAACATACTCTTGGGACAAAATATACATTTAATATCTTTTGGTGGAGAAAAGGTTTTATTTTTTTACATACCTGATAAGAGGCTGGCTCTGCTAATGATGATGGTCGGCCACCCTGACTGCCAGAACTCTCTGTTATAAACTGTGTTGTCAAAAGTGTCTGGCCAGAATTGGCAGATAGCACTGGTGTCCTCAACAAGTTGAGGCTGGGAGCTCCAGGAAAGTGCAGGAAAAGCTGCTGCTCACATCCAGTGATGCTGTTTGTCAGTGGTGTGTCTTTTGAAAGGTGTTCCATGACAAAGATGTAGGCAAAATGTGACTGGAAGGGAGTCAAACATATTTCATACTGGGCAGCATCCTTGTTAACTTTGTCTGAAAAGAAAACATTTCCAAAAATAAACAATAAAATCTGTTACAAATGAGTACCGCACATTGTGAAATGACGGTGAGGTGAATGAATATTCTCACAATACATCTGGAGAGTAAATTTAAAATCAATCTAATACTGGGCTGAAAGAAAATCAAAGTCAGGGGCAACCCCTTCACAGGTATGATTTTCAGCACAGGCAGGGTACTCTCTATACAATACATGCTGCAGACGATCAGAACAAATCATTTGTACCCCTACAGAAAAGTTGTACCTTTAGTATCTTCACTGCTGATGCCCATCAACTTCACCAGTTTTTCTGCCAATGGAGGTTCTGCATGAATGACAACAAAGTTTAGAAGATTATCATATGGTCTGATTGTCATTTGCTGGCTGTCCACAGGTGGATCCAAGTGAAGTGAGGTGAGCAGGAATGGTAGTGTTACCTGAGGAGAAATAAACATTAAGCACTTCAACTTCAATCAGTTAGAACAGGTCTTTTTAAATCTTCCTCTTTCACCAACCTCACAAACAGCTTTATTTTGCCCAAACAATTGTTCATCTAGGTAAAAATAACAACAGTTATCATGTTTTTCACTGTTAATGTTACATTGTTTTACCTTGTGAGATTCTAGGTCTACGCTGACAGTCTGCATCAAGTAAGCCCGTGTGGCCTCTTCCAGCTGAGAGGAAAGACGCTTTGGTTCTAAAACCTGAGGTAAAAAAGCCTTTGCCATAAAAATTTTTAGAATTTTTTATGAAATGTGAATCAGAACTTAGGTTATTAAAATATAAATTCAATACCATCAAGGCTCAAAGCATATACCATTTCAAAATGTGACTGGCAGCGAATTTACTTACAGTTATTGGTGGTGATGACAGACATCCATCCGAGACAACAAACAGGAGACGAGGTTCACTGGGTGGCATATACTTTGCCATTGGGTCCTCTTGTGATGGTTCTAGTAACAGTAGGAGTCACAAGTGTACAAGTTCCAAAATTTTCATAAATGTTTTAAAATTATTGTAAAAAAAGACAAAGGGTCCCTCTAGGCTGTGGGGGCAGTAATAGAGGTCCACTGTATCTAGAGTGAAGCAAGTAGAAGGTAACACCCAACTCTTTCCTCCTGCCATCTCTATCTTCCCTCATAAATCTAGAACCTATTTATGCAGAGCTGATAGGTTGCTGGGGGAAGCAATCCAGCCTTAGGTTGGATCAGGCTTCATACCAGCCACCTTCTGTTCAGTAGTAACTAATCTCCCTCCCTCGCTCACACACAATCTCTTATAGTCTCTTTTTCACACTCACTTGCTCTCTCTCATGCACACACACTCTCTCTCCACCATTATCATCACTTTTGACACTCTCATAGCCACTATCAACACTTGTCAATGTCATCTGTAGTCGCCCCCACTCTTATTGTTCGGGTTTTTTCCCAAAAGCTTCTCACAAACACAATTTATATAACAATATAACAATATATGAATATATAAAAACTCACTGTGACTTTTACTGGTGCTTAGAGACTTCCATGTGTGGGACAATCGCTGACCTTGGGTAAGCATCAAGTACTTAAGGTCAAACAGGCTGAAAGTAACAAACAGTGAATTCTTTCAAATCCGGCCATTCTTTCAACCCTCTCAAGAATAATTTACTTGCTAAACAAATGTAACCATCATCCTCTTATTCCTTTCTTTCCCATATAATTTCTCAACATGGTGAATGGACAGACTAACAAAGAGTACTTCTTGTAGCCCTTATCATGAAAAGTCCTCACATTATTTTGACCAAAACAAACCTCAGTATTTCCAGCTGCCCAACTTTGTAGCAGAAAGCCCCAAGCAAAGTGACCATATCCATTAAATGTTCTCCCTGTATACCATGGAGTTTTCTTGGTAGAAGTTTGTCTTTTTTGGAATCTGCCTGAACTTCCTGAAAAAAGAGACAATTTGCTTTGCGTCAAATAAATTCTTTGATTTTCAGAAAGTATCCTGTTAACATGTTAAGACAAACTAGTTTTCCTTTCATTCAAAATTATAAAACATATACTTCATTACCCCAAACAAAATGTTATCCCATGACAGCCACCTTAGACTGGAGTTTTTGAGAATAAGGGTTTTACACACAGTAAAATGAATAATGTAAAACCTTAATGAAGAAGCAGTCCCTCAGCGTCTCCAGATGGAAATGTAGTGTCATAAGATTGAGTAAGTTAGTAAAGAAACACAGACGTGTCTCCCACGAGGTGAGCTGCGATAAGTCTGCTTGTTGCAGTGCCTTAATCCTGACCATCACCTTCCCAAACACTTCACTAGTCAGAAGTTCCTTGCCACCTGTTTCATCGAAGATTCCTTGACCATTGCATTTTAAAGCAACGTCTAAAGACAAAAGCAAAAAGGAGCAAGATGTAAAAAATGCGTAAGCTTCATATTCATGTGGGGATTTCTCCCTCCTTCAACTCAAGAGGATAATTTACTCTGCATGGAGATGAAGAAGAAAACTTACCTCGCAAGGTGTTTAAGAGCATGTTAAGTGCCTCTCTGACTAATAATTCTGGATCTGACTTTGCAAGAATTGTGATTTCTGCTCCAAGATCTTCATCACTGCTGTTGTAGATACACCTTGGCCCTTCAACATTCACTCCTGTATGTAAGCAATGCCAAAGAAAATGTGATTTTCTATAAGCAAAATCGGGAGTGATGTCAATCAAAATATATTCTATCAGCCAGTATGGTCGCTTTCTGAGAAGTTTGACCAATACACCTGATGTGGAAAATGACAGTAAGCATATAAAACTAGAATGACATTATTTAGAATATTCTGTCTTTTTGTGTGTGTAGGCCACACAATGCCTTCAGCAATGATACTTAACCATTTTACCATCCTGTAGCAAAAGGAAGGAGTTATGCTGAGCTAATAACTCTATACAATTTAGTTAAATATTAAAAGTTCAAAAAATATGTTTATTCAGAAACTCTGGAGTGTCAAGAGTTAAGCAGGAAATGTTTTTTTCAATATTCTGAGATATAAACCTACCTAGTCTGTTGCTCACAGGTGTTATAGGCAGATGTTTGCTGGGAATGCGTGGGCAACAACTCTGTACAATGATATGTGTGAGGTTGAGACTCAGCTTGCTTGCCACTCGTTCGAGCCTAAAATGAGAAACCATAAAGCATATGCTAACCAAGAAGAACAATTGTGAATTTGTATCCTGCAAACAGAACTAAGGACACATCATGAACAAAGTAAAAACACACATTCAATTGATAAAATAAGTTCTGAAAACAAATGTGATAGTGCAATGAAAATATTCTTTGAGACTTTTATCAAACTAAAGTAATTAAGGAACTACTATAATTTCACCTGCAACCTCTAATTGGCTTGTTGGTTGCAGAAATGGGAGATGATTTTCAAAGGTGCTTCTATAATTTGAAGGCTGCTTGCTTTTCTGGCAAGCTAACCACCTCTTTCTTATTATGCTCATCTTGAAATTTTTTCAAATGTAATAATCACACAATACAATAAAAAATGCAAAATTTATATAAAGCTCACCGCTTAGGAACATGAATGAGATAAGGGCAACATACAAGGGGCAGAAGAACAAGCAAACAACATACGAACAACAGAAGGATAAACAACAGTATGTGTTTTCAGTGCACATTTAAAGGATTCAATATTTGGTAGATGGCAGATATGGAAAGGGATAGATTTCCATTATTTCACTGCACAGCAACTAAAAATCCTGTAAACATATATTGTTGTTCTGATGACAGGAATAGTAAGGAGACAGTCATCAGAGCAGGAGCAGAGTTGCCTAGCTGGGTTGTGAGGGAAGAGAAGTTCAGAAAAAATAGTCAACACAGGAACCGACAAAGAAATTAAAACATAGCATGGACAGTTTGTACTGAATGGGTAGCCAGTGCAGTGACATGCTCCTGTTTACTACCTCTAGGTAACAGATGTGGAGTTTGTAAAGAAGGTATGCAGAGCAGCTGGCAAGGCAAGGATTTGCAGTAATTAAAACAATGCACAAGAAAGTACAAATGCACAGACAAGAGTCTTGGTATCATACATAGACAGAATGTGACAGATGCGTTGATCTTACATAGCTCATAACAGACAGACTGACAGACAGCTGTCACTTGTTTATCAAGGGTCATGTCAGAAGTGTCAATGAATCCCAGATTCCTGACAGATGACACATAGGTGATGTTGGTTTCACCCACCTTGATGTAATTTTTCAAACAAAGGAGTGAAGGTTTATTATTCTTTTTGAGCATAGAAGGGCTTCTGTTAAATCATTATTGCATTTAAGTTTGTTTATTACTATCCAGTCCTTCGCATTGCTGATACAGGCTTCTATGGTGTAGCAGAGTGAAACAGCCAGTAAAATGGAGCAGTATCAGCACATGATTGATGAGAAACCTTGTGAGACTGGATGCAAGATGAAAGTGGTTTTGTATAAAGAATGAACAGAACTGGGCTGAGTATGAAAGTATATGATATCTAAGGGTGGAGAGCACCCTGACTGGCTGAGGTTTTGGGTATGTGTGCCGATCGTACCTCTCAAAATAAACCAAACATTAATCAGAGCTGTAATCTCTGGGAAACAGATTTTAGTTATCTAGTATTACCTCCAGTTCTCCTTTTCTCGTCCTTACAAGGTCTTTCCTTATGCATCATTTGTCAACATACTCATCATAAATATGGTATATTATTTTAAATTATACATTAAGAAAATAAATTTCAGTGATGCTTTCATCATTTAATAAATAATAATAACTGTGTCAAATAAATTTTATATAGAACTTAAGTCCTTCAGATGAAACTGTTTATAGTACTCACTTTCCAGGAGGCATTCTTTTTTCAAACATCAGTCTGCCTAAAATATCCACTGGGCCTTCTTGGAGAATATTAAAGTAGTTCTTGGGAAGAACAAGAGATTCTGAACAGCCCAATAAAAAAGAGATTATGCAATTTTTTTTCAATTTTAAAGAAAGCAGGATAAGTTTCTTAAAAAAATGCTTCTCCATACACTTTTGGCTAATAAAAAAAAAAAAGGTGTGTGGCATCTGATGTTTTACTAATAATAAACTTGTAGACTTGTAGATTTTACTCATTCTAAAATGTACTACACATATACCTTAGTATTTTAGTAAACGTAACCTTTACAAAATAAATAAAAGTGTTGACAACAGCACTTTATTAAACATCCTATGATGCTTAAATATTAAATTTACATTGAGTGGAACAAGATTAAACAGAAGTAAATTAAACAATGATATGATTTTCTTCAATTCCTCCATCATAAACAGATTTTTATTCTGAATATGTTTCTTCTAAATACTGCAAAGCATCCATCATCAATATCTTACCTGTGGATTTGCATTCACATTCAGCGACTGTGTATGCCAACTCCTTGACATGTTCATACATGCTCAAAAGGTAATTTCTCAACTGTGACCTTTCTCGTTTATTGACATGCCTGCACATACAAAACAAACAAAACAAGAGATTGTTGGAATTTTCTGTTAATAATAATCAAATAATAAAAGTTCAGTTGTATAGTGCCTTATCCTGCCCTATGGATAAGCTCAAAGTGCTTTGCAAATATCATTACCACAATATCAGTCTAAAGATGCAAGTATGTGAAACAAATTCAAAGATTTCATGTTGAAAAGACTTTCTGATAAAGATTTTAGAAGACAATAAGAAAACCATTTTATGGTTCTACTGTTTTCAATATTTGTAATGAATGACATTACTCTTTTTTTGGCACTGAAAATAAGGCTCTTAATGTTTGTAAACTCACCTCATTAGCAAACGGTAGAATCCTCCCGATGGAATTACTTTTTCCATGACACCAATAAGCTGCTTTATCCTCACATGTAGTATTGGAGCATCTAACCTTCCTGTTGTAGACTCCTTTGAGCGGGCAGAAGCAGCACTACCCTGTGATGACGACTGACTGCTCTGCGCTGGAGAGTGTGATGCTGGGGTTCTGGGCGTTGCTGAGAAATGGTGCTCATCAATGTTGATGCTCTCCTGTCTGTTGAGATACGATGAGGCCGCCAAAGCCTGGTTGGCCTGCTCGAAAGCCTGCCGAATCTCCACCACAGTTCCCTCAAACTGCCTTAAAGCCAAAGCCGTTAGCGGTGGTGCCGCACTTCGCAGGTGCCACAGCAGACTTTGACGAGAGAGAAATGGCTGTGTGGATGCAGGTGGATTCATAAACGTAAAAGGACTAACAGCCAACAAAGATCCTCTTGGGGAACCAGGGGCGACAGATGAAGCAGAAGCAAACTCTGATCCTGGCCATTTTTCTATATCATCAAAGCCCAGCTGCAGCAAGCCATCCAGCTGTCGAAAGAAGGCATTCACTCCTTTCAGTCCGCTCAAACCAGATACACTCTTTTTCCTCTTTTCAAGGGGACTGACTAAAAGGTTAGAAACATCCTCAGGCCTGCTACTGTCACTTCTTGCAATAAATTCGGGGCTTTGCTTCCTCTTGGCTTTGATAATTTCAAACATGTTGTTGCAAAGGTCCCAGTTACTGCATGATGTACAGGCCAAGTCTACAAGTATTGCCAAAGTAAAATCTATGTTAAAATACTTGAGCAAAGCATTGTCTGAGGACGCATTATGTGGTCTGGGCAGAGAGGGGATGTTGGGATGAGCAAGTAGATCTTCTACCAAGTCAGACAATGAGGCTGAGGCCACTCCTGCTGCAGCAGCATTTCTCAAAGCCTTCATTGAGAAATTTCTTCAAGCCACCTGGTACCCTGTTTTCTTCACTAGAAAAACTCAGAGTACTAATTGCATTGGCTGTCATGCTGAATATCTCAGAAAATGCCACCTCTGCTGGTTCTCTCATCTTCTCATTCAGTTTCATGAGCTGGACACACACATTTATAAGATTATTAACATGTGGTTAGAGCACCTGAACTTATAAAATATGTGACTGTTTCAACACTAATCTATCTTCACTGTCATAGCTAAATAAGAACTCATCAAAACTGATGGACCTGACTCTTAATGACATGAATGTGAATGATCAATAGAATAGGTTGAGTGCATGAAAAGTTCCTTCATTGCTCTACCTTAACCACTTGTGCTGCCTGTGCCAGGTTAGATCTCATCAAGCTCATGACCAGAAGACTCTCGGGTGTTGCCAGCATCTTATTCACAATGGACTGTTGTGCAGCCTGGAAACTGCGTGATAAGGTGGGCACTGTTTTAAGTTTACTGAACGAGCACTTTTCACGGGCTTTTGTCCTTGACTCTTTGTATTCATCTGAAACCACAAAGACACAAACATCAAGCCTCAAAGTTATAGCATGTACATTGTGTTATGCAATATCACCACAAGACATCACCATCTTTCCATTTGAATTGTCCACATCTTCATCTGTTACTTTGTTTTATCAAGACTTGACTACTGTTATTCCTTCTTGTCTGGCTGTCCTCTGTACCTTCTTAACAAAGTCTAACAGCTCCAGAACTCTGCGACATGACTTTTGCTCCAGACACACAAACAGGATTTTGTAAAATCTCTTAGAACCTGAACATCAAATTAGCTGGTTGACTGTTAGCTGAAATGAATATAAATGAACCGAATTAGCTGTTTGATAGAACAGATACCTGATAATAAAACCCACCTGCTCCTTTTGAGGTCATCCAGTCATCTAAGAGGCTTAATACCTGACTGTCATCATCATTGACAATCACCAGCTTTTCAAGAACACTTCCTGGCTGCTTAGGTAATTGTTCATGTGCTACAAGCTGGAAGCGCCACTGGGCTTCATGCACATGCTGTGTCAACTGCGCAACATGTTTCTGTAATTTCTCTGCTGGTATGCTGCAGCGGACAGTCTGTGTCAAGACTTTCTCCACAGAGGGATCAAAGTTTGTCTCTTCAGTGAGCCTCCCACCACTTAAATGTTTTAATGACATTGGGGGACAAACAAAATATAATATTACTTTTAATGACACCAAAATATAACAAACTTATCATTAGTTCGTCATTCTGAAAGATAAAACTGATAAAATTGAAGATAAAACTGGTCGGTGAAAAATCTGTGTACTAATGTACAAAAAGCACCCCAAAGAAAGTCTGAGAGACATTCTTATTAGGTTCTGAGCCCCATCTAATATTATTTGACTGTAAAATTAAAAATACATCATATGAACAAATGTGCAAATTTATGGAATCATTATCATTTATTTCTCTTTGTAAAGGAAGAATCATGTTACTATGCTGTTTCAACTATATAATCATTTTTTTTGTCCTTACTTGCTTCCCTTCTCTGGTATGGTTGACTCACTCAAACCTCCAGGCTTTCTAGTTCTGCTCTGTTTTCCATGCTCCAGCATCCTGTCACCATCCTTTGATTGTCCTTGAAGTTTGAACTTGACAGCATTTAGGTCCATCAGGGCATCTTTTAACATAGCAAGAATGTCTCTGGTCACATACTCATTTGCCAGAAAACCACAGGCATGGTCAGTGTGCGATGAGTGTTTTGACTGTGATAATACAGTATCCAAGGAGTTCTGGCTTTTTAGTTCAAAGGAACCATCTTGCATAAACCTCAGAGACTTCGGTTTAAATGGTACACTCAAGCTGCTAGATCCTTGATTTTGTTCTTCCTGAGAAACAGAACTCACAGCAGAATCTGTCTGCCATGGGGAAGAGACTAAAGATCCTGGTGCAGATAAGTTGTCGCTGAACTTCTCGAAACAATCTGGATCATCTTCAGATATAAAAGATGAGCTCAAGTTGTCAATGCTACCTGCTTTGCTTTCTTCACCTTCATTTTCTTCCTCACTGTCTCCTTCTGTTAACACTCCATCTACGATGTCAGTGTGGCGACAGAATAAAAGTGAAAAAATGTTCTCCATGACCTCCACTCGGTAAGTGAGTGGATAAACATGCCTCAGATGCTCTCTGGCCTGCTGGACACGCTGCCAGACTTTTCGCTTGTACAGTTCTTGGAAACTAACATAAGATGCTGCAACACCAGCCTGGATCTTCCTTTCATCTGAATGCTTACCACCTGAGTTTTCTCCCCCTGCACTGGATTCATCACCTTCACTGGAGCTGATGGTTTCTAAAGAAAAAGCCCTGACAAGCTGTCGTGGTCTCAGTGTCCTATGTATGCTGATAGGGTTCATAAGCTCAATGTTGGCATTCTCATAGCAGAAGACAATGGCATCCATGACACTCTTGACAGCACAATAGCTATGATAGATGCAGATGTCATGTTCTTGCTCAGCACTGACTGGTCCCCTGGCTTCTTGTTTACTATCCTCGAAATGCACGCTCTTTGGCTTGGCCTTCTGACCATCTAAATTGAAGGCAAAAGATCAAGGTTGCTTTAACTATTAGGTATTAAAAAGCAAAACACAAAAAATTAAATCTTCACCTAGATGCACTATTTAAAAACAACTGGATTGGAAATAAATATGTTTGGTCATTTTCACAAACAGCTATTCAAATGTTTTCTAAATTATGATTCCCAAGATGCCACAAAAATCAATATTGATGATGATAAAACAAAATCCTATTAATTATTTATTTTTTTTTACAGTTCTGATAATTATTTATAAAACCACATTTACTCTGTGGATTAGGATTAGCAAGAAACTCTGAACCATAAAGATTACCTTTTGCCACATTTTGCAGAAGATGAAGAACTTCATGTGGATCAAGTGATGCAAGGCGTGTGCAGCTGTGCAATACATGGAGGACAGAGTGTCTCTCAAGACCATGCATCAGGCTTGTACCTTGGTCATTGTTGATTACTTGTGAGGATACTGAATCATTGTTTTCCAGCAGAGGTCTGAAAAGAAACTAGCATCCATTGCTCATTCCAAGTTTTTCTGATAATTATATTTTAGATTCACAAATGGGAATGAAATGAAAAGTGCAAATGTTTTTAGAAACATACAACTGTCCCATAAATTATAGCAACTACTACAAATATAGAAAAAGAATTTTACAAACAGATCTGCTGAACATGAAGATTATGAGATGATATTGAAAAATGGGTACATTTTACTTTCAATTTCACACCATCTGAAACTATAAAAGTATATTCCTTAAAAAAAAACACACAACACACCTTGCTCTCTCTAAGCACCACTTGATCAGACCAAGTTGATAGGCCAATTTGTTGCAGCCTGCTGCAAGAGTGGGGTGTCGACACGAGGATGGGTCTGCCCACAAGGTGTCCAGAAGTCTACGAGCACTGTCTGATGATCGGCAATAGGTCCAGCAAGATAACAAAACTATTGGGCGTAGTGGCTGCAGTTCCTTTGGCTCCAGAAGACCTCTCAACATTTCAAGCTGCTCAGCTAAAACCAGGCTAATGCACGTCTCCTGTATAAAAAAGTAAATTTAATTATTCACTGACATTTTCACAACAAACAGCAACAATAATTTTTGCTTCATCATCATCACTCTTTTAACTGACACCAGCCAATTATGGAGCAAGCTAGCCAAACTGTGGGGCTAGTCTGCTGATACCTGTCATTGGGGGGAAACTATGAGATGCAGCAGTGGTGAGGGCTGGCCATTGGTACTAATCTTATTTTATGTTTAACAGGTCTCTCATTGGGTGGCCCGTCTATTCTTTCATATTCACCAATCAATTTGTTTTCTCTGCTTACCTTGAAAGTGTTTACCTGAAGATTTTGCATTTGATTGATACTTTCATCATGGAAAGCTTTTGGCCAGATGTCATGTTAATGCCCTGATTTTTGATGTTCCCAATTTATGTAGTTGATTTTGCTACCATAAATGGGTAAACATATTTCTCTTTCAGTTATTAGTTATGAATTGACAGCATGTATAACAGAAAGCTAGTGAATTTCTATTCACCAGGCCTCCACTCATGAACAGATGATAAATCAATGCCTCAGGGGAAAAAAAAAAATCAAAGGCAGTTGCCCTCTTTCGGCAGATATAAAGCAGTGTCCAAATTCTACAGGTACTGCTTTATGTTACTGTACTCTAGGGCATCTTAGTCACTGCTTTATAACTATGGCACCTGAGGTAAAGCAGCATCCTTGAAATTGGATACCATTTTGTAACTTTGGAATTTGAGACAAGGTGCTTGCCCTTAGTTTGCCCATGTTTCCACTTACAACCATTTACTCTTACTTTATAACTATGGCCTAAGGGAAACCATTCTTGGGAACTTACCAAAACCAGTCCTAAGAAGTGCTTGTCCCACTTGAGAGAAGCTGCAAAAAACTGCTGCCAACACAAGTCTCTGTCAGACCCGACCAGAAGATGAACTGCCCACCTCTGCTCTTCACATGGGAAGTCTATCTGGAGATCTACCCTCTTGTTTCCTGTTGACAGGGAAATCTCTTGCACAAGTTTAGTCATCTCATCAACTAGATATCCATGACTTCTCCCCATCAATGCTTCCCAAATCTTCTGCATGCTAAGGCCACTGGATTCCATTTTAGAGAGAGAAATAAGGCGAGCAAACATCTGCCGCATCTGGAGATAGTTCCAGAATGCATCAGGATTATAGAAAGATAACAGATGAAGCACCTGCCTGCAAATGACATCCTCTTCCTCTGCCGATCCCAACCTATCCAGAAGGGAATCGATGCACTGCACATATAACCCTTGCAAAACCTCACAAACATGGATATCTGTGATTCGTTTTCTGTGAACAAGAGCACAAATAAGGTGATGGCCTGTGATGGGTCTTTTAGTGAGAAGCTGCTTGATATAATTTGATAAATTGCTTGGAACAGCTTCATTGTTTTCATAGGCTGACAGTCTGAAGTGCAGCTGTTTACTTCCATGAGATGTCTGGTAAAACTGATAAAGCTCCTGTGAACAATGAAAGGAAAAATACAATCAAAACCCAAAAGTATACTCTGTTAAAAAATAAACATTCACATTTAACAAAATAAAAGCAAAAACAAAAGTTAAGCCATTATTAACTATAACACATACGTGTATTTTATAACTTTTGTCCTTTAACTCTTTCCTTACAGCTTGCACCTGCGAATGCGAACATCTCATAGCTCTATAGTTCAATTGTGTCAATACACCCATACTGAATGAGCTATTCTATAGCTCGATTGCATTGATACACCTGTATTGAATAAGTAAAAAGTTGATAAAGCTATTTTGATAGACCACAACAGTAATGCATAAAAATTAATTAGTCTTTCAGTTTTAGACTTGAAAAATGGAAAAATATATGACACTGAGCAAAAGAAAAAAGTGAGTAAAGTAACTTACACGATGTATGTCTGGGGTGGCATCTGTACACTCTAGTGTCAGTAGCAGCCTAAACTCCACCTCTTCCCTCAAAACATCAATTTCTGCTTTCTGAAAGTTTATGGAAAAAAACCCCACACCATCTTGAAACCAAATACATTTGTTAATGCTGTGTGGTGTCTTCCTTCCTTTTCTGCTTGTCTAGTACCATTTGAGAAAAAGTGCTGCAGTTCATTTTTACTCATTTTACAGTAAAGAATGCTTCACTTTATATTGTCAAATGAAAACATTCTGTGGTGATAAAGAAAGGCACTCATTATACTTCTATAAACAATAAAAATAAGAATCTGTTGCAAATCCATTTTTTTTTTATCATCATACAAAGATTAAAAAGTAATGAAAAAAACCAAGAAAAATTATGGAAAGAAAATTTTAAAAGAAAAAGAAAAGTACAGTGATACCTCGGTTCTCGAACGCCTTGACTTTCGACCAAATCGGTATTCGACCAAGAAATTTGAGAAAATTTTGTCTTGGAATCCGAACAAATATTTGGAACTCGAACATCCGAACGTCCGAGATGAGCCGAGTTGATCCGAATGGCGTTCATTCGGCCCAGCGCGCCTTGCTTGCGTCATCAGTGTGAGTGCAGAGAGAGAGAGTCACGTTTTTGTGGAGAGAGTCACGCTTTGTGTGTACTGTACTGTATTGCAAATTACTGTACTGTACACTGAATTTAACCCTTAGACATGGGTCCAAAGACTTGTTGAGACTCATGTTTTTCTACATATTATATACAAATTAGGCCAGTAAATAGGCATTTTCTGGGGCTTGGAACGAATTAATCCAGATTCCATTATTTCCTATGGGTTTCATTGCTTCGGTTCTTGAACAATTTGGTTCTCGACCGTCCTCCCGGAGCGAATTATGTTCGAGAACCGAGGTATCTCTGTATATACTGACACTGGTATAAGAAAATGTCTATACCTTTTCTGTGATGGCAAGTTTTTCATATTCCTGCAAAGCCAGCCAGCTAAGAACATCTGGTGAGGAGACAGATCTAGATCCCACACTAGGAACAAAGAAGGCAGTCACTTCACAATAAAAAGTCAATCACAAAGAAATGCTAGGATGATAAAACAGCATCAAAAGCTTTGAAATTAAACCTGAGCATTGCATACAGGACTGCGCTGGGATAAAAAAAGTTGTAAAAGCAGAGGTGGGAGCAAAAGGTTCTCCTCTGGTCCAACCCAGAGAAGGCGCATTTGAGATATAACCTCTTCCCCATTCATTGATATCCATTCACAAACTCTAAATAACATAAATAAATTAATTTTCTATTTAGAGTTATTCTAACAATACACTTAATGATTTAAAGCATATGACTTAAATTTACATAATCTATCATTTATTAAGTCAAGTTTCAGCTCTGAAGATATAAAGTATCCTGCCCAGCAGCTATTTTTGCCCTGGGAGTGTCTAAAAAAATTTTTGAATAAGATAGGCATAATTTAATTTGTTTCTGAGAATAGGACGTTGAGGATGTGACCCAGTTGTGGTTAAAACACTCACTTATCACCACTGCAGTGAGGTCTGTATTCAGATCTTGTCTCAGGTCGCTCTCTGCATGTGACACTGTTCACAGGGCTGGGAGTCGGAAGTTTAAGCCAGGTACTCGGGTTTCCTCTCCCTCACTTTCCCCATAGTCCTAAATCACCTCAAGGTGGTAAGCACTTTCCTGCTAAATCGATTAACCAAACCAACCAACATACAGTCCCTGTCTTTTGGCTTTATTAATGACAACCTGTTTTTGCTTCTCCTTCACACATGTAAGGGATCCCATTCTCAGGTAAAAATTAAATTATGCCTGTCTTATGCAATATTTTTATTTTGACTGTGAAACTTTTCCCCCACATCCAAATAATTTCCTTTTTTAAGTTAATATTCCCTTGTTCTTCTGAATAATAATAGTTATTAACAAAGCAATAAAATATTTTTAATCTCCTGACAAAAAAGTGAAAGTTTAATTTTCCCTGACTTGGGTATCCGGCTTTGACTAGGTGGATGCACACTTTGCATTAATGTGAAACAGATCAACACTTTGAAATGGGAAGGGGGAGTGGGGATGAGGAACTAGAAATAATGCTAGCTGTTTGGGGAGATTGTGGTGGATTCAGTCGTCATGCGACTTGTATTTTTACTCTTGTTACCCCCCCTCCCACACACCCTCCACCCACTTCCCTCTGTCTTTTTCCGTTTGGTAGAATATAACAGTATTCTTTGTAAGCTTGTTTGCTAGTACGTGTACTATGAAGTTAGAAAGATCACCAATTTTAAATGTCAGAATTGTATTTGCCACATCAACAATGAACATTATTGTGTCAAGTGGTTTCCTGTTGAAATGACAGTCAAATCCTAGATCGCAAAGATAAGAGAATTATGTTGGTTTCTTAGTTTTCATTGCTATTCAATGTCCATTTTAATAAAAAGTCCCTATGGTGGTTCATACATTTACTAGGTTATTTTTCTCTGGTGAAAAAAAATGTACAAGAAATATGTCTAAAAATGTCTAGTTCTTTTTTTTATGATCAACAAAATGTGCACACTCCATCATCGAAATTTTATCTGGACCTTGTTTAATGTTTCTTTTGTAATATAATGAATTTCACTTTCTAGGTACATGTTAAGAATGTCCTCAAGATGGTGCTATATTTTTTTAATATTGTTTTTTATTTATTTCTTCTTATATTTTACATTATCATCAAATCTGATTTCCCTAAATTAAGGTATTTTTTTCAAGAGGTCGCCCCATGTGTGATGAATGCATGATGTAATACACAATGAATGTAACTCACCTTTGATCATAAGGATTTATAGCAATATCTAGCAACGTGTTTAGAACAGTCTGCCGATCACTGGGGCAGTTCTGACAGATTAGATCAGCTGATCCTCTTGCTAGTTCCCACTGGCCCAAGTAGACATAGTTGAAAAAGACTTGTAGTTGCTGTTTCAGACTGGTCTCTTGCTCTTGATTCAAAAACTGAATTAATACATCATTGGTTGTGCTGTTTTCTTCCATTTTTTAATCCCTTACGTGTTCTCTGTCGACTAAAGTTGGCAGTATATATATATATGTGTGCTGTCGGTCATCCGCCGATCAAGGATCAGTGTTTTCAGTGGAAGTCGACATCTTGCGCGTCACATGCTATAAACACCCATTACCTTTGACCTTCCAGCTGAACTAATCAAAAAAGCTTTTATGACTCCTTCCATGGGCCAATCGATGGACAGATAACACTGCCCGGCAACTACGAAAGGCTGCTAGTTAAATACAAACACAGAGGCTTCAAACTTGCACAGAGTGCTACATATTTACCAAAAGAAAAAATTCTGAACGCATCTAGGTATAATTTCAGGAAAAGTTTATATGTTTCTCTCTATATATTTAATTATTTTTCTTTTTAATTTACCTAAAACTGTCCCGCCCCGAAGAAAACATGCCAGGACTTGTCGGCTCATCGATTAGTTTTGATCAAGGTCGTACTCAGTCCAGTATGTTAGAACACGCTCTTTCGAACCTTGTTACTGTGAGTGTGATAGCAATAGTATAAATACAGATATGTGATTTTTGTTATTCTTTTCATGCACGGACTTGAACCGTGCAACCTGACTTCAAGCATAATCGTGCATTGTTTCGTCATGGAAACCAAGTGCGATGAAAATTTGCCATTAGACAAAGTAAACCAACCAAGTGATTATTCATTGACACCTGTTGTGCCGATTACAGCTTTTCCTTCTGTAACAATAAGTCATTCAGAACCTACAGGAACAGCACCTTGTTCTTCTGGAGGCGTACCAGAATATTCAGTTCTGACAGAGAAAGTGAAGTCTCATACTGAAAGACTTGTTAATGAAACTCCTTCTTACTTGAAACTTCAGGTTGACGGAAAAGTTTCAGATGCATCTCCAGTTTATTTGGAATTCGTTCCAGGGGAAAACAAAGATCCTGTTTATTTAAAATCAAACTGTGACACCCAACTTACTGATGTCGAATCGCGCTACAACTACCAACAGTACACAAATTTTGTGCACTCTCTTCAGACGTAAGTCACAGCGAATAAAGTCACAATGTTAAATATGTAATTTTAACACTATGCATGTAACATTTAGAGCTGAAGATGAAGATTTACAAAGGTGGCAGTGTTTCTGAGTGTATTTTGCTCTTCTGTTAACAGTCCCAGAATGGCATCAACTTTAGATGACTTTGAAGTTATTGGGACTATTGGGACAGGCTCATATGGAACATGCAAAAAGATTCGTCGGAAAAAAGATGGAAAGGTTATTTAAGAAATTTGTGCAGTTCTTGATATAGTAGAGTATGTTATTAGTCTATGACAACAACTCTAATTATAGTGAATAAGCTAAATACAATTTTTCTCAGTAATAACAGAATTCTGGTTCTTTTCTGAGTATGTTTTGAATTCTGCAAATATCATACTAAGTATATTAATTTCTTTAGACTTAACCTTCCTTTTAACAATTGTATGCAGAGAGAGGTTGCTTATTATTTGATTTACAAAATCAAAGATCATCATTTCTATCTTTGCCCATCGTTTCAATATTGCTACAATTAAACTTGTTTGCTTCTTCATGTGTATGCTATCATACATCTTATGTATTTTAGTGTTTACTTCCATTGTGCATTTCTTTTTAGTGACCGTATTGTTTTGAGGGTTTCACAAGTGCATTAATCATCTTTATATTATGACTTCATGAACATATTTTTTTCTTTAAGTTTTCATTTAGGTCATTAAGATTATCTTTGTGTAACAGCACATGAAAGGTTGAATTAAAGCAGTTATGTCCATTTACTTGCAGGTCATGGTGTGGAAAGAAATGGACTATGGGGCAATGTCCGATGCTGAAAAGCAGTTACTTGTGTCCGAGGTAAACTTGCTGCGGGAACTAAAGCACAAACATATTGTGCGCTACTATGATCGTATCATTGATCGCACTCATGCTGTTATCTACATTTTGATGGAGTACTGTCAGGGTGGAGATTTAGCTACGCTCATTTCACGATGCCGCAAAGAAGGGTAAGACTTTTGTTCAAGCTATCTTTACATCAACTCGCATGTGTGTATGTGTGTGTGCGAGAGATATTGCTGTGGCCTTCACTCTCGCATGCTTTTCTCAGTTGTATTCAACTTGAAAATATAATACTTTCAGAACTCTTGTTGAGGAAGATTTTGCCTGGAGGATACTAATACAAACCACTCTTGCATTGAAAGAGTGCCACAGAAGGAAGAATGGAAAGGCCATACTGCACCGTGATCTTAAACCAGCCAACATATTTCTGGACAAGCATCAGAATGTCAAGCTTGGGGACTTTGGTCTGGCCAGGGTCCTGCACCATGACACTAGCTTTGCACAAACTTACGTTGGCACACCATATTATATGTCTCCAGTGGGTGGAGTTCAGTGGTTGCTGCACCATGCACTAATTTAGTTATCATTACCTTTTCATTTAATATTTCTGAATCCATGTCCAGTGTTATCCACAGTTACAAAAGAATATTTTTAAAACATTTTATCTTTTTCGGTGTGTTATTGATATTCCACTTGTAAAATCTGTGTGAAAAGTACAATAAAACTTTCTGTCTTTTCAAAAATATCTATCTTCATTTGTAATTTACCCTTTCTTCCTAGGAGCTTGTAAACAACATGTCCTACAATGAGAAGTCGGACATCTGGGCCCTAGGATGTGTGCTGTATGAAATGTGTTCTCTTCACCCACCTTTTACTGCCAATAATCAAACTGAGTTAAATAGGAAGATACGGATAGGGGACTTTGCTCGTCTTCCTTCCAAATACTCTAGTGAGCTTGACAAGATCATCAGGAAGATGATAAGAGTTGAGGTAACCAATGAGTCTCTATACTGTCCTTCATCATTCACACAGAGTAAAAGTTTTGGTTTGAAAAGCAATGGCTTTGTCAAGTAAAATGCCTAATTCTGTGTGCATGTTACAAGTGGGTGGAGTTGGGTGTGAACAGAGCATATCAAGTTGAAGTATAAGTTTTGCTAATAATATTCTTGTTGGTACAAGCCTAAGCAGAGATACATGTTGAGCAAATCTTTATTTACAAACTGCTTGTTTGGTCTAGGTTTCGCAAAGACCAAGTATTGATGAGATTCTTCTAGATCCAGTAGTATCTCACCATTACCACTACTTGGGACACAGCCAGGTTCACCAGGTGCAATCATCAGGTTTCATTGAGGGCACCAGCCCTGGAAGTAACACGAATAATTGCAACAATAACAACAGTGATCATGGAGAGGCTGCTGAACAGAACAGAAGGATTCAGAACCTGGAGGAAGAGTTCAAGACAAAGTGGAAGCAGTTGGAACTGAAAGAGAAGGAGTTGGAAAGTAAGTACCCATTATCTCAGTTAAGCCTCAGAAAATCCAGCAAATTATTGATCTGGTCCTAGGCAATGGTCACAGAATAACACTGATCACAAAATAAGTCTATGAGTATAAGTTTATGATAACATTTAAAAATCAGCCAGAACTAGTTGTTGACAGATGTTGTTTCCTCTTACATTTCTTTCTGTCTTGATTCTGTAATACCTAGTAAAACCATTGTCATGTTTCCAAACAACAAACTGTGGGTAACCAGGAGATTGAAACATGTACTAAATAAGAAAAAACATATTTATTTCACTGGTGGTGCCTAGGCAAAAGATCTGCGGACAGAGAGGTAAGGGACGCAATCAAAAGAGCAAAAGGAGAGTATAAAGATAGAGTTGCATTACTGTGCCAGCGATCTTCATCATGCCTGGCAGGGGATAAGTCTATTGCGTCTGTTAATCACAAGAAGGATTGCACTAGAAAATCAGTCAAACTCAATGGCGTAAGCGATCAGGGCTTGCCAAATGTTTTGAATAACTTCTATGCACGTTTTGAGAACCATGATTTTTCTGATAAAGTTAGGGAACTCAGTCGCTTGTCTCCGATGGTGACATAGTAATTTCTCAAGTCTGTGTGATGGAATCAGTAAAGTAGGTCAAGGTCAACAAGTCACAGTGGCCTGATGGGATCTGTGGATGTGTCTTACACTGCTGTGCTGTTCAGTTGGGCGAAGTGTTTCAACATTTCTTTCAACTCTTCACTCAGGACACATTCCAGCTTTCTAGAAACCTTCCAACATTGTCCCACTTCCCTAAAAACCTAATCCTAGTCAACCTAATGATTTTCGGTCAATAGCACTAACCTCCCTCATAATGAACACTCGCGAGAAAATTGTCAAAAATCTCGTCTTAACATCTGTAGAGAATAAGTTAGAACCACTACAATTGGCTTATAGGAAGGGGAGGTGTTGATGATTCCAAGTTATTCGTTCTAAACACACTGTACAAACTTTTGGATAAGCCCACGACACATGCTAGACTACTCTTTGCTGATTTTAGTTCTGCATTGAATATAGTCCAACCATACTTTTTTGCTTTGAAACTGATTTCTGATTTTGATCTTCCACATCAACTGATTTTGTGGATAGTGAATTTTTTTACTTGCAGACAGCAGAGGGTGTATGTTAATATTAATTATTCTGATACTGTTATTACAAGCACTGGGCCTCCACTAGGCTGTTGTCTATCACTTCTGTTGTTTATCAAGTACACTGACAGCTGCAGAAGTATGGAGGAGAATAGCTTCCTCATTAATTTCTTTGATGATACTGCATTGTTGACTCCTGCAGGAACATAAGAAAGATCATGGTAATGTAGGTGCACACATGATTATTCTTGATGTAAGTTTGTTGTTTTATATTATTTATATATCGTCACCTGCCTTCTTTTTTCATTGCAAATATCATCTTTTAATGCTAAACCTTGCAACGAACTTTGTTCTTACTTTTATTTCTTTTTCCTTGTAACCAGAGCACCTTCCCATTTTCAAACTGCCCACTGGGACAAGTAAAGTTGATTATTGTCATTGGCTTCGCTGGTAGCAAAAACTTCAGAAGAGTGAAATATACACTTAATGCCATTTTTTTTTCAGTGTAGAGACAGTGCATGATCACTAAGAAAAACACTTCATTACCTGCACTCTTTGTATTGTAGATATACATGGATTATAACTAAGAATATGTTATGGTTTTTTCCCTTTTCAAAGGTCGAGAACACAGTGTCACTCTCAGAGAAAAGCTTGCTGAAGAAAAATTAAAAAGGTATATTAATGAAGCTTGCACAAAAAATAATAATAATAAAAATAATTGTGCAGTTTATGTAAAGCAGAATCATGTTTGTATAGGAGCATGCATTCAGTGCTTGATACAAAAACTAGGTTAATGGGTAATATATGCATTGTTGGTTGAATTTTCTTACTGTTGTTTTCAGAGCTATGAACCTTCTGGAGCACTACAGGAGACGCAGTGACAGCCTTTCTAGTGACAGGCGCCTCTATTCAGAGTTGTCCTCGCCTCGTGATGTAGTGCCGCTAGGTAGGATGCTGTGTGATCGCTACAAGTCTGATGTGATTTCTCTTTGTGTGTCAGAGCCTGCTGAACCTGCTTTTGTTTACCCACACTATCCTGATATTCCTACTAACCTGTCTCCAGCTCGAAAGCCATTGAAGTACTTAAATCGCTAGAGTATTTCAGGATGTAAATTTAGATTTTGGAACATTACAGTAACCATGAGATATTCTGCTAAACCAGATTTAATTTAGACATTCAGTAAGAAGTTACTTGCTACAAATTAAATTTATATTATGACTCAATAACATTTTTAATTGGAGTTATGCAACAAATCACTGAAAATTTATTAGTAATTTCTCTGAAAAAGCCAGGCTGTTTCATAGAATGTTTACAGTAACATACTTATGTTTGGTCATGTGTTGCTAATGGTGAAATCATTGAATGACTACAGGCTTGCATTGTGTCACTTGCTAAGCTTTTCTAACTGGGCATTGCTTAAATTGAGCGTATGGTCTCGTGTTCTATGAACACTGCTTCTGCTTGGCAAGGCTCTTTCTTATTAGATTAGTTTTTTGGTTCAAAATGATTTGTAGTGAAACAAAATGTGTGCTTTTCCTCTTCACTGTTTCTCGATTCTTTATACTTTCATCATAATTTTTTCATGCTTTAATTGTAATACTTTCTTGCTTTAATCATAATGCTTTCTGCATGCTTACCTATTAGGTGATATTTGTCCACTTGTTATAAATCTCTTGTATTAATAGTCTTCACATGGTACGTATACATATATGCATATAAGTTTGTGCAGTCATTAGACTAGTTATATGTTTATGTGTGTGTAAAAGCATGCTCATGGAATTAAAACGTGCTTAATGAAGTTTTATCACAAGCAATTACTGGTGACTTATTTATTCATTGCACTTTGTGGAATGGCATCAAATAAATGTTTTTAAAATATTTGTTTCTCCATGATTATTGTAATCCCATCAAAACTTGTGCTTTCAATATTTTTCAATTGTAAATTTGTGTATATCATTTAATTTATTGCTAGAAAATTTGTTTTGCTTTTGCTTTACAATAAAGTACTCACATTTATGAATGTGAATTTTGAAGACATATAAAAAATGATTTCCTTATGCAGCCAATAAACTATCTGCAAACCATATGAAGTGTTTTACAAACTCATGTTGTATTGTTGCTAAAAGATGTTGGAAAATTGAAAACAGCAATAACTTACTGAAGTTGAAATCTTACAGTTTAATTTTGTAATTTACTTAGTATTCTATTATTTCTATAAATTATACTTGAAGCTTGGAGGCTGACAAAGAAGTTTCAGCCTTAAAGTGTCCAAGAGGGGATTTAAGACATTTCCAAAAAAATATTTGTAAACTGCCAATGGGAGGCAACTGGCATGATTTCTCATTTAGAATTGCTTTGAGGGAGGGGGAAACACCTGTAATTTCAAAACTGCTTTACCAACTTTTGTCGACAGATCTTGATTCTTCAGACTCCCCTCAGTCCTGTCTGTCAAAGGGAGTGAAAGATCCAGAGTCTCCTAAAAAGCGAGTATCCTTTGACATCTATGGGAAGGAGAATCTGCGTCAGAAAGCCAAGATGGCAGACTATCGAACAAATGTAACATACAAATATGACACATACAGTGGTCAGCTAGGTAAAGGACAGTGCCTTCGACTGCTGTCAGCCAAAGATGGCCTACTTGACCTGCAACAAATAGGACTTGACAAAAGATACAATAAAAGAAACTTGCTGTATTTCCGGTGAGATAATGAGCACATGCATACACTCCCTCACACTAAAGATTGATTCATGGTGCAAGGAGAAGTTTGACTATCGAAAAAACATAAAGGTTTTTTGCTGGTAAGGCACATTCATTAAACGATAATCCACATATTCCAATGGTTATTGGGATGTGATCTAAAGTCTGTGATTGAAGTATATATTTTAGTTATCTTAAAACTATTATTGGTTATAAACTTTTCTTTATGGTTTAAGCCTTAGTAATATTTATCAAACAATTGTGATATAAAAACTATGTGTGTTCTTTAAAACAAGAATACTACAGAATAAACAAATATTTGGACAGTTTGCGAAAAAAAAAAAAAGTTTATGGCAGCCTCTTCATGACTAATACATTGTCACTTGTCTTCTACATTTTAGAAAGTGCATTTTATATGACATAATTATTTTTATGTGACAGAAGTAAATTTTTGTAGGCAAAGGTTTTCATTATAGTGCCATAATAGCATGGCTTAGTGGTTTGTGTGTGCATTGTTATAAACTGTATTTAAGTATATTTTGTTTCCATTGAATGCTGATTAAGTTTCATTAATCTATTACAAATTTACTGAAGAAGCCTGCGTGTAATTTTTGGCAAAATTTTGAAGCACTTAAAATCTATTTTTAATCATGCATATAAAATTAATTTATTGGATATATTTCAATAGCAGTTCAGTAAATTAGACACCATGGCACATTTAAAGGATTAGCAAAGTGTGCTGCTGGCTGTCTGCTTCCTCTTGTGTATTTCTTTAGATATAAAACAGCACCAGGACGTCTTAGCTATATCGTCTCCCTTTTTTTGCCTTTGTTACTACTTGTACATTCAGCTGGGATTTTGGCCAGTGAGTGCTGTCAATTATGCATATATTGTAATTACATAATTTTATGGGGACATCAGTTTTACTTATCATCCAGGACATAAGCAGTTGACCAATAGGGTTTATGACATACATAGGTAAAATGAAGTTGCATCACACACTACATGTTACCTATGCACATATGAAGGCATTATTAAAGGAGTGCTAACATTCAAAACTATACAATGATCAATTAAAAGTTTGTATTCTAATTATGTTTGTTTTTGCATCATGAGAAAATGAATGCGTATGAATGAATAATGGTGTTTACCTATGCATGTCATATTTAAAATCTGCCATTGGAAAAAAAGTGCAAAAGCAAACATGCATAGTTTCTGTTGGAGTTTCTTTAATCCATCATTTCTTTAATTTCTGAACATGGCTACATCTTTATTGCAAGCAACTTATTAACAATTAAAAATATCCAAACCCATATCTTTTTCAACAAATTTATCCAACTCAAAGCTCTCCCTATTATTAAAAGAAAGAGATATCATTTGTGTTCTTTTTTTGTCAGTTTTGTTTTTAAATCCTTAAGTTTGTTAGTCCCATCTTCCATGCCATTACAAAAATCTAATACCTTCTCCATAAAGAAACAGCAACTGTTGGAATCTACCAACGAAAATTACGAAGAAAACAGGTATGGTGGACAGACAAACATGACTGCAGGATGCAGTCTGCTACCACAGACTTTGTTTTCGACCACCAAATAACTGGCTCTTATTTCTAAAATGTGTTAGATCTTCATCTATTTGATTTTGAAGCTTCCACCCAATGAAGTATCCAGCAATGGGTATTGAAAGGTATACGAGCTGGGAATAGTGCTTGAACTGAAATCGTAGTTTCACCATTTTCTCTGCAAAGTGGGAAAAATATTAATAACTGGTGATTTCTCATTTAAGACACTATAGTACATAGCCTGAGCAAGGCATTAAATTAACCTTTGATAAAGCAGACAAAACAAAATGTGTTTATATGCATGCACACTAAAATGCTGATGTATAAAATGCAGCCTATGAATGTTTCTAAATATGTCTTTAGTATGACATGGAGTAAATGTGCTTTGGGAGGTTTATACTAATAGATGTCATGACATAAAACAGGAGAAGTTAGGATTCGGGTTAGAGTTAGGATCAGTAAATAGTAAGTACCTTAACTCTTGCATCCTAACACCGACTCCTTCACTAAACCTAACTCCTTCATTTAAATAATGGCCTCTGCAGGCCTCTAAAAGCACATTTTCATCTCATAATACTGTTGGAAAAACCACAGGACCACAATGAACAATCTTGAATACAGAACTCTATGGTAACTTGGGAACTATCAACTTTACATGCATTGTTTCTATTCACTTGAAATATAAAGATTATGGTCTCGAACCTATTAAGCTTTCCCTGTGTCAAGCAACGCCTTTTGCTTTTTAAACCGCTGTGTCCTTGACCAGTCCAAATAAATGGCACTGACTGTAAAAACTGGGAAGATGACAGAGACGAAGTTTCTTCGAATTGCCTGCCGATACTTCTTCCACCCTGCCAAAGCTTGTGGTTTGACGTCCATGTACTATATAGAGAGAGAAAGAAAAAAAAAACATGTTTCAATATGACCTGATGCATCAGTGCAAGGTTCAAATGCTTTACTCGGGTGGCAGAAGCGACGCCATGCTAAGGTGACTGACCAGAGGTATTGTGTATAATCTTATTGAACCGAGAGGAATAAATATCAGCAGACTGAAGAAAGAAGTGTGTGGCATGGAGTAACTGTGTGCTGTTAATGTACTGACTTTAAAAATCCTTGTGCAGTTAAAATTAGGTTCATGGAATCACGTCACCTTGTCATGCATTTGTTCCCAAATTAATTATCAGATAATCTCAAATTAAAAGTCAGATGATCTTTCTACACAAACATACGACCTAATCGCAATTTTCTGGTTACAAACTGATTCGCTGGCTTTAATAAGTTAGTGGCATCCACTGGACATAGTTAGCAAATAATAATAATAACTATGAATAAACTAGTGTTTGTGACTACTCAATATTAATGATTACATTCTCTTGCCACAATGTTTAATATGCGTTGGACTGCCTCAGTTTTTGACAAAACACTGAACTAATCACGATATAGCCTACAGAGCTCATAATGAATATGTTGTTCCTTTGGAATTTGTCGTAATTTCATTTCTACCCATTTTGAATCAGTTCTTCAATAATTTATTTCGCAAAATCATATACAATTACTTTCTTTTAGTAAAATGCACACTACCTTGCGCGTTTACATACCTCACTACAGCGAGCGAGGTATCCTCTTTGCAGAAGGTCACTTGGGCTGTCGCGTAATTCTACTTCCTGTGGCATTGACCTTTCTTGCAAGGAAGCCGGATACGCTACTTTCATATCATTATTGTGCTTCATTGGAGACTCAAAACAAGGTTTTAAAAATAGTTTTTCCACTTTGCATAATCAACCATCGATTTCCTTTTGCTGTGTTTGGTTTATATTGTTATTTGTACCGTTTTATCTTTTAGTATTGCAGCCCAGTGTATCAATCGAAATACTCAGGCACTATGACTGCATATCTGTAATATACCTCGATCCTGATATGTCATTGACGTTTCACTGATTACATGCAATTGCCTCACTTCTAAAAATCTGTTCTGTATAGCACACCTTTGTAAAAAAAGAGGTTGAATGGCTGATATATGCATGAAATACCTGGAATGGAGTTAAAAGCTTCCTTACACATTTTAAACGCAATATAAGATTCGTATCACTGTGCTTCCAGTTCCAGACATGAATAAACCCATTTCAGTGGAGGGCCTTGCCCATCTCTGCTTTCTTCCAAATGGTCGCTTTATGGGTCGAGTGGTTAGTGATACCCAACAATTTTCACTTGTGGGTGGATCTGATTATTGCATGGGTCCGGACGATCACGCAGACCACAAGTGCTGCTATGAAGAAAACTGCAAGCTGCGCAACATAACCGTCACAGATTATGAAGGTTTCGGTGAGTCGACGGTAATTCCTCGAGTTCTGCAGTCTGGGGGAGACAACTGCACTTTGTCCTCCAGCAATTTGAAGTTTGTAACGGATCAACTCATTACAGGGGCGAAAGCAGAAGAATACATTGAAAAATTTTTTTCACATGAGCTTCTTGGTAAAGACTGCTTAATTTGCATCGGAAATATGAAGATAAGCTATCCAGATCCACTTGATGCTGAAGATGCAGAGAAAGAATAAAAAAAAGTCTGAGCTTGTTCAAGTACTAAAAGTCACAGGGCCCAGTTTTTGGCAAACCCTTCTGAATTGCTAACCACCGCCTCTTTATACTGTTTAATCGAGATTGTTTTCATAGACCTGCTTATGACAAGAGTGTGTTTCAGTTGTTAAGATTTTCAGACTTGTAAAAGGCCTGTGTCAATTGACTGAAAGAATTTTTTGCAAGCTTTCAGATGAAGTAAAGTTAATGCTTGTGCTTTTAATTTAGGTAGTCAAACCACTGTCAAAGTAATATCAAGATGGGTCTTACAAAGTGTGCTAAGTTCTAAAGCTTTGAATATACCTGTTTAAAAGTTATTTGTTTCTCCTGCACCACCGAAGTTCATAAATACTCATACTTAGCAGTGTCATAATTTAAGCTTTATGTATATGATACACTGTGTAAGTGTATGCAATACTTCATGCAACGGTATCAGAGTTATGAGAAAAACAGCTGAAGACTATTTTTTCAAGTTGCACTAATCAGTGTATATGTTTATAGCATATATATATTATTTGTTATTCTTGAACATTCAGACTAAGGAATGTTTGTAGAAAGTTATGGATGAAGGAATAATAATAATAAATAAAGTATGTTATGGGAAAGTTAGCCTGATTTAAAGGAGAAAAGTCCACACTAAAGTGTTTTAGGGACTGTATCCTAATGTCATAAGGTGAGAACAAAATACGTAATCTGTAAAATGAACTGCCATTCACAGTGTGGAAATCGTTTTGAGAATTCTTTGAAGAGTTTGGTTGCTCTTCTCATAAAGTCTGGCACACTTGTAGCTTTGCTAAAAGTGGTTTATCTGACAGTCACACGATATAAAGAATGAAGCAATGAGGGTACTATTGTTTTTTTGGTTAGGGTGTAGGGGTATTTGTATGGTGTAGGCAGGGCTTCTGCTAAGGCTAAATTCTTTGGGGTCCCAGGGACCCCTTCTTCAGATTTTTAAGGGGTCCCTGTTCTTCGCCCAAATTTGAATGGGACCCCATTGACGCAAATTGAATGGGTCCTCCGAACTTTTAATGCGTACTGTACGCAATTTTTTGCGTAAGCAGAAGCCCTGGTGTAGGCACAATAAAAATATAGCCTTTGTATTTAACCTTACCTTTAGGTAATGATATTTTGCAATTGTACTATAAAGTATCCTGGTGTGTATGTTGATCAAGCTCTTTCTGTGCAACAGCATGTTATTTCCACCTCTTAAACAGCTTCCTTACGGTTGTATCTGTCAGAATATACTGTTAGGCTTATCGCTGCATTGGCTGCTTAGCAACTAGACTACTTTAGCTCTGTTCTGCAGGGCTTATCTGTTGACCAGATCAATTACTTACATAGTACAGAACAGTGCAGTGCACCTCGTCTTCTGTAAATCAAAGCATAAGCACATTACACCTTTGCTCAAGGAACTTTATTTGTTGCCAGTGAAGTTTCATATACAGTGGAACCTCGGTTAACGAACTTAATCCGTTCTGGAAAGCTGTTCGTTAACCGAAATGTTCGTTATCCGAAACAATTCCAATTGTTCCCAGCCCCTATTGACTCGCTAATATTTGAAAGTTACAGGCTGTATAGGAACTTTTTTAATGAGAACAGTTATAATGCTAACGAAAGCATTAAAACATCAGAAAACTTGCCGTTTTGACGGCGTGGTTGGAAACAGGTGTGGGGAGGAAGGGGTGGAATTACTGCTTTGAATCCCCTCTCCATTGACATTATAAATCGGGGAGACTTCCCTTTTCTGTAGCTTTGAGGTTAAAGGAAAAAACTTGTCCAGTGTCTGCTTTCTGCCTTTTTTTGTAAAACTCTTCGTAATACGACATCACATATCCGACAGACGCATGCCACCTTCATACTTTGTCACTACTGGAGCCATGATTGAGGATTATCTTATTAAAATAAAGCACAACAATCACTAAATAAGAAGGATGCGCACAGGTAAGGAACGACTGATCGTAACTGTCTCGAGCGCGAATGATTACATGCTGGTCGGTCACGTGTGGTTCACGTGGCTGTTCGTTATCCGAAATTTTTTTCGCTATCGGAGACAAATTTTTAACGAAATTTTTGTTCGTTATCCGAAATTTTGTTCGCTATCCGAGACAAACTTTTAACGAAATTTTTGTTCGTTAACCGAAAAATTCGCTATCCGAGGCGTTCGCTAACCGAGGTTCCACTGTATAGAACTAAATTGGTATACAGTATTTAATTGCAACTGAAGATTTTCGCCATGTATTGGGCATACTTCCAGCCTTTCTGAAACTCTGTCCACCTATTTTCCTGGTGGGTCACTCTGATTTTCTAGATAAAAGCTGCTGTCCCTAGGTAAAAATCTTTTGGTGAGTTTATGTTTGCTTTCACTGCCCCAGTTGTCTGGAACACATTTTCTTTCCAGCTGAGAAATGCATTATCATTACCAGCATTTAAGCTGAGGATGTACTTGTTCCTTCATTTGCTTGGTTGTAAAATGTTGTGATCTTAATGTGTTGTTTGTAAAGCGCTGTGATAAGTTTCATATCAGAAGAAATCAGGCACTTTTCCTTCCATGTTGTAATTCTTTCCTGCACCCTCAGATGCCGTTACCATTTAATTTTTCTATGAATGTAGTGTTTACTAGCTTTCAAGAGGCGCCCAAGTGATTGTTCCTTGATTTTTTTGGACAAGAGATTTCGTAGCATTCCTCACTTTTGGTTTTTAATTGTTCTTGATTTTTTTGGTCAAAAATCTACCACCTGTTGACCTACCACTTTCATGATATCAAGTGCACATTGAACTTCATAGTTGACACGTCTAGAATGCTTGTCTTTCTTTTGTCCTAATTACTGTGAATTTTAGTCTGTTGAGCACACCTGTTTATAAGACACCCACTAAATTTTTTATAATAATTTTTTTCACAAATAATATATACAACTTTTTCAAAGGCCAGATCAATCAATTTGAAAGCCGCATTATAGGCATTTCTTCTTGTTTCCGGCATGAAGGTATTTACTTTAGCAAATAATCTGGCTTCGATTTAACATGAACAGAATACTGTAACAATGGATTTTTCCATGTTAAAGTATGAACTATTCAAAATCGAAAAATTAATTGGAATCAGAAAAATTGGCATCGCTGTTTAAGCCCTAGGGTTTAAAGCTGCTCTTATAATTCAAAATTTAGGGTACATTATCATCGCTCCTTAGCTGTTGGTGCTAATAATAGCTGTCTCCATGGTATGCTTCAAGAAATTGAAAATTGTGGACTGTTTTTACAAATGAACAAAATCTTCTTCATAATGAGCAGTGATCACTGTGTGACCCAAGCTGCAGTCTGGACAGGACAGAAAGACACTGTGATGTGCGTGTATACGAGATCATGTTTTGTGTGGATATTCAGATAATCCACATGTATTTTCCAACTTAACTTTAATTACCAAACTGCTTGCACCTCATTTCACAGATGTATTGCGTGATAAACTGTTCACAGTTTTGATTTATTTTTCATATACATGGATCACATTCCAAAATTATTAGTTCCAGACATTTGCTCATAAGATGACTTTTGTTTACCTTTGAAACTTTATTTAAATGTTTTAAACAAAGACGCTTTGTATAGAAAAAGTAAAAAATTAATAAGATTTCAAGTTTGAAAAGTGTTTTTTTTGTGTTAAGATTTACTGTTTTAGGGAAGTGCATTAAAGATTACTGCTCTCCTTATTTCATGGTTGTGACAGAATTATCAAAACCCCTTTTGGAAACTGATGAAATATCCAAGATTTCTGTTTACCTTACAAATTATATCAAAAACAAGCATCATCTTTGTATGCTTGAAATCTAAGACATGGTCAAGCTAAAAAAAAAAAAAAAGATATTTGAGGTGTTGTTAATCAGATCACCGTATTTTATTATTTTTATCTCACCAGTCGGTTTTATGTTGGTGTATACATATATTTGTATCATTTTATACAAACCTTTGTAGCAAAATGTGTTTTAGTAAAATATACAATTAACTGTACTGTTTGTATTATTAAGATAGTGGTCTTCTTGTCACTGGCTTACTATTACAAATATCGACTTTTGCAAGTGAGAGTTTGTCCAAATATGTTGAGTGTAGTGATTTTTGTTGTGTTAAATTTGCATCAAAACCAAGTCATACACCACTGACAGCAACACTGTCTCAGTTACACGAGAGGCCAGATGAAATGGTTCAGGTACATTGTAGCTGGTGAAATGGTTCAGCACAACCTATTCAAATACTTTGGACTGAAAATGAAGATAAAAAAATAGGGCAATAATTTTTTATATTATTAGGGTCAAGGCTAGGTTCTTTAAAAGTGGGATGACAATAACTGGAGTACAGCACCATGCTGACACAGATTAATAATGCAAGTGATAAGTGAGAATCCTTGGAAGCAACATAAAAGAAGCAGCACATAAACCAAATGACAGACATTATCTTTTTATTGTCTGCTCAAACATACATTTCTCAAGGTCATACTCCACTACATCATCTTCCACACACTTCCTCCTGACAAGTTATATACAACACATTCCTCCAACCTGCAAATAAATCTTTTCATACCACAATATCTGACTGACCATCTACTGCAAGCACATTTCAGCAATGTTCATGTCTAATCTGGTTTACAATGACACCAACACATTCACTGCAGCCAAGACCTACATAAAATGGATTCAGTAAAAATAAACACATGAAAAACTGATTCTGCAATTTTGTGGAAAAATCTGGTGGCAGACCTGTATTTCATCTCCTATGACTAATATGAACAGCAACAAAATCATTTGTTTCTTCTTTCCTTCCTGACAGCTGAGGAAAGAAATATCAACACACTGTGTTGATGTTTTCATGGATTCAGCAATCTTTACATGTCTCTGTTCCTCTTTGGTGACATAAGTGTAAGGTAACAAGTAAATATTACGCTGCCATCTTGTTATCATAGTCAGTTGATTAAGCCTGCTCTCAGTCACACCTTGGCTTCTTCAATAGTCTCAGTGGTTTTTGCTTCCTGAAACAAAGCAGCTACCTTTTGTCACAAAAAGATCTACAAATTTAAATCAAATGATCATTTCTTCCCAAAGAAAATAATAAGAACTTGAACCAAAAGCCAGATTAATATATAATAATAGAAGAAGTTATTTTTAAAAAAGCATTTCCTATCCAGTTAAAAAAAAAAACAACAAACTATTTCATGCCTTATTATTTCATCCCCAAATCTACAAAACTAAGCACCTATAACAACCAGACTGACATTATGAAAGCTTCCCCAAGAAATTTTACAATGACCTGTACATATGGATATGCAGGCATCTGAACACTCTTATCCCTCTCTCACATGTATACTTACAGGCTTATCTTCGACATTAAAAGGTACAGGCATTCCACGTTTTTGTAAGTTTCGGGCAAGAAAGCGTAGAGTTTGTTGGCTAGGCTGAATAAACTCTTCCTCATACTGCAAAAGGACATCTTTTGCTTTCTCCATGTTGTTCTGGCTCACTGTACAAGATTAGAAGCTAAGCAATTATTTGCTCTTTCAAATAAATTAAGGCAAAGGGGAAAAAACCCACAAGGATCATAAACTACCTTGTGTTCTTGTTCCCCATTGCAAGTCCAACAATTACCTTTATTATCTGAGCAAGAAAAGAAGTTTGCACGAGCAACCTCTGTGTTGCAAACTAGGTGGTGTAACAAAGTGTGTGAATTCTTTGCTTGACACTGCACCAATTTTGAGGAGTACATCGGCATTACTTTTAAGGACTTGATGTGCACACTATGAAACGAGACTATAAATGGGTATGTTTGATAAAGGTGCGAGTGTGTCTATATATATATTGTGTACAAGCTACTTAATTTAGTTTGAAAAATACTATTGTTTTTTTCTGAATTGTGCTAGCACAAATTCTATTTAAGAAAGTGCTAATGGGCATTCATGCAGCATAGTGGATTTTTTTCATTTTTTTAAAAGCTTGTGTGATAGTCATGAGAAAATTCCACAATGTAAAAATCCTCTTACCATATCCTCGCATGAGGTGGAAGAGCATATTGTCTCTATCAGCACCAAAAAGATCCTTTGTTATTTCTACCAGAGTTTCCAGTTCTTTAATCTGCAAACAAGCAACATTAAAATGCCAATAACTCCTAAAAAATTAATTAGAACATAAAAGATTATGTTCCTGCATGAAGAGACTTCATTCAGCTATCTGGATATTATCCATACTTGCTTATATTAAGAAGCCAGTCAGCTACATCCCTCTCATATTCTGCATCCCCATGAATGCATTTAGCTCTTTGTATCACAGGCACTTGCTGACAAACCTTTGAGAGTTCTTATCACACATCCCATTCTCTGACTGCTGTTAATTACTAAGGAAATTCAGGTTAAAATCTTTGATCGAAAACTATTTAGCAGATCTCACCTTGCCACTTTCTATAAAATGCTGGCAGTAGTAGCTTAGTCTCTGCTTGCTGGCTCGCAGGCCAGGTGTCTGTAATAAAAGAGAAGCCAAAAATCAACCAAGCTCTTACGTGTGTGTGTCCCCACATGCGCAGACCCACAATCTTGGATTCACTCTTAAACCTTTCTCTTATTCTCTCAATCAAAGACTTTCATTGAAACGCTTTGCCCGTTCCTTCAATATCAGAATACATACGAAAGCATCTATTTCCATTACAGCATCTTCAGTTACAAGTCCATAAGTTAAAGAATAAAGAATAAGAATAAAGGGGCATTTGAAATGTCATTTATTAGTTTATACTTGTGTGAAGGACAAGACTATTAAACATGTCAGGTGCAGCCATGAATGGTGAGTGGTCATGCAACAATTATATATTTGGTATTCAACAAACCTCTAAAATTTTTCTGGCTTTCTTGACATGTCCACATTCGATGAAATCAGCAATAAGGTGATGGAAAACATTAACGAGACCATGAAGTTCTGTCAGGAGGTCTACCACTGAAAGAAGATGTCACCAGCTTTAATTTCCAATAACATGGTTATCTACCAACATGGTTAAAATTTTCCCAGGCTATAACACAAAGCGAAGATATGAAAACGCAAATTAAAGTCAAAACCTTCAGCCAAGGGAGTAAACAGCTATCCCCTCTTCTAATTTCTTAAAATAGGTGAGCTATGAGCAAAATGTAAGAGTCACAAAAACACTGGAACTTGAAACTACAGTGTTCCCTCACTACTTAGCGGTTCATATATCGCGGATTCACTACTTCGCGGTTTTTTTTTTTTGAGTGAAGTATCGATCGATATTTTCGTGCTGGGAATTATCATTTTACAAAATACCATAGATATTTCAACAGGAAAAAGACGAAAAATGTAGCTATATTTGTATTTCTATTAAAATACCATGGTTATTTTGTAGACAGAAAGAAAGAAATTATTGTGTATGAGAAATCCATTGCTATGCGTAAGCGACGAGCCATGATTGTTATCTCCCATCTCGCTGCTAGTTCGCATCAGTTTTTGGGGTTTCTTTGTGTTGTATAATTTTGTTTACACTAATTTGTTATTGTACTGTATTAATACCATGATTGCTATATTACTTTACACTCACATGATATTGTTTTACATGTATATATTATTATTGCATGTATGTCCCTATTTTGCGGAAATTCGTTTATCGCGGCTAATCATAGCACCTATCCCCCGCGATAAACGAGGGAACACTGTACAATCTCAAAATCTATTTATCTACTTTAACCCTACCAGACATGAGGCCCTGAACCTAACTGTCCCCTATACCTGTGCTCCTTAGCATTTTCATGTATTGGACAAAGTATCAAAAATTAGGTACACCGGTGTAGCGGCAGATTTGGAAATTACCGAAAAATATGTACAGCAGTCTGGTAGGGTTAAGTACAAAGGCTTGCAACTTAGTTCATGATTCCAGTGAATGGCATGAACAAAAAAATCAGAAATTGTGAAACAAGACTAACCTTTCTGAAGCCTTTCTGGATCTTCTTTTTCTATGAAATATTTTAAAACCTGATCAACTCCAGGAGAGCGTCGGTGCAGATTAATTATATTTTCCACTTCTTTCAGTATGAAATCCCCATCTCCACTGGAACAGAAAAAAAATTAGCATGACTTTTTTGTTTTGGGCTTTTCTAGGTAGAAGTAAGAGACAGCTGGATTACCTAGTAGGTCCAAGATATGGCAGAAGTGTGTAGCTCATATCCCAAAGGGATCTTACATTTGACAGACAATGCACTTGGCTATGTGGACAATCTATCAACTATGTGGACAAACAAATAAATCATTTAAACAATGATATGCATTATCAAGATGGGGAAAATGACATCCATGCAACCTAAGAATAGTTGCAGGTGGTGAAATAGCAGTGCCCCTACCTGCTGACAACAAAGTCCATGTAGGCATCTAAGGCAGACGTGTTGCTGGTAGTAATGTAGCCTAAAGTGTAGATTGCGTCTTTCAGCTTTTTAGCCTCTTCCACATTCTTGGCAGCTTTCACTACATCTCTGAAGTACTCATCTTTTGGAAAGTTCTGCATTTTTATGACATCTGGATGTTTCTGAGCAAAACTCTGTAGTGTACCGACTGCAGCTAAAGGGAAAGGCAATGCATTAGTGCTTGTTGTCCATTCATGATAGTAAGGAATGAGTACTTGTAAGTTAACAGAACAGCAACAGACAAACGAGGCAACAGGTATGAGATACAGGTCACAAATAATGAAAGTTCTCTGCGAAAAACAAAAGTAAAGCTACTACCTCTATGAAAAATTACTTAAAAACCACCTACACAAAAATACTATTTTTCATGGTAAAATTCCTTTCAAGTATTTACCAGATGACATCTCATAAGGAGTTATCCCGACTACCTCACAATTCCAGCTCTGTCTGTTCCTGATTGGTCAGCCACAACCAATCAACGGGGAGAACACAACCAACACATCCCCCAACAAGATCTTCCAACAGCAGTCTGTGGAAAAGAACCAACCAGAATGCCACTAGCCAAGACATCAAAAAGCGCAAATGGGGCTGGATAGGACTCACCCTGCTGCCTAGGTGAAATTGAGGTATGTCTTATAATTTTTTTATGGGGATGCCTTAGTTTAGTTTATTCCTTGTTACTCATCGGGGAGCATAGGGCTGCAATAACCTTGCCAGCGGAACCGGCTTTGGGCAGCACCCCTCAGTTGGGCCCATGTGGTTCTGACGTCCTTTGCCTTGCTCTCTGTTGTTCTTTTCCAAGTCTGCTTTGGTCTCCCAAAAAATTCCCTCCGAATGGTCACTCCACCTGAAGGTTATCCATCCGGAAGGAATGATCTGCCCTATCCTGCTCAACGAATCTGCAACCCCATTCAATCATCCCAGAATGTGCCATAGCTGCAATTTGATATTATGCTTGTGGCACCACCAGAGAAAATCCCAGACAAATAGGCACAGCTCTGGAGAGTGCCTCCTTGCTGATGAAGGTAGGTCACCACAGCAGTGTTGTTGATGATGATAGATGATCATCCATAGCAGGGATTGCTGTGAACCCTCCAGTTCCTTCCACACTGCCAGAAGATTGATGCAACTGATGTGAAAACTTATCCATCTCTGACCATTAACCATGCAGAACAATTCCCAGACCAGACAAGTGGTTGAGCCACAGCATCCTGGATGGGGGTCATTCTCGCCTCTGGCATGCAGACCTGGTTGATAAGGGTCTTCTTCTGGAACCTTATCCCCCAAGGAATGAAATCCTGTGCAAATTACAAATCTGACTTGTCGGATGAATTTTTCATCCCAGTAATGTCAGAAGCGCAAACAGGCCTTAAGCGCTTTTGGGTGTCTAGTGCATGAAGCATCACCACAAAATGATGGAACATTCTTTCGAAGGCTAAGCGGAGGAAGGAAGCACGATGCCAAAGGGTGCATCAGAACTTGCAAGTAGGTGTTGGCCAACTGATGCTGATGTCCACCCTGACCTCAGTGACCTGGTAGTCACCAAGAAAAGTGCTGTGTGCGTGTAAAGGTGTCCTACTGGTTTAGAATACGTCTCTATCTCCCATCTGGCCTCGGAACCAGAAACAAGATGGAAAAGTGGCCAGGAAGTTCATGGTGCTGTACCTTCTGAATGGCTCTCTTCTGTAGTAAAGCCTTGATTCAGCTCTGCAGCCAGCACACCTTGTCCACATCAGAGGGCAATGGAGTCCACAGTGATGCCTGAGTACATGGGATTTTGCTGGTAAAGGACAAGCAAAGCCCTTCTTCTTGATGGTCATCAATCAAGGACCCGCAGACTTCACGTGCTCTGAATGCTCCTTCAGGTTCACCCCCACTGTTATTGCAGTCCTGATCGTCTGGTCTGCCAAAGCAAGGTCCCACTGCCCGTGCCAACTTCAGGTGGTTGAGGTGGATCCCGGCCTGATCCTCCATGACATGGCTGAGAACACATGCTTCTGCTGACTGCAATGCACTGCCTCTGGTGGACACACTACATGAAGGGCCTGACCCAAGATCAAGTGTGTGTGCGTTGTCGGTGGAGGTAGACTTTTTGACCCACGGCCCAGATGAAATAAACCTGATACTTACTGAAGAGCCCCATGCCAAGAGTGGATTCCCCATGGAACTCCTAGATAGCAGAAGCCTTCACTGACTGCATACAGCATAAAACCAAGTAGAAACAGGGTAGCTGACACACATCTAAACTGCATGAACTGGGCAAAAACTGCAGAGGTAAGCTCAAAGGCTAGATGGGGCAGAATGGAGGTCGAACTGGTTGAGTTTGTGTTCTACCCATTTATTGGTCATTGCTGACCTATTGGGAATGGAACTGAGGTAGCTAGTCGGGATTACTCCTCATAGTCATGTCATCTGGTATAATACAAACAAGAAATTACTTTAGCAGTTTGTGCAATGCATATGCAAAAACTTACAAAAAAGATCAAAAATATAAATCGCTGTTTATTAAGTGAAACTTACCATCTACCTGTCCATTTGATACCTGCAATAAGGCGATCTTCAACACCAAAGACATATAGTGCTTGTGATCAGGATACAGAGTTTCTCTACCAATAAAACAAATAAACAGAAAAGAGACCAATAGTAGCAATAGTACTCACATGTCCACATTTTATTCCTCCAACAATAAGTGTGGAGAGACAAAAGACAGCAGAAACAGTTTCTTTCTCCATTTTCCTTGATTCTTGCAAATAGTTTCCTTAAACTCCCTTCCTCATGTCTGATACTAAACATTGAAAATTCCCACCAATTCAGTCACATTTTGGAAGCATGAATTTACTCACAGCTGCTGAAGATAATGTTGTGCTTTCTCTATATTCTTGACGTGTGCAGCATACAGGTATGCCAGCTGAGACAGCACGATAGGGGGAAATATAAATCCCCCCTCTTCTAGTTTTGATCGCACTTTTTCAGCTTCTTCCTCATCCTGCAAATATAAAAAAAATAATAATGTAGTTTGCCTCACAAAACCCCACAAATCCAATGAGTCGCAGCTAATAACCTACACATTTCTTTTCGGACTTGAAAGTATTTGACTCACCCCAACTGCACAAGCTTTAACAAGCAAGCGTTTTTGAACGGACTTGTTATTTGGGTTCTTCTCTGCCAAGTGCCGCAGCTCTTGAAGTGTAAGATCGGGTAAAGATGGTTCAGGATTCTCTTTTTTCTGCAATAACACAGGACATAACTTTAATTACCTCTATACTTTTGCACAAAAAAATCTGGTTAAAAAAAATAAAGATATCTCTTATAATTTTATATATCTATGTAAATATATTTTTTTAAATGGTTTGTGATTTCAGCTGTAACAAGAACTGAAAAACATTTTGCACCCACCTCAGTATCTGCTTCATTTGCAGCCAGATCATTCAACCTCTGTCAGAAAGATCAGAAGCACAATGAGAAAAAAAATTACAACTTGGTCTTCAACTGTACACAGTTCGGTCAAATATTTTCACTCAAAAGACCAAATTTACTTAGTGGTGAGGCAAAAAAGAGTTCAACTTCAGGCGTATTTTAGGGGAAAATAAAATCACAAAAGAATCAAACTTCTAAATTGCAATATCAAACCAGAAGACTTACTTTCAGAAGTTCGGGTGCAGAATTTTCCATAAGCAGCTCTAGTTCTGATTGACTTCGCCTCGTAATTCTCAATTCCTGCACCATTGTTACCCAAAAATTGTCACAATCTTTTTAACTTTTACTTGAAGCAGTTCTCAGTTCCTTTATTTACTTAATTAGGCGAAAAAGCATAAATATGTACATAAGTAAATGTTAAATGTATGCACCTATTCACCCAAGAACTTAAAGTCTTTATTTTACTCTGAGATGTCTCATCTCTAAGTAGCAAATGGTTTGAATATTACAGAATAAGCAAGTGGCTTTTGTATAAATTTAACCTACTAGCTGAAAAAGAAGAATGATGGGGTGTGGGGGGGGGAAAAAAACCAAGCAGTTAAAAAAAAAAATTGAGCAGTTATTTAAGCATCATGTCTTACATTCTTCTCCATGAAGTCAAAGATCTCTGGTACATTGACCCATTTCTTCTCCTTCTGCTGCAAAAGGATCTGCTTTAAAACAGTGGAAGTGAGGTCCAATGCTGGTGTCTTCCAGCGGTCACTTTGGGCTTTCAACAAAGCCAGAATCTAAAACAGACAGAATAAGGATATCAACAAAACTTATGTATGTTTACTGCTGAGGTCCAGCATGAATTTTGAACAGGAAAATGTGTAGTAGTAATATGTCCTACATTTCATTCTTATGACTGGAAGTTGAAACATGTCTATGATGCCATGACCAAAGAAAGAAACTACATTTAAAAGACAATACCATGCACAGAAAAAAAATAAATAAAAGATTGTTACAACATAATAATATAATAACAACCAATGAACAACAAATTTGAAGTCAGCATAGAATAGATTCTGAAAACTGAGATCTGATATTTTAAGAAAGAAAAAAAGGTGTAATTAGACAGTAATCTGATACACAATACCTCGAGGGATCCCTTCCAGTCTTGGGTCTTGTGCAGAAAAGGTATGATGGCAGCACGTACGGCACCAATAATTATGAATAGCTCTCTTCCATCCACTGAAAACAAACATTCTTTTAGGAAAAAAAAATAAAAAAATGACACAGTCCATACTGGCAATTTTTAAAAGTCCATTACCATTTTCTGAGACTGTACATTTATGTACATATTTATGATTCGTTTTTTAAGATGTGACACCTATTTCAGATAGCTATTCCAACTACAACTTTTTTCCATAGGCATTGGCTTAAACCGCTGCTTTTAAACATTGCTTTTACACCTTGCAATATGCCAGCTATTATGTTGTTTTTATTAACAAGCTTCCAAGAGCAGATATTTCAGTGCAAATATGCATTTGGGGAATTAATTTATCATAACTTCTCTCTCACAGACCAAGCAGATTAACCACCATCCTAGCAACTTACAGAACTTGAGAGCAGGCTGAAGGGTGCCTTGGGTGAGATGATAAAGGAAACATGCAAAGTTCACCTCTCTTTCTTGGAAGTCATAAGCCTGGAAGAAATCAATTGAATGTATGTTAATTAAATGAAATCAATTAAATGTAAAAGCTACTTTAAAAGGCAAAGTTTAGTAGAGAATGCTGACCAACTCTACCTTACCTTCAGATTTTTCACAATCTCATCTTGTGACTCTCCAAGTGAAGTCAAAGCTGGTATGACATAGCTGTGTAGCGTCAAGATAAAGTCATCACGGTTTTCACACAAAGTTTTCTGAACTTTCAAGGTCTCATAAATATCTGAAAGTGAAATGCCAGTTTTATTATTTACAACTATCAAGACTGTACACGACTGCAATATAATAATAAATAGGACACTCTAAGTAGGGGTTTTGTTTTCAATCACTGGCTAGGAGATCTTCTGCATCAGCTTACCAAACTTTGATTTCCTGAATGTACCTTATATTCACACAAACGCCATCATGAAACCAGCACTATGCTGACTGGGCTAGTGTAGTGTCTACCAAAATTAATTTGTACTGACTTATGTATCAAAGGTACATTATACTGGATTTGGAATTCACTTCTCATTCCCAGATTTACAATTAAAGAACTAAAACTTTAAAAAATCCCACTAGAATGAAACTGGATTTTTGTTTCGTATGAAAGTTCTGTTCATGATAATATGTTTATGTGACATCACTTTGTAACTGGTAACATGATGACAATGAAACTTTTTTGTGCTTACAATAATCATTCTTTGTTAACAGTGTGAATGGCATAAACAACTGATTATCATTTGTGTGCCACCATCCTTTTTGTTTTGCCCCATGTGCATATATTGCAGCATGTACATGTCTTGGATTTGTGAAGCCAATATGATTGTTTTCACCCCATGTGTAAATATTGCACAGTGTGCACCTATCTCTAAACTGCATAATCTGCTTTGCCCAGTGTGACTATATTGCTTGATAGATACATTCATATTTCTTAAGTCAATTTTAATGAATTCTCTGAAATTTTTTGGCCTCATACCCAAAATGGAGAAATTTCTATTAGTTGTGACTTCACATTTGTGACTATGGTGTCTATAGACTTTTGTGACAATAGGCATTTGCTACAATTCAAAGATAATTCTTTTAACATATAAGCTTACTTTTCTTGTCTCCTGCATCTTGGAACTGACAAAATGCTGGCCAGAAATAATGAGCACGAATAGGAAAACCCTGTGAAAAAAAAAAAACCAAAACAAAACAACAGTAGCTCACAAGAGTAATAAGAACATACTTCCACAATAATTACAAGAGAAAATATCAAAATGGTAACAAGAATGGAGATTATCACAATGATTATATTTTCACTCTTGTGTTTGAGCATCAGGTGGAAATATTTTGAAGATCAAGCTGCAAGTGTATGAAAGTGCCATTCAACTGTTCTTGAATTGCTTTTCCAAAGTTTGTTTTATAGACCAATTTAAAGCCTATTTCTTAGGAAGAAAAGTGTACAGACCTGCATGAAAAGGTACATATAGAAAATTAACATAGTGACATTACCTTGCGAAATTAAAAGTGGTAAGAAGTGCAGAGAATATCACAACAGAGAATTTCACAATGATTATATTTTTACTTTTGTCTGTTAACATCAGGTTTAAAACTTTAAAAAAAAAAAAAAGAAGAAGAGGGGGAATTGAAACAATACCTCTAATTTCATTTTCTCCACAACTTTCAAGGCATATTCTGAAAGTGAAACAATTCATGCAAGCACTTAAATGTCAGATAAAGTACAACTAATCAAAGACTTTAGATTAGGAATTACTTCTTGAACACAGGTTACATGTTTACTTAGGAGTCAACACAAATTGGCTTCCCTTTTACTCCCCACCTGTTTTGAAGTAGAGTTTTAACTAAGGAAACGAAAATTTCAAAATTAATTCAGTAAATTCATATGAGATTCATTTGCTATATAAATTGTTGTGCTGCAGTACAAACATATTATCTGTTTCACAAAAAAGTTAGTTTTAAAGTCTAATGATTTCTCAGGCAAACAAAAGAAAGAATAGATTTTACCTGGTTTGTTTTCAAGGAAAGCCAGATGTGCAACAGCACTGAGATCATCTTTGTTGATACCTTTCTCTTGCATATCATTTATTATCTTTACAACTGTATCCAAAGGCTGTAAAAATAAGAAAATGCACCAAAGTTCCACCAATAAACAAATATTCACAAGGGATTGATTAGTAAAAAATAGCTATATATTGTGAGGTTCCCAGTCACTTAATCCCTGACACTTAACCCCCTAGACTTTTAATCCCTAAGCACTTAATCCCTAAACTAAATCCTTAACTATAAAAATTATGAAGTCAGCGAAAAATGTAATTGAAAGTCAAATAATTCAGATTCAAATCATGCTTTTAACTTCAACGTCATTTGAAAATCTACAACATTAGTTAAAGTTCATATAAGCTAGTAAATTTAATGTTCTTCAACAATATGATATGAAAAATGTTCTTGAGTGTTCGCGAGGTAATTGTTGTCAATCAATATGAAAGGTAAGCTAATGATCGGAGGTACAGAAGACGATCCATTGACTCATATTTCTCTACAGTGTTGCTAATTCTCCTGGCTAATTCAGCGTATTTCCTCTTTGGACGCTTCTCTGTGCTTTCTTCATGATTATAGAACAGACGCCTTGTGTAGCGGACAATATAGAGGCATTAAACAATGCTTTATAGAAGAATCAGTGATTAGAAATCACACATCACACATTGCTCTATACAGGAGTAAATGTGTGGGGATGACGTATTCTAATTCAGTGCTTTGACAGAAGCATTACATAATGCTTTAATAAAGGATTAAGTGTCTGGGGATAAAGTGTTGGGGATGAATTGTCGGGGAATAAGTGTTGGGGATTAAATGCTTAGGGATTAAAAGTCCAGGGGATTAAGTTTCTGGGGATTAAGTGACTGGACACCATATTGTGAAGGTGCTTTCAACTTAGAATCTGTTCTACAGGATACTGATGAGAAATGTGACTGAAACAAAGAGGAATATAAGCATAATTCTTGTGGGCTAAGTAATGGGAAATAAAGACAAGTAACCTTATAATCAGAACACTCAACTCTGTAAGAAGTTCCCATAATCTGAGCAATAACAGGTGTTGGTACCTGACACTAAAGCACAGATAAATAATAGCACAACAGCAGAAATGAATCCAGGGAAACAAAAGACTATTCCTGTATAAAAGGGTGTATTGTACTTACCCTCTGATGCCTTGCAAGAGCTCGCAGAAAGAATCTCCCAAGTGTCGGATGATCTGAATCATCCTGACTTGGCCGAGGCATTTCCAAGAACAGTTGGTAGGCTGCATCATCCAAGCCAGACGCTATTAGCTGGTTGCAAGTGCGAACCGCATCCTGGTTGAAAGGAATGCCACTGTGCAGAAAGGTTAGGACCTGTCAGCAAAACATCAATCAAAGTATTACAACAAAATAAACCATGAAAGCACAGTTGAAATTCACACCTGTGATCAACGAGCACTGCTGACAGTGTACTACGTCGCGCTAGTGCACCATTCACAACACTGCCTGCAGTCAACACCAATCAGAGAGAGAATGAATGACCATCCAGATTATTCGGACGCTGACAGTCAGCATTTCTCGCAGTTCTGAAAAACTATTACTTCCAAATGAGAAATGCAGACTTTCAATGTCCGAATAGTCCAAACTGTCGCTTATTCCTTCTGTTTGGTGTTGACTGCTGGCAATGTTGTGAATGGTGCAAAAGCGTGACATAGTACACCGTACAGGTGATTGTTGATTGCTGGTGTGAATCACGTACTTTGCTAGTGGATAATTAACTAACGGATGAGTTTTGAAAGCTGAAATTTACAGGTTAGGTTTATACCACCTATAACTATCGATATCTGGAAAAAAAAACTGCAAACCATTCAGGTTGGTCTTTAAGCTGACCATGAGGATATCAGGCAGTGTAAAAGTTTGTCACAGCTAATACAAAAATTTCACAAAAGGATTGCAGACAAAGTATCAAAATATGTTGAAACACAGTTCCATGCATTTCCAACTCACTTCTTTGAGGTGCTGGGAGTTTTTTGTTGCTGCTGCCAAGACAGTATAGACCTCCAATAGTTGATTAGGTCTTAATGGCACATTTTCAATTTCTGCCAGGTTTATGAACTGCACAGAATATATACAAGACAATGTAAATTCTTATTTTTTTTTCCAAACAAGGTGCTAATTTCAGATGTTTTTATTTACATACTTCATTTCTAACATTTTAATAGTAATTTAATAGTATTTTAATTTTTGTTCAATAGTAAATGATATTGCTCTCCAGCCTTTTAGACATGTCAGGCTACTTAACTATTAAATGCACCTATCATTCTTTTTATGTACTCTTTTACTTAACAAATACTAAAGCCAATTCAAACTTTTCCAACACAAACACTCCTGACTATACAATGAGCTGTTCTTGGACAGTTACCATGCTCGACAAAATGTCAACAAATGGTAGGTTGCTTCACTCATGGCAGTTCATCTTCAATAATGAAGAATCACATACCTTTTTCATCTCTTCTATATCCCCTTTCTCTGCAAAACCTGCTGCCAGCACTTGGTAGGTAGAGCTGGTTGGCTCAAGACCTGTTTGTCTGTAATGGAATGAAAGAAAAACACTGAACTAAAAGCAAGAAATTTTCATGAAATACACGAACAGAAGACTGAAAGTGGCATGCCAGCTGGACCAACACTGAGCTGGAGACAAACACATACCCATAAATTAAAAAATGTTAGTATAAATAGTGCAGACACAATCTGAGTTTACACAGATAAGCATTAAACCATTAACTTCTCAAAACATAGGACAGAATAACTAAAAAGTTTTTCATTATTACAAACACAAATTAATTAAAAGGATGCGTGCTTGTTGGAATGACTGGCCTGCAGCAATGTGAACAAAGAAAATGATTACCTCATAACATCCAAAATATTCTTTGCACTGTCAGGATCACTGGATAAAAAAAAAAGAAAGGCCAAAACATCTTTTGAGCATTTCAGAACAAACAATTTGAGTATTTCTTTAATCACAAACCAATAGGTTTGAAGTTTACTTCTGGCATTTCTTCACCATTAAATATCTGGATCCTATTTTTAGGATATCTTTAAAGGTCTAATGAGGAGCACAATTTCTTTTTCTAATAACTAAAAAAAAAAAACAAAAAAAACTCAGTGCAAGATACATTTTTCTAAAACTGGGTGAATACCCACCTTCTGTTCTCATGATTCAAACATGTCTACATTGTACAGAATGAGGTCAACAACACAGATCTCAGGACTGTACACAGATACATTTACAATGTCAAGGGCTGAGCCCATTGCACAGCTGGGACCATAACAAGGCATACCTTCATACAGTCACATAAAAAAATGTTGCACCTCACTAGACCTTTATCTTATGCATATTGAAAATAATATTTGCAATGGTAAACAAATTTTCACAAAGTAATTTTACTGAAATAAAATTAGTTATTTCTTATCAATATTTATTTGCTCAACATGAATATGAGAATCAAAATGCAAAATTGACTCTAGTTTTTTTGTAAGCTGCAGTAATTATGGTGTATATCACGAAATGCATGCTAATAGTAACTGACCTATGGTTCGTATCTGTTAAAAAAAAAAAAAAAAAAAAATCAAGTCTTAGACTATGTCTTAGATTTCTTTGCCTGTCTCTAGTACAGCTTTTCGGAGGCATCTCTGGGAAGTGTCCAGCAGAAGCCACCCAGCATGGTAGTGGACATAATTTTCCCTGGTATCTTTTTTCCATTGTTGCGATATCTTGATAAAAACATTAACCATGTTCATCACTAACCATACCACTTGTCTGAAAGAAATCCAGATGGGAATGAAGGAAGTAGATCTTTAGAGACATATTGCAGCCTTCTACTAGTTTCTTGCCCTAACATTCCCAAGAAAGTTTGCAGACACTAGGCGAAAAGCATGTTGTGCTTGTTTCGCATCACCTTGCAGCAAGTTGTTGAACCGGTCATCTTTGAAGAGCTCTCGAAGCTAAAAGATTGTATTTTTGGAGTCTTCAGCCTAGCAATTCTGCCTATTTCTTGGATAAGTCCAAATCCCAAACCAGGTTTTTCCTGTGTTATTCTGTGTGGGTTGATGATGCACCACAGTGAAAATCTGGATTACTGCATGCTGACTGACCAGGAGAAGAGCAGGTCGGCTCACCCTCGTCCTCATCAGCTGAATCAAGAAAATATTCTGCTGGAGTTCTGGAATAGGAAGCTCCTCACCATGCGGAAATGGTCTCAATGCAGACGGAATGTTAGGGTAGACTATTCTCAACTTATTTTGCTTCATTATCTTGCCGGAAAGAGCAGGAACCAAGCATACTGGTAAAGAAGTAATGAAGGAACAGTTATTTGTGTGGTTGCTTGGCTCTCTCCACATCGTGATGTGTGTATGATGGTATTATTCAATGTGATACAGTATTACATCATTTGAGGCTTATTCAGGATGTTGTTACAGTCTTACTGGATAAACATGGTCATATTCATAAACAGCACACCAAAATACTACAAATTAGGACTTTTTATGATCAGTAATAATTTCAGTGATGACAGTGTTATTTGTTTAATCATGGCTACAAGGCAAGATCTTTGCACTTGTTCATTGCATGTAACTACAGAATCGATGATATAAAATGGTCACAATGATGTAAAATAAAGAACAATCCAAAGACTACCAAACAGTAATAATGGGTGGCAGACAATATCCAAGGGAGAACAATCATTTTTATCAGACTGAATCAGTTCCCTACCCTGCACGCAGATGACCTGTAATGAAGGCGTTGAAGACCACATCACTGATCGGCAAAGATGCTGCCTTCATGTACTCCAAAACTTGCCTGCACAAATGTATAAATGGCTAAGATGCCTCAACCAGAAAGTGGATACAGGCAAGCCTAACTGACAACACTTCCACTAAAGCATCTGTGCACAGATGGCATTTGGTGAAAGAATTCTTATTGACAGAAACTTTTTAAGGCACAAGAAGCTTGTACAATAAATAAGAAATAAGAATAAGCACATAACAATAACCCTTCTTCAGTTAGTTTATTACTGCTCCCATTTGTCCTTCAGATCCATTGCACTAGCCCACATGGAAATCTCTTAAGTGGTTAAGGTAGGCATTCTTGCAGATGTGATCTGGGTTTTGGATGCATGCGCCACATGGACCCCCCTTATTTGTGTGCAGCAGTTTCAGGTGGTTCACATGTGACATCAAAGACTTCTCTGTTATGTAATAAATATAGATAAAAACAGAAAAACACATCAATATAAGAAGAAACTGATTTGCCATGAATCAAGCGACAGCATTAAAGATAAAAGTGCTAGCACTTACGTTGCACCCTGAATGTCCCCTCCTTCGCAGAAGGAAGCAATCAGTCGTTGATATGTCACCTATGGACAGAGAAAAACAACACAAAGGCTGAAAAACATTCTTCCCCAATAATTTCATCTGGTACAGATATTTATCAGAGAATGGACTCTTTCATTATTAATGTCAAAAATCAACATGACCGTTTCAGTGGAAGGAATGGGTAAATAAGGACAGAGGTTATAGTAGGATCAGCAACAGAAAAGTTCTTGTGATACCAGTATCTCCCACACAAGATACCAGTGTCTCATGAGCAAACATCTGCACTTGATTCATAGAAGTGTCAGACTTACTCTGTTAGGTTGGATCCCATCACTTTCCATGGCAGCCAGGAACTCTGTTGGTGAAAACTTCTGTTTGTTTTGGATGTAAACACCCAACAAAGCATTGTAGTGAGTGACATCCAGAGGTATATCTAATGACAGAAAAAAAAACTTCCCATTAACTTATCTGAGGGTACAACAAATAAACAGTATAAAGAACATACGTGGACCCATTATCACCATCAGATCCTCACACACAGAGGTATTTGCTGCTGTTAAAAACCATCTCTTGCCATCTTTCTTGGTTCTCTTCTATTCTTTGGGAATCCACACAGGGACTGTGCCACATGCAGACAAAGCATATAATTATAGGCTGTTTGTTTGTATTTTTAGATCAGCTAAGAACTCTTATAAAAGATGCATATTTATGATCTGATAAATAAACACTCACCATATTTCTTGTACTTGTCCCATAGTTCCTGAGCGAGTTTAAGACGAGTTGATGGTGGTTCATCAAAGAGAGTTGCGCCATACAGTCGTAAAAGTGATAGACTGTTCTGGGCACTGATAGTTCCTGAAGGCACAAATATGGTCCATCAGCAGAAAATAAAATAGTAGAGAAAGTTGGAGAAAAGAGTCTGAGAGAGATGGATGGTGGGGAGGGAAAGAGAAAGAAATACATGTGAGGATTATACAGAACTATTTCTGAGTTTACAAAAAAATACTCTAATACCCACACATCCCTGTTATCCATATCAGACTAGGTATATTCTCCCTTTGACCAGCGTGGAAAGTCTACATTGGATTAGCAGTTGTACAGGTTTCTAATTACCTAAAATGATAAAACTGTCAGATTAAAGAAAAAACTAGAGAAAGCAGTTGCTCATTTACACTGTATTACTAGTGTATGATTATAATCATTGTTTTTATAACCAATCACAATGCAAATGTTTCATTGCAATGGCTGTTTATAGTTTTTGTTAATTATATCTTCCATTTGAACAAAAGATTTCATATCCGCTTTTAGCCTAATTAAGTCTTATCTGTGTGTAACTACATGCTCCAGTCTACTACTCATGGAGCTACTTACTGATAAGTTAAGGCAGAGATAGTGAAAAATCATTACATGGTAAAAGAGTGCCCACATGTAGTTGAAATTTTCTTTTTGGGTGGGGTGGGGGAAAGATTTATTAATAATAATATTAATATTACGTTTCACAAATTTAAACAAACAAGATTTATTTTCAGCATATTTTATTCCTTTCATAAGATATAATTGATTATACTGTAGACTTATACAAGGAAAGAAAGATGAACAGCACAAATGACACAAAAATAAAAACATCTGAATTTTTAAACTTTATTTTTATTGCTTCTTTTCTTTATTTTCCTCTGTATCTCTTTCTTTACTCATAAGCGGGAACACCAACATTTAACATTTTCAGTCCATTCCCCTCATTACAACAAAGCCAGGTGGAAAGGAGGGTATGGAAAAACAGCTTTTAGTCCATGATTACATCTATGGTTATAATAACAATAATGAGTTAATTTGTATATAATGTTTCTCCAGCATTTGTCAGACTCAAGGCACGTTATAATCCATTTAAGAAAAGGACATAAAATGACAGGAGTTTACAGGTTGCTGCACTGCTTGCACAAAAAGAGCATCAAAAGGGCTAGGACTTCAGTTTTGTCCCCAAGGTTTTGTTTTGCAATACTTATATTTACGTGTGTGTTCCAATAGCTAACTGAATTTTTGAGTGCAATGTACCTGTACATCGGTGTACGCTAGTGTCTACACTATAGTATTATTATTTTCCAGTTGTTATATATACTATTGTTTCTTACACCCTGAATCTGGGAAATGACAGTCTGTGCCCATCTGATGAATTATACATCAGAAGCAAAATTATACAATTGATCAGTAAAACCATGAAAATGTTCAATAATCCATCAAGATATCTAGGTACACCCAGAGGTTTAGTTTTGCTACCCCCACCCCCCAACAAACACATATGGAAAGGAAACAAGAGGTGTCTAGAAGTTAGGGGCCGAAGTTTCTTTATGCCGTGAGGTCATTTAGGGGTTGTCAAAGGTCGGCCAGCCTCTATGTGCAACAAAGGTCGGGTCGTGTGCCAAGTGTCTGCCCCTGTAGCCGGCCGATCCGCCCATATATGTAGAGGCTGCCCTTCCCGCCTCTAACTCGCAAGAGGCTTGCTAAAGATGGCTGCTGCGTGAAGCAGAACGAAATCTTCGCAGAAACAGAATATTTCACAATCAAATTAATCCCATCGATTCATGGTAGCACTCTATCAATGATTAAGATTTCGATGTAATGACTGGAGATCATCGATGACATACAAGCAGACTTAGTAATTTCAAATCGGGGGCACAATGTCACACAATTCAAGTGTGTCTTGCCCTTCGTTTATATGCAATGGGTGCCTTTCAGAATGTGTGTTTGCCTATCTAGCAGGCATCTCCCAAAGAACCGTTGGCCAGATTATTAACTGAGTCACGAGAAACTGAAAAAAGTACAAACCCTCCATGGGATTTTCCTTGGAGTTCCCCAGGGTCAGAGTATCAAGGCCGCATATGGAAATGTCGATGGCCCAAGAACTGCGCTGCGGTGAAACAGTTCACACGCATGGCACTCGCCTAGTGACCGGTAAGCTCTTGGGAGGTTATAGGTTTAGCGATGCGGAAAATGCCTGCACGACGAAACTTTGGCCCCTGGTAGATACAAATCCCTTTAGTAGCCTTACCTTCCTTGTCCAGATGTGATACAATGGGGTCCAGCTGCTTTCGCGAAACACGTCCAAACTGTTTTACATAACGCTCTAAGACATTGATAAGATTTTCAATTTTGGAGGTAGTTGGTGGTACAGAATCTATATCTTCAGCGAGTTTACTTGTCCATGATCTGTGTATAGACAGGAACAATGTGATACAGTTAGTTAAAAAACAAGTAAATGCCACTGGTGGCACATATGTATACTAGATCATTGGAATCATATAAGTGCACACATAGACACAGCTCTTTACCACTATTAACTCTGGGCCAGTAAAGTACCAATAACAACGCGAGTTACAGCAATAACTGAAATTAAGTATACTTAAGTTCTAAGTTAAGAGCTTTAATACAGTGTGCAAAATGTGTTCCTGTTCCCCCAGACTGGGATCTAGATTAAGCGGGCTACGACATTTTGGTAATGTTATCAAAAATTCATAAAAACCTCAGTCACAGTTATCACAAAGCATGCATATTTATGACCGGTCGTCATAACAAAGGTGCTAAGATCGAAAGGTATAGTGTCTGGTGCTGGAAGTACCTATGAAAATACTACCAACGGATGTCTAAAAGCGTGTTCTAAACTCCTAAAATACCCTCGTTACGAAGAAACTTTCAACGACAGTGTTTGGATAAAAATCGTTCAATGTCATTCAATAACGTTTTGGAAACTGAATAAAATTATGAAATGAAAGACATTACCTCTGATCTAAAGATGTAGGATTCTGGGACAAAAGATGTTGATTAATCTGAGCTGATCCTGTAAAGGTCACACGAAGAAGTTTTTGCGAATGAAATACTGGTATAAAGAAGCGTGCACACCGCATGAGCGCAGCCATTTTAGATACAACGCTTTTGAGCGCATAGAATGATGACGTCTCTACAGAAGCAGCAAAATGGAGTAGTTTCCCTTGGACTCGATCATGCAGTACGTGAGTGTACGTCCTTTGTGTGACAACGTTATCTAATTAAAGATCAACACAGAATGGCATGAGTAATACATCTGTTTTGTCTCGAACACCAGAGTTACTGATTGACTACAGCTTTCTTATAGAGGAATAGTCGACGGCCATTTAAAAAAGGGCATACCGGCTGTGACGTCACTCCACTTCTGTCGTCTGCTTGCTGCAATCGGCAGCTCGCTTTAACCAATGCAAAAAAACGCAAAAAATTCTAAAATATTCTTTGACTCAGGTTTATTGAAGGCAGTTCATTAATGGCCCACAATTCCACACCCAAAACTACTACAAACAAATAAACATACGGCTCTCTCTGTAAGTCTAGTTGTTACGATCAGCTATATGTCAGATCCTCGCCATCCGCTATCCATGATCATTGCTCCTAACGACAGTCCACAGTTCAAACCTTCCCTACTAGTCTTCCTCTGCAAAATCACAATACTCTCAGTTCTTGTTACCTGATTCCTCTTTGCGTTTTCCATATTTGTCTTTTATTAATTATCATTTATCAGTCATCAGTTGTTTATCCATGTCTTGTGTTTAACTCAAATGCTAAGAGTACGCACCTCACAAGCATGGGCAGTTTCAGATACAAGAGGATAAAAGCACAAACGTGGAGGAAATATTTTAGATAACTCTGTGACTGGAACAAGAACTGATAAGAGATTGTGTATATACTGCTTTTGGACAGCTTGCTTGGCTGATGGATGTACTATTAAATGACTATTACCTTATGGGCATATGTTTGGTTTATATTTTTAAATAGTCTATTTTAAGTGCAAAAGAATTTTAAAAACTCAGTAAAATAAAATAAATGAAGAAAATGAAATAATGTTCAACGGTGTAACGACTTAAGTTTGTAATGTATTTTACAATAGAGCTTGACTGTAATGTTGTTATACCGTTGAAATGTCTATGGGCACTAAGTTTAAATTATGTCTATGTACACAAGAGTTTCATTGTGATTTAATTCTTTGCTATAACTAAGGAATTTTCTGATTTTAAATACTATTTAGATTGCGATCATTTATTTCTACTGCTAGACTGCTGCCTGTTCAGCTTATCATTTATCTCAGTGTATACAACAAACCACTTAGACTTGGATTAAAACATTTTGAAGGGTCAGTGGGTTGCATTTTGTGCGGCTTACAAGTGAAAACACCATTATTATAGTCGTACGAGGGCATTCATTGTCAGAACACACCCATCTTATCTTTTCTTTTTTTGGACCGAATTCTCGTAGTGTAGATAAGACCGAAAACAAAAGGTGAGGTAGTGGGTCACCCACAATCCAATGGGAGAAGAGGGGCAGGGTGGGATTCAGAGTAAACGAGACGCAAATAAATCTCAAAGTTGTGTCGCTGTGTATGCTGACAATAAAAGTTTGAAGCAAGCATCTATAAATGCCGTTGATAACCGTGCAAATATGAACGAACCTTTGTTTAAGTCTAGCAAAGTTTTGTTTATGTAACCGTCATGTAAAAACTTTGTCAAATGTTTGTCCGGTTCAGAACCGCGTAAAGGTGCATAAAAGAAATGGCTGTCCGAGTCATTCTGCTGTTGTTACTGAACATTCATGACATAGCAATGTCAGAAATGTCTTGACACAATGTGGGAGATTAAGAGACATGAGGACTGAGTGGGAAATATATCAGAGAGCAAATCACAGAGTAAAAGATTGTCCGTACTCATTCCGAAGTGGTAGCATAGGTATTGTTTCCTTTTCATGTGGTCTAGCTGCTGCTGCTGCTATTATTTGTGTGCTTGCGTCAGTGTGTGTGTGAGAGAGAGAGAGAGAGAGAACTCAAATGTAAAGCAGCTAAAAAACAATAAACACAACAACGCCATACAAAATCCGCTACATATAGTCACAACAAACGCATCTTTAAGAAAGTGAAGCGGGTTAGGAGATATACAAATAAACACTAAAAGAAAAACGCTTGACGAGTATATATCTAATTTAATCATGAAATAAAAATTAGTTTAAAAGCTTTTGTTTAATTAGCTTTTGATTCAATCTAAATTAATCTAAGAAGAATAATTTCGCTCGGTTTGTATTGTTGGCTCACAGCACGTTTCGAACCTCCCGTGACCAGATCTGATGTCAACAGAAGCCAGGTGACCAGGCACCGTTGAAGTGACGCGGGTTGGCGTCGTTAACGAAATTCGTGACGATGCTGGGGTGCATCGACTTGCTGTACTCGTCCAGTCGTGCCTTCATGCGCTGGAAGACGTCGGGGTGGTGGGCCAGCACGTCGGTGCGCTCCGAGGGGTCGTTGTCGATATCGTACAGGGTGTAGGTCTCAGGGTCGTGGCGGGAGTGAGCGGGTTCGAAGGTCGTCTCATTGGTCAGCTCTGGGGGAACGTACCAGCCCTGAGGGTTGCCTGGGAAACCCTTGACCAGCTTAAAGTTCTTCCAGCGCAGCGCTGAAGTCTCCTTGATGTCGTTGACGTTGTACACGAACTCTTCGCGAGGACCGCTGCTGCCCGTCAGCAGACTCTGCCACTGACTGATGCCATCGATGCCGGACAATGAGGAGCTGTTACCGCCTCCGGCCTCAACCAGCGTCGGGAACCAGTCGACGATGTGAAACAGCTCCCTGTTGGTGTAGCCGCTCTTCTGCAAGATGTAAGGCGCGTGGATAAAGGCCGCGGCACGAGTACCCCCTTCCCAGATGGTGATCTTGCCTCCACGAAGTGGCCAGTTGCTACCCTCCATCTCGATAGGTCCGCCGTTGTCGGAGGAGAAGACGATGAGAGTGTCGTTGTACAGACCCGTCTCGTGTAACGCCGCAGTCACGTTAGCCACCGCTTCGTCCATGGCGGCCGTCATGCCGCACTTCAAGCTGACGGTTGCGCTCCGGAATGTGGCTACAGAAGCGCTGCACGTACTCTTCGGGAACCTGCAACTGACCGTGCACGGCCTGGAAGGCCAGGTACATGAAGAGTGGGGTCGTAGGATTGTGCTGCCGCAGAATCTGAACAGCGCGGTTAGCGTAAAGGTGGGTAGAGTAGTGACCTTTCGCCGTCCAGTCAACCTCTTCGTTATCGCGAAAGTCGTAACCGTCGCGGTGGCCGGTGTGTTCGAAATAGTCCTCCTCTGCGTTGTAGTATCCGTAGAAGGAGTCAAAACCGCGGTGGGTAGGGGTGTAACGCCAGTTGCAGAAGCCGAGATGCCACTTTCCAATGGCATGAGTGGCGTAGCCCAGGGTCTTCAGTGTCTGCGGGATGAGGGTGAACTCGCCTGGTAAGTAGGCCGGGTGGCCGGCCGAGATGCCCTCTTGTTGCAGCCCGTAGCGGTATGGGGTACCTACCCGACATCAGTGCCGAGCGAGAGGGACAGCAGCTCTGCAGAACGTAGGAACTGTCCAGCACCACTCCCTCTGCGGCCAGACGGTCCAGGGTGGGGGTGTGCATGGCGGGATTGCGCCACCCGACGTCATTCCACCCTAAGTCGTCCGCCAGGATAAACAGGAGGTGGGGTTTGGAAACGGCTGCAGCATCTGCAGCAAGCGTTGCTACTGTTGCAGCAAGGAGGATGCACAGGAGATGCATGTCTGGCTATTTTTTACCCTACACAGTTGAGGGCATGCTACTTCATGTTTAAATAGCAACAGATCCTGACTCGCTTACTTGGGCTCTTTTATAGGCAAGGCTTAGAAAAGCAGGATAAAGATGGAGGCGTAGCCTCACGATTTCTGTTTCCTTATCTCTGAACACGAAACAGATAAAAACCTGTATTGAAGGTTGTCCCTGTGTCACAACTGACACTACGAATTTTCACCCAGAGAACATGTCACCCCTGTTTCTCGGCAAAGCAGCTGGCCCTATAAACAGATGCCACATGCAGAGAAAGAACAAGTATCTGAGACGAGATTAGATCTCACTACAGCCTATCATAGCTGTATTTTGTTACATAAAGAAAACAACTGACAGTGATTTGACGATACCTTATGACTTATGATGGTGAAAAAGAAGAGTTGATTTACAGAGCGCTTTTCCTCGCCATTAAAGGCGGGCTTAAAGCACTTTACTAAAAAGAGAAACATACAAACATAATAAAAGTGGATGCTGGTCTCAAAAACAATACTCCCTTACCCCCAGCACCGGTCTTTGAAGTCGATCTTTGCAAAGCAAGGATCGGTATAAGCCATGTCTTGAATTTCAAGTGTAGGCCGGTAAAAAAGAGATTCGTCAGAATACCGAATTTGAAGTGTAAAAGAGGGCAACAGAGTCTACTGTTATATTTATTGAATGCACTTGCTTTTTTAGACATAGCTCTTGTTTCCAGTTATATTAATAAGCATAATAATTCCCTTTAACATATTTCTCGATTTGGTAAGGTGTGTGTGCGTGAGAGAGAGAGAGAAACAAAATAATTGTTCGAATAAAATATCTCGATTAATGTTTTTATTGTAACTTGTCTCACAAGAATTTATTTATTGAACACACAGAGATAAAAAAAAAAACCACTTAAAAATAAGGCTTAAATGATGATAAAAAGTGGAAATTAAAATTAAAGTTCAAAACTGGGTGACTATCCTGATCGAGCACTTAAAATAATAGAAATATAATAATATAAAATATATGATAATGGACTTTGAGTACAATCTATTGGACTGTTCTGGAGTACTTTGAACACAAATTTAACAAAATATAAATAGCAGACAAAACCTGCAGGCAGTAAAAATAAATAACTTTTAATATATAATAATAGCCTATTAATTATGTTAAAGGGACGTAGCTCCAGTCCGAAACCGTTCAGTTAAAGCTATTAGGCGTTACCTCCCTTTTAGCATCGGATGCGTACTGTTGTCAACTTTATTACCTTTCTCAGCTTACTGGGTTCAGTTGCTCAGAGTAACTTCCACCTTTTTTGTGACTTGAGAATGTTATTAACATTGAATACTAATTGCTACTAAAAATACACACCACCTTACTTTATAAGTTATAAAAATTATAAATGTATTACTGTGACCCAGTATTCATATTTTATGATATGGAAGTGACTTCGTCCGAAAGGCGTCTGCTTTCTTTATCTAAATACCTTGCATATGAGTATCACTGGACTGAAAATTTAGAAGTTTCAGCGAAGATGCTCTCGTGCGAGCCAGATTTACTCATGCACTCATCTAGACATTTGTGCGTTATAGTTTTGAAACGGAAAGACAAACCACACATGTCTTCTGTAAACTCTGTCAAATATACACATGCAACACAGATTCTGGAGGCTAAAATAATCTGTGTTGTATACGTATTAACAAGTTTTAACTGTGCTTTTCACAGTGGCAGATCATAGCTTTCGCAAACCTAGTTACAAAAATGTGGATTGTAGTGACTCAGATGACAGCAGTGCCAGGCTGGTTGGGACTGTAAAATACATTGTGTTAACACACAGTGGCGAAACTATAACTTGACCAAATAGTGCAGATTAACTTTTAAATAGATAATTTTGTGTGGCTCGCGAAAGATATTACTATTATCTAATTTGAGAGAAAAATGTTTCCCACCCGTGTTCTAAGTAGCCGACAAAGCTTGAGAGTAGAGAACTTGCTGTAGTTCAAGTCTCTCCTAAAATCAAGCTGTACCTATTTAACGATTTTTTTTCATTTTATATTAACTCCTTTATCCCAACACCTACTCCCTTTGCGGTCCTCCTACGAACTTGTATTACTTGACTGGTAGCAGACGATTTTTTCCAGTTAATTACTAACTTCGTAAGAGGCTCAGCGTTGGTCTTGGCAGACAGACAGCAGTCCACCTATATACACATCCATGGTCCTACCATGCAGTGGAATACCCAACACCATAATTATATAATGTCGGGAATAAACTAGTCATCAAGTAATATCCTGTTTGTTTTCCTTTGAGTGAAAATCGATACTTTTGTTGTTTTTTTTCCCGAGCACGGAGCTGAAGGGTGTGCCTACAAGACTTTAATTTGAGGTTTTTGCATGTCATTAGACATAACCTAGAAGCGTATGTGCTTATCAGTATCATGTTTAAAGATAACGGGACAGAGAAATCGCTTGGTTTTGAGTGACTGTTAAGGCCGAACTTTCTGAAAATTGGCGATAGAAAGAACGTATTTAATCTGTAATGCGAGGGCATGTAATAGCAAGCGGACAGATCTGAAGGGGGAAACAGAAAGAATTATGTGTCCGCAGATCATCCTTCTAGTCGCAGTTGCAGGCACTTGCAGCAAGTGATGCAGCCTCTTCCAAACCCCACCTCCTGTTTATCCTGGCGGACGACTTAGGGTGGAATGACGTCGGGTGGCGGAACCCCGCCATGCACACCCCCACCCTGGACCGTCTGGCCGCAGAGGGAGTGGTGCTGGACAGTTCCTACGTTCTGCAGAGCTGCTGTCCCTCTCGCTCGGCCCTGATGACGGGTAAGTACCCATACCGCTACGGTATGCAGCAAGGCGGAATCAGCGCCGGCCATCCGGAGTACCTGCCAGTGGAGTTCACCCTCATCCCGCAGACACTGAAGAGCCTGGGCTACGCCACTCATGCCATTGGCAAATGGCACCTGGGCTACTGCAACTGGCGCTACACCCCTACCCGACCGCGGTTTTGACTCCTTCTACGGATACTACAACGCAGCGGAGGACTACTTCGAACACACTGCCCAACGCAACGGTTACGACTTTCGCGATGACGAGGAGGTTGACTGGACGGCGAAAGGTCACTACTCTACCTATCTTTTCGCCAACCGCGCTGTCAAAATTCTGCGGCAGCACAATCCTACCACCCCGTTATTCATGTACCTGGCCTTCCAGGCTGTACATGAGGAACTGCAAGTTCCCGAAGAGTACGTGCAACGCTTCTGTAGCCACATTCCGGAGCGCAACCGTCAGTTGAGGTGCGGCATGACGGCCGCCATGGACGAAGCGGTGGCTAACGTGACTGCGGCGTTACACGAGACAGGTCTGTACAACGACACTCTCATCGTCTTCTCCTCCGACAATGGAGGACCCATTTCGACGCAGGCTAGCAACTGGCCACTTCGTGGAGGCAAGATCACCATCTGGGAAGGGGGTACTCGTGCCGCGGCCTTTATCCACGCACCTTACATCTTGCAGAAGAGCGGCTACACCAACAGGGAGCTGTTTCACATCGTCGACTGGTTCCCTACGCTGGTTGAGGCTGGAGGCGGTAACAGCTCCTCATTGTCCGGCATCGATGGCATCAGCCAGTGGCAGAGTCTGCTGACGGGCAGCATCGGTCCTCGCGAAGAGTTCGTGTACAACGTCAACGACATTAAAAACAACTCTGCTCTGCGCTGGAAGAACTTTAAGCTGATCAAGGGTTTCCCAGGCAGCCCTCAGGGCTGGTACGTTCCCCCGGAACTGACCAACGAGACGACCATCGAACCCGCTCACTCCCGCCACGACCCTGAGACCTACACCCTGTACGACATCGACAACGACCCCTCGGAGCGCACCGACGTGCTGGCCCACCACCCCGACGTCTTCCAGCGCATGAAGGCACGACTGGACGAGTACAGCAAGTCGATGCACGCCAGCATCGTCACGGATTTCGTTAACGACGCCAACCCGCGTCATTTCAACGGCGCCTGGTCACCTGGCTTCTGCTGACACCAGATCTTTGTCACGGGAGGTGAATGGCATGCTATGATCGCTTGAGGAGCAGCACAGCATCCGAGTAAAACATTTTCTGTTCACTTAAAAAAATAAACTCAAGAATTTGAAAGAAGATAAAGAACTCAATAGAAACTTTGATTAATATAGTATTGATAGTATCAAAAGGAAGCTCATGCTTTGGCATAAACGAAGTGTTCTGTCTTTTATTTTGTGAGACGTCTTCGTTGGTGTCCCGTATTTGTGTACTTGCTACATCCTTCCCCTCCTCAACCCATTTGAAGATGCAGTTTTTCTGTTTCATATATGTTATCTTTTCTAGCTAGCTGGCGATACATACAGCCACACATATACGAATGATATAATTAGTTTGTCTGACGATGATAATTACTGGACCGATTATAACATCTTATGCAGGTAGACTGATCCCAAACCTTATCTTTCGTGTTGGACTGGGCGACGGGAGGTTGGGGTGGGAGACCTACTTCTCGCCAGTTTCTGCATCGCATCATTCGTCGGGAAGAGGATTAAATTTTACAGCTGTCGGACGAAGCAAAAGAGGCTGTTGTCCTATTCAAGTATCCTTGTTCCATTCTTGTTCGCTCTAATTCCCAGAAATGGCGACACTCAAATGGTTATTATTGAAACAAGGGACTTTACTACACGACATAAATCATATTGCAGCATGAGTTGCGACAATGAATACAATTTTTTGTCTTTCTCAGTTTTTTGCTGTCGGCAGCTTTTGATACTGGTGAGGATATAATGCAAACTACTCGACAGTGGCATAGGAACCAGGGAGGTAAGATGAGCAGTTGCCCCCACCCTCAAAAAAAAAAAAAAAAAAAAAAACTTAAAAAAAAAAGATTTTGAGGGGGGAAAGTAAAAAAAAAGTAAAGGAACTGGATAGAAGGAAATGGCAACTGACAACTGACAAATAATAAATCTGTATTTACGAGGGTAACAAAATAAGTTAAGAGGGTGCTTTTGGTAATAGTTCACAACTGACCGTTTTTTTTTTATTTAAAAAAAAATACCGAAACCTATGGGGACAATATTTTATTCTTTTAAGTACAGTTGAAATAAAAGTGTGTGTGTGCTTCTTTTTTTTCTTTTTAATATTTTTACTTCATTTTCGTAATGGGCGAATAAATACGAACGTCATTCACTGTCAGCATGGATTCCCCACCCCACTTCCCCCCGAAAGCCGAACATTTCCTACGCCACTGCTCAACCAGAGGTCACAAACATCTTGTAATTAATAGTAGGGAGTTAGAATATAACTTTAATCATCCTCTAGGACAATTATAATGAGTTTCCCACTTACGAGAGTTTTCACATATATATATATATCGAAAGAGCTGTACAAACGAGCATATTAGAAACTTGCAACACAAGAACAGTGAACATGGTGACAGGAGGTAATTACTTACATGGGTCAACAGAGGTCGACCATCACTTCCAGAAGAGTTTGTCAAGTGGATGGTAACTGGAACAGATAAGTAGCGTTGGGGATTGGTTTTAGGTGGGCATTATATGATTTACATGGGCACATATCGAGGTAGGAAGCACTTCAGGACGTGATCAGAATTAGTAGTTTGCATGCGGGTTGCCCTTTGTCCTCTTTCTTATGGATACCTTAGAACATATAATAACAATGGAGACTAATCTGTTCCTGTTTTGCGGAGAGAGTGTAAGAACTAGGACGTGAGATAAGATTCTGAATGAAGGACTGCTAGAGACGAGTGTTTTGGAGTGAGTCAAACCTCGACAAATATTTATCACAAGTCGATCGTTGGACTATCAGGTGTGTGAAAGTGAGTTAGAGAGTACATGAGTGACGTTTAATGAGGGTTTAACTAACATGTCGATTTGTCTGTACACATTCACATCAGTGTAGAAGCGGGCGCGAAATGATCAGAGATAAACTCAAGGGAACTAACTAGCTTATTTGGGTCTAGCTTGGGCTACATATTATCTCCCTTTGCCTTTCCTTTTTGTTCTATCGAAGGGACGGGTTAATATTGGATTGCCTATTATAGCCTCGTGCACATCCTAAATATAGTATCTGGAAAATATTATTTAGTTGTTTGAAACCTACAGCATGACAGAAATCAGGCCCAGAGCTTGAACATATCCCCGTTCTGCTTATTGCCTCAGTGTGTAATGGCCATGAACTACCAACTGTTCAAATAACCAAAAGAAATCGAAGTTCTACGTACGCCAGAGATATTGTCAGATTTAAGGCCAAGTCCTTTGGGTTATAAAGGAAAGAACTTTCAAAAATTTTTTGCGACTCTCTGTCTTTTTTCTAGTTCCCAGAAAAATCATCGACACAACCTCACATTTGTGTGTATGTGTGTTTTTGTTTACTGCAACATCAGTACTACTAAACACGATCAAAACCTCAGCAATGCAAGAAAATCTAGCCTCTTTAATATTTTTTCATGTTAAAGAGAACGTTCCATCATAAACATTATTGTTGTAGCTCTCTCAAGAAATGTTTTAAAAAAGCCGATACTGAACAAAGACATAATATGTCTTAACAATAAAATTAAAAGACATAATGAAATATTAACAATAATAACATTAATTTAAAAAATGAAAAAATATCTTTATAAATCCTTTTCATGAAATAGTTTTGTCTCTCAGCGGTAACACGAGAACATCGCTTTACATTGAACATAAACACAAAATTAAAAAAAAAAAAATAAAACAAACTAAAGAGGATACCTCGTTGCCCAAACTGCCTAAATCCAATTTATTTAAGCTGGCACGTACAGTCTCCCTCTAAATGATTCAAAAAAAATCTGTACACATCCCTATTACCCCCCAAAACAGGAAAACAGTATAACATCGGTGTAACTATTCACTAGTCCACCTGCTTGTTTTCCCCTCAGATGATACTCTCTGTTTCTCACTGTTTGTTCCTCAACCTCTTTGCGTCTTCTTTGTCATTTATTACTTGTCTGCTCGGTTGTTTCTCTTTTAATCGTTTGTATGCTGCTCATGTCTCCTCCTTGTCTCAAGCACACGCTTATTGTTATTATTGTTATTATTAATATTATTAAATGGACACTCCAGGAAAGGGGATGGGAAGCAAATAGTTTGGTCATCTGCATTCATGTGCGTGTCCTATTCAGGAGTTAACTGGATTGCAGCCGGGATAACTGAGTGCAGATGATGTGTGTTTCTAGCTCTAGCAACTCTTCTCTACCCGTCTAATGTCAAATTCATGTCCAAGTGAGTGCGAGTCGTTGCCTAAAATTGCAGTTTGTGAACCAGAAGCTTGTCATACATCGTCTCTATGTCGTTCTGTCCCTTCCCAGCCACCAGTCCTGCTTTTTTTATGCTTTTGTTCTATTTGTGCATGTCATACTTAGCAGTCTTCCCACCCCCGGCACACTAGTTCGAAAGGTATGGTGCTATATATAAAAGAAATGTAAAATATATTTAGAAGTTCTAAACGCACGTTAAAAGACTTCAGCTTCTTGAAACACTTTCTTATTAACTCTACAGGAGCTTTCCAAGTAAGTTATTCATTAATAATTTGCCTAAATATGTGTAACTCGCCACTATTCTTATTACCTCGCCTTTAATAAGTAGGTTCGTCAAATACACCAGTCCTTACTAAAGTCAACAATCATTTCTTCCATATTCTTAACATTCAACTCTAAATGATTATATCATCACACCATGTGATCAATCTCATTTTTATAGCATGCGTCGTCATCTCTCCTCCTCTCCACTTTTCTCTCCTCCCACATTGTCTCCAAAATTGAGAAGTCGTTAGTGAGTAGAATCAGAAAAAGCTGCAGACATCTTGTCGACGATAGTCATAACTGTAATTAGACCCTGTCGACCATCACAACGACTGTAATTTAAACCTGTCGACCATTGTCACGTGAGCCTGTCGACTGTTTCTACGACTTTCAGTTGAGGCTGTCAACGATCCTGTCTCTGTGTCTGTCGGCGATCACCACATTATCCAGCGGTCGTAGATGAGTCTGTCGGCGAAGGAGAACGCCTTGTTGTCGACGCCAACCGTCAGCAGGCAGCAGTCGACGTTAGCGAAGCTGCCTTTGGGCAGCGGGAAGGCGTCACGCCATCGGCGACGTGTGACGTCATAAAAGCTGCTCATTCGCACGTGCACGCCCTTCGTGAAGCTGAGGCCGCCCAGCATCCAGATATTGCGACCTGCACGACAGTTCACAAGTTAAAGGTTCTCGGTAGTGCCAAATACATTCTTTCTTCAATAAAGTGGGCTCAGCCCAGTGTGTTCAAGAAGATCATAGACAGTTTGTTTTAGACAATTTTATTCATTTACTCCATGGAGGTATAGAGAAATTGATATTGTACACAAACAGCAGTTGACCCATACAAAATCCTCACACGCCGTAAGGGCAGCGTATACCAATGAGGCATGTCTGGACAATCGTGACGTCACGATCTATCCTTCATACCTGTAGGCTTACACCACTAAGAACTATTCTGGGAGTTTGAATGGTCTACTTAAAGGCTAACTTAAGTCCAAAATTATTTTCATATAAATGGAGTTAGTTCATTTAAATATATTCAAGTACTAAATCTGAGCGAAAAATTCTGTACACGAGACACGACCTAATTTGAAAATGATTCGTATCTGGGTTTTGGATACAAGCATATCACAAAGAAAGTATGGGCAAAACATATCACAAAGATCTTACTGATCGGGAAACATTAGCGCATGCTACAAGTTCTCACATTGGTTACGACCTTCAGTGCCATCAGAAACACGAATTTAAATTAATGTCACTTGTAGTCTAGTCCTTGTTACTCCTCAAGGAGCACAGGGCCGCACTTTCACCTCAGCTTCTCATAAAATAAATTCATTATGCATTTTCCACGAAAAAATTTTGGTTTAAATTCATGTTCGATTCGCGTAAGCTTGTAACAATTTTTTTTTGAAACTTCTAAGAAAAAAATGCTGGAAATTCTAGTTTGAACAGGAAAACAGATGAAGATGCGTTCCGATATACTCCAAATCAAAGTCAACTGGAAATTCAAGCTTGGTGCTGATGGCCTGCGTACACAGCTGGGATTAAACCCTATCGCTGCGAGGCACACGCCTTGCTCCTGATTGGCGTGACTCACTATTTGGTCGTGCCCATCTTCTCAGGCTAGCTTTAGCTACTCATCGCCTGCAGCTATTTGGTGGGACCGTCAACTGATGGATGTTGGTGGCCCGCATTATGGTCTCCTGGCCTAATTGGTCATGTGCGGCCCAAACGTGAAATTATGGGATGGGTGTGTCCGTTATCTGAGCAAACATCAAGACACCTACAGACCAACCCATCCTAGAGGCAATCAATCTGTCGACTGTGGTCTCCTGTAGGATCCTAGGCAGGCAAAGCAAAGCGTGTGTGTGTGCGTGCGTGTGTGTGTGCGTGTGTGCGTGTGTGTGTGTGTGTGGGCTATGTCAACACATGACTGCTAGCTATAAAGCTAGTTCCAGTCGTCCGTGTCGAACATCACACAGAGAGTCCAGACCCGAATTTTGTACAGGCGGGACTCGCGATTGAAGTAGGTCAGCTGTGTCGTGACATCATCACTGTCGAGGTCAACTTTAATCACGACTTTGCAGCCCTCCCCCATTCTTCGCACTCACTTCGTGGAAGAAGCTCGCCTGTCCTTCAATCAAGGCGGTGGGTCAGGTGTCGCCCACAAAGATCAGTTTGGTGTTAGCCGATACACCTGTACCAAGCGTTGCCTTGGGGGCGACCCAAACCCTAAAGATAGCACAGCGTTTCCAGCCTCTTTCGCTTCCGGAAGTACTAAAGTAGAATTGCCCCCACTTTCTTTTTCCCAAAATGAAATCCGCCTCCGCTGGCCACTGAATCGAAGGAAAACCCGTTCGTTAGAGACAGTCCGATGCTATCCTCGAGCCATCATTAGGAAGGTCCCAAGGTCTCCTATTTTTAAAAGAGAAGGTTAGGAGGTGACAAGCACTAAAGTGTTAGTCATCTCGCAAGATTTAGGGTGACAGTTGTGTTTTTGACATATTACAAGTATTTTTATTTTTCGTCACTCAAAACAAACAAACCCAAAACCCAACAACAAAACAAAAAAAAAAAAAAAACCCCAAAAAACAAAACAAAACAAAACAACAATAAACAAAACAAATGCCAAGCCAGAATGGGCCCCGCTCTTGTATGTCCTTACCCAGAAGAACAGCAGCACCGTTGGAGTGTGGGTGTAAGGTGGCCGGGTGCTTCACATCCCAAACTGGTTTGGCCCCCGGCTTGGCTCCAGGCTGGCCATCAGCGTTGAAGTGACAGACCTCTGCTTCGTCCTTCTCGTCGAAGGTGTCTTGCTCAAAGCCTCGTCCTGCGAGAGTTGTCAAATGACAAATCTTTATTTACGGGGGTAACAGAAGAAGCAAAATGATGCTTTTCCCCACAATTCTTAGTAAGAAGTATTGAGTTTGAGCCAACCCTTGTTATTTTGGTAGAAAATAGTGTAGAAAGTCTCGGGAAATTTCACCTCTTAGTATTTTATAGACGAGGCTACTTTTGTTCTACCTTAGTCTGTTTATGAGTGGACATCTTAGACATCAAAGGACAGATCGTGGGGTCGTATCTGTAAAAAGCTTTTACTTTCAAAGACTTATTGTCAAATGCCTTGAGCTTCTGTGTCTTTGTGGTTATTCATGACCATGGGAGGTCGTCATTGTATTTTAGTATAAAAAACGCGAGCACAGAGGACAGGAAGGAAACGGATGGCCATTGACAGCGATGATAACGATCGGCACGATGATGTGGTGTAGGATGGTGGTGGCTGTTGTAATGATGATGATGATGATGATGATGGTGTATGCCGTCATTGGTGTCTCTATGGATATCGTATTATTCGTAATGACAGCAGATGATGATAATAATGAACCTACAACTACCACCATCGACGTCATCATAATCATCAACAACAATAACGTCGTAGTTATCGTCGTCTTCATTATCATCGTCGTATTTCTGGTTATGCTTAAAATGAATGATAGATGAAGACGAGAAAATACAGTTAAGGTTGACAACACTGTACCGGCCATAAAGAAGATCTTGGTAGAACCGACTGCAACCATATTGTGTTTTTCCCTTTCGTAAGGCATCACGCTTCCTTCAGTGACATCTCGCCACGTGTTGTCAAAGGGGTCGTACACCCTACAGGTCAAACACATGTTATAGGAATAATAATAAATACTATTACTTAAAGGTATAGAGTAATACTACGTAAAGATATTAATAATACCACTTTAAAGGTCTATAATAATACTAATAGACGGGTCTAGACGAGCGGAAACTATGACAAACTTTTAATTCTTGGTGACCGGCGGTCACTACCTCCACAGACCCCACACCTACCCGCAGGATACATGGAGTAAATATTCAGAGTGCTATCAATCAGGATTACAAGGGTGTGGCTCCCAGTAGTCTTGGCGCCCGCTTAATGGCTTCATATCCTGAACCAAGACATTGGCCACATGCAAGACTCCACCCACTAAAATGACAGGAACATACAGCCCCGGTAAAAAATATATACGCTTTATTTTTTTTTTTTTTGAGCATGGTGCTAGCGGACCACCCGTCATACCTTCCTACCACAGTTTGAAAACCGATTCACTAGGCTATCCGCTTGATTCCCTTTTCGAGATTTAATTTACACCCTTGACCTACGTCAAGGTTCTGGTCGGGGAAGGTAGACATGAGACATGAGACATGAGACATGAGACATGAGACACGAGACATGAGACATAAGACATGAGACACGAAGCAGCTGGTCGAGCTTTCCGTCATGGTTGCTCTCTGCCAAAGCTCACATAGACTGTGGTATCAAGATGGTCCACTCTTTGGCGTTATCACAACCATTTATGTCCTGCTTTATTCTTGTTTTGTCTCTTTTCAGCATGCTGTGTCCTCGCTACAGTCTCAGTTTTTCAGATAATAAGCCTGTCAACATCCTCAGAAAAAGTCATTGACACCTTATCTGAGAACGACTATCTCTCATTTCATGTGACTCCTACATCGTCTATTTTGTCTGCTTTTCTTTACGAGAAAAAAAAAAAAAAAAAAAGGCGGCTGAAGATGGTGGGCTGCATCTGATCATTTGATCTGAAGGATTGTAGAAAGTCCTTTTTTCTCCGAAATCTAGGGCCATCATGCCTTTACTGAATCACGCATGCGCAAACATCCTTTACGAGATTGCAAACTAAACTGTTCCTGGCCGAACGTGCAGGGCAGGCGATCAGAGTGTGTTTTAACTACAAACAGGCTTAAGGCGTCGGCGACCGAGAGAGACCAAGATTCGATCCGGTTCTTTATTGTTTCCAAATCCACTTTATCCGATCCTCACACCCATCTGGCCTGGACACAAAGAGAGCCAATGCAGTAAATCATTTGATTACCTAAACCTTCGGCTCCCTTTCCTCTGTCCACGGACGATAATCAAATCACGAAGGGGGGGTCGAGGTGCACGGAGACGAGCTGAGCTGCACGCAGTGAGGCGAACGCGCGGGAAAGTGCTGCTCCGCTGTGGTAGGGGGCGCTGCTTGCCCAAGGGCGACTAATCAATGCTGGGGAAAGCGCGCGCCATCAAGTGCATCGATTTTGTCTCCAGAACATATGGGATGAGGGACGCTAACGAAGATGTATTCACGTCTCTGGCGGCCATTCAACAGTTGCGAGAAGCCGGCGCAGTGTGAGCACTCGGCCCTACGCGGGTACCTTCGGCAGCATGGGAGGAAGACGACGAGGGAGACAGGGGTGCAGAGCGAGTGGGTGTGGGAGGAGGGGCGAGGCAAAAGAATTTGTTGCTATAGCCAGGGCTCAGGGATCAGAGATGATTTATTAATCAATTTAACGTGCCGTTGCCCGATGGCATGCTGGATTTTGGGAGATGCAGGAGCGCTTGCTCATCATGCGTGTGACTCAGCCAGGGGACACTGAAGTGTCGCCATGGAAATTATTCAGATTGATGTGAGAAATTGTACGAGGGAGGGGTTCAGAAGTTTGAAGAATTTTAATGACAAAAAATTTTACATTTTTTTTCCTTTTTGATTTTTTTTTTTTAGGAAAGGAGTGAGAAATGCTGAAGGTTTGCTTCATAAATTAATGTTTATTAATGTTTATACTTCAAGGTTATACAAAACAGAAACAGATTTTGATGTAAAATCAATTAATCAAAGGAACATGATATAAACTGTCTAAAGAACAAAAAGCATAATGTTTCGACTTCCTGGGAATCCCATTCTTAAGTGGACTTTGCCACGTGTTACCCGAGCCTCTCATCAGGCGATACTTAGGCTGTGGCAGCTGTCACCGGCTTGCTTTTATTGAAGCAGTAATTAACGCCTAACGCCCAGCAAACAAAAGCAAGCGTTCCCTTAATCAAGGATGTTTGCGGCTTGACTGGGAGGCCCCCGTAAACCTTTTGGCTGGAGCATGGCGCCGCGAGCCCCGCGCGCTTGTGCCTTATTGGACAGCCGCCATCAGGGGACAGCACTCTGGGGACCCGGCAAGACGGTGGGCGATTAGCGTTATCTTGCCCGCCCATTTGTTGCTGCTCGACCCCAGGATGTCGTGAAGAGCCCTCCTTGCGTCGCTTGCTTCCCTCCTGGGAGGGTGGGAGGGAGGAACAAATGACAGGCCCGTGCGCCTGATGTCTGTCCACCTCCCACCTCCCGAGCATCCTCCCTCCGCTCGCATTCAGCCTGATCGAAGAAGCCGGTGACACATCACTCTTCAGTCTCGCACCCCACCCCCTAACCTAACCCCACCCCACCCCTCCCTTTACACTCTTTTAAAAGACGAACTTTCTGGAAATCTACGGCTTCTTCGTGCACTTGATTTCCTCGGAGCAATATTTCCGCTCGTCTTTCAACAGCTTGTCACTGCGCATGACAACTTGTAGCTGCGTTATGCCAAGCTGCCAGTTGCAGGAGCAGACGGGAGGCACAAATGTCCATATCTTCTGCTGAAAGGAATTCACAGCCCAATGCATATGTTTCGTCCCCCTTAGCCAGGGTCGCAAGCTGTTGTTAGGGAAGAAGAGACCGTTCATTCCAGACTTTTAGGTTCAAATCCTTTTTTTATTTGTTTAACCCGAACTTTGCTATGAGACTTGTAACGAAAGGAAAGAAAGAAACAACAAAACAAAAATACATACAGCTTTTTAATACATCAGATGCAGATAAAACTTATATTCTTAAATATGATTGTAAATATTAATATCTACGTTTTGCGTGAAGAAGACGGTGATTCATTGGGTGGGTGTTGGTGGGGTGGGGACGGCGTACTTTCCGCACGCGCTGGCATGTTTTGTGATCTGAGCACGCCACCCTTTGTATGTGCACGCGACCGCGAGGACCAGGCCTCCCGGAAGTTGTCACGAAAGCGTCAAACAACGCGACAACATGTTCGTCAACATCGGAGTGAAGCCGAGGAACGAATCCTCAGGTTATCAATACTCGCTACAGAAGTGGAAGTGGTGTTTGTGTGTGTGTTATAGAGAGAAGGATGGATTGAAAGAGTTCTTGTAGAAAAAAGAAATCTCGGCAACAGTTCTGTAAATGGGTGAGACATCCATTTAGAGTTTCGTCAACCTCGTTTTACGAGGTTTGCCTGCGGCGACGACCTTTTTTTAAGTTATCGTGCGATGCTCTTACACAAATTGATTACTAAACCTGCGCTCTTAACAGCACTTCCATTGCCTGTCTCTCCGCGCACATTGCCACTCCCCATCTCCCCGCCAGCAAATCCCCCAATACTATTTTTTTCGGGAAGAATAACCAATGAGATGGTGCGTAAGACGAGTGTTAGCCAATGAGACTCTGTGAAATACTAATCTCCTTCAATCAAACAGTTCAAAAGAAATGGAGCAGTAGAACTCGAACAAGCTGGGCACTGATCACAGCAGATGACTCAGTCCCGTGGCAGACCCCCGCAGGGGTCCCCTTTAAACCCTACGGTCGGACCTTGAGATGTTGTCTTTCACTTTTTTCTCCCCTCCCCTCTAGTTGCAAGGAAACGGATGACAAGCGAATGAGAACATGGCGTGGGTGAGTGAGTGATCATATTATATATTATAGTATTAGATTTCAACAACGAACCAAATGTGATTTTATTGTTAACTTTTCATCTACCACTTCAATTTGAACAAGAAACGACAGAGTTGATTTTCCAAGTAGCAGCCAGAGCCTCTAGCCAACACGCATGCGCGCGATCACACCCACATTATCATCAAACTATTTTTATACCTATTGTAAATTTTGCTCCGAAACAATCAGAAAAAAACCAACGAAAACATCAGCGGGGCGATGAAAGTAGGGTATGAGTAAAGGACCCTCTTGTCTTCAATGAAAATGAAAATTCTAGGAGTTCAGATCTCGCATCGGGGCACTATGTGACAAACTGTTAAGGGGCTGGTCGTGGGAGGACAGGAGGTTCTCAGAGTACTCCAGGTTCTTCCGTCTTCATCTCTCTTCTACCTACGGTCTGAAATCACCTTTAGGTAGAACCCCTTTTCCAACCGATCAAGCAAGCTGTCAACCAGGCCAAAGTCGGCGGTTTTAAAATTCCATTTCTGACTTCTCCAGCCCATCAGTTTCCTTCTTCTCCTTTGCCCATTCTTAGATGTTGCGATTTTTTCTACAAAAATGACATTTTCTCTTGTTTTAATGGTCTCCTGTCATCTAACGCCATTTTTTTCCTTTAACAGTCTGGAATGTTCACCACTAAGCCCCTAGTTACATTCAAGGGAATGAAATGTGCAGGAAAGAGTACGAGAGAATATCCTTGTGCTGTCAACATCGGACCCAGTATTATGTTGTTGTTGCTTCGCTGTCTTTGACTTTACCAAAATAGAATCAGACATAAAAAAGAAAAAAAATGTCAATGACTGGAATCGAACCCTCTTCTTTAAGACAAAGCGACAGACTCCTCGCCGAGGAGTGCGCCTTTTCCCATTCCCTTCAACGCCTCCGCGCCAGGCGGAAGGACAAGTGGCGCATGCGCGCAAAGTGAATTACGCCCGACGCCTTCTTCGCAGGGGCATCAATCAAATCGAGGTGTTCAATAATATTCAATGAAGCGAAGCGCCCTTATCAATCTTGCTGACATCGACCCTGGATTGTCACCCCTCTGATGCAGCTCCCCCTGTTTCTCTGTCTTCCAGTAAAGTGTCATAGCCGAACTCATCCTTCAGATCCTCCTCTTCACCAATCTCTCTCTCACACACACGCACTCGCACACACGCATTTATTTATTTATTTTTTTTTTTTTTTGAATCGGCTGATGTGTAGGAGAAGCTATAAAAAGGAAGTAACGGGTGATGTCTTCACAGAAAAAGAGCGATTAGAGAAGGTATGAGTGTATTAGTCTAGGATGTAAAGTAAAGTAGTCAAAGTGTGACAGTATATGTGTGTGAAAAAGAAAGAAAATTTAATCACAAAAAGAGAATTAACTCTTTATTATTTTCTAAGTCTGCAATTTAATGGCAGTCTGCTGAAAAAAAAAAGTTATGATGTGCTGAACTCAGCAGCAAGGAACTGGGGACTTTTAATGTTGTTGTCTCAAGGTTTGTGATGAGCTGGCTGAGATAAACAGGAAATCTCCCTCGTTGAAATAAAAGTTCATTGGGGTTTCAGCAAACCTGTAAATAATTTCAAAGCTGATTTTGAAGATGCCGAAAGCTTCTAAGGGAACTTTTTAGAAACTTCAACCAGGTTTGACGAGAGGGTGTGGGGAAGGTCAGGGACGGCACGACTGTAAAGGGGGGTCTTTGTACTGTTCAGTAACTTTTTTTCTTTTCATTATAATATCTGGAAAAAAGAATACCAAAGCATTACACGAAGAGAAATCGAATTTAAAGTTTGCAATATACCATTCCCAGGTCTAATGGAGCAGTGAGGTGGGTCGGCAGGGAAAAGGTTTGGGAAGAGAAGTGTGGTCACTAGACAGCGCTATCATGTTGAAAGATCGCTGGAAACCGATTTGCTTGACTGTTTACAAGTATGTGCATCGAGGTATGAAGATAGCTGGGTATATCTGCCATTAGGGAAAGAGTGGTTAGCACGCAATACCACTTTGACAGTGAAGAGGAATGTATGTGACTGATGTGGGGACGACTGTGCCCCTGGTGGTGCAGCCTGTAAGCGAGAGGTGTTAAAAAGCTTGATTTTATTTTTTTCCCGGAGTCACTTAAGAGTGAGACTTTTTCTCCTCCTACTTCTCCATTAGCGGACATACAACTACATTAGTCTACCCAGAAGTCCCTTGTCAAAACATCCTGATACAGTATTAGCACCAGTCATACACTGTTATTCCCAACTTGTATTACTGGACTGTTGGCAGACGATTTTTTTCCCCAGCTAATTATTAAAACGAGGTAGGTGTATACAAAGCTTCCGGTTTATTCACATTCATTGTTTAGGCTCGCTGAGACTAACTTCGCAAGACGCTAATCTTTGGTCTTGGCAGACAGACAGCAGTCCACCCATGCACGACCATTCTGTTATCGCATCCAACAAAACAGAACGAATTATTAACTTATAACTGCTGTGGCGCAAACAGTGAGGATCAGAACTTTTTCATGGTGGCGTCAGAGGAAGACAAAGCTTGTTTAGTCCTTGTTAAGTCTCTTCACTGCCATCAAACTGTGATCGCCAACTACATGTAAACACTCGTCCACAGCTCGGTTTATTGTGAAGACGATATGACTATTAAACCTGTTTATATACGCCTCGTCTCGTTAACGCTCAAGTCTCTTCACTGCCAGCAAAACCTGATCGCCATTCGCATGTAAATTGTCGTCCACAGCTTGTTTAATGGTGCAGATGATTTACAGAGTGGTAATTAACTTTGTCTTTATGCGCATGCGTAAATCATCCCAAGACGTTCAGTCGTCTCAGAAATCGGGGCTTGCGAAGCAGGCAACCGACAAAAGAAATCTGTCCTGTCCTGTCCTGTGCTCGTCTGAGTCCTGTCTATCGTAAAGGACATTACTTATGTGTTTCTTGAAACTTACCTTAGTATTATAATTCACTTAATAAAATTTGTGTCGCTACGAAAAACTGAATTTCGAGTTCCTACTTTCGATTTTTTGTGCGTTTGACTGATCTTTATGTAAGTTGATTAAAAGTTGATTAAAAGTTAATGAGCTCTATTGTCCGTAGAACAAACCTTCTAAGAATTGTAGTAAAGGTCGGGAGTTGTAATGGATATTAACCGGAAGGGTGTGAGTCTTTAAGAGGGATGGGTGTGAGGATTATCAGAAGAAACGAAAGACAAAGAACCCTACAAAGTTGTGCACTTTTCCTAACGTTTGTTTACCTTACTAAATGTAGACATTTCCAGTCTTAAGCTTGTAAGCATACTGGAACAACTAATGATTACAATTAAAGATTAACAGAAGGCGTTCGGAAGGTTTGTGGGGGCCCGGTACTGGCTTTCTGCGGCCCTGACTTCAAATTTCTGAGTTTATGGACTTCCTGGTCTTTGTCGCTGTTGATTCTCTGTGGACTTAAAACTATTTAAACTTCTGTGTGGAGCTGAGTTTTGATAGCTTCCTGGCAACGGGGAGTAAGAGTTTTATGATACTCAGTTTTTCTGCCTTAAGATGGTGAGTTTCCAGGCTTGAAAGAGTTAAATGTAACAGCTTCCTGGCCGGTGTTAGTAAATTTGCAAGAATTTGCCCCAATCCCTCTGCTGAATTTTCAGGTTTATATGACACTTTTGGAAACGAATAAACAAACTCAGGGTCACGTGTTCTTCCGAGATTGATTTGTTCATGGATGGCTTCTCTTTTGGACACACCTGAAGAGTTTCAAGTGTACAGTGTAATACAGACCTGTGCGGAAGAAAAAAGGAAAATGAAAGTTTTAGCAAGTCGGATATGAAAGGAAAAAAAAGGCGCGGCAGGGGAGGTAACCTTTGAGCTTATTAGTGGACATGAAGGAGGACGTGGTAGCCTGCGAGTCAAGTCCTCCCGGACGAGTGTCCCCTGGCTGTGTGAAACAATGCGCGTGCATCTCCAACGTGGCGGGCGCCGATCTGAGGTCTGCGAGGCTTAAATCTCATTACCGGCGACCTGCTCTTTCTCCACTCTCCTTCTGTCTCTTCCTCTTTGGCCCGCTCTAATCTCTCTCTCACTTTCTCACCTTCACTCTGCATGTTCCGTGTGTGTGTGCGCGCGCGCACGTGTGCATGCGATGCGTTGCGTTTTCCTCCTCTGTGCCGGCACCAAGGTGACAGCCGACCCTCCAGTGACTCACCAGAAAGTCAGGCAGCAACATTTGTCAAATAACGGAGAGTTATTTATTTGTTTAAAATCTTTTCTAGAATTGCTTTGTTTCGGTTTGGGGCAGTTACGTACACCTCCAGTCTCGATTTGAGTTCTATCACTCCCTCCTTCCCTTCTTTAAAGCAGATTACGTGTTTAGACAGATCATCCACTCAATAGGAAATCAGACGGTCAGGAGGGAATCTGCATATGCTAATTAGGTCTTTTTTTTAAAAATTCTGTATTGTTTACCCACACAAAGCCACGAGGCCTTAAATGCCCCTTGACATCGCGTGAATAATTTCTTGACGACAGGGCAAACAGTTGGGGATTATCTGAAGTAATGTGATGATAAAACCAATATTTTGTAGTTAAACAGTTTGGGATTAGTTGGAGGGGGACGTGTTGCCAGCAGCATTTAAGGTCGGAAGGGCTGATTGTTTTAACAGATTGCATATGTTGCGTTGTCAAGGTTCCAGCCAATGGTAGCGCTAGGACCATATGCTAATTAGAGGTAACTGTGGCTAATGTGACGTCATGCTTCAACTTTTGTAGGTGTGTTTATTGAGAACGGAAGCATGGTGTTCATTCAGATTAGGTAAAATAGTATACCCCGAGCTGTAGCTACTGACTGGTACAGAAATACTGAAGGCCACCAGACCTTTAAGGACAGTTCCAGGTTGTTTGTGGTGTTGTTAGTTCAGTAACAGTTACATAATAAAATCACTTTCAGAGAACCGTCAATCAAATTTCTTGGGGTAAAAAAATATTGTAAGAATGGCAATCTAGGGAGTAAATGGTGTTATTAAAATTAGGTCTGGAAAGTTGATTAAAATTAGTTGATTAGTTTGGTTCTGCTGTAGGAGGATGTCTTTCTCTCGTCTCGTCTCTAACGTTTTCACACATTTTAGAAACAACGTTGAATTCGTTGTAAACGAACTATCTTTTGTTTATCCTAATTCACTAAAGGACTTCACATGGTAAGGAAGCGTTGCTGTCGCCATTTTGTGAAACTGGTCGCGTGACGAGACATTTTGGCAAAACTAATTTCTTTACTTTTTTTTCATTTTATCATTTGTTGTGTATTTCTTTCATATTTGTTCTTCGTTTTCTTTCTTCGTTCTTTTCTTTCCTTATTTCTTTTTTTCTGTCTTTTTTTCCTTCTTACTCTCTTTTCTCTTTTTTCCTTATTTTATTTTCTTCTTTTCTTGTCTTTTTCATTTGTATTATTTTTATCTTTATTTCTTAGCTCTTCTTTTTTCTTTCTGTTGTTTGGTTAGATATATTTGGGGGGTGGTAGTTACTATTTTTCTTGTCTGTCCTTACACCACCAGTTATTACCTTTCGTTACTGTCAGCTATTCTCACCATAGTGTTACACTGTCAAATATTAGTCGATTCTGTACGTTAGCGATTCAGTTACACCCCAGCTATAATTATTACTCAAACATTAGTTTTGACCCTACTTTCCAGCCTGGTTACTTTCTAACAATGTAAGGATTCGGTTACCTTTTCTGCACTCGTCACAGTCTGTATGTGTAGAAAAGTGTGCGCCGATAGAAACTATTAAAAACACTCAGATTAGCTTTGAGGTCGGGATGTGAACACGGGAGTAGGAAATGAATAAAGTTAGCTCTAATGAACACTACAGTCAGATGAGAATTGAAAATGAAAAATGGAGGAATAAAATGATGGACTGAATAAAAGATGGCTCAGTACTGCCATGCAGTGTGGGCGGGAAGGAAAGACAGAGCCAGAAGCTCAGTGCACAGAAGCCATCACACTGCAGTCATAAACCAATCATCCTCATCCTCCGCCAAATCATCATCATCATCATCATCATCATCAGCAGCAGCAGCCGTGACCGGTCAGTCCCGAGGTCCTGATTCGGACACAGTTAACGTACTGCACGAGGATGACGTCATCGATCCCGGGCCTTTTGATTGGAAGGCTCCTTACATGTACGCGCGTGGTTTACGGACAAGAGCACTCGACAGTCCTGCAGCAAGGACTTGAAAATGCCAAAAGGCTGATTTCTAAAGCTTTTTCTCCCCTCAGAATCATTTCTGAGGTCTGAATGGCGGCTTGGTCTGCATGCGATGGACTGTTTAGTAGAGAAGCTCGGGACTATTAGTCGTGACTAAGTGCCTGCTATTGCCTCCACTCACTATCGATGTTTGTTATCTGACTCATGAGTGCTTCCTCTCCTCGGCCCCTCTCAACAACTCGTCCTTGCTATTTTTTCTCTCTCTATCTCTCGCACACACACACACACCTTTAAATGGTCGAATCCAGTTGTTTGCTAATTACTTCTATATGTGCCAGGATTGTTTGTATTCTGATTCATGGTTCAAATCTTTAAATTCTAAAATGTTAATGCTGCTTAAACTCTTGCAGAAGCAGCCTTAACTAATGTTTAATGCATTTTAAACGGGTTCTAATATTTGTAAAAAAAACATGTACACATCTCGATATAGATTGTCATGTTAGAAACAGCAAAGCTTTTCTTTGCTAATATATATATATTTTAGTTTATTTCCTTTGCTTATTTTGCAAGACACCATATTTTAGTGGCATATGTGAGTGCAGAACCTAGACGCGCTTGAAAAAATTTCCAAGAGAGTTTTGATTACAAGAGCAGAGCTTTATCAGTTCTTTTTTACCCGTACAAGATCTTTCTTTCATGCTTCCGACAATAATGATGCCAATATTTTACTTTGGTAGCGAAGACTAATCCTAGGTAGTTATGAGGTTGCTACGGTAACTAGTTAAGAACCGTAGGGCAGTCGTGACAAGGTGCCTTCTCTCACTATCGATGTTTGTTATCTGACTCACGTAGTCCTCTCCTTGATTGTTTACCCACCCTCAACCATCTCTCTCTCTCTCTCTGGCATTCGTACCATAAGCAGTCCGTGAAAAGAGAAAGCGGACTGCAAGTCAGGTAGAGAAACGGTAAGTGTTCCCATCGTAGATGGTTCTCCTTCAGGTAGAGCCAAAAAAAAAAGAAATTTTTTTTTTCAATAAATGTGTAGCTTGTGTTTGGTAACAGTGCTTCAGTAATCTATCTGGTTGCTAGCACTCAGCGCACCATATTGAGCAGAACACCTGGAAGGAGTCTCGAAGCTGTGGATATCAGATTGTCGGTATGCTAGGGATAGCGGTTCAATTTCTGATATTAATAAAATGTAGATAAAGTAATATTTTTAATATAAGGTTGTAGATAAAGGCTCCTAATTAACTATGCTGTAGCTGAAAAAGTTTCTTATTAATAGCATGATGTCTCTAAAATATTTCCTATTATTAGCATGTTGTAGTTTAAGGCTGTTATTAATAATTTGTTGTAGATGAATGATTATTAGTATGTTGTAGATGAAGGCTTATCAGTCTCGTTAAATGATGTAAACATTACAGATTATAAACAACAAACCAAAACAGCATATACCGATGGATGCGAGCTCTCATTATTAAAAGCATCTGAAATTTTGATGATAATAATTACGATATCCGCCCAAACTCTAACTTTTGAATAATATTTCTTAGAAGGCTGTTTCATGTCCTGCACCCTAATCACGGCTTCCCTCCCTTTTCTTTTTTCTGACTCTCCCAATCACTTTTTTGAGCCCAGGGAGTTTGAGCTTTGTCTCTTCCTCCTCGTTCCCCCGCTCTTCTCTATGGAGCTGACCGACCGACTTCTGACCTGACAACTGGCAGCGACCTGTCGTCTGCTGGCCCATAGCGGCCGTCACTGAGTGATGAGCCATGACTCACAGCTAGTGGAGCGGACGACTCGGCGAATGACTGGAAGACAGCGACAGATAAGACGACGACGACGACGAAAACGACAAAGACTTGAGGCCGTTCTTAACCGCGAAAAGTGCCAAATGTATTGGCCAAAAAGTCTGAATGTTGATTTAAGTTCCAAGGAATCAAATGTTTGCGCTCAAATCAGTACTGAAGGTGGTCCTGTCACCTTCATACACAACTTTGCCAAACTTGTCAAATGTTTGACGACAGTTGTTTCAATTAAGAAGTGGTTTTACTTTGACAGTCTAAAACGAAATAAATTCAAAGACTAACCCGGAGACATGCGAGATGTGAAGCAACAGTACAAGATGCGGCGATGTCCTGGATGGTCCAGTTGCTTTCAGAAAGAATGAAGGATACTTTATGTAAATCAAGGGATCAAATCAAAGATGGAGATCGATGCCGAGGACAGAACGCTTTTTGCAGAAAAAGAAAAAAAAAAATGTCGTAACAAAAGGGAGATCACTCTAGTCTCTGGCTACGGTCGAGGGAGTAGTGGGACGTTTGCAGGAAGCCGATGTCACCGAAGGGCCTTGACTTTTCATCGGAGCCAGTCGGCGTGAGTCGGTCTTGGGTAACTCGGTGGCTTTGGGGCATGAGGCAGCCTCGTCCTCGTCCTCTCCTGTTTCGCCACGACCCTGCACTCTACTCCTCAGCCTCCCCTTCCCCTGCCTTGTCCCTTCCGCCCCTAGCACCTACCACCAGGGTGACTCACTGACTACAATCAACAACTTCCTTTAATTTTATTATGAACTCTGTTGGCTTTCTAAACGTTCTTGTCAGTCATTGCCAACCGCCTCTCTGTATCAAAAAAGGTTAAATCAATTGCGGTTGTGTTTTAGTTTTTTTTTCTTTTCCTTCTTTCTTCTTATTATTTGTTTTTATTTTCTGTCTCTCGTTCTATTTTTCTTTGTTTTGACTTTCTGTACTCAGTGTTACAAGAGCACGCTTTTATGTTTCACGCAAGCCGATCAGTTGGATGGATAACATTTAGTTGCTAGAGTTTAGAAGTGAATTAACATTTAACCCTCTTTGATCCATTATACTTTCTGCTTCAGTTGTGTTTACATTAACTTTATGTAGAGGAGGGAGATGAATAATATATCTAAGGGAACGACATGCAAGATTCAAATATTCGGTGCACCGCTAAAATAAAAAATAAAATAAAAAAAAACAAGATTTTTTTAAAAGTTAAAAATGGAAAAAGAATGAAGATTTAATGTCCTGGGAAAGAGGGGAGAGGTTGGGCTGTACTAGTTCCTCCTAACCCAGCCTTGATCGCCTTTGGTATGGTGTTCGAAACACAAAAGAGCCAACCCCCTCTGATTCACTAAGCAGGAATCGCAGGAGGGGCCTTGCGGTGCTTTCGACCAATCAAAAAGGAGGGAAAAAAAGGGGTCCTCGCCCCTGAGTTGTTTGTCGCTGACGCACAGAAGCCAAAGCCAGCATGGGAACCCAAAGTTTCAAAGACAGGGTTCCTGTAACACAACAGCGTAGGACCGCATGTGCGTTTGTAATTTTTTTTTTTTTTTTTTTTGTAACGCACCAACTGAAAGAGAAGGTGGAAGGGGTGGGGTTAAGGGATGGGGTGGTGGTTTTGGGGGATGAGAAAGCCAGTAAGGCAACGACCCGAGGCCGCGGTCTCCCCGCATCAGTGCTTCCCCCACCCCACCCTCCGCACTCCTCGGTGAACCGTTGAGTGAGTCACCCATGCAGATCTTTGACTTCATCTCCCGCAGTACCATTCCACCCCACCCCTCCAACTTTCCACATCATCCTCTCTTATCCATCTCTTTCTGCGTCTCTTCAAGCCATCCGACAGTTACTTAGCTTTCCCGTCATTTAAAAAAAACAACAACTCCTCGGGGTACTAAGAATGCTACGAATGCCCACAAGTTGAGTTTTGTACTTTCTTCATATCTTCCCTTGCTCCGCCTGTTTTTTTTATATCTTTTTTATTCCAACCTCTTTTTTATGAATGAAAACATGTTTCTAACTGTACTCAGCAATTAAAGAATGATCCCCTGAAGCTTTTATAATGTATTGTATGGCAAGTCAATCAAGTAGACTTTGACACAGTGACACAAATTCTTTATTCTCGCTAATTCTTTGCTCGGCAAAAACAAATATAAAATAAGTCAGTTTTTAGTGACAAAATATAATATTTCTAGATAGTTTTATTTAAAAAAAAAAAACACCAGGAGAGGGGATAGAAGACACGTTAAACATTCATAATATTCCATAATCTCAAAATGGCTGAAAATTGAAATTTTCGTCAAATAGAAGAGGACTTGTCTGGCCTAAAGTCAATTTATACCAAGTCTTCATCTACATGAGATGAATATATTTCAGCCGCGCAAAACGAGCGGTAACTATTATGTCACCAACAGACTGTCATTTAAGCCAGGTAAAATATTATAAGATTTTGCACCATTGATGTTGTGCTGTTGTGTCTCTGAATGTTTGCTTTTCGATGTGTATTGGTCTATTTATGTGTCCTATGTGTATTATAGTCTATATTTGTATATTTATGTGTTTTATACAACAATAATAATGTAGTAACGAGATAAAGAACAACGGCATTTTATACACACACACAAACCCACCACATTGTCAAACAACTTTTGCTTTTCGGTTGATTGATACATGTGTGCACAATAAACCTGTGTTCCTCACTCTCGTAAACATACTTTTCCATGCAGCGTGATAAAGAAGAAAATATAAAAGACTGACTTTAAAAGTCTTAAAAAGTCTTTTTAACACAGACCGTGGATCTTCAATGTCTGCTCGTTAACAAAGACTTTTCCACTGAAGAATTTTTACGAAAATACAATTTTAGCTCGTTACCTTGCCTCCATCCCTCACTTACATGTATGTTTAGGCAACAGTCGAGGGTGGAGACATTATGAAGGTATGTGATCTGTAACTACGGGGTAACTTTAGGGGCACTCGGTTCTCGAGACAGAGTTTGGGACGAGAGGCGTGACAACGAGTTAAGAGTTTAGATGCTGGAAAGGTAAGTGAAACTGCTGACAGTAGAGTATATTTCGTGATCTCTCTAGGTGGAGAGGAGGGGGTGTCTGGTGGTGTGGTGTGTGGTGTGGTGGGTGAGTGCGAAATCAGAACGAAGCATGGACGTGCACAGTGCTCCATCATTTAATGACCTGACGATGACAATCAAAAGATGATGACCTAATTTGCACTGACCCCACTCTCCCCACCCTTCCCTGCCATCAAGACCTTCAGTGACTCACAACTCCGCACCATATCGCCGGCACCCCAGACCCTCCGCCCTTCAGTTCCAACTACCCTCCTCACCCCCACACACCATTCCACACAACACTAACCTCCCCTTTCCCCTACCTTGTTTCTATCGTTGTCATTCTTCTCCTCCCGCCCACCCTCCTCCACCTCCCACTCTCGTCCAGTGTCACCATCACCCACCATGACCGCCCCGTTCTGTCCTCTCGCCTCTATCGTCATGTGGCTGGTGTTCACCTAAATCACTTCCGCCGTCGCTGTCATCGTCCGTGGTGACATCACAAGGCTCAGCCAATGGGTGGCGAGGGACAGATGTCTCCCCCTCTCTCTTTCTTTCTTCCCCCCACCCCCCAACTCCCCATTCTGTGCTCGGTTTCACCAACCTTTGAACTCACTGACCTAGACACGTGACTGGTCGCCAGACTCCTCTGTTGGACAATATTTTATGTTAATCCCTTAACAAACGTCGAATGCATCGAAAATGAGAATCAAAATATTGCCTCGTCTCAATAAAACAGAGGGGAAAAGAAGGGGAAGTGAGAGTAATCCACGACTCTAGGCAACATTAGGATGAATACATTGACTAATAATTGACCGGGACAAATAGTCATCGCCCACAAGTAATTGTTATCTCAGAAGTGGTGGGGGCTTGGCTGGTCGATAGTTTTCTGTGAATAAACTGAATAATTATTCATAAGTCACGAAGCTGGGGGTTGTGGCCAAGTTAAGTCAGTGTTATCAATAGTTAATTGTCTCCCTTAATCGTCCCCTGGCGTGGGGTCTGTTTTCTCAACATGGAAAGAAAGTAGTTGTTGTAGTTGAATAGTTCAGGAGGAACGCAGGCAATTTGACTTTTATTGTTGCAGGGAAGGCGGGTGGAGTTAAGAGAGAAAGCGTGGATGTCTGTGCAGTTGCACTTCAGTGTGTTTGTGAGTGTGTGCAAGAATACTAAAATTTTTGTAACAGTGGGTTTCTTTCTGAAGAAAATACCCCTAATATAAATACAAGAAATTAAAATTAAAACAGTCAGAAAAAATCTTCTTCTTAAATTAAATTCAGACAAATAAGTCATAGGTTGATGAAATATGTTCTTCGGTCATAAGAGACTACGGCGTCTTCATATACAATACCACAAAAGAATTTAATAGTTATAAAACTATTTTAATATGTAGGCAACACAGATATAAATACAATTATGACAAAAATTACTATGTTGGCCAGACTGTACTTTCTGTGGAATAATAAAGATAATAACTACAGTTGTTGTTATTATTATTAAAGATATCAAGGCGGCAAAGACTGCCTTCACACGAGAGCGATCTAGCGCAAGTGGTTAACACGATTACGATACATTAAGCTCACACTTTATTATTTATCAACAATATTTATATATACTCAAGTATTAACGTCGCACACAGATAAACACCAACATTCACAACAGTAATCCCTCATGTATAAATATTCATGGTATATGCATTGTATACGCACGCGATCTGTTAAAAAAATATATATCGTTAATCTGCTTTAACGGACAATTTTGAAATGATGTGGCGTTTAGATAAGAAGGATTAGACCTGATCTTTGCTTGTGCCGATTCGTGCAACAGTTAACCGACATAACGACATAATACTGTTTATTGTACAACGTGGCTACTATATAGGTGTTTCCTTATACATAAGTAAAAATAAGACAGTATATGTCATCAAAATTGTTGTATACCTCGCTGAACCGTTACCTAACAGTACATGTTGTTCACGTTCGGTCAAATGAAGTAGTAAGTCGCATCTGATTGGTTGATCAGGCTGATTTTTTTTACAAGGAAAAAAAAAAGGGGGCACAGTAATGGAAATTCCCGATTAACTCTTTGACCAACCTGTTTCCTCCCTCACTGTTCTCAATTGTGTTTGCAGTACGGAAATTCCCGATTACATATTGGGTGGGGTGGGGGTGGGGGTCGGTTCGGAGTTATGCCTCTGCTTTGAGACGCAGTTAACAAATATTTTCCTAAAAAAGTAAGTTCTTATGTTGGCTTTAGCTCTTGAAGTTCCTGGTCTATAATCGCCAGCAGCTTACCATGCAGTAACAGTGCCTTGCCAGCTTAATATATAACATATATATAATTAATAGGTGAAGCAGACTAACACTGGTTGTGACAGTATTATTGGCTGGTGTCTATAAGGGATTATTCAGCTTATCCATTTATAAATATACATACATTCACACATACATCGATGCGAATACATGTACAAACATACTACAGTACGTATGCACATACACATTACATTAATTTAGTGTTTCTAAGTCAAGCTAGTAGTATAGAATCTAGATTATACCCCGGTAAAGACAACCAGCCCTGTAAACAGATGCTACACGCAGAGAAAGAACAGCGCACAAGACACGAGATTTGAACCCAGGACATCCAGTCATCACAGTATTGTACACACACATACACACACAACACACGCGCGCGCACACACATGCATACAAGGACACAATAGAAGTGGCACGTGATGTCGGGATAAAACCAATTTAAAAAAAAAAAAAAAAAGACTTCGTGTCTTTGTGTTACTCATCCTGCCTTTGATCCATCAATGCTAGTGGACTATTAGCTGTAGAGAAGGCGGCCTCTTATCTTTGATCGTCTTACACAGGCTAATCTATGTGATACTCCCGATGCTGGGGAACTGGGTTCAAATCTCTAATACTCTCGCGTATCAAGTAATGAACGGCGATAAATCCAAGGCAGGGGCGAGGGACAATGAAAGACTGAGTTTCCTTTTAGCACTTTCATCTTTACACATTGTGGCGAGTCGTGCTCTCTGCGGTCTCTCTCCCCTCTCTCTCTTTTTGTCTTATCGTTTATTTTCCTCCCTCCTTCCCACCTCTCTCCTGCTATCTGCTTTTCTTCTTGTGCAACTTTGGACGCGTAGGTCAGTGGTCTCGTAATAAATATTTAATTCTCTCTTTCTCTCCTCTCATTCTCTGTCTCTTTCTCTTCTTTCTTGATTCTCGCTCTCTCTATCTCTTTGATTCTCTCTGTGTGTACAATTATGTCTGTGTACTTTTTTTGGCTATATTGCAAAATATCTAAAAAAAGTATATATATTGTTGATATTTTATCAGCCTGGTCTTCACTCTTCATCTGAATTGTCTTCCCTATTTAACGGGTTAGCCCAGTTACTAGCTGACAAGTGAGCTTTTTCATTTTTCTAAATACATTTCTCTATTTTTTTTTCTTTATTCCGCTTATCACGACCCTCATCAATTTATTCTCCGTTCGTAAAAAAAAATTCCAATTTTTGCAAAAAGTACTGCGGTGAAGAAAGAGGAGGTGGAGCTGATTCGTCAAGGGTGATTAATCTGGCCTAACTGAAACGTTTCGGCCATATGTCGATGATTATCACCGCGCAGTCACACACTGATGTCAGCCGTCTCTCCCTCCAAGTTTCACTTTCGAAACACGAGCACAGCATGTCTATGAGTCAGTGGAGGAAAACTAGAAATGAAGAAGGCATTACGTGGCTATCCTTTCTGTCGACCTCTGTCAACCCCACCCACACGTGCCCAGACGTCCAGCTACACAAAGCAGGAGGAAGTCCAGTCACCTGCCGTGTTTACCTCACCTGCCGCCCATTGCCTCACAAAACACACGAAACGCTCGTTTCCTTTTATATTATGACAGTGCATGTCTTGTAAATCGCACTCCGTCATTTCTTAATTTTCTTAAGCACCTGTAAAGCCTTTTACTTTACAGCTGTAAACCTGATGCAGGAAAGCTGGACTAACGAATACAAATATTTGTAGGATGTATCAGAGACTGAGTTGCAAATTTAAATGTTAGTATGGAGGCTCTTGACGCATGCAACAACAAGGAGACAAAACCTTTTTCCTTTTTCATCTGTTTATTTTATTTATTTCAGCTCGAAGACCCCTGACTGCTTTAGCTGAAGAGAAACAAAATTTTCTTTTTTTTAATTTATTCATTGCTGAGATATGAAATTCTAAGGCGGCCACCCATCGGTTACTGTGAAATTACAAAAGTGTCTGTAGTGAGCAGAAGTAGCTGAGAGAGGTTCTGCCAGTAAGTGATCGGCTCAACAAATTCGAAACTTGTGGTGACCAGTTTTAAAGTGTAGTGGGGTGTAGTAATTTTTTTTCTGATAATTAGGCAAAGTTCAGAACAATTTTCTCCACATCTGGGTTTAAAAAAAAGTCCGTTCTCGAGATACACCCCTGTAAACATCGTTAAGCACAGGATGATGTCAACAACACAACGGTCTGAATAGTGAATGACATGCTTACGATTACTCTGTAGAGACCTCTTCCAATGGGAAAGCTGGAAAAATTTGTTGATTAGGCATATCTTAGCCTAACGATATTGAACTGTGTTTTATATTTATTATTTTATTGTTGTAATTGTTGTTTTTGGTAAACCAGTCTCCTGATTTTGATAGGAAGATTGAGTGAAGCGAGTAGTGACTCTGTAAAACATTCTACGATCATTAACGATGAAGACACGTGACATCGCGTAAGGTCAAACGTGGTTAAGAAAGTTCACAGAAGGTCGCCTCTCAGATGTTATTTGTTTGTTTAGAAAGAAAGTGCCTTCACCTTGCGGCGATTTCGCACTATGGGGGAGGGGGAGAGGAAACCGGAGTACCCCGAGATAACCCCCGACGCTCAGCCCTGCGGACAGGTGAAACATAAAGAGAGTGTCCTGAGACGAGATCTGAACCCTGAGCCGCTCACTGCAGTGGTTTCAAGTGAGTGTTTTAACCACTACACTACACTAAGTTTCTAATACAAACAGTTGTTTATTATTCCTCTTTCAATCTCAAAAATATATGCTAAGGGAGTAGATTGTTTGACAGGTTTTCACATCGTTTCTACTTCCACGAAAGAGTTGTGAACACGAGTCATGTGACTGCTGTCAGTTCCACGTCAGACAAAACATTCCTAACGGCGTTTTTGTTTGTTATTTATTTATTTATTCGGATGATGCCGAGCCCTGACTCAGTTGCTGCTTGGACCTAGTCCACAAAGTGTTGATGCGTTCACTGATGCCTGTTTAGCAAACTGTCAAGTCTGAAGCACGTGAGTGCCACGGAACAGGTTTTCCGTGTTATGTAGTGCGTGACCGCAGCGACAGGCTGGCGATGACGTCACCGTGAACTTACTGCACCTGCGAGGTCAGCGAGTGCGCGCGGAGTCGATCGGCACAGCATGCAGTGTTCGGTTACCTGCAGCTTTCTCGATCAAAGAATGATTCAGGTAAACATCTCGTGTATCTTCTGTAGGGTTTATCTGAGTTTACAAGTTCACTTCCCCCGACACGGGCTGCTTGAAGTGTGAGCTTCTGGTGTCGAGAGTATTTTTTAATATTGCTGTCTCTTGTTTTGAGGGGTGGGCTTGTTCACGTTTACAGGGTGGTACACAAAGCTACGCGAAGTTTGTGCTAGAACATCTCCAGTCTGATGAAGTAAGATAAGTGAAAGGATTTTAAACGTCTGTGGTTAGGGAGGAAAACTGAAGAAACTGAAAAAAGAAGATGCGAACGAAGCGATCGCGAGGTTTTAAACGATAAACGGGTTGGGTGGGAGGGGTAAGGTACAGGAAAAGCTAGAAAGGGATTAACAGCATGAAGGAAGAGTGTGATGTATGGAAGGAGGAGTGTGTGTGTGTAGGGAGGGGGAAGGGAACCGGAGGACCCTTTGTTCCTGCCGGTGTGGATATGAGTCACGTGGTGGTCACGTCAGTCACGCGCGCCAATCACAAGGCTGTCACTGGCCGCCGCCGAGTACTGACTGTCGCTCTCGCTCAATGCCTTGAATTTCAATGACTAATTGATAATTAGTCACTGAATCGGTTATTCACTTTCACACTAGCTTGAACTTTGGCGAGAAAAGAGAACTCAACAAAGCAAACAGCTAACTGTCAATTAGCTGCATGGGAAGGTAAACAGGACAAGGTAACAAGGCATAATGCCACTGAGTTATTTTTTTGTAATTTAAGCTTTTCTACACAAGGCAAAGATGATCGGGATTGGAAGTTCTGGTGACATCCTCTTTGATGTAGTTACTGCTTTCATACGCATGTGCGTGTTAGTGAAAAGGGGATGTTTGTGTAAACAGGGAAAAGAACAGACATGCCTCAGTAAATAAAAAGTCTAATCCCCACAAGAAAATAACATCCTCACAAATATTAGGAGGAAAGATTAGTCGGCAATAAGCTGAAAGGTTAAAAAGGATAATTTATTAAAAAAATTATCTAGAAAGAAAACTTGAGGTAAATGTTAGGTTTTAATACCTTAGGAAAGTGAACTATACTTGTACAAGCTTCCGCAGATGATTTAATGTTTTTTTTTTAAATAAAACATTCGGCAAAGCTAAAGAAGAGTGGAAGCATGCATGATGGGAAATAGTTGCACGCACGCGCACACACACACACATCCAGACTCACAGACACACGCACACACATGTAAGCATATGCACGTGCTTTCACACACACGCATACACACATAAAACATACCCACACGCATACACTCTGGCCTACATATTGAAATTTCACATACGTGTCTATAATCTCTCAGCACACACACACAGAGATGCACGTGCAGACAAGGAGCAGCGCGAGACGCACGAAGCCAGTGACTCACTCGCAGCCAAAGATTAGTACAAGTTCCAACCCACAACTTCGCTTGGTGACGCGCGCGCGAGCTCGCAGGCGTCGTGATAAAAGTTTTAGTCGCTGACATAATAGATTTCATATCACGCGCATGCTCAGAGAGTGTGTGTGTGTGCGCGCGCGTGTGAGTGTGTCACGCCACACGGCACGCGCCCTCCCGCGCTATGACGCAGCCCGCCGGTCGTCCTGCTGTCGACCAATCAAATGAGCGGAGCTGCAGCCAATGGCAGGCGAGCTCTGTGACTAGCGCACAAATGGCGGCGAAATGCGGTAATGAGCGTGTCCGAACACCTCCCCGATGTTAACTAGCCACAACAAGCCCCCATGTTGCCTAAACCAACTGCCCAAAAAAGAATCTTAGGCAAGAGTCGCACGAACGAATGACCACGTGGCTGTGCCACACCTCATTTCACCCCTCTCCCCTCAAAAAATAATTTCCTTGCGGACAGCATTCCAAACACACTTGAAATATTTACAATGAATTGGGATGAGAGGTTGATGATGGAGGTTGGGAGGGGTGGTGTTGGGGGAAGATAAAGTCAAGCTGTTTGATCTTTTCTACATGATGAGTGGTAATGACATTTTTAGAAAGTGTTGGAAGGAGACAGAGGGAAAGGAAGAGAGATAAAGACGAGTAATAGGACTGCTGTTACGAACCAGTCGTTTTCCCTCCAGTCTTCAGAAAAAATGTGAAAATTTCTAAATTTGTTCCACATGAGGAACTTCATGGGTAATGCTTTGGAGGTTGAGTGGAAGGAGTAGAAGTCTACTACTACCAAAAAAAAAAAGTCAACAACTCCCGCTACTCTTTACCTCCTCAAGTCTCAGCAGGCCAGCAGTTAAAATTTAAGTTCCTTCGTGCAAACTAGCACAAGAGCCGTAGTTATGAAGTGAAGGTTAGTAGTTGTCCCTCAGAAAAAAAAAAGCAGCAATCAAAAGCGAGCTTGTGTCCGTGGGTATAAAGCGCCCAGACCCAGCTGTTGTTGGTTGACCCCTGCGGCCGTATTCCTTTTTCATCATCACCACCATCAGCTGCACGGCAGCAGTCTGCATCACTGTTACCGTTGCCACCGTTGTTGTAGTGATAAAGCGGGTTTCTCGTTACAGACCTCATCGTTCTGACCGTTTGATTTTAAGAGAGAGGAAAAAACTGCACACCCAAATTATATTTTGTTCTAAACAATCGTTGCGAGTGATCTCAAAATTGTAATAAATAGTAGTGACATTACTGGCCATGGCCAAGCAAATGTATGGCGTGAAATAATAATGATAATCATCATCATCACATCATCATCATCAAGCAGTTGCTCATGCGCCAACAAGGCGGACGTTGGATAGCAGACAGCTGAGACGGCATGTTGCGCGCGTGGGAAAGCCACCTCTACAATCCCTCGTCAGCAGCTGGTTTTGAGTCAGACAGCCAGGATGGTCCAGCTGCGCACGTTACGAAACTCCCAGGGGTACAGAGATAATCCCAAGACAACCGCCTTTCACACGGTGTTATCAGGGTTTGCGGGGGAAGCGATGAGCCACTCCCAGTCTCGCAGCGCCACTCCACTGCCCAGCCCGTCAGACATGCTGACGCTGTGTGATCAGACAGCAATACCAGCGGCATGAAGTGTTGGTCGGTATTCTAACACCGGACGGAATCGTCGCTTACTATAAAAACAAACAACACGTCAACAACTTCCCCTTCCTAACTACCCCCCTCCATTCCCAAGACTCACCACGGGAAAAGAAAGAAGGTTGTGGGTGTTTTGGGTCGAGTCAGCAGATAAAAATGTAGCTGTATTAGAATATGAGTAACCATATATGTGAGTAAATATTTAGTGTGTATGTATAATTATATATACACATCTGAAAATGTTACGATGTTACAGAGAAAGAATAGTTTTCTCGAAACGAGATTTGAATGCGCCATCTTCACGGCATTGGCGTCAGATAACTTCTAAAAAAGATCAAAAAGAAGAACAACAGAACAAAAGGACTTCAGCAGTTACAACAGCAACAATAACAGAAACTTTTTTGTTTTTTGTTATGATGTAATTTTATAGCCGTTGTATTTCAAATTGGTCGGGGGCACTTCTTGTAACCTGCTACATATTCATACAGTGAGATGTGGGTGTCCTAGGACACGATTATATTGGAATCTGAGCACCTGCATATGGATTTTTTCTCGATAACCTGCTTAACGAAAATGAAGATGGGCACAAAAATAATTTGCATTGAAGTGTAAAATTCACACTCGCTCTCACTAATTGAAACTGTGGGTTCCACTGCCCCCCAGTTGATGGCCTAAGAACCTGAGAAAATGACATTTACAGCATGGCCTGCACGTTGGCGACTAACTTTATTTTCGACTCATTGCCGGCAAACGAGCAGTTCTCTGCTGGTTCATGTAACGGTATTAATTCAGATGATTCAACCCAGGAAAAGTGCACTTACTGATTAACTGTGAGATTATGCCCGTGTTTGTCACAGACAATCGCCATCTGTCTGGGATATTAAACAAAATTGAGCCATTTATGATTAACCATCTACTAACTTACGAATGGCACGATTTCATTGGCTTCACATAAGATTATGAAATCATGTGACCTGCTCTGCCTTGAATTTGTATTGCGATGTGGTTTCAGGCCAAGCTTTAATCGTAGCTCTTTAATATGTCCAACATATTATCTCGTCTTCCTACGTCATTCCACATCACCGCCAAGCGGAATAATCCAAAGCGACTGCCAGTCGACTGACCGTCCAGCCAACAACAATTAACCGTCACCGATACTCGTCCACTTCGAAGGGTTTCCATCCCAGTTGTATTGGAATGCCGCCTTCTTTCAAATTCTTTGCATCTATTTAGGCACTGAGAACTCGCTGGGTACAAATTGCTGACCTCATAATGGTAATCACGATAATCATGTCTTTATTTCTGCATTAGACAACCATTTCACAATTCTTACTCATCTTTTTTTTTTCTTTCACGGGAGGCGATAATCTGTTACTTGCGACGTAATAATGGTCTTTCAATCAAAAGAAAAGTGCTCAATGGACGGACAAGGGATGGGACCAGCACACAAGGGGCTCCCACAGGGAGCAGTCCGCCGGCCCCAGCGTTCGCTGCTCGACGTGAGAACGGAAGTTGCGCCCAGCAGCGTTGGAGCACTCGTTGGGCGCTCGACGCGTAAACACCAGCGGCGGCTCCGTCTTTGACTCACGAGCGCCACCAAGCGGAAAACGCATTACAGGAGGAAACGCAACGCTGCGGAAGGTCCGCCGAGCATGGTGCCGCCCGGATGTTGGTGGACGTTCGCTTCTCCGGGGAGGTGGAGGTACGGGGAGTGGATGGAGGAAGGGAATTTGCAGGGTATCATGGCCTTACAAGGGTCAGCCATAGAGTGAGGAGGAAGGGTTGGAGGTGTGTGTGTGTGGGGTGTGTGTGTGGATGGGGCGGGTGCTCGTCTCCCACAGTCGGTAGAAGTAGAGGTATTCAGTAATTAACCCCTTAGCAGTCTCGGCGTGAGTAATCAGCTGTTTGCTACTCGCAGTGCCACCGTGACGACAAGATTGCTAAGTCAGGTTCGCACGTGCTTTTCGTGGGACAGACTCGTGAACCCGCTGGAGTGTTGAACTGACGTTGATGGTGCATCACTGCTGTTGATTTTTTTTTTTTTGGGTGGGGGAGATGAGCTAGCTGCTGCCATCTGCAAACTGTCCGCAGTCCATTTGGCAGCGTTAGACGCCACGCGCCAGAGACGAGTTTCGTATAAGCTAGGAAATCCTTGTGGACAAGTAAAGGCGAGGTGGCTAGATAAGGCAAGGCATCGAGGAGAGATGCTAGGCAACAGAACAGCAAGGGACTTTAACTCTTCTCCTTTAATCATGGACGTGTATAGGTGGATTGCTGTCTGTCTGCCTCTTGCGAAGTTCTCCACTGTTAGTCTCGGCTTGCCTAAACAAAGACTGTGAATAAACCGGAAGCTTTGTAGTCTCGTGCCTCGTTATAGTAATAAACTGGGAAAAAAATCGTCTGCCAGCAGTCCAGTAAGTTCGTACATTGGATCAGCAAGAGGAACGAACTTCTTAAAGTGAAAAACGTTCATTGCTCAGATTTTAAAAACTAGCATCTAATAATAAACTAAACCCAATCATTTGAAAAAATAGAATTATAACGAGAAATAGCTTCTGCCATCTTCCCGTTCAATCAATCGTTCAGTCAATCAGAAAACTTGAATAGTAAAGTTTGTACTATTCACATTTCTCTGGTGGTCAATACCATGTCAGCAATACTGTAACCCAACGCGGGCATAACAAAGATAATGACAGGCAAGTCACAGGCTGGAATGACAGATGTTGTCAAGAAGAGGCTGAGTAGTTTTCTGAGTAGTTTTCTGCTGAGTGTGTTGGTGGTGAAACGACAGGTGAATTACTCACAGGTGAATGTTGGCTTGCTCTCCAGAGAAAACACATCCAGGATAAACCCGTTGTATATACAGGTGTTCAAAATAAAATAATGTCCGTGCACGTATCTGTGCGTGCGTGCGTGCGTGCGTGTTTTTGTGTGTGGTGGAATGCTGCTTTAGAGTGTGTGTGTGGATGTGTCTGTCTGCGTGTATCTCTTTGCATGCGGGCGCGCGTGCGAGCGTGTCTAAGCGTTTGTCTGTGTGGCTCATGTGTCTTCAATTTTTTTATTAATCGCTTTTTCTTGTCTCTTCAGAATTTTTTTTCTTGTTTTAGAAGATACTATAAATCTGCTTTTTTAAATAATCGTTTTAATACACTTTTTACAACCTAGGGTAGTAAAGTACCCTAGAGAATAAGCTCCGTAGAATCCCCCAGAAACGGGTGTATGTGTGGAAAGCTCAGACACTTGAGCTCTACTCTCTATCCTTCTTGACAGGAGTAGACAACGAAACACATATATCCCAAAGGTGTGCTCTCCCCCGGCGATTAAAAGCAGAGATACGGCCAATTTATCTACCCTCTCCTTTCCTCACAACGCACACACGCACACCTACACACACGCACGCGCACACACACCCACGTCTGCACAAGTCATCTGTGTGATACTCGAAAAGATCGAGACATGAGGTAGGAATTTATTACCAGATGCAGCTTGACTGTGTCTGCTCTGATTTCCCAGAAAACAAAAACGAGAAACAGAAGAATCATTCATGATCCAACACTCGGAGTACACCGACACGTGCTCACTGCCAAACTTGTTCTTTCCTCAACAGATCTTTCAGCCCTTCGTCATCAGAAGACAGTGAGGCCAGCCGCTCTTCCCATCACCGCCATTTTCCATCGCCGTTGGTGTTATTCTTGCATGGGGATCACTTTCATTTTTTTTAATGCTAGTCCGTCTTTCCTTCCTTTTTTTGTCTCTTGACTAGTCAGCCTGCTCATCTTTCTCTACAGGTTCACAAAACTCTCAATCCTCACTGTTTGTGACCCGATTCCTCTTTATGTCTCCGGTATTTGTCTTTTACTACTTTTACTTTGTTTATCCTTCCAACCTTCACATGCTATCCATGTCTCCTTATCTCGCGCGCTAAGAGCATGCTCCTTCATAAGCTTGATTATTCGCTACATAAATCACTCCTTTATTGTTATTTTTCTGTTCCTGCAGAAACGGGAAGATAGACATACTTTGGGATCCAGACACAGGAGGGTGGGAGTACCTCGACTACTCTCGACGCATAGAGTACAGTATAGAGTATGAACGGGTGAGAACAAATCCTTTCTTCTGCCATTTTTACCACTAAAGAAAGCCTGGAACCACCAGCTTCTGCTCCGATGTCGAGTGCACTAAGCCCACCCCGAGTATGGGCAAACACCCAGGTTCACCGTCACGTGTTATCGTCAGGCGGTGACGGGGTGGGGGGCTGGAGGGAGGATGGGGGAGCCAGTCACGACTTCTAAACACTGAACTGTACTAATTCTTCATCACGCTGACTAATATGCTAATGAGAGCGTGAGAGAGAGAGTGGGTGGGATCTGAGAGACTCGGGGGTGGCTGACCGACTCACAAGAAGGGTCAACGAGGGCGATGAAAGGGGGACAAATGCTGTGCATCGTGGCGGCGCCTGTGTGCTGGCTTTGATTTTTTTTCTCTCTGTCTTTTCGTTCGCTAATTCGTTACATCGTGTCAAGAGGTGGACGACCGCGAAATGTGCGATCAAAGGATTTTGCGATTGTGTAATTGCAAAGTCTCCGATTTTTTTTTGTTTGAATGTTCGTTTCTTGGAGTTCGTCGAACTCACCTTTTCTTTCCTGGGGTAACTTTTCCAACTTTTAGTACCATTGTTTGATATTTTCCTCTTCCGTTTTGTCACAATTTTTTTCTAGCTAGCTATATTGTTATAGACATTGTATACATCGTCTGTATACAAGCTGTATTATAATAATAAAAAAGTTCGCTTAGATAATGCTATGTCCCAGTCCTACGGAGAAGTTCAAGATGCTCCAAATCCAGTAACACGAAAGACGATGATAAATAAAGATGAAGGATGAAGATTGAACCACGTGGTATGAAGTCAAAATAAGGTGACAACATAAGAAAATTACACAGGTATGTAGACTGTGTCCTCCGCAGTCTCCATGGTAAACAAGCAGGACCCAGCCAGAGCAAGAACAGCTCCAAGTGGAGTATCCCATAATACGGCACCAGACGAATGAACCCAACACCCAGACGACTCCACTGGTCAACACAGGTGACACAGAACTCAAGTATAAAGATGTGACGAACGGATATGGTCTGCTGACGACGGTCAGTTTATTGATACGACTGTTACCCCATGTTTGACCGGAATTGCGAGAAACCATGGAGATGACTCACATCTTGCTAGCAGGGAATGCATCACACACACCAGGCTTCTTGTCAGCAGGGTGTGTCGGGTCTAGTCATCAGGGTATGTCACGTGTAGTCAGCAGAGCTGGGTACAGTCTGCATAGAAATCAGCTTACATTGCATCAGGGGATGTAGTGGCACATAAAACAAAACAAAATTGAAACAACGTGGGTGCTTGCTAACTCACTCGTGTAAGGGTCTTACTTTAAAACTTCCATCTTGTCAGAAAAGCTTCAGCATCTTGCTGCTGAAGAATTTGACCTAGGTTGGTGGTGGTGGTGGTGGGGATGTTGGTGATGGTGGTGGGTGGGGAGGACGCTAAGGCAGGGAGGGAGCAGTCCGTTAGGCCAGCCACTCCCTCACCCCCACCCCTAACCCTTTACCCCTGCAAGGGCATGGCGGCACCAGATGGTGGCCCGCTGTCGCCATGTGGACCGCTGACCAGCTGCACCGCGAGGTGGCGTGCCGTGCTGACTCAGTCGATTAGAATGACGTCACCCGCAAGACAAAAGCTGCCACATTTGCAGTGCAAGAATCTGCCATTATGTCTCACTCCCGTGCCCTTTGACCGGTCGACCTCGTCGTGACTTGAGAGGCATGACATAAAAAAAGAAAGAATGAGACAAGAAGGAGTCAAAGAGGGGTGAGGGTGAAGAGGGAGGAGGAAAAATAAAAGCTTCGTTCCCCCACCCACAACCCTCGGGGAAAAAAAAACCCGTACTCCGGCCCGTGGGGCGGGACGAACCACATTTCTTGTCGGTCGGCAAAAGCCTTCATCCTATTTATTGCGCCCTGAACAAGGACACGAATTTTACGGGTCACTCCTGCTTCAAACAATTCGCGCTTTAGTTGTCAGGAGTTGATTTTGTTACCAAACATACACAGATTCCGCAGGGGACATCTGGTTCTCGTCATCTGATCGACAGGTCAGAGCAGCTGGCAGTCGAGGCATCCGCAGAAGTGTTACATGCACGACTGAGGACATGAGATAGAGAACAGTGGACGCTACAGCCGAAAAATAAACAAGTAAATAAATGAAAGAGGACAATAAACAACAGCAATAAATGTAAATGAAGTAGTGAAGTAGTTGCAGTAGCTGTGCAATATTAGTGGGAGTACTAGTTTGGTTATGAAAAATCACCATTGTTGTCATCGGCAGGAATAAAAGGAGGAGTGATGATGATTATGATGAAAATGATGATCAACTGAAAAATTTGAAGTAAAGGAGTCTTGTAGCTTAATAGACACAGTGGCTGTAAACCGAAAGTAGCTCACCCTGTCTACGGCAACAGCATGTGGAAGGCCAAACCTATTCCTTTCGAAATCTGTTGTAGTCTTCCTTACATGACAGTTAATCCTTCTGTGCTCGCTGGACAGAAAGTTTCAGTAGCTAGTTCGAACCCACAACCTTCCATTTCCAATCTGACAGCGCAGTAAAACCGCATATTTCGAACGAGCTCCTAAGTTCTTCGTTCGTGAACCTTTTTTTCATGTTGATGCTTATGTTTCTCGATCGTTGACTGTCGGTCCGTTCGTAGTCTTTTGTGTGCTGAACTCGTATCCACACCGGGAAATGCACTCTACAAATACAATTATTATTATTATAGGGCAGTCAAAAAATTATAAAAATCAATCGAGACGTTTTTTTCAAAGGCGTCATCATAATTGCCATGAAGACGCCATTAACCAAGTAGCTCTCTAGTGTTAAAGTACACTTTCTCTCCCTCTCCAACACCCTTTCCCATCACATGCAAATGCATGCAGATGAGACAGAAAGATATGTAGTGACAGAGAGGATAAAAAGAGTGAACACTGCTATCCGTTTAGATTTTCTTGCTCATGTGTCCCTTTGATGCGTTAACATCCGGGTTACTCATTCGTTGCTTGGATGTTAACGATTCCTTCACAGCGGCACAGTTGAAAAGGAAGAGAGAGAGAGTTTAAAGTTCTGGACTAAAACTTTGTATCGTTAGGCCATCGACGACCCCATCCCTTCTCCTCCCCGAGAGCCGGATCCAGAGCTTCCCGCTGCAGGATGGCCACGTCACTGCTCCCCGAGAACATGTCACATGTCAGGCGCGCGCGTTCCTCGAAACCGTCAGAGACAGAACAGAGACAGACAGAAAATTGTTATAACAATGGCAATATTTTATTTACAAGGGTGATGGTGTTAGCATAATTCGTTTTTTTTTTTCTACGTCTAGACAGTTCTCGGCAAAAAAAAAAAAAAAGATGGAAAAAATACTTTAAATAAGAAAAGCATATTAAACAGCTAAAATTTGAAATAAGAAGCAAAGGCTACTCAGCTAAACATTTGAGTAAGAAAAGGTATGACAGAGAGGAGAAGAAACGGAGAAGTAAATTGTAGGTATTGTCAAGAAAAAGAAGAAAAAATCACAGTTGAAGTGAAAGGTTAAAGATCTCTATAGCCTAGTGGCCTCCACAGAAACAATGAGTGTAGTGGTCCATCTACCCGAGGAATGGGTGAGGAGAGGATGGCTTCTACTTCTTTCTTGAAATGTAAAAGCTTTTAGAGGAATAATGGAAAGAAAAGTTCGATGTTCAAATAATAATAATGTGGGGAAACTCAAGCGGAAATACTTTTATTCGTCTGATTAGCATATACACTGGAACAATCACAAGATTTTACAGAAAAGTGTTTTGGGGTGAGAGGGGCGTCCTTGTTGAAGTCGGTACACACATCGGAAAAAAACAGGTTTTTTTTTAGGCTTTTTGAAAGTGGTTTGCAGAATCTGAATGAAGGAAATCGTGTTCCAGTCTACTGGGTCAAGATGAGAGAAAGATTGTTGTCCCGGAATTTTCGGTTTGGACGGAGAATCACGAAGGTTAGATAATCAGATGAAGAGCGTAGAGACAAGGAAGGAACAAAGACTATTTCTAAGATACAAAGAAGATATCTCTGAGCTACAGAGCAGCGGTGTGATCGATGATGTGATCGATGGCATGAAAACAAATGGTAGACAGTTTATAATCGAATCGTTGGAGGACAGGGAGCCACTGCACTTTTGCAAGCAGAAGGAGGGCAAGGACCTCCCCGCCTGCACCAGTGAAGAGCTTGGCCACACAGTGCATTGTTGTGATCAGTTTTTTTTTTCTTTCACCACGAATGTTTCTGTTTTTTTTTTTTTTAAATTAATGCACAGGTAGAATATCGATAAAATGAATTTTTCAATGCAACAAAGTCCTGGCAGATTCTTTATAGAGCTCCACGTAAGATGTCAATCTGAGTGAGAAGATACATTCAAATGCCCTCTCTTTTTTCTTTCCATGTTTTATGTCTTTTGAAATCCTCTTTCGGGAAAGAAGATTAATATCAAAATGTTAATAATAAAGCATCTTCATTTTTCGTGTTTTTTCCACTGTTCTTCAATGTGTCCCTGTCGGCTCTAAAAACAAACAAACAAACAAAAAATTTCAGCATACGTCATCAACGGACAAGGTCGTAATTTGAGAGGGTCCCCTGTGAGCGAGAGAAAGACAAAGGGAGAGAGAAGGATGAGGTGGAGTTCTAGTAAACAAGTCGCATGATGGCATCACCGCAGGCGTTTTGTTTTGTTTTGTTTTGTTTTTTGTTTTACCTTCCCCTTCCTTTGATCTTTGATGTTCGCATATTCTCTGTGCTCGGACAATCACCCGAGCGACGTCAGGTATCGCGGTTAGTGGTTTATAAAATAAAATGAAAAAGAAAGCTATTTTTTTAAAGGAAAATATGAACTGATCAATCGATCGTGCAAAACACATTTGATATTCGTACAGACTATCAAATAGCTAAATATCGTTGACTCGATTACTCAGAAATAATTGTAATTAACTTCGATTGCTCAAAAGATATGATACCTGTCTGAAGATTAATTTTAATTCCCCCTTCCTCTCTCTCACACATACAGGTACCAGTGAGTACACGCAGTCGGTGTCAAAGCTTATTAATTACCTTCTGCGTGCACTCGTAATCACTGGCAGCCCTAAAGTCGTTCTCATGCCCCACCACGATACCATCAACAGGCAGGCCAAGCGTAACGGTGGAAGCAGTGGGCGGCCAGCAGTGGGGCCGCATTTAGGGCAGGGGGGGTTCTCATTAATTGCCACAGGTGGAAGCACGTGGGAACCCCGGGCACCATCCAGGCTTCATTGACCAAATCTCCATCGATCTGAGCTGGAGTTGATTGCGCAGGCTGTTAATTATCTCCCCTTCCCCTGTCACCGTGCAGCTCAGCAGGTGACAACTGTACTCCCCCTTCCTGCCAGCTACCATTACCAGTCATGCCCCCTGGAACATTACCTCGGACGTGTGTCTGGCGCTATGAGAGCTTTCGGGTGCGGCTAAATCCTCTTGTCGACCATGTTTGTACTAACCAACCTTGAGGCCGCCCAGTTAAGCAGGACCCGAGTCTTCTGCTGCTCTTGGACGCTTAATTAAATAAATTACATCGGCTCCCCTGATCAGTCTCAAAGAAAAAGACATTTGTCTAAGGGTAAGAGGAATAACGACAAGAAAATGTCTTCAGGAATTCAAATAATAACTCTGCTTTGATCCCAGAAACAGAGACAAGCAAAAAAAAATCTTCATGCAAAGCAGCAATTTTACTAAATTTATTTTTTTTTAATTTTTACTTGCCGAATTGTGTTTCACTTTCAAATGCTTTGGGATTTTTGCACGCAATTGTCAAAATATTTTTATGCGCAATCATTTAATCAATTTTCTTTCCAAATAATCTCTGTTGAAAACCATAAAAGAAGAACATTTGACGACAGACCGACTCTCTGCCGTTTAAGAATGCGCGCAACAATTTAGTGCGCACTTAACTACGTGGAACAGCTATTATCCATCACTTCCACCATGTTTGTCGGGGAGGGAAAAGGTCCTCCATGCATTAAGCAGCATCCTAGCCACGTTTGTTCGCCATCATGCAGCTTGTTCTTTCAACGGAAAAGTAATTTTGTCGAGTCCTTAGCAACAGCGCAATTAGCGAAACCGCGTTCTGGTTGTCGCCCCGTTGTACTGTGGGAGTCGGATAACTCCATAATGCTGGAACAGGCTTAGAGTTCGCTCCCTTTTAAAAGGTTTTTCGAACGAGGACACGGGTAATGTTTCAATCCCTAGAATGCTGAGAGTTAATGATTTTATTAGGATTGCGACTTTTACCCGTTCGCTGTTAGCAACGCAAATTTATTTTTTCTTCTGTAAAGACAGGAAACATTAAAACTTCATTTTCGCTTTCTCTCTCGCTCACATACCTTTGAGCTCCAAGTATTTGAAGGGTTTCTCGCAATATGGTCTACTGACTGACTCCTACACCAGAGGTCGCTTAAAAGAATTATTGCCTATACTCTATGCAGCCACGAACTTGTATTACTGGACTGCTAGCAGACGATTTTTTTTTCCAGTTAACTACTAAAACGAGGCATTAGACGACAAAGCTTCCGGTTTCTTCACATTTCAGATTAACTACTAAAACGAGGCATTAGATGACAAAGCTTCCGGTTTATTCACATTCTTTGTTTAGGCTCGCCGAGACTAACAGCGGAGACTTCGTAAGAGACTAAGCGTCGGTCTCGGCAGACTCCACCTGTACACATCCATGATGCAGCGCTGGACACAGACTCTTGCATTGCCACGGACAGCTTGAGCCTACAGGTGTTAAAGGTTCCGTGTAGTGCAAAATTCCTTTGTACTAACTGTGTAAAGATAATGTTTGAGCAACACAGACATCATAATTTTACAAAGATTTGTTTACAGACAATGGGGGAGTTTGGATCAGGTGTATTTGTGGACAACCATTTTTCAAGTTTCTCTTTCGGTGGACGGTGATGTTATAAGTAGGTGACTGGAAGTTAAAGGGTATTTGTCTAGATTTGGGGAAACATAATCTTACACGGAGCTTTATTTAGTCGTCAGAAAAAAAATTAGGCTCCACTTGACCATCAAACACATAGCCGGTCAGCTAAACACATCAAAAGCATGTTCTTGTATCGAACCACACCCTTACTCTTACAAGCCATATAAAACTCATAAAAACTCACACAATTGCTCATAACTTTGACACAATGGAATGCGAAAATACGTTAGCATAATGCGCACACATACACGTACGCGTACGCACACAATCACATAAACACACACAGAGAGTGAGAGGACACACACAGAGAAGAGTGCGAGAGACAGAGAGAGAGAAGCAATCAAATTCTTAAACACACAGTCGGCGTTGTGTAGTGCTCATTAAACATCGGTCCATCGGCATCCGATTTCCGAGCAGGCCAGGATGCCAAGTGGTTGCCAGAGTGCCCTAGTGACTTCTTCTGCAACAAGATCGCTCCGTGTTCTGTTGTTGTCGCACGAGCCGTAGGCTGTCGCTTCTAAACAAACAACAACGGCGACAGCCACCTTATCGATCAGTTCCCTTGCTCCATCATCCGGGTCCCTGCAATTGTTTTCAGCTGCGCGATTACCCAAGTCGCTTAATTGCTGGCGGACCAAAAGGATCGGGTGGGAGGAGGAGCGGCTGCGGAGGGGGAGGGGAGGGAGTTAAGGACGGAGGAACTACGGGAGGAGTACTGGCAAAGGGGGCGGGTAGGGGGCAAGCAGGGGAGTGGGGTACAACACTTCCGGCTTTGAAACAAAAGACGGTTACTACCTCGTCGCGTCACTCATGGTCTGGAAAAGTCGGACTTCCGCTCGGCAAGGTATGACTCATAAAGAGAGGGCCCGCTGGCGCCAACACCGGTCCTGCATGTATGTATTGGTAGATTTCCTAGGAAAGACAATGGAGCATCCAAATGCAGTTTTTAAACATTTGAAAAAAAGTTAATCGTGATGCATCGTCGATCGATGACATGGAAAGATGATGAAGAGTTGGCATGCGCCATGAACACGTTTTTCCCGGGGCTTTCTTTGTCTTACGAGTTACATACCTAGGCCTGCCCTCCTTCGCAGACGTCCCCCCCCCACGTGCCGGCATTTCAAAGGGAGAACAAAAGAGAGTTGTTTAGTTGTGAAAAACCACTTTGAATTAAGAGTCTTTTGTCGTCTGCTGTTTCGGAAGATTGCTTCCATCATAAAAGTGCGCGTGAACAGTTTCTAGACTGTGCGGGCTTTTCCCCGCGCACACCGCCCCCTTTTTTCTATTTTTGGAATGACTGATGGCTGATATGGTTGACTGAGCACATGAGTGCGCTTCTGTGTACTCGTGTATGTGCATATGCGTGGTGTGCGCGTGACTACGCGTGTGTGTGCGCGCATGCGTGTCTGTGCAAACTACAAGTGATGTATTACACTTGATTTGCCTTTTCAGTGAGTTGCAGCTGTTTTACTCACTTCCTGTCCTGTACAGATATTTGTTGCCTCTCCTTCGTCATGAGACTGAGTGTTTTAGCAAACCCATCTTCCGTTTGCGGAAAAGTATGCATGCATTGACCTTAAAGGTCACTGGGTTAAACCTCTTCCGGTTTTCAGTTCGCCTGACGCGATGGGTACAGTCCCGCTGGCGCTAACTAGTCAAACAGGAATGTTTTGCGAACCTCATTGACCCATACTTGGTTTTGAATGCCCAGCCTTGTCTTTCAGACTTTCCCAAAATATGAGCCGAACAAGAGGGTTTGGCTTGTAGAAATTCCAACCGTGCGAATGAGGTTCGTCTCGATTTCAGCGAAGCGTGAAGCTTTGAAGTCAGCGCCACTTTGTTTTTCACATTTACTGTTCCTAGTACTACCACATGACAATGTAGATTTTCTTGATCCTTCTATTAAAACATTAGTGAAGCTAAGGAACATGGCGAGCATACAAAACGACATCAGTGTATCATACGACTTAATTGAATTACGATCCTCGAGGAGGTGTTATTTATATAATTAAAAATGGCGGCCCTCTGCCTCTTGTTGAATCCTTTTCATTGGCGACGAGAATCCAGAACTCATGCTCTACATGTTACACCGTTAACTTCTGTGATTATATCTTTGTAATTACAGTCCTCTCTAGCTTAAATGTTACTTGTTCCTGGGGAAAGTGGGGTTCTTTGTGAGATTCCCCATTTTTGGTGTCATTAACTGATTAACATGACTGGAAAAGGACTCGTTCTTTGGTTCAACCCTTCGGTAGAAGACTGTTATATCTCAATACGTACTTTGAAGCAAATGAACTGCGGGGAAAAAAGAGATTTTGTCTGTCGCCAGTGCCAAGTATTTGTTGTTGCGATCATTTGCTCACCTGACAAACCCCAGCAAAAGCACAGCAAGACTTTAATGACATTTTGATAGCATGTATCACACAAGCCTTTGATGGCTGCAGAAAGATTCACATTTCACAATCGAGCATGAACACGAAAATGTGATGATTTTGCAGCCGAGCTCAGAAAATTGTCATCCACTTGTGAGTTGCATTTCATCCGGAAGCTCTTAGAAATCTTTTTTCTTTTGTGAACTTTTACACAGAATACAGAAGAAACTGCCAGAAAACGGACTCGAACTCACTAGAGCGATTACTGTTGCCCAGGCAATGTCAGCCGCAGCCAGCCAGTCTCCTGCTCTTACAATGCCAGTCACGAGAGACAAGTTCCACCGACCGTACACTCCATTTCGAAGAGCAGCTCAGAACAGACTGCAATGGCCAACACTTGTGGGCGACAGTGTGTCCAGTGCCCCAAGTGTCCTTGTCGGTGAGGTGGTCGGCATGCTGTAGATGGCAAGCGCAATGAGAGTAAAAATAATTTGGCCACTTGGCAGCTTGTTGTTATTCTTAATCGCAAGAACAGAAGTTGGTGAGCGAAAAGAAAGCCACAGCTGGCAATGTTTTCCAGAACTTTGGTTGAATCCTTTATACTATTGTACTGTTGTCTATTTGTACTCTAACATGAGCGATGGGTGCTCTCCTATGTGAATAGTTACGCTATAAAAATCGTTACTATTAATATTATTAATCGTACTCTGTTATTAATATTATTACTTCTGCTATTTGTAAGTACGCTGAAGGTCGCACTTTCTGCATTTATGGACATTAAAAACAAATGCCTCTCCCACTCCTCTCAAAACCAAATATTTAGAATTGACAAACTGCAGAGGAGGTTGATGATGTCAACTTTGCCTGATAATGACCGAACCGGAACTGTCTGCTGAAGGAAGCTGATTATGATGTGACAATCAAAATCCATATCATGTTTAGTTGGTGCATCAACCAACGTTTTATTTACATCGGCTTTTCTGCTTTTTTGTGGCCTGTAGCATCACTCAGCGCAGTCCCGACCCTCCCACTCCCCTGTCCCCTATAAACATTCACACACTAAACAAAAGCACACACAGATTATTTCTCTCTCTCTCCCCACACACGCACACACTCAGAAACGCCTAGAGGGGGAACAGTCTGCTGTCACAAAAATGACTTCTGAGTAACTTTGGATATCGAATTTTTACCGGTAATGTCGACTTCGCAAATTTTGAAATTTTTAACTAAATCGTCTTCGGAAAAAAAGGGAAATTAAGAAGTTAACGAGAGATTTATTTTTTAATTTATTTTACTGGTCTACACGGGATGAAGCGCTCGTTGCAGAGCTGTCGCTGCCTGCGTGTCCCCCTCGTGCGGTCAGTCGCCCATGGTCTGATCACGTGGGCCCGTCTCAGCCAATCAACAGACGAGCGCTGTGCAGATGCATGGATGGATACCCGGCGACAGGCGCAGCGGAAACGATTGGCCTGATGGTCTTTCAGGCGACTGCTGGGTCGTGACGAGCAGGTGCTGCCATCATCGTGACACCTTTAGGTCCACGGCCAATCAACATTTACCGCCGGCAGCGAGCTGATCCCGTTAACACAATATGGCTGCCACCGAAGATAAGATATTCTGCTTTAAAATCGTCTGTTATGGACCTGAATTATAGTTTCTACCCACCTTTTTTTTTTCTCGCCATTTTTTTGTCGAGTAAAAACTATTCATGTCAATCAAAGAACTCTGCTTGAGTGAGTGTGAAAGATTCGATTTAAAAAAAAACAAAACGAGAATGATCCCGCGAAATAAATTAAACATGTATAAGTCTACAGGTTGCTGGCCAGCGCAGTGGAAAGTGAAGCTAATCCAGACTTTGTTGATGTGGTTGCAGCACACACACACAAGAACAATCAAACAAGGCATTTATGCCAGCAGACAGCGTACACACGCACAGGCAAGCAAGCAAGCAAATAAACTGTATGTTATTTTAAAAGCACTAAAGGAGTAATCTTTTTTTATCCTTCTAAATTTGTATTATGTTTAAATCAGGTTTCAGAAACATTATCAAAATCTATGTATTATGTAAGGGATCCAGTTCGTGTCGAGACTCATTAGGTGTAATCGCTCCTTTCGAATAAATTAATACTTCGTCTGTTGTTCTTTCTGAGATAACACAGTCTTCCAAAGCGATCATTAATTATTTAATGCATTTTAAAGTGGAACTCAATTTGTTTGTGGCTTACGAATACCGACTATTTGTTTCTTTGTTTTTCTTTCTTTTTGTCTTTTTTTGTAGTTTTTTTTCTACATATATGTGTGCGTGCATGCGTGCATGCGTTCGTGTGCGTGAGAGGTTTCTGACGAATGCCGATAGGCGTGTTACAAGGGATATGACATTTTCAAGTGGACACAATCTGACGAGCACCTAAAAGTAAATTTTCAACTCAAAAAGAGATAGTTATACCTCGATTATTTAACGAGTAATTATTATCGAATGAAGCTCCTACTAGTGACAACGCAAAAAAAAAAAAAAAAAAAAAAAAGAGGAGTAAATGTATGTGTGTGTGTGTGTGTGTGTGTGTAAAAACAAAGAAAAAAATATTCGATTTATAACAGAAATATTTGCAAAAGTCATGTCCTAATATTATTAACATCGTTGTCATCATTATCTGTATTATCATTTTATCTTTTTCTTTTTCGCGCAACATTATCTTATATTTCATTTATTCAAACAATAAAAAATTAATTTGTATGGACTGGATTGAATGCGCGCCTGGACAGTTAAGATTCCCCGTCCTCACCTCATAAAACTTTCCCTCGAAAATCAAAAAGACTTCCGTCTCGTGACAAGAAATACATTTAAGACTGTGTTCGATCCCAGTCGTGACACCGCTAGTCCCTGGGGGCGAGACACAAGCACGCGCAAACACGCGCCATCACGCACTGCCAGTCTCTTCTTTCTGTATGTGTGTGTGTGTGGGTGTGGGTGTGGGTGTGGGTGTGGGTGTGTGTGTCAGTGTGTACATGATTGTAAGGAAGAGTGTAGATGTGCATGCACCCGCATGTAAGTGTGCGAGTGTGTTGTGTCCTCTTGCGAGCGCGCACTCGCTGCTTGTGTGTTTGTGTGTGTGCGCGCGTGCGTCAACAATGTTCGTGCCCATATCTCACACCTCAAATTTCTTAACTCGGTTAGCCTGGCTACTAACGCTTTCATCGTTTGGCCGTGGCCATTTCTTTTCACTTTCCCACTAACCGATCTCTGACCATTACGCCAACTGCTTAATAAAAGGGCATAAAGCAAGCCTGGAAATAATTATTTTCTGCTTTTGTCTTTGATTTTGTCAGAAGGAGTTATAAAAAATATTAAAGGCTGTTGTTGATTGGTTTCTATGATGAAAACGTGGCAGGCCGGGTGGGTGGGTAGTGAGGGGGAATGACGGGGTGATCGGCTGTCGAGCGGATTCACAGCTCTTGCTGCCGTTTGAAGATGGAAATGACTCCTGACATGCACCTACCCCCACCCCACTCCTCACCTCACCATCATTCCCACCTCCCCGTCCGAAATTCTCAATGCGATCTCAAGTTTTATGGGCGTTAGAGAAGGAAGAAAATTATAAAGAAGACAAGGACAAGAGAGAGATGATGACGCACCATTATAAAACATGCATAATGTTTTAGCTCTTCACATTGTTCTCTCTCTCACACACACACTCATTTTAATCTGTATTTCTGAAGTTGCTCTTTGAAATATTTTTCGGAAATTTCCATGTGTCTGTGAATGCTGTAAGTGCACTAAAAATAAATTCCAAACGGTCAAAATTAAGTGACATATTACGAGTACAATTTTACAGACCGATATCGTGTTCCGGAAGTGAAACATATCCGAAATCCGAAGATTCAAGAAAGTTTGTCACAGACGTAGCGAAAGGAAAAGGTGAAAGACAAATATATATATAGTCTACAGGCCATAGGTGTCTGGCACGGTGGCTCTGTAGCTTGGGATTGGTGGATCCTCGGATGTGGAGCAAAAGTTCGCTTGTTTGAGGTTTGTGGCGGAAACCCACTGTTCATTAACCTACCCACGCAACAGGTCTCCAGCAGATATCAGTTCCTGATTAATTAACGGCGATGAAGATGAGTCGAATGGTGAAGAAGAAGAAGAAGGTTCAGCTCAGTTTTGCACGTGTCGTACTCAAGACACGGCGAACTACTGACTCAAACCCCCTTACAGAAGTTATTCTACTGGACTTTACAGTTTTCTTTATTAATATGTAAGCAATGCGTATATTTTTAAAAAAAATTAATCAAGTTACTGATTATTGTTTTTTAATTGATAATAGATAAAATTTACCAGTATCATGTTAATGACCTTAATTCATTTTTTGTGCTGTCGTTTGAGATCATAACCTTGCTGTTGTTGTAATAAAGAGGATGTAAAAGGAATACCTGCAAGCGGAAAACAACACTAACCAAAAGACGCAGATCACAGCACTAAGATATACACTACAGCACTAACAATAAGATGTACAACACAGCACTAACAATAAGATGTACAACACAGCACTAACAATAAGATGTACAACACAGCACTAACAATAAGATGTACAACACAGCACTAACAATAAGATGTACAACACAGCACTAACAATAAGATGTACAACACAGCACTAACAAGATATACAACACAGCACTAACCAGAAGACGTTTGAACATTGGTGTTTCAAATTGCTTATGCCTCCAGAGACATAGATGCGGCCACCCAGTGAGCAGGAAGCATGGTCTGCGCGTGCGCGGGGCAGAGAGGCCACTTCCGTCCACTGGTCTGCTGAAGGGTCATAGCGCTCGACGGAGTCCGTCACCCTGGAGCTGAAGGTCTCGCCACCTGCAGACATCAAAGCCACGTGTGCCGAGTTCACCTGACTTGAATTAAATAAACAAAATTTTAATCTTTCACCATTCTCATAAATAACATTTTGTAGACAGTTCAATTAAATACTCTGCCTGTCTGTGATTTCTGAATTTAATTAGTTTCATGTTTATGTTCCCCCTCAAGTAAAAAGGTCGCTGTTATTTGTGTAGCAATGCTGTCTCGGGACAGACAGCAAAGAGGACAGAAAAGGCTCTTCTTAACAAGCAACATATTGCAAAGTCTATCTGCTTTATGTTATTTTTCATGTTCTCAAATTTAAAAAAAAAATGTGCGGCACTCTGTATGGGACCTCTCAAGAAAGGGACTTTAGTTTTCTGACTAATATTCTCACAGAGACAGGCCTGCCAATGGTCATGATGGACTTTACCCTTACTTGTTGTTAATACATCTGCAAAAGATATTTGTGTCACGTGCATAAACAAGGAAGACTAGTCAAAAGAAAGAGAAGAAAACACGATCTTTCTTTCGACCAGTCCATGAAATATAGCCGAGAATAAAAACATCATCGCCAGAGAGATGACAACTGTTGGCCTCTCATTTCAGACAAGAAATTTGCCTCATTCACGATTTATTGGTACTGATAATCTATGTCTTTTATAAGTCAGTTAATACCTTTGTCAAGAACTGGGTAAAGAAAATTTAACATGTAATGATTGAACTGTTCAGGATTTGCCTTCGGTTATATTTACAAAATCTCATTCGTTAAAATACAGTTAAAATGTGTTTTACAGTTATTTACAGTACAAGTGGCTTTTACAGGATAATAGATGGGTTTCTTCGATATTGTCTTTGTTCGTCTTGGTTTTGATTTATTTTATGTTACTCGTTTTAGTTTCTTGGTTTTATTTTTGTTGTTGTGAGATTTGTGTATTGTTTGTTTGGTATTTGTTTCTTGATTGTTTTCGTACTTTTGTTTCTTTGTTTAGTTTATTTTTATGTTGTTTATTGGATTTGGTTTTGTTTGATTTTTGTGTTGTTTATTTGGTTTTTGTTTATTTGTTAGTTTGCTTGGTTTGTTTGGCCTTTGTTTCTTGATTTTTGTTCCGTACTTTTGTTTCTTTGTTTACTGTATTTTTATGTTGTTTATTGGGTTTTGTTTTGTTTTATTTTTGTGTTGTTTATTTGGTTTTTGTTTTATTTGTTTGTTTGCTTGTTTTAGAAGGGGGCGTCAGTCCACCATCTTCACCTCGCCATTTTGCATCAGAATGGACCCGTTAGTAACACACATCAAAGATTCTGTGAATTAATGATTTGTGCACGCGAAGGATGGCCGTCTCGAGAATACAAACCGGTCTGATGCACACCAATAAGAGCAGCTCAAAACCATGATAAAATCCAGAACTCTGAATTCTGATATCAGCTTGTTTATAACAGCTTAACGACTGACAATATTAATGGACACAGCGGCCTTCAAAGGGCGGAGCAGACGAGTGGCAGGTTGTTAGAGAGAGAACAATGTATGTATGTTATGATGGCTTTATTTCCAGCGATTTGCGGCCCCTGAAATAATGGGAACTATTGTCACTTGCAAATAGTTAATTTTGCCAGCGATTTATGAGCTTTCTGCTCCCGTGTCTACACAGCGAACCACTGTCTCCTCCACTGCTCCTGGCGCTTATCACCGGAAGATGACACCAGCAACAAAGACGATGAGTCACAAATGTTAAACAATGCAGCCTGACTTTTCAATGCTCTTTCAAGACATCCATAAAGCATGTGCTTCAGACACAAGACACAATTTTTTTCAAAAACCAAACACGAAACATTATAAATATTTGTACTCAGAGCAAGCCAAGAGGTCATGTTAGGGTCTGGGTGCACAGACTCGTTAGCTGAAAGGTTAGTGAGAAAAAAAGAAACAAAGATTTGAGCAAGTGGTGTTATACAATAATAATTAAGGCTGTATCACGGGAGACCAGGCGGGTCCTGTAAATAGATGTCACCTGCAGAAAAAGGAGATTGCCAGGACGAGATAAGAATCCAGGAAAGCCGATTACTGCTTACAAGAGCTGAGGACAGCCCAGGACAGACAGACGGCCAGACAGAGATGTAGAAGGATGAGAGTGAAACAGACGCAAGGAGAGGTACAAAAGAGATGAAAGAGAGAGAAAAGATAGTGAGACAAGCGGAAAGAAGAGAGGTAGGCAGAGAAAGAAAGGGATAGAGAGAGAGACGGAGGAGAAGGAATATCTTTGCAATTCATTTAAAACTGGACGACAAATTCTCAAAGGCTCCATTCAAGTGCGACAACAAAACAGCGCGGGTTTGCACACGTTCCTTCTGGAAGACTGGCCAGAACGTGCAGAGTTTGAATCCCAGTGCAGAGGCCACTGCCTGTGGTAATGGGTCTTCCTCTGTGCCATCTTCTTCCGCACAGCACACAAGCGGCTGGCGTGAAGGGGACCACTCTCGCCTGATTACCTCCAGAATCCCACACGTGTGATTCAACATATGCACCAAGTCGTGAAGATAGCTAGGTCCTTATTGCTGATTTTTTCATGCCCAGGAAAAAATGTGTCTGATGAGTCATGGGTCACTTGCACGTCACTGCTCCCCAGTCCGACATTATATGTGGACGCTAATTATTTCAGTCCTTGTCCTCCTTCCTCCCACACACAAACTCACACATGCATGTTCATCATAAATAACTAATATTAAAACAATTTCAACTTACCAACAACGTAGACGTAGCCATCAAGGGCCACCGCTGTAAAGCGACACCTGGCCAGTGTCATGGGCGCTACCTGGCTCCAGTGGTTCACCCGCGGGTCATATTTGCGCACGTTGGCCAGGTAGGTACCCGTGTTCCAGTCTCTGCCGCCAATGATGTACAGACAGTGGTTGAGAACCACGGGGCGGTAGGCGCTCACATCTTTCAGCTGCAGACAATCAATTACAAAACATTATTTCTGCCATTTTTTTCCGTGTCGTGCAAACTGTTCGAGAGAGATAAACATACACCTGAAGTGGGCAGCAAACGATGAGGACAACAGAAGCGATTACTATTGCGATAATGCTCTGCATGTCATTGCTCGTCAGTCATCAACCCAACCCACCCACCCCCCCAAAAAAAAAATTCCTATAAAACAAAATACCAACAATACAACGACAAAAATACAGCAATACAATAAGAAAACAGCAAGAAAAGAACAACAAAAATTAGCTCGCAGTTGTTTGCACAGCTTTGATCAAGCGCACTGATGACCCGAAGATAGAAACTAATTTTGAGTATTTAGAAGGCATGCAACCTACTTCTCAGTCGCTCCCCTGTTACTATTATCCCATATACCTAGTGCACACTGTTTTGAAAGTATGGAATGAGAACAACACGGGGCTTCAGTCGCCTATCACAACGACAGTCACAATCCTGTGTCGTGGGTTCGTATCTCGGCTTCGACGTCCGAGCTTTTACTCAGAAATGATATTTCATTGATATTTTAGAATGTATCCGCATGCCTACAGAAAAAAAAACCCCAAATCCTTCGTATCCAATAAAAACATGTGAAGGCATCCCACGTAAAGAAATCCCTTTAATTTATGAAAGGGGGCGAGAAAAAAAAAAAGACCAAGCGACCCACCTGCTTGAATTTGATAGAGTTCATTTTTGGCAAAAGATGTGACGGAGATCTGGGGTCAACCATGAAGTAATTGACCTTTGGACTGCCCGTGGCGAGGTCAAAGAGCAGAAGAAAGTCGAATGTCTCTGTGTGATCATGATTTTCGTGCATGGTCACACAGTTGTAGCACGGACGTTGGCTGAGACTCCTGGATCGTTGTAGTGAACGTTTTTACCGAGAATTTCAAAATAATTGAATAGCTGCTGCCTTCTTTTTTTCTGTCTATCTCTACTTTCCTTCAGTTGTTTCTTCTGTGCAATTTCGCTAAAGATTCAGGTGCATTAGAAGTATGTTCTCTAATTAACTATCACTCAAAGATAAATATAAAGTCATGTCGACAGACGGCACAGAGTAAGCAATAATTTGTTTCACAAGAAGAAAAGATTGAGCAGGTACGATAATCTTCAGTGATGTACAGGTAAGAAATGAGGATCATCTTGTTGATGTCTTCAACAAGCTCTTAGCGCTTCGTCGAGATTCATCTTCTTCTGAAACAAATAAAAATAGATAAATAAATAAGAACACATTCCGCCTTCCTTTTACTGGAAAGTTTGAAAGTTTTTATTTTATTGTAAAGATACTACTGAGTGAACAGGATCAAAGCCTTGCGAATGATTTAGCGATATTTCATTTATCCTGTTTTATATGAACACAGATGTGAATATATCTCCATTTTCCAATGTTCTTACACTGTATATATATGTTATTTATTTATCCATGCTGTGTTCATTGTTCCTGCCTGTGACAGAGGGCCGGTAAAAGGAGCATTAACAAATGATGGTTTTGAGTTCTGGAGAATTGTCGGTATCGCAATCTTCATCTTTTCATCTTCTTCTTGACATTATTTATTTCCTGCCGCTATTTTGTCTCGATGAGTTGCATAATCTCTCAGAATTACGAGAGAATGCCTCTCGCTGTCTTGTCAAGTTCCTAAATGTCATTCTCATCAACCTCGATGAGTAAGCTCGGCATCGTTAAAATTCACCTTGGAGTTCTTAGCCAGAGATCGTACTTGACCAATGTGCACAGCAACCAGCGTCCTGCTGATCACCCCTTGACAACAATAGCCAGGCCTGACGAGGGCGGCTTGGAGGGAGAGAGAGCAGCACGCGAGAAAGATGTCAGCCCGAGTTACTCGCCCACTGAAGAGGCTGCGATAGGGGAGAAGGGGAAAAAACCGTAAGACGCACAATTAGCGCATTGTCTCCAGACAGCTGCAGGAGAAAAATTTACCAGAGCTTCTTCTGTGAGTCACGCCCAAGCTCCCAGGCCGAGAGATCAGCCTCGTGTATGACGGAACACCCTCGAGTAATCCGGCCAAGGAAATGAACTCCAGCGCAAGGAACCGATAACTCTTCTTTCCATGGACAACCTGTCGTGTGGGGACGTGTTCTTCACGATGAATGACCCTTGCTCTACAACAGCGACACAATGTGGGCAGGAGGTGACCTGGCCTTGCGGCCGCACATGATGGAACCGCGGAATGAGTGGTCTGCACCTGTGAAAACACCTTTTGTCATGCTCGCTGGTCAAACACCACGAGGGTTTGGGTTTTGTCGTTGGAATTGTTTTTCAGCTATCGGTCTGGTGACAAATGCCTTCCTTTTCTGCCCAGGTTCTGTGTGTGTGTGTGAGAATGTGTGTGTGGGGTGGGTGGGGATGTATATCATCATTATTATCATCATGTGAATGAGTTAGCCAATCTTAATACTTGCAAATTTATTTAACATGCTTAAAAACACTCAAACACTCTGTCTTAAAAGACTAATTTTAAGTTCATTAATCTATTAATTTCTCATCTCTAAGTCCTCTCTCGCTCAAAAGAAGCCGACATCCTCACCCTGGAGCAGTGATGACGTCACCTTGGCCGTTACTTAGATTGGCTTTCAGGTCCTGCAACGGAGCTTTGTCAACACCAGTGTACGATGTTCCAATGTGACATTTTACATGGACACTTATTTGCACTTTGATGTCTATGAATGGAATGGACTTTTCTGTAGTGATATGGGTAGTGGATTGCTTTTTTAAAATGAACCAGTCAGGGTTGGTCAGCTGGACAGATTGCACCATTGTTATTATGCCAGCTAGACTCACCTACCTTCCCCCTCGTCCCCTCTCTACCCTTCATGCCCGTTTATTTACCGAGATATGGAAAAAGGCAATTAGCCCTTCCCAGCATGCCTGAGTGTACATTCAGAAGCAGACAGGGGGCTTATTCTCGAAGGCTACTGGGGGAGATGCCTGAAAAAAAAAAACAGATCCAAAATCATGGGCAGGAAATCTCTCTCAAGCACGCTTTGTTTCCACTCCTCGCGCAAGAATACGTTCTCTGTTTTGTTATGATTTATTTTTATGGTAAATACCTGACTTTGGAAGAGATACTCTGCATAGTTTTACCTGAGATTTTTACCAGCTTGGACGTTTTAACTAAGTGTAATAGGCTAGTGTCGTAATTAACCTGTTTTGTAAATTCTTTTTTTTTCTTTATTTTATCCTTCCTTCCTTCTTTCCTCCTTTCCTTTTATTCTTTGTTTTTTTTCCTTCCTTTTTTCTGTCTTCATTCCGTCATGTCTTTCTTCGTTTCTTTCTTTCGTCTTCCTTCTTTTTCATTCCTCCTTACGTTTTTTATACTTATTTTCTTGTTCTTTATTTCTTTCCTTTTCATCGCTTTTCGTCTGCTACTTCCCCTGCTACTTAGTACCCCTTCACATCTTGTTATTTTTGGCTGTCTACCTCTTTTGTTTCCCTTGATATCTCTTCATCTTTAAGAGTGTTATCAACCACATTTTAACATTTAATGAATTATTCTAAAGATTTAAAAAATTATTTTGTCTTCTGTCTTTCATTTTCATACACCCAACTGTAGTCCAAAACTTCCACGTTCACCCATTTCCTTCCTGTTTTGATAGCACACGTATTACCTACATTCACTCATTTCCTATTACCATCCTCCACTCATTACTCACATTTAATCATTCCCTTGCTGTTTTCACACGCGGATCTCGTCCCAATGCATGCAAGTTAATATTGTTGTTCCTCATCCGCTAGGGCTGACAATAAAACAAAAAAAAAACTGCACACTTTCTGTGGGATGCTTACAATCAACAGCTCAGTTGTCTGTGGTGTGGGGTCAGTTTGTTGTTTGTTTTGTTGTTTTGTGTTGGGTGTTTTGTGTGTGTGTGTGTGTGAAGACCACTTCACGCGTGCGGCCAGCAAGCCGACCTATTGGCCACGTAGAGGAATGGGCGGCGAGTGCGCCTCCATCTTGGCCGTTTAATTGCTGCCAGAAGCGAAAGTTGACACGGCCGTGGCTCTGGAGAAATGCGGCAGAAATCGAAGCAAGCCTCCCATGGCTCGTTTCAACTTCATCTCCTCGCCAGCCGCGTGTTGCGACGCCGAGTAAAACAACGCAGCGCGCTGTCGGGGGCTCCCCCTCCTCTTTTTTTTTTTTTTTAATTTTATTTTGGTCCTTTTTCCACTTTTCGAGAGCACCCCAGGGGAGGCAAGCAAAAAGCAATGACGTCACTATTAGCTGCGTGCAAAGTGATGATCTGAAACTCAAGAAACGATTACTCACTTCCCAGTGGACGAGCTCAGCTTGCGAAGAATCCCAAGCATCCGCAGGAAGCATTAGTTAATTTCACCCCTTCCCTCTCGCCTTCCCATTCAAACAGAAAAAAAGGTAAAAACGAAGGAAAAAAAAGTTTTAAAAAAAGAATAAAAGGGAAGGTAATGGAAGTGGGTGGCGGTGGGGGAGAAGTTGATACCAGGTCAACACAAATGTAGAAAACAGTGTGGCAGGATTGCATGACAGAATTTAATGAGAAAAAAAGCACTGATTAGTCACCGGGTTATTTCATACAGATAATTTATACTTAAACCTATAGACCCATCTAAGACAAGAGAAAACAAATTTTTGATTTACTAGGAATTTAATTATAAAGAAATGAAATGTCTGGGTCTTTAAAATTATTATAATTATTAACGATATATATAATAAGGTTGGTCTGAAAGTTTGTTTAGTCGTCGAAGACGGCTTTCTAACTTTCTTCTGAACTTTAATGTATCTTTGAACTCATAAGTCCATGTCTACCACCAGGGACCTTAACTATGAAACAAAGGCTAATCGTTGGCCTGGGGCAACATGGGGAACGCAAGGAAATGTCTTGTTTTCAAAGTTTTCAAGCGAGGTACAGAGCTTGCTGATGTTTTACTCCTGGAGCAGTGGTTGTAAAGTGATAGCAAAGATGCCCTGGTGAAAAAAGTGAACACGGAGTCAGGGAATTGCATTTTAACTACGAAAACAACAGGCTTTTCCTTCAGTTCCTGATTTTGTCTTTCAGAGGGGACTTGCTCTTGCTTCAATAAATCTCCAGGCGAGAAGTGTGTTCAGGCTGATTTCAAATAGTGCTTTTCCTGCTGGGTTTACAGAAGTTGGTGAAGAGTACAAACACACTGGTGTTCAAACGACTATAACAGAAATTAAAACTGTAGACTATTCAATCGTCACGCTACTTGCCAGCGGTCGAACCGTCTGATCTCTCCTCATCCCCTTCTCCTCCATAGTTAGTTACTAATGTGAACAAAAGTCTTTGAACACTTTGATACATGAAGATCGTACAACACTCGTCTAAACATGCTCGTCCTTCTTTTATCTTCGTGGCTCCTAGTCACGGGTGGTCAGGAGTAGTCCGGGTACTCCACTCTCATCCTCTTTCCTCTCACGCTGTCTACTTTCCTCTTCTCACCTTTATGGTGAAAAATCGCCATCACTAGATAACAGCAGTGACCTTACAATTAAACCAACAAACTGATATCATGTCAGATTCCCAGCAGAGTTGTTATTCCTTAAAAAACGTCTAGGCAAGTCATCATTTAGGGTAATACACGCTAGTCACAATCTCAGCTGACTTCCCACCCACCCCACTTACCACCTTCTTATCACGACCTGCTCTATATCTGCTCTAATCCACGTAAAGCGATTAGCATGGCAGTCGACCCACCTGTGACAACTACTGAGGGATGGGGGACCAGGCTCTGTGCCCGGCAGGGGCGAACAGACGGACTCGTGAGTTCGTGCGGACGGATAAAACAAGGTTAAGAGGAAGTGTTGGGGGAGTTGTTGTAGGGGGGGGGCTGGTGGCGGGAAAAGATGGGGGAAGGGGAGCCCGCTGTGCGGTGAGAAGCTTAGCGATGCCGCTGCTGAACCTGGTGAGGGTGGGGACTGGGGGAGGACTCTGTTGTCGTGATGCGCGCAGGTGAGAATTGACATGTCGTGCCGCGCGGAGGGATTACACCGCACGCGCTGCTGTGACGTCAGCGGTACGGCCATCGATTTCGTGGTGATGCGGTCGGTGAGCAGCAGGACAGGTCCTTGTGGACTTGATTGTCGCCCAGGTACTCAATTCTTATCAAAACACATACGAGACCCCAACATACAACATACTTTTAAACATACAAGGGACGCCACCTTGCTCACATCAACATCCTTCCCCTCCACCCCTTTCTCCGCTCTCTACCCCAGTTAATTTACATCCTCAAACCACACACAGCCCTCATCCGGGAAAGTATGGGGCGCCCAGAGAGGAGTTTTTGCAATTTGTTCTCTCTGGCTATAAAATAGTTCTTTTCTTGAAGTAGTGGGACTCGATAAACTCGGGACATGACTGAGTTAGACGGTTGTAGCCTGCCGGTAGTTGGTGTCGCCATAGGTCTCTATTTAAAGAAAGATTTACCGCCGCGATGTCAATGGCTTCTTTCACCCTTCACCCTTCCCACCGACCCTCGCGGTACGAGATGGTGACGTCATGCAGGGGGGAAGACGTCCGTTGTTTTGCAAATGTTTTGCGATCTTGCACAACCTAACTGACCTACATGGTCTATTCTTCCTTTTCGTCTCTGTTCCGTTTGAGATCATTTATGATAAGTGCTTTATTCCTCGTCGAAGAACTTCGTCACGGAAAATTTTAGGAAGTGTGGGAGTGAGAGAAGAAGAAGAAGAAGAAGAAGAAGAAGAAGAAGAAAAAGAATGAAATATCGTTTATTTCTCTGTCAAGAGTATATTTCCCCACAGAAACTGTCTTAACGAATGAAACACGTCATTTCAGTTTTTGTTTTACTTCTTAAAGAAATCGATCCTTTCAATTCAGTCCGGAGTCCTTGATCACAGTCCGCCTCACTGACCACGGTGCACGGTCCTTGTCCATGACCTGCCCGCTCTTCACGAACCGGAAGCTGTCCTGTCTCCATGGCTGCTCCAAACAGCCTGGGCGCTTTGCTTGATCGCTCTGGCTGCTGTCATCAATCTGTGATTCATGTTCTGGCCTTTTAACTCCAGCACCGGACGTTTCGATGCAGGTGTGATAATGAATAACGGCCCACAGTGAAGTGTCCTCGCTTTTGGCAGGAAATCGACCTAATGCTTTCATTGTCCCCTCGATGGCTGCCTTCCTGCGCCCAACACTTTTCTATGTCAACAGTTCTGTGGCGACAACATGACTGATGTGGTAGAAGCTATGCAAAAGAGTAAGAGGGGGGGGGGAGAGAACCAGGTTGGAACAGTGAATCGGCGATAATTGATGGGTTGATGAAAAAAGGGGACACAAATCATGCGTGATACAAATGGATCAATCTGGTGGGAGGCTGATCTTCCAAACTATTTAATAAGTTGTCAACCTGTTTCTATGAGTAGTCCAGGTTGTGAATACTGTAGCTGTTGGAAAAAAAAAATAAGTCAGAGACTGACAACATCGCACAGTGAAGTTCTTATTCTTATCCCGCTTTTGTGGAACTCGCTTCCCCTCTCGACCAAGGAGTCTGATAGTATTGGATCTTTCAAGAAAAATCTGAAGACTCACTTGTTTAAACTTTTTTGAAGTTTTCATTTGACCTGCAGTTTGGTGGCTGCTGGGATCACCGCGCATTGAGCGCATCTTTGTGATGCGGATACTGGCGCGCTATAAAACTACATCATCATCATCATCATCCTCCCTGTACTATACTTGCCGACTCCATGGTGATGGTTGTGTCGACATGTGGCTGGCAGTGATGGCAAATGACCTGCAGAGTGTGTGGTTACGTGTGTGGATGTGTGTCCTTCATGCAGCGAGGTAAGGGGACTGAAACACGTGTGACCAAGCGCCCCCCACCCCTAGCTCTACTTTGGATTTATTTCTATTTTTAGAGCAATCGCGATAAGACAAAAGTAGGCCACTACGATAGTGACTCAGTAGTGAACTCGAGAGAGAGAGAGCGTGTGAGTGATGTGTGTGAGAGATAAAGGTATGCATAAAGTGTGTGTGTTGGTGTGTTGGTGTGCCTGTGGGTGAACATATGCGTGAAGTGCAATACAGAACATCATAATGTAGTACACGTTTATACAAATATATTTTTCCGATGCGAGTAAATCCGTGAAAGTGTTTTTGGAATGGAGCAGCCAGGACTGTCGCAGACACCATCATCGTCATTGTCATTATCACATTATCATCGTCGTTGCTATCATATCATCGTCGTCATCATCATCATCGTTGTCGTCATCGCTGGGCCGTGCTGAACAAATGTTCGACAAGACGTCAATGTTTCTAGAAAATCTTGTAGCGTTCTCGTTTTATGACATCTACATCACTTTTCAGATGAGAGATGATCACGCGGCCTGGATGATATAAAAATAGTAATAGTTACGGACGGGGTAAAAAAAAAATAAAAATAAAACAACGTATGTTACTAACCGTTGCATACACTTTTCGCAATGACGCAATTCCATTTGACGAATATACTTCAGGTACAAATGTAGGTCTTTGCGTCACCTACACACCGATAACGTCCTAAGTGTTATTTTACCGTTATTCGGTAGCACGTGAAGTCACTCGGCGGTTATTTTAGGAGTTCAAAGACCCTCGTGGATCTGTTGCTGATAGGCTTAATAGTACTCTGGCACCAACGTTCGACAGTTAATATACAGCAAGACTACATAGATATATAGATATACTTAGAGTAGTATAGGTCTGAGTAGAGTGGTCTGGCTCTGGCAGCAGAACCCCAGCAATATGCAATATGATTATATATGTAATTAAGGGAGGGGAGTGTATTGATTAACTGTGCAGCCATCACACTATCGGCCTTCAGCCGCAACTGCCTTGATCCAGTTTCATCCGGTGACAGGTGGGCAGGTAAGTTGGTGACATGCACCCGGGACATTGCCTGCGATCTAGAGGTCGGGTAGGGGTGGTGGAGGGGTGACCGAGGCTGCCACAACCTGTCAACGTAAATACCTCAGGTAAATAAGTCACCTCATTAAATTTTTTTTTAACCACCGCAGTGGCGCTGACGTCATTGCATTGAACTTGGCGCTCGGCCAAGAAGCTGGGGTCAGCTGCATGGAGGTCGGCGGCCGTAAACTTTGGCACTCGGCCTGAGGCCCGCTGCATGGAGCTTGGCGGAGAAGAATGCTTGGCTGTGTCACCATGGAGAAACAGCAGTCGGCTTGGTTTCATGTGACATTGTGTGTGTGTGTTTTTTCCACCGCTTGTGACTCACTGCTAGCACCCAGCGAGCAACAATTGAGCCCCTTGTCTTTATCCTCCAAGCAGGAGGATAATCACTGCTGTCGTAGAAACACGTCTTTGATTTATTTTTTTCTTTCATTTCCTTTCGCCTTTCAGCCGTCGTCTCTAAACGTCCAGTCAACCCCTCCCCCCACACACACCCCTGTTGTGTTTGTTTTTCTATATTTTTATTTGCTGCGTGTCACTAACGTCGCACCTCCTGCCTCTTTCCCCACGCACCCCTCCCCCTATAACATTACACCCCTCCAGCATTCCGTCAGTTTCTTTTATCTCCAGCAAGTTGTCTCATTACTGCCCCCCTATCGGAAGCCGAGGCTTTGTGTGAAAAGGGGGGACTGCCATTTCACCCCTACGGCACATCCCCATCCTCCCGCACTCCACATCAACTTTCCCACCCATCCCCACCATCACTACCCTTCACCTTACCGCTGCAGTCGGTCGGTCGATTCCGCACTAATTTACACCGTCCAAATATGACTGATGGGGGTTTATTGGAGATAGTTAACAACACCCCGAGGCTTTCAGTCCTGCGCCCTCCGCGCGCAAACGAGAGATCATGGCGATTGCTGGAAACCCCCACCACGTCGCAATCCCCCCTCGTCCCCTTGCTACACCCCACCAACCTACCCCGCAAACGCCAACATCGGGTCACGTGATGCGACGGTCTGTGGTGTATAGAGTGACGGAAAGGCCACGTGTAGATGCTGCCGCGCGGCTGTTATGCGTCAAGAAGCGGCGCGTGGCACGCGGCAAGGCTTTTCGCATCAAGACGCGGCGTGCGGCACACGGCACGAAGCGAAACTTCGAGTTTCACCGTTTCTCTACCCTTCTCATTTTATAATGGAAATCTTTTAGAAAGGCTTATTAAACGAAAACTCTACTTCCATCCCATATACCCAGAAAAAAGTCAGTGTACTGAAAGAAAAAAAAAATAAAAGAAAAAATAAATAAATAAAAAAAAATTTTAAAAAAATTAAAAAACCAACAAAAATCAACAATGAGCTGATTTTATTTCGCGTGATACAAGATCAGCAACAGACACGATACTGCGGCGACTGGCAAAGAACTGAAACACAAGCACAGATAACGGCTTTGATAGATTATTTAAATATATACAGAACTTGCTTTTAGGAAAAAGCGTCGAATCGAAGCGAAAGCTTTTCTCTCGCTTTTCTATTTTTAAGTTATAAAGTACGATTCACATACATCTAAGTCAGCTTGACAGTCAGGACCACTTAGTGGAGTCACAGGGGAAACTTGCGAATCGTTAAACCACAGCAACAACATTTGTTTGCTGTTTCATTTCAGGGCGACGAGGACAATTACCTCCGCTTTACGATAATGCTGCGATGTGCGACCGGGACTATCTTCATGGGCTGTACCAGGAGGGGGAGACACGATTAGGTTTTGCGTGTTTTTGGAACTGAACCCTGTGCATCTCACCATCTTTTAGTTTATCTTTTCTTCCAACCTGGCATGCGAGCGGAGGGAACGCGGAGGAAACGGTTTGACGACAGAAGAGGAAAAGGCGGGGAGAGAATGCCAGTGGAGTGAGTATTCAATCATTTTAAAAAAATACCCTGCTATACTTTAAGTTTCTGCATCGCCTCTAAAGCCCTGTGAACAAAGTCTGTGGAATCGGAGGATCCATGCACTTTCTGCCGACCTCGGTGTGGACAGGTAAGCGTCACGTGACGATAGTACCGAGCAGAAGTCTGTTGGTCAACCCGAAACCTGACGCAAAAGGAAAGTGATGCACAGCGCAGGACAGCATGAAAAAACAGAGTTTATTAACTGCTGGATTTCTTCTATTGTCATTTATTTCGTGATTTATAGTTTTTGGTACATGGCGGCAGCTTGAAACAAAGAGGAGGGATGTGAATTATTTTAACAGTTGCTAAGTAAAACTGCACCAGTTCTCTTTTTCTCTCTGCCTCTACCTGTCTATCTGTTTTTCTGTCTGTTTTTCTGTCTGTTTTTCTGTCTGTCTGTCTGTCTGTCTGTCTGTCTGTCTGTCTGTCTGTCTGTCTAACAGTGTGTGTGTCTTTCAGTGTGTCTTTGACATACGAAATCCTTTTTCCTGTTAATTTTCTAATTAAACATCTATTGTATCATATTCCTCGACTCATTACCTTAAAGCCAGACTAATTTTAGAACAAAAGATAAATTATCAATATTCATACTGTTTTATCGACCTGTATCAATTCTATTAAAAAGAAAAAATATGGTTCAATTAATAAAGTGACTCAATAATGCCATTAAGCAAAATTTTATATTTTAGAGGGGAGATCACAAACTTTCCTATCTTATTACAAACTTCGTTTATTCTATGAAGATCAAAAGAAGGACTTGAAATGAATGAAATACGAGGAACTTGCTAAAATTGCAAAAAACAAATAACATTCCACAAAATGAAAGTAACAATGTGTCAGTGATAGGAAGAGACAACATTCTCGACTCTTGTTTTAGCCGAAGGCATTCTCATGAAAACAGACACGCACAGGACAATTTGTTTTGTTTTGTTGTTTTGTTTGGTGGGGGGAGGAGGAGGTGTTAGTTTGCCGCACGTAAACAAGCGGGCAAACAGATAAAAATGGTTTCGTAATCGGATACTTAATATCAGCTCGTGCAGACATGTTTCAGCACCGCCCCTCCCCAAGTCCTGCAGCTTGATGAAGGCGACGGGTCCCGACAAAGTCTCAATAGAATCCCCAGTGAAGTAGGTTGTTGGTGGGGGTGGGGAGAAAATTCGCGAAGGGATGATGACTGGGTGTCTAAATTTTTGTTTTGTTTTTGTTTACTAAAAAATTCAAATTATTGACATGCATTAAAGAGGGAGGAGCAGAAGAAAGCCATTCACGAGGTTATTGGTTAAAGAAAGGGGCTAGGCGGAGGGGTTTGGGTGAATAACTGGACGGATCCTATGTATCTACAAACCCCTACCTCTGGCCTTTTTGAAATGTACTCTGAGAAAGGTTGTTCTTGGAATTTGTGAATCCCACCCTACTTTAGCTACTTAGAAAAATGTCTTCTCAATATTATCGCTTCGCCCATATTTATGTCCGCCGCCCTTTTTCTCTAAGTCATGTCTCCTCTCCCATCTGAGGTCCATGTTTGTTAGTTAAGGGATTTTAAAAAAATGTTTTTCACCAATATCAGTATCCCGCACGTCCATCTAAAATACGCGATATGTAATTTGAAAAAAATTTTGTTTTAGGTAAAATAAGGCAATAGCAATAGCTAGAAAAAATACAGACCTGTGTCCTACTTTTCTGTCTCAGCAACTGTTTAAAACACCTTTAACTTTTTGTATTTTATGAACATTTTTCCTTTTTTTTTTCATCTTATCTTCGCACTTTGAAGCGGAGAATCTCAGACTTCTCACTCACTACCTCGTTATCAACTCAACTCATCTTAAGGAAAAGATGGAGAGGATGAAATACGACGACTTGTCCAAAGTTATGAACCGTATCCTACAGGCAGCATCGTGAGAACTGACAAATCATCTAGCTGTCCATAAGTATTCATTAACTGTCACTACCTATTCCATTAATCTGCCTATTACTGGCAATTAACTGTAGCTCTTACACACTTACATAGTGTATCACTGCCCACTAACTGTAACTATCTATGCCATCCATTAAATATAACTCTGATATAAAACTGATTATAATTGTATATGAATTGTATCTACCTATTTTACTTAGCTGCCTAGAGCATTTTAATTATTACTACTAACTGCCTAGCACTTACCGTGATCTGTGTTTAACTATCAGTAATTGTCTTTACATCAGCCATACCTTTCGGATTCTTGTCAAATAAGGAAACATAATTAATCAGACATCTTGACCCTACAGGTTCAATTCTCTGCTTAGATCGAAGACCTAATACAAATACAAGAAAGTGAATGCGCGTGATCAAAGTAAACAGTTCGGTGACGTCATAACGGCTCTGTTACCAGGTCAACAAGGAAGGAAGCCCTTTAGCGGTTAATATTGACAAACCGTCAAACACAAGTGCACTGCAAGTGGACTGTCTGACAAAACAATGTTTGGGTGTGCAATCATCTGCTGAAGCCGCAAGAAAAATAACTTCCTATGATAGGATGGATTAGTAACATAAACTGCTCTTCGTCGTCGCTAAATAGGCGACAACATTTATTCACGGAAATGGTTGTATATCTCTCGTGGTTTGTCGTTATAAGTGTGTCTTCATGTTTGTTTGTGTCAAGAAATGTTCAACCTGTTCAGGCAGCACACCTTCAGTGCTTTGATAAGATAACACTTTATTTATCTCACAGGATAATTCGGGGGGTAGGGAATATGTTGAAAAAAAGGTAATAATGATTTTCTTCTCCCTACACCCTTTTTATAGCAATATTTACGATCCATTTAACCCACGAGCCACCCTGTGCAGTGCGCCACCTACCTCACGACTTCTCTCCCCTTGAAAGACGATGCCGCTCCTCCATATTCCTCTCTTGTATCCTTTGCTTTATTTATCGCAAAAAATACCCTAAATATTGCTGTGCTCAAAATGGGGATCTCATTACATGTTTGTGGGCAGGAAAACTTTTTTCTAAAGGACTAGACGTTCAATTCTTTATTTAGCTTGTTCATAGGACTGTAGCACGCTTTGAGTTCTTTGGAAAAACTCTTCAAGCGCTCGAAGACAACTGCACAAGCACTCTATAACAGCTGATTATGTTAAGATTCAAATACAGATTTTACATTATTGAACTCATGTGGTTCTCTCTTGGAAAATAAATGCCTGAAATCAGGCGATTACTTCTGCCATTAATAGCCAACCCCCCCCCCCCCCCCAAAAAAAAACAAAACAAAACAAAACCAAAAACAACAACAACAAAACAGAAAAAAAAACAACAAACAAGCAAAACAAAAAAAAAAAAAAAAAAAAGAAACGTAGGGATTCTTTGTCTTTCTTTTTCACACACATACACACTTAGAAATCCAGTATCCTTGCGTTCCACAGCAGGGGTTACTTATCGCAGAGGGAGGAAAAGCATTTAAGAAGTGATGAGTTAACAGTTGTAAATATGTGCAAATATCTAGAACTGATTTATTTACAAAAACATCTTTATCTTTTTCTCACGCTTTTAAGGATGTTGCGAGTCAAGCCAAACTATTTTACGGATTTTGTGGGCTCATGGTGAGTATTCTTGTCCGTATTTTTTTGAAACTGTTAGATGCACAAATCTCACCTTTGTTAGCATATGGGAAATGAGGCATGGGAACCGGAGACGGATTTAAACATCATTGAAAGTGTTCATTTCTCTTCTTTTTGGTGGATAATGTGGCTTTGATTTTATGTAGAAAAACCCAGATGGGGGAGGTAAATTGTTTTTTTTTGAGAGTGTTTAAGCAAAGGCGTATTGATAACTGTCATCAAGACTCGTGTGGAAATTTAACTAAAGTTTCAAAATTATCACTAAAACTGAAAACAATTTTTTTAAATTCTTTTATCAAACATTTAAATCGTCTTTCTCTTTATGCACATGCTTGAGCACGTATAAACAAATAAGTGTTAGAAGTGCTTTAATTCGTTCTTGACTCGGCGTTTCGTATCTCAAGACAATTGTTTGTGTTTTGTTAACCCTAGTCAAAAATTAATCATGTCTCTATCACATCTCTTTCATCCAGTGTTACGGAACTGAAATTGAATTTTGTTTTTTCTGTCCAAGTTACAGTAACTTGAGAAAGAAGTATGTTCTTTTAAAAATATCCATTATCTGGAAGCTTTCTGTTTGTCCAGTGTTAGTAAGATAGTATCTGCCGATGAAGCTAATGTTTGTAAGACTGTATTAGTCGATGTAGCGAATGTTAGTATAACTTTCATGATAGTAAATTACATCTATGAAGAGTTCAAAAATCAAAATTTAAATTATTTGTTAACTATTTAATGCATTCAGACATTATTCTGCTGTTTTATTGCTGTTGAATATTTTTGCCCCCTTCACTGAGCCGAAGGCCTGCTTCATAAAATTTCACATGCATATTTCTTTCTCTCCCTCCCTCTCACACATTTACACATCCTCGCCAACAAGGATGCACTTATACAGGAATATACACACCCAGGCATAAATAGGACGAGCGATAGATAGAGATCCCCCCTGAGATAAAGCTTGACTGTAAAGAGACAGACCGAGATACTACATCATTTGCCTTGAAGTCAGAATGGACCGTGTGTACAAATATACAGCTGTATGTATACCTGTGTACGTATATTTATAGACTGCGTATCTTTCTTTGCTCTTTGTTATCGCACAGAAAACCAGATCACCCTCCTCTCCTCCTCCCCTCAAAACTTTTGCTTGACAACAACACAAAGTAAACAAAGACCGCCTGGAGACGGAGCGATCCCTCCAGTCACGTCATTTCCTTATTTACGTCTGCTACGGTAATCGACTCGCGCGCCTGGGGTGGTCGTGAGGTTTGGGGTGGAAGGTCGCCAAGGCCTTGACCTTACCCCCCGTGATCACATGACCGCACACGTCACCGCTTTATTTACATGGCGAGCGACAAGGGGGATGCCCGCTTGCACAGAGGCCTTTGCTCGCACGGACGGCAAGCGTGCGCCGCCACTGCCACTCAAAAAGAAAGAAAAAAAATTATCCCCCGACAAGGATTTCCTGCCTTTGGCTACTGTATCCTCTCCCTCTCATCAACGCCCTGCCGTGAGCTCGTTAGTAGTCATCGAGAGGTAGTTGAACGGAGTCCGCTGACTCACCTTCGCGAGGGGGAGAAGAGGGTAGGAGGGGAGTGAGAATCTATAGGCGGTGCCTGTTATTTACATGGTAAACGACACTGGACGTTAGGGAGGGTAGGGGGCACCTGCGATGACGTCGACTCCCGTATGTACTCCCCATCCCCTCCACACACTTTCCACCTATCCCCATCGCAGCCCTCACAAACAACCGGCTGCATTTGTGTTTGGAATCTTGTCACATCCTGAAATAATAGGTCGCAGGTTCAATTCCTTTTTGTGTTTTTTAACTACAGTTTTGTGTTACCAGGTCTGGTCCATAACGACGATCCCAAGCACCACATGATGATGATGAGGAGGAGGAGGGGGAAGAAGAAGGAAGGAAGGATAATTTGTTTACCCGGACAAAAGCTATCTTTAAAAGTCACAACAGTGGACATATTTACACACAGAATAAATCAGACAAGACCGCCTATTATTTCTGCAATGACGATACCCTCCACACCCCACCTTTTGTCGAGGACCTGACACAAACTTCATCATTAGTTGGTTACATCGAAATTGAATTAGCAGGACACAGTTGTTTTGCACTGTTTTCGGGGTGCACTGCACAACATTCACGGAAATATTAATATAAGCCTCATATTTTTCTTAGTATGAGCTAAGTATTATATTATTAAAACCAATATTCTCAGATAACATTTTCACTTCTTTGAAGGAATTCTTTCAAACGTTTTGCATGGTATTTACTATTTTCGAGCTGACTTTCTCTCTCTCACACACACTCGCTCTTCATCCTTCATTTTTTGTTTAGTTTCAATTTATTCCCATTACAGATGCATCACAGACAATTTTGATAAGCCTTATTTAGATTGAGCGTGTTAGCTAAGACTATTCCCAGGTGTAAATTTATGCACATGACAATGTTCACACCTCACCTCACCCTCAGCCATCGTCATACCTCATGCAAGAGGTGACTACGCTTGACACATCCTGTTTTATTGTCTTTGCGACCTGCGCAAGGTACGGTCAGATCCCCACCCCTGTCTTTGTTTATTGTCCCTTGTCTCTAAATCAAGTCATAAAACTCATTCAACTCCTCGGTGACCCCATGCTACGCCCTCGTCTTCACAACAGTGACGTGCGCGCGGCGTTCATGACGTAGAACGATCATACTGAGTTCACATAATATTTCACTATAATTAAACTTAGCTATCTTATATTTTACATCTTACAGTTTATAATTTTACTACAAGCTTTTTCGTTTCTCTTGCCTCTTCGAAATTCTCTCGCCTTCCCAGCTGTCGTCCTCATTGTAACAAGTGTGATGTGGTGCTTTATGGTTTGTTTGCTGTAGTGAAAGTGTAGTGCTGACCCTTAAAAAACAATAAATCTTCTCTCCGTTCTCTGTTTTGTTTTTCTCCTTCTTTTTCTCTCCTTTCGTTTTTGCTTTCTCTCGTTTTTGTCTTTCTTTCTCTGCTGTCTGTATGTATGCGTGTGTGGAGAGAGGGAAAAGTAGGATGGACGAGGGTTTGTCTGTTTGCCTGACACTCTCTGCGTTTTGTTGGCAAACAAGAAATGAGGTGTAAGTGGCTAAGAAACAAGTTGTACAGACACGGGTATCCTACATGTTCTACTGTATCCGGGTTTGATCAGAGTCGAGACAAGGTCAGTCTACACACGGCACCTCCCTTGTCACGGGTGTCCGTGAAGCTTGAATCACAGTCTACATCCTGATACTGAAAGTAGTCCGCCTCCTATAATACGAGGCAGGCCACCCTGCACTTGATGAAGGCCAGGTTTGTAATAGAATTCACTCAAGTGAAGCAAGCTCTCACACACAGACATATATTTCATGCACGAGGAAAGGGTGAAGCATAGATATTTGACAATTCGTTCAATTCAAAACACTCACCCGTATCCACATACAAAGGTATGCAAGCTGGTACCCATACACCCGCACGCTCGCATGATAGATAGATACTCCCTGCACGAAGAAAAAAAACTTCTCGCACTTGGCTTGTCTTATTCGAACAATAGTGAGCACACTTGAAAATATACGAGTAGCAACTCACCTGAAAATCATTCTCCCGCGACAGAAAATGGCGAGACACGATTTGAAGCCACCATATCCGTTTGCTGCACTGTGACACCTGTCCGTGTCCTTTAGGATTGACTTTACTGGTTGACCACAGGTAGCAGGTATGTTCCCACGCAGGACAGTTGCACAGCATGAGGTACAGGTGAGGTGTAGGTGGGTTTGTTACTGCCAGTAACCGGGTCACTGTGTCACAGAAGGCGGCTCCATGGCGATAGGTGTGTTATACTCTTGGACGACTCTACGCTTGATGGAACCTGTCGGGGAAACTCCTTTACTTGTGTGTGTTTAGGACTTGAGGACTGGATGACAGATGGTACGACAGAACGTTAGGCCACCCGGCCGGACGGACGGACATTAACAACCCCAAAAGAAAAGGGTAAAAAAAGGTAATGTAGAGATAGTTATGGAAAAATCCCTCATACAGACAACAATTTTTTTTTCTTACATATTTTTTCTGTGCTGAAATAATTGAAAATAATTAAATGTGATCATTTGCTTCTTCCAAACGCAATTGTCATAAATCTAAAATAAGAAAAAAAAAGAAACAAACACACAAAAAAATGAAACAACTAAAAAAAAAAGTTCAGAAAAAGGAAATTTAACAAACAACATAAAACAGGAATAAAAAAGAAACGTAAATAAAAAAACAACAAAAAAGAAAAAATGAAACAAGCAATAAAAACACAAAAATATACACACAAAAAAACAACAAGGTAACAAACAAGTAAACAATCCAACAAGTAATAATAATGAGGTTTAAAAAAACTGTTACAGAAGAAGAAGACTGCCTGGGAGGAAAAATTGGCGGACTCACTCACGACAGACGGGGATTCCAGCAGGTGACGGGTAGATCGGCTTTATGATCAGTACACAGGTACACACTACCTTCTACAGACTGCACCTTCATTAAAGAAAAGACCAAATGGAGTGGAACCCATGTACTCAGGCAGCATTAAATTACAACACAAGACCATTACACATGTCTGCCTACCTGAGGTGTCGAACACGACCCTTTACATGTCAGACAGACAGCGAGTGTAAATAAGAAGTGAATGCAACAAACAGTTGTTCTTGGGATGATACCTACCGACTTGTCTAGTCATGCTAGTGGAAACATAATTTAAAAAGAAAATCACAAACAGATAAACAAGCATGAAACAAGATATACTGTTTACTGTTAAGCCTTTTTGCACTTGATGTTATTAACACACCAAAGCATGTCTTCTGCGCGATGAAAATTTATTCGACTTCTCAAAGCGGATGACAACTTGTGAATGACGAAGTCTGGTATTGTTTGGCTCCTCACGGTGCAAACCATGATAAATTTTAATTTGAGCCTTCCTAAAAAAAAAAAAAAAAAAAATAGAGATTTATGGCAAAGTCTGAGAAAGCGTGTTTACTGACATCTCTCCCCAACTCGTGCAGTGAACTGTGACAGGTCCTGTGTTGTGTCCTACATGAATGGTGTCTTCTGTGTTCATTTTAAAGGGATACTAAAGGGTTGTGATAAGGCTCTGGCGACGGTCAAACGTTTCAAAACTATATTTAGTTAAAATTACAGAGCATGACAGCAATGCAGGAGAAATAAATGATTCGTTTCTCACTTAATTACCGCTTATTAACATTATTTCGGTTGCCGATGTTTATAAGAATCGAAAAAATCCAGTGAAATCGACCCTTGTGTCCTTCCGCCGAGTAACCACGATAGCTTCCCGAGACGGTCAAGAGGAAAATCCTCTTGTGACGTCACAAGAGGACAGGAAGTGTCTGTGGTCATTGCTAGGATAGTGATCGGTGTGTTTCGTTAGTTGGATTTGTGATCTCCAAAATCATTAACAATCAAGATTGCCATGAGTAATGTTCAATTTTACCAATTTCAACCACTTTTATCAACTCACAATCGACTGCACATCCTCGGCGGAGGAGGAAAATGTTGCAGCAGTCGAAGCACAAAGCAGGTACGTAGGACTATAGAAGTCATACTGTGTGCACGGGAACAGAAAGTGAACGCATGCTTTACCTTCAAGCACTTTAAATAAACATATTGCACTCGAACTCTTTACACTGGGCATTGTTGTTGACAAATTCACTTCGTAGTGTATTTAAAAAATAAAATTACATTTGGTATGCTAATTATTTCCTCACACACACACACCGGAATATACAACTTGTATATTATAATTTGGGTTTTAAAGTGAACTTTCCTAAGGATAGTTTCAAAATTAATATTTTGAAATATCTGTGTTTAAATATTTTAAACAGACAATATTTGCAGCCTTTTTGGGGGATATAGTTTGAATAATTCGACTAACGACTTACTTTTTTAACAACGATGCATAGAATTCAAGCAGAGACATTTGCTTTATCTGTTATTATGCCTGTGCTTTTAACTTATATGTTTGTTGTTTAAATGTGTGTACATAGATTCATTTATCAGTTTCAGACTGGTGCATTTGTGAGGAATGGCCACAACAAAAAGATGAAGAAAGAAAATCTGCCTTTATTATGCACAAATTAAAAATAATGTAGAGGAGGACCAGACGTGCATTACCAGCCATGAAGGCTATTTCTTATTGTCTTAGTGGTGCTTTAGCCACTTTGCAGGCAAACCATATATAAATGCTTACATTTCAGATTTTTGAGAGAAATGCTCTGAATACATAATGACTTTATAAGTGGCTCTTTCAGGTTTGTTATGAATTCCACTATAATGCTAATAAAAGTAGATTAATATAAAAAGATTGCGAGAAGACTATATGCAAACAGAATCACACAAGTGAGTGATATTTCAATCAAGGTACCAGCATTTTTTTTATTTATAGGCAAAGTTTAGTCTGAGCAACATCAAATTAAAAGGATGAATGCAAGAAAAAGCACTTTAAAGAAAAATCTTATAAAAATGTTGAAGCATAAAAAAATGTAGAGTAAAAGCTTAAAAGTGAATTGTCAAGAAAATATTCCCTATACAGCATGAAAATTGTTATAATTTATCCAAATCCAGTTATTGGACACACTTCATATCATATGTCTAAAAATATTTTCATGTATCTGACATGAATTGAAAAATAAGATCTTCCCTTTATTAACATTAAATTTTTTTTATTTGTTCAAACTCAGGTATGGACACATTTCATTTTTATGTTCAAAACAAATCTTGCATGCATCTGGCATTTTTATTTTACAGACATCATTTATGAAATACTTGGTGCTGAATGTACCTTTCATTCTTTATTTTCTTAAAAACTAATAATAATGCAAGGAAAACTGTGTGACAACTGATTTTTTTTTTCACATAATATACAGACATGTGGCTTAATCTTTTTAATTCCTCAAGTTCCACTGCATGTGAATTTTTCATTTGATTGCTCTGTAAGCATTTAAAAATAGTTTCAACAATGTATATTGTCATAATTTTCTTAATTCTTGCACAGTTATGGATTCCAATAAACCAAGTGGACAATTTGAGACAAATGTGTGTTTGTGTACTTGTCAAAGGCTGAACATTTAGGAAGCCTAAAAGAGTGTGGCTGTGATGTCCAGGAGTAATGATGGCCACAGGAGCTGTCTTGGCATATGGTTATAAATTTGACTTCTATGCGGCACTCGTCTATAGTTGTGATAGTAGAGGGGTTGCTACACTGCCTGCAGACACTCAGCAGCTCCTCCAACTTCTTTTTGTGAATGAAAAATTTTTTTTCAAGGAAGGGATATGTGTCCAGTTCATCTTTCTTAGAATTCCTAGAGACAAATATCGAGACTAAAATCATAGTTAAAACCATAAATCATTTTTATAGCTAAATATCAGCTTAAATTCTTGTGCTAGCATGTTTCTGATATAAACTATCAAGTACTGACTGTTTGTTAGTAACTGCAATATAAACTTTGTTTACTGGTGCTCCTTGACTGCTGAATTATTCCACTCTGAGGTGTCGTTTTCATTTTCTGACTCCCATATCAGGGATCACACCTAGCAGACATTTATAGACACAATTTCCTTCTTTTTCATTTCATTATGAAAAAAATTATCCACATGAAAATTTTACAAAAGCCATATAAAATTTATTTTTTTATCTAAGTGTTTAAAACTGCGCATATTTTTGGCCTTGAATATCCTTATAAGAAGAAAATATCTGGCACCAGTCTGTGGAATTCATGCCAATTTTAGATAAAAGAGATGGTGTAATAGAAAAAAGAACTGAAAAGTGGCCATTACCTTTCAGGATTGGAGCTGAGGTCTGGGTCTGGGACCTCTTTATTTAAGCACAGTTGAACTGTCTGTTGTGACTGACTCTCGTCATAGTCTGAACATAAAGTTTTTTATAAAGTTAATCATTCCACAAAACATTAAAACAATAAATAAAACATGTATGATTATACCATGTGATCAAGCTATTATTATTTTTAATTCTTTACAGTATCCAACATAAAACACAATCATTTATTTACTCTAATTTTTCAAATGTTGAAATATCAATTCTAACTTCCGCAGTGTACTGCACATAGATTCACTACTATTGTTGATAAGCTCATTATGTAGGAATACCTTTCACATGTATTTTATTGTTTTTTAGATTTCATAAACAAATGGCTGTCTTTTTCAAAAATATGAATTTAAAAATATTTCATTTTATAAAAAGCAAACATGGATTTTAAAAAAAAAATGTAACAAGGGCAAGGATTTCAACAATCATTTCTTTTAAACTTGCCAGTTTTGATGCTGACATTTTTAAATTTATTATGCATGTACTATGAATTTTTACCTACTGAAACCGCTTATTATATAAGTACCACATAACACGTTTATTATTATGTATTTTTAATAGATGTATATTGTAATGTTATCTACCAATAATGAATAGTGCATTTTGTAACACAGTGACAGTGCACTGACACTGACCTGTTTTATGCTGTGGTCGTTTGGCAAGTGAAACTCGTCTGTCAGATAGATCCTTCTTTCTTTTTCGAGCACTTTCATTGTGTTGAAAAATTGTCGGAATTGCATCTGGCAGAAGCTGTGCCTTGAAGGCCAAACCTAACTGTTTGGACATTCGGGTCCGGCTAGTAAAGCACTCGTCAACAAAATGCTTGCATAACATGTCCCACTCTCTGGGCTCCCAAACGTGTGGGATCGAGCCTTGTTATTTGTACGACCCACTCTTTTTGTAAGGCTCTGTCTTTCGGAAACTGATGAAAAAGACAATATCGTATCTTTTCCATTTTTTTCGTGGCAATCGGGTGCAGCACATTCTCGAGGCATGGTTCTCACTATGGAAACCATTTACGTCATAGGGTCACGTGACGAAGAACGAGACTTCGTCGTCGCAGACGAAAGAGTCCCGTGATATTTCTCTTATTAAACACAACATTCTACTGAAAACCTTCAACTTTTTCCACATGAACAGACATGAAAGTAGACGAGATTCAAATTTATCCTACTATTTACGAGTTTCTAAGCAGTTTAATTTTCCCTTTAGTATCCCTTTAAGAGGATGCGTCATTCGTCAAAAGTGATCCACTAGAAAAAAAAAAAAAGATCCTAAGCAAACCGTACTAAGAAAGTTAAAAAATATGGACAAGTTATCTGAAAGCCGGTTACCGTGTCCTCGCATAAATGATCTCTGGTGAGTTCATTACAGAGCGAGAGGGACAAACATCGAAACATATTTCGTCGTCAGAATCTTCTACTACAACTCCTTTATGTCGTTGGGTTCCACCACAACACCCACACGAGCTTACAAACCGCCGACCAGCTCAAGCTCACACCTTTTTGTAACTGATTCTATTCTATTAACATTCTATTCTACGGACCAGGGTATATTATATTTGCCAGTGCAGTGAGCCAGCTAATAGGATTCGTGCAACTTGAGCCCACCCGGTAGTGGAATGAAAGTCAGTTTGATTCTGTGACTAAAGTACTCTGGTGAACAACTCAGTGGAATTGGGAGTCAGGTACCCCCGTAATGTGTGTCCTTCTCACTTCAACAGCTCGCAGTATCTGACGGATGGACTGCAACTTCTGCTTCTCTTTTTTCGTCGGGGGCTCGAGATATGGATACGGCATGTTGGGAGTTGTCATACACAGACTAGATCACGCATACGTACGACAAGACACAACACATCCTTCATTCATGCATGATCAAGAGTATTATGGGAACTCTCACCACGCCATATCCACCTACCCACTACTTTAATAAGAAATATCGCTTGGTGAGAGCACTTTACCACTAAATAAACAGCAGCAGCAGCAGCAGCAGCAGCAGCAGCAACAACAACAACAGAAAACAAATGAACGAACCAGCGAACGAAGGAGCACACTAAGAAATAATTCAACTAACCAGCTATTTCAGTTACCAACGAATAAACTAATAAGCAAACAAACCAACCAACAAAAAACAATTCAATCAATGAAACAGTAAATAAACAAAGTAGCCAACAAACCAGCGAACAAACAAAAACAAAACAAAACAAATAAATAAAAAAAAAACGAACAAACAAACTAACGAATTATCTGACAAACCAACAAAAAAGTGAAACAACACACCATCAAACAGTAATGGACAACGTCTGTAGCTCACGTGCGACGCACACTTCCTGCATGTGGAGCAATACCAACACTCCAGTCTTGACCTTTAACCCCTGCAAATTCTTTCTTGCTTTTGATGAGATCTTCCTGTTTTTGTTTTTGTCTCTTTTTTCCTTTTGTCTAAAATCTTCCTTCCTCCCTTCCGGCTTCTCTGTTTGTATGACCCTCGTACAGACCTTTCAGCATTATTTACTTGACAAAGGCATCTCACATCATTTCAATGTGTGTTGGTGGTGGTGGAGGGGCTAGATGTGTTTTTGTACAGATTTGTTTTTCCTGTCTTGTCACTCATTATTCTTCGGTTCCATTCCTTGCTTCTTTTTTGTTGTTGTTTATTTTATCTCTTTTCACATCTTTTTTTTTTTATTTTATATTATTTATATTATTTTATATTCGACAGAAAAAAAAACTTACAAGGTAAAATTACTGTGAGCAAGAATCTGAAAGACCGTTAAATACTTGAAATATCTCACACATATTGTTGAAGTACGGAAAAATGTGATGTTTCGCTCAACTGTAACTTTCATCTGAAACTAATTAATAAACCCTTGCTGGGTCTGCTTGAAACCGTCAAGATGTCATAATGGTATACACAAAGCGAGGCTGATTCGGTATTTAGAATGCCCTGCCACTATATATTTCTCATTTTTCGTTAATATTTTTTTAAACTGTTTTAGTTCTTTACTTTTAAAACTGAGGAGGTAGGTTCCTCTTTGTATTTATATGACATTGAGAGTAGAAAGGTGGCTGCTTGTTGCCTTCACAAGCTATGTTATAGTGCAACCTGAATATATAAAAAATAATTTAAGATCACTGGATCGGAGCGACTAATTGTAATTCTAACCGCTGTCAAAAACTATTTATAATTATATTGTCACAGAGGGATGACACGAGGTTAACTAGGTAGCACAGCGAGGGTGTCTGAGCCACATCTGTTGTATGATTAATAGGTTGTTTTATTTTGTTTTTGTTTCCTTAGATAGTAGAAGAGAAGAAGGGAAGACAACATAATTATTTTTCGCAGCCAGCGCTTCGCTTCCCAAGGAGACCCGGCAAGTGGAGGGACACTCCGTGAAGGGGAGTGGAGGATGTCTTCCTACAAAGGTGCGGTGTTCATATTTTTGTGTATATCAGATTTTTTATAAGTTGATTTTTTTTCCTGTATTTTTTTTAAAGACATAGATATGTATTAGTAATTTACTTTTGTTGTAACTGTCAATAGGCGCAGTCTACGGGGCCGGGGGATGAGCCATGGAGTTTGGTGCCGGGAGATGGACCGCGAGTGTTTGGGCCTGGCTAATGCCACAGAGTGATATATATATAATATATGTGTGTGTTGATGTGTATCTCTGTCATATGTGTGTATATATATATATAGTGTTTGCAGCTGTTGCGTTAACATGCTGTGACTATTGGTCACACATCGGATATAGTCGTGATGTGACCCAGTGTCGCACAGCCCCTCCCATGAAGGGTCAAAGACAGTTTACTCTTCCCACGAACGGAAAACGTTTGGTCACATGGGATCTAAAAATATGGGAGGTCTGTTTGCTAATGCTTCCTGCCTTTGGCAAAGGACAATGTACACTTGTCGTTAGTTTCGACGACTGGAGGGCAAAGAAAGGACATCTAACAGCGGGTCCAGACAAGGACAGGCCAGTGCCCAGTGGCCTTCACTGTCGCCCTTGAACGGTGCCACGTCTTTGTCAACACTCTGAGCGCCACCGAGGTGTGTGCGGAGAGTTCGAGACCCGTGGGTGGATCGAACTTTCTTTATCACCTAATATTGTGCTGACCCAGCGGGAATGCAGATAACAGTTTGTGTTCTTAATGCTTGATTTCTTTTAAATCTCTTTCGTGTACAGAAACATCCTAAATTAGTTGTCTTCATCGCTTCCAAGCAACGGATTTGTTGCGACCAGCAACTGGCAGCTTTGAGGTTCGATTTTTCTGTTAACAAACCAAAAAAAAAAACAAAAACACAAAAAACAAAAAAAAAAAAAAAACAAAAAAAAAACCAAACTAAACCTCATTTCATGTTTGAGTTTCAAGCATGGACCCCAAAGCATCTGTGTGCAAAGTGGACTTAGTGCTGCAGCTGGCAACAGGTGACAGTCATGGGCCACTGGAGCAGCTGCATGATAGACACCAGACCTGCAGCTGCATGTGTGAGAACGGACCGTCCCAGGCAGCTGCTGCGTCAAGCATCAATTTACTGCACTCAGCAACAGCAACAGCGAAAAAAAGAACAGCGACCTCATCTGTTTCAATGTCTCTGTTCCTCTCGCCGAGTCTGTGGTTTCTCGAGAATATCTCTGCGTGAGTCAGATTCAGTGAGTCACGGGCTTAGGTGTCCGAGATAGGTATAAAATGTTTACATGGCTGCAAGTTTACGGATATGCACTATGAATAGAAATGGGTTAGGTTAGAAATGGGAGGTCTGTTTATTATCTTGTTTCACCTTCTGACTCTCTGGCTCTCTTATTCTTTCATTCTCTCGCCACTTTTCTCGCCTTCCACACTTCCTCCCAGTCCTTATCTTAGAGCTACCGTCATAACACTTCTATCACAGTTTTGGAACAGGCCACCCTAGGTGTAAGTCACTGTTGGACATTAATCAGACGGCACGTTAGATACTAGTGCATCTCGGACCGTTCCCATTCACAAAAAACAACCAACAAATATCGCTTCCCATCCCAGCTCCCTCCAGTAACTCCATCCCTCCATCGGCAAGAACAAGGAGAAAGCTATCTAATCTTGCAACCTTCAGAGACTTCAGCAAAAAAAATAATTTGTCCTTCCCTTCATTCATTTTCTCGTTCACTGTCTTTAAGATGCATTGGTTTTTGCCCCACTTTTTTTTTCGTTTTTTTTTTTTTTTTTTTTGCCCATCGTTCTTTGTTGCAGCCGCCATGTCGAAATGACTGTGCACGTGCATCTCTACACTGTTGTAAGATGTATAAAATCTGCTTCTCTCTCTCTCGCTGCTTCTTTCTGTGTCTGTCTCTCACTGTCCTTGCTTTTTTTCTTTTTTTCGTACACTCGTGTATACACACCACACCAAACAAAACGCATCATCCCATGAAACACATGCGCGCGCACACACACACACGCTCAAAACAGAGAGATAAAGGGAATTTAAAATTTATAGAAATTCGTTAAAAATTTTATGATAATCTGTGATAATGATCCACATTAAACAAAGAAAAAAAAAAGGAAGAAATTACAAAGAAAAGTTTTCGCATTTGTTTCATTGGTCTATGGCGCCACCACCGACATCGTCAGAATCTCTTTGACGCGATATCATTGGTTCTGACGTGTGACGTCACTTTGGGCCCCCAAACGACGTCACTGTGCACCAAACATCCTCCCAGCGATGGATGGAGTGTTCACATCCCTGTCGCCACCTGACTCTGTTGCCGACTGCCATGACCCCGGTAACAAGGGCGCGGCGGCTGCGCGGCGCTCACGGGGTCCTGCCGCTGTGACGAGGGTAGAAAAGTTATCAACTCCGGGATTTGCGATGACTGTTCGCTCAACAAAGGACGGACAACTCGACAGGAATGACTGCTAGAGGAAAACAAAAGCTTGAAGCTGCGTGCATCTTTGTTCAGCTCATGCCACTGTCAATGATAGAAAAAAAACTTTGTTTACACTCAGCTGTGCGTGTGTGTGTGTGGTGAGGTGAGTCCGCGAGTGCCTCTGAGCGCACACTTATTGACGTGCGTGCGTGTGTGTGTACATTTTTCAACTGATTAAAAAAAAAGCGGTAAGGTGTGTGTGTGTATTGGGCGGTGGGGGGTATTGTCATGTTAAACTGGTGACGTGGTAGCGTAAAACAAAAGCAGGTAGCAGTGAGGGGGGTTGGTTGCAAGGGCGGCACCAGGCTAGGAAACAAAGAGACAGGTAGGAGAGAGAAAGAGGGAGGCCACAGGTGGGAGACAAAGCGGGTGAGTCACCGAAATCGAGCGTCGGCTACCCTTGGGGCCGCGCTGGCTCAGCGGCGTAGGTACAGGTAGGCGTACTTCCGCGGCAGGGAGCGCGCACCTCGGTTTGTTAGGTGCGTCCAAGTGAGAATAATGGCGCCTCCTGACAGAGCCGGCACTTTCTTTGAGGATGGAAGCGGTTCATTGACTCTGCACGCGCGCAGGTGCAGGTTGCCGAGCGAAACGAGGCCACGACGAACCCGAGTGCGCCCTAACAGCGAACTGACCTCGATCCTGTGGCCAAGATGTTTACAAGAGCAGATAAACATCGCAGGGAAAGTTGTGGAAATTTGAGCAAGAGAAGAAAACAAGGAAAATGAAAGAATGGGGACTAGAACTTTACCCATTTCCCTAGGATGCGTGTGTGTGTGTTCGTGCGCGCGTGATAGTACACCCAACTACACTTTACAATATTTAAAAAAAAGCTGATGATGATGATGATGATAAAATTAATTAAATTACCGTCTGCTTGAGACTTTACAAGAATACTCTAGCTTAAAAACACACATCATTATTACTCGTAGTGATACACTGTATGAGTGAAGCAAAGCCATGCATGTCGCTGACAGAACTTGCATTTTGATATTTTAGACAAGATGATAAACAAACGAGGCTGACAGGGGAGGGAGGGGGCAGCTGATAAAGGTAGCGGCAGTTAGCTGTAAATAACCAGGTGCAGTTGTTCGCTGCGCAGACAACACAGATTAAAAAATAATAATATTAAAAAAACTGTCACAATATTGTTGACATCTTCTAATCTTCCTCGGTGTTGCCTCTGATGTTAGTTAAATGATGATAGTAAAACGATGGTCGTGAGCACCTTTCATGCGTGTCTGTGTACGCGTGCGTGCGTGCGTGTTTGCGTTAAAGAGAGGTGTGTGTAAAAGTGTATGTGTGTGTGTGCAGGTGTATGTAGGTGTGTGTGTGTATATACTGCATGACGATGTGCATACTACATTCATGAGTTCGTCCGTTCGGGGAAAGACGAGATTTAAACTTAAAGAAAAGTAGCAGGTTACATTCTGAGAAAAGTCAGATTTTTTTTTTTAATCTGTTTATAAGGACGACCTTTCAAGAGGCAAGGTTATCGAAAGCGTCACTCAAACACCGGCTGACTCAGAGCCTCGGAGAGCGAGCAACAACTTGCTTGCAGTACAAGAGCTTGTTAACACGCTCGATAGGTCACGACCCGGGGCGACACTGTTTTCTTCCCTCTCTTTACGCTGTACGCTATAAGTTGACAGACACAAAGTCTCTCCAACTTCTCGAAACCGGATATTTCAAGCCCCTTATATTATGTCTTCTTGATTTTGCCAATGTGACTTGGGAAGGATCACTGAAGAAGTGAACACACACGTGCGTTCAGTTCAGAGTACTGCGTCTTGGGGTGGCTTGGGGACACTTTAATTGTGTCTTAAAAAACTGTTTCCCGGTATCGTGACAACCGAACTTACGTGGGCGTGAGTCAGTGGACTGAGTCGGAGCTCGCGCAGTGTTGTTGTTTGATCATTGACTAGATTGCAGGTGGCTTTATGTGTGTGCGTCACTACTGAAAAATAAGTAACATAAGAACTCTACAACCGTTGCTATATAAACAAAGTTTTGTAGTTGTTGTTGTATGCAGTGCTACAGGAGTTTTTCATCTGACTTCTCCGTGTAAATGCTTAGTGTGTTGAGTGCTGCCCCTAACTACAAACTAAACATTTAAGCACCTTTAAAAGTTTGCGGTTTTGTTGTTGTTGTTGTTATTTGTTTATGTTGATGTCTCTAGGATTGCAACGATCAAATATTCCTCAACAGGCAGAGGGGTCGTCTTCCCCATCGTTCCTGCGAACGTGTCGTAGTCACGGTTCAGCAACAAACTGAAAGATTGTGAGAGAAAGGTTCCAGACCTCGCCGACGGAGGTACAGCACGAGCACATGTGTTAAGCGGCGTTGTCAAGGCGACGCTCCCTTGAACGAGTGCACCATATGGCGACCATTATTTTCGTCCTTTGACCCCCAGCGGAACGCTACGTGGAGTCACGGGCAAAGGAACCTTTCCGTCTTGACCTTTGAACCCAGCTGAAAGCGCCCTTACACTCTTTCCGAGGTGGATGACTGTTTCCAGCTCCGTCTTTCGTGGCTGTGTGTCTGTGTCAAGGACAAAGTCTTGCCTTTCTCTAAGAAATCTGATTCTTTGGTGAGTGACTAAGTTCCGAAAGCCCTTCTGGTATTTCCAGTCATTCCTGTGGAGTTCTCCGGTCTTTCTGACTGATGGTGATGGGTGTTTGCCTGTTGTTACCCTTGTCTGTCCCTTCAGCGTCATGTTTAAAGGGAATTTAAAGGCAAAATAAAGCTGGTTAGAATCTCGTCTACTTTCGTGTCTGGTCATGTGAAAAGTTGAAGGTATTGTAGAATGTTGTGTTTAATAAGAGAAATTACAAGGGACTTTTTCGTTTTCTTCTAAGAAATGTCGTTCTCCGTCACGTGACCTTATGACATATGATCAAGACTGCTTAGTTTTCTATACTTTTTAAAACTATGCTTTGAAAAGTTCGCTTTAAAACCTAAATTATCACATACAATGTGAGTATTCCGGTGCGTGTGTGTGTGTGCATAAGGAAATAATTAGCATGCCAAATGTAATTTGATTCTTTAAATACACTATGAAGTAAATTCGTTAACAGCAACGCCCAGTGTAAGGAGTTCGAGTGCATTATGTTTATTTAAAGTGCTTGAATCTAAAGCATTCGTTCACTTTCTCTTTCTGTGGACACAAGATGACTTGATTAGTCCTACCTGCTTTGTCCTTCGACTGCTGCAACATTTTCCTCGTCCTCCGATGATGTCCAGTCGATGACAGTGTGAGCTGATGCTATTGGTTCAAACTCGTGATTGGACATTACTCATACCTATCTTGATTGTTAATTTTGGATATCACTAATCCAACTAACGAGACATCCCGATCACGAGTTCAAATCATAGTAATGATCACTGACACCTTCTGTCCGTCGTGGTCCTACGTCACACAAGTTCGTCTGCTAACCGTCTCTGGACTATATCGCGGTTACTCGGAAGAAGGACGCAACGGTCGATTTCACTGGATATTTTCGATTTTTATAAACATCGGTAACCGAAATAGTGCTCATAAGTGGTAATAAAGTGAGAAACGAATCATTTATTTCTTCTGCATTTCTCTCGTGCACTGCAATCGTAACTAAATATAATTTTTAAACGTTTTGATCGTCACCACAGTCTTATCACAGCCTTGAGTATACCTTTAACCTCTATCCTCGTCGACGACTGAGGGGGTTAAGAAGATTTTCTTTTCCATCAGCTTCTTACCGACTGCGGAAGGGTGCTTGCTGGGATTTAGTCTTGTTTGTGATCTCTACATCATCTTAATCTCTTCCATTCTCATATACGAAAAAGATTACATACACATAAACGCAGTTACCAGCATGTGAGAAAAGCCATCTGTTGATGGAGTGAGAGAGAGAGACCCACACAGACATCGACAGGCCACAGAGATTCTCCTGAGACAGCTATCTGCATTTTTTTTTTTTTTTTTTTGTAGCAGACCGTGAACACCTGTTACACACACACAAGAAGCAGACAGTTCGTTTGGCGAGTGTGCTGTCGTGTCTGGCTACATATATTCAGCAGGCAAGAGGATAGGATGAGTAAACCGTCCCAATTTGTGACGTCACGGCAGATGAATGCGTGACATGCTCTGTGGAGGCTTCATCACAGGATGCGCTCGTGCCATCAGCCGTTGGTCACTGACATGCGCAGTCATCGTCGCGTGCTGTGCAGGGAAAACGACCGACTGTTCAACGAAGTGAACAAAAGTGATCGATATATTAATCTCCTTGCCGTTAATTCAAATTCGCGGAATTTGGGGAAAGGGCTTAAAGAGAAGTGGGTATTATCACAGCTCTGCGGTACTCGAAAACTAATGCACTCGCACTCAAGCTTCGACTAACAACAGAAACACGCGCAACACGGAGTTTCAGAAACAGAAACAAGCGAAGCTGTGAGTGAGCTAAATCCTGATACAATGTGATCAGTTTAGCTGACAGTGTTCACACTCTATGTGAACACACACTCACATGAATTGGGGTCGGAGTTTTTTCCGGGTTCTCCTGTTCCTCCCTTCTCTTGCACTTTCCTACTTCCCTGGCTGCGAACTAGTGGGTTACTGTGCACCCAACCCAAAGATTTCGATGACCCGGCAGCTGCTAAACCACCTGGAAAAGTAGTTCTAAAGCAAGGTGAAATGTTGCCCGGCAGTTCAAGATGGAGAAACCAAGGGCTAGTGTCTTGTCTCCAAAGCTGCAAAGCGGTGTGCAGACCTCGCAAATATTATTTTATCTTATTTTCGCTGGAGATACACAGCAGGCCCTGCGCCCACAGGGCTAAAGAGCTCAGCCTTCAGGCGAGTTCCCTGCTAGTTGGGGATCAGAGGAACTCAGACTGACAGACTGACCACCTGCACCCCGACTGGACGCCCACTGAGTCAAGCTTCACTTGACCTAACACTCCACACTTTCCTTACAGTTCCTAGCAGGCGACGGAAATCTGGTTTATTTGGTAAGAAAATGTTTCCACCCAGAGGTGGCTTCATACCATGAGAATAGGCCAACATCGTCAAGTAATATAATCGTTAGGGTAGGAAAGGGGTAGCAAGATATACACAATTTGTCCCCTACATGTGATCTCACTCCAGGTGCGACCTAGTTTCATGACCTAGAAGATGTCCAATGTCCATAGTCTCCCTTTTTGAAGTTATAATCGGTTTTTGAACATTTTTCGCTGGACAGCTTGAACAATGCATCTATCTATATTTCATACAAGAACATCTACAGAGTTTCTGGTTTCAACAGCTGCTGCGATCTAAATGCAGTACAAAGATTCACTATGTCTGTCGTTGCTGGGTACACCGAGAGTCCGAGGTCATATCAAGAAGAGAGGGTCGTCTTGCATAACATTATCGTCTTACGCCATCAGTGTTATCGCTGGTGGATAAGACCACAGCATGACGAGTACTGTGAAGAGGATTTGTGTGTATGTGTATAAGTCTAGAAATTCTAAGTTATTATCCTGTCCTTTAAGAAATTTTAAAACATCGAAAATAAAATACAGCGAAAAATTATAACAACACAAATATAAAACTCGCATGCACACGCACAAAACACACACACGTACGTGTGGATAGAGGGAGTGGGGAGTGGATGGAAGAGAGATAAAGAGGTGTGGCGGGTATAAGCAGCAGAGAAGGGGGAAGAGTGAGGGACTTGTTAGTTCTTTTCATGACAGCGGGATTTTCCCACGCCTGTCTTGCAGGAGACGTGCGGAGCTGGAGGCCCCAGGACGTGCACGTGCCTAACGTCTGCGAGGCGGGGTTCAGGGGCTACAAGGCGGTCATTGTCCTGTCTGGAGATACTGTTCGTTATGTGAACTTCATCTATGACTCACCCGTATCACAAATAATCCGTTGACCATTATCTTGTCCTTATCACCCCTTCCCCAATAACTTTCCACCTCTACCCATACAACCAACCACCTCGTCCGGCGTAGCTTCATCCTTTGCCATTTCTGCTCCCCTGATGACCAATACCTACCTGCTTCGGAAGGTATGTGTGTGTCGGGGGTGGGAAGGCGTATATGCGTGCCAGGTGGCTCAAGTCATATGGGGCGTGTACAAAATGAAGTGAGGTATTCATAGCTACTGAAGAAGCATCGTTCCAATGATGACAAGTTCGAATCCTCCTAATGAAACACAGGAACATCCAGCTCCGTAGAGTCCAACACCCAACATCAGCTTCTCGATGCAAGCTGGTCTCCGTTTGGTGCATTGTGCATGCTCGAGATAGCGAACTGGCGTCCGTTTCCTGCAAAAGGCGGAAACGTCACCCACGTGATGTTGATGGTCGTGGTACTGCGATGTCAACAACAAGAGCAGCACTTTAGCTTCTATCTGAAGAGCTGGACACAACAACAAACACACAGTGTTTCCTTTTTCCTTCAACAATCGGGAAATCACGCTATGACTGCAACATGTTCCGGATACAGCGAGAAACTAGCGTGAAGAGCACTTCTTTGATGCTTGTAAAATCGGGAAAGACATTTTTATAAATATTTTTTTATTTTATTTATGTACTTTTCATAAATTATACCAGACACAATGAGAAAAAACACAAGTGAAGAGAATTTTGAAGGAAAAAAACCAAGAAAAATATTTTCTTTACTTGCTGAATGTCGTGACACCCGAAATGTTTGAGTGACCAAAAAATAACTATAAAATTGTAAAACAAAAATAATGGCTAAGGCAATCCCTGTAAGAAAAAAGGACTATTTGATGGTGTGTAAACATGCCTTACACAAAACGAGGACATATATTGCAAGAACTTTTTTTAATGTGCGAGGCTTAAAATTATAGGTACTGATTCAAACTTAGTGTACTTGTTTGAAGTGCTATGTTTCTATTTGTTGTATATTTCGCAGTTTCAAAATTCAAGATATAATTACATAAACAGGTAAGTCTTGGTGCAATATTGCGTATCCATAGATGAGGTGTATGAGTAATGCGTATGAGTAAGACATCTTAAATTACAGCCGTCAAATGCGTTCATTCTGGTATTGACTGGGTTGAATACGTAAATCCCATTTGCCCTCCGCAGTTTATGGATGGTGTCTTTGTGGGGTGGAGGTGGACGAACGTTACTGTAACGTAGCTCAGAACCTTTACGCAGATACTGCACGCGGGCGAATCATATCTAACGAGGCTAATCACCTTCCTCGCATGACAGCCATCGCGAGCGCGCGCCTGTTTCGTGTTATCTCGTTTACTCACGCTCGCGCCCGCAGTGAGTAAACTGTGAGTTACGAGATTAAGGGTATATAAGTCTGGCTCCCAATCGGCTAGGCCACGTACCACAAGCTTGCATGTTATCTCACGAAGCCACGTGGAACGTAACTGTCCAATGTCGGCCAGTGACTCGTCCGTCCGCCTCATGGTCATGCGGCTGACGCATGGACTAGCACGTGAGGGTTAGTCAACCGACAATTTGCGTGGTCGTCATGTTTTGAAGCGATAGACAGCAAATAAAAGTGTACACCATCGATACCCGAACTTTAAAAAAAAAGTAGTCAGTTGGGTTTGCTTCGTGTGTTTATGAGATTTGGTGTAAACTCGTAAAACTGTGAGCTATCAGAGGAACCGCTTTAGGCGCCCCTTAGCAACAAGGGACGTAACACGCGCCTCGCGCGCCCCTCCCCCCACTTTACCCTCGCTGTATGACGTGCCACGCGTGCGCTGACCGCCTGTGACGCGGTGCAGCCTGTGCGCAGCGGCTCCGCGCAAGGAGAGTCCCAGGGCGGCTAAATTTGGAAACGGTGATCTCATCGCTTGTTGGCTTGCGGTGCGCAGGCTGGAGGGCGAGCTAGTTCATTCATAGCGGCTGCGCGCGACTGGCGTGTGTGTGTTGTGAGAGAGGAGAGAACGAAAACTCGCTCAGTGAGCGTCATCGTCGTCATCTTCGATAACCCGCTAGTCGTAGTTTTTCGGCTAGTGTGTGATCACCTTTTCATTCGACAGTGGATCCCTTTCCGATGTCAGTCTTCTCTTCGACTGTCGTCTGCTGCGACGGATACGTTCAACCATTTGGATACTCCGAGAATCGCTGACGTCAGAGCCTCCAGCTATACGCGTCTTTCTCTCTCGTCTGCTGCCAGCTAAGTGTGCTGGCGCTCTGTTGTCGCAGTGCTGCTAGAACCAAAACAAGCCAACGGTTTAACTTCATTGTTCCATCGGCCGCCTGCAAGCATTGCTGAGGTAAGAACTCGAGGGGAGGGCAGTATTATTGTTTGTCGAGCCCTGTGGCGGTTTGTTGTGTGTCTCGCGCAAGCAGACTTGACCGATGGTGGACGTTATGATACTGTAGAGTACCAAAGCGGGAAAGGTCAGAGGTCGAGGAGGAACTGGCCGCAACGGGGAGTCCAGAGGTGAGCACAATGCCGGAATCGGGCGACGTTGACATCCTGACCCCACCTAGAGTGCACCTGGCTTCCCGACGAAGGTTCGACCTCAAGCTGGACCTGACTACCACACCCAGTGGCAGGGAACGTGGTGAGAAGAAGCTCCGACTGGAGCTGCTGACAGCTCCCATACTGGACATTCCCAACAAGATCTCCGACAACACTATCAACACTGCCAACATCGCCAACACCACCACCTCCACGGGCTGCAGCAGCTGCCTGAACAAACAGACCGACGCCAGCCCCGATGAGTTGGTGGAGGTGTCCAGTACCCCTCCGGCCTCTGTGAGGACAATTGCCGCGGGCGAGTTGGCAGCCAAGTTGAGGAAGGCCCGGACCGTGCTGGTCATTGACTGTCGATCCTTCCTGGACTACAACCTGCATCACGTGCAAGGCGCGGTCAACGTCAGCTGCACTGACCGTTTTAACCGCCGGCGATTGCAGCAGGGCAAAGTGGGTGTCATGGACCTGCTGGCCGCGCACGGCAAGGACCACTTCCGGCGCAAGCATGCGCGTGACATCGTCTTGTACGATGGCCGGAGCAATGGTCAAGACCAGCTGGACGGGGAGAGCGCCCTACACACCGTTCTCACAACACTGCTCAGAGAGGGTCGGCAGCCAGCGGTATTACAAGGTGAGCTTTACCTGTCACTCCCCTCCCACTCCCATTTATTTATTCTGCCTCGTCTTCCTTCTTCCTTCCTCCTCTCCTACTTGTGTACAAGTAACTATGCTTGCCCGCGCGCGAACACACACACACAAACACGCGGAAAGGGAGGAGCTCTAGCGGATGACATCAGTCGAGCAAAAATGTCTGACGTACGTTTCCGCATTCACATAAAATGAATATGTATTATAACATCTGAAGAATACTAGGCTTACATTTATCTACTATAACATTGAAGAGTTGACATAAAAGTCGTTTCAAACCCTTGATGAAAAGTACCTACTTTATTTACCTGAGAGGCAAATGAATAACTATATCAGAGCTTTTCTACATATTAACAAGAAGGGTGACAAAGTCTTCTTTTATTTACCTTTTATGTATGTTCCACCGAGTAACAGCGAAAAAGTGTGGTCCAGCCCTAGCCAAGCGTTTATGTTGACAATAACTTGTATGTATAAGAGTTTAAGATCAGTAAATGTAAATATCGATTTCTCGTATAAAATGTGAAATGCGATTCTTGCATGTAAAGTAGAAGTAGAATTCAACCGCCAGTGCAGCTTTGATATCGCGTTAGACAAAGAGTTTCAACTTCAGACAACCTCTCCCCCACCACCACCACCACTCACATTCTTGTCAACTCAGCTGACTCTGAACAACCGTTTAGCTTAGGTGTGTATAGCTCGTAGTCTGTCCTTTTTGTCGGTCTGTATGTCTGGCTGCCTATCTATCCGCTCCAGCTTCTTGGTCGTCGACCCTCTTGCTGACACGTACCACATTATCGTGGAGCAGATGTGTCAGATGACTCAGCGGCCTCCTATGGTGATGCTTACACGTGGGTACAGATTAATGCCGGCGATGATGAAGGTCTCGCGCTCGCACGCATGCCTACGTTATGCATAATCACGTGCTGACGACTCGTCATCACCTGGGTGACGCGAGTCCCTAACTGTCAGGGTAATAACTGTCATCAGTGAAGCAGAGGCGCATCATTATTTTAGCATCATTATTTGCTAAAACTTCATGTATAAGGAGTATAATAACATGGACTGCAAAATTTTTTAAAGAGTGAAGAATTGTACTAAAATACCTTTTCTTAATAAGTATACCATGAAATAACATCTCTTACAGTTTTCGATGACAGTTCAACTTTCCTGACATTTAAACATTTGTTCTTTGAGTAGGAATTGACCTTGCCGTATTGTCAGGTATGGACGTGCAATATCAATGTTCAGGTAGATGTGATGAGGAACAAATCACCCATCTTACACATGTCTATGTCCATCGTCGTCTTTAACTCCCCTCCCTCCTTTCACTCCCCTCTGGACACATCAAGCAGGAAAGAAGGAACCAACACATTAGCTTACAGGTCTGTAGAGAAATACAGTGTGGATGATGTTCTCTCATTGGACTGTTTGTCCACGTGTCCACTCGCTGCTACGAATTTTTTTTCTGACAATGGCTATCGCCTGAAACGATTTTAAGTTTTGTGGACCAACAAATACATGAATTTATATTTGCGGCAGCCACATATCCTACTGTTATGTTAATTGCCTTTGGATTGTTTCAGTAATTTCTGTCATAGGGGAAGTGAAGTATCTGTTGCTTGATGATTGGTCCTTGATGATTAATTAAGCTTTTACAACCATATTTCGGTTCCTTCCTGTTCAGCGCTGTTTACTTGGCCAAAAACTGTGTCCAAATAATGAAGTAAGGTCCCGATGTACTGTAAATACTTTACCAGGAAGAGTGAACCAAAACCAGTCATCTTTTGTGGAAAGATTTGGATTGAACTGAAAAGTTTCGCCGGATTTCATTTTCTAAAAGATTCAGCTGTTGGTTGTACATTTTGCAATCAAAGTTTTCGTGAAACCCTTTTTAATTGACGCCTTTAATTAAAAATTCCTAAGCCAACTGCTGAGTGGACTATGTGGTTTCACTGAAGTTGTCTCGCCAGACGGATTTTGCATGAAAGCGTTAAGGAGCGTGACGTGGGCACCGCGCTTAAGACTCAGGAAATCCGTGACACGAACCGCACGCGCGCGGACCCAGCAAATACCGGAGACAGGGTGTGGGCCCCAGTCAGCTGCATGGGAAAGTCTCAAACGCCAGCCATATGACGTATGCACAAGCTTCTCTCAACGACTTTCTTTGCCTTATTTCATCTCATTAGCATCCTTCTATTTTATTAATTTTGGGGTAGTTAGAGAACTTCGCTTGAACCTTGTCGGCAGTCCTGTGGGTGAGACCAAGACCAAGCATCCCCACGTCTTTACTTTTCTCGAAAGGTCTGGAATCGTGAAACAGACATCTCTTCCTTTTCGTCTTTCTTTACTTTCTTTCAATTTATTGTTGTTTATTTGTGTTGATCGGCTTGAAAACGTTTTCGTTCCGTGTAAGTCATTTTTAAAAGTGAGGTTTATTGTTTACGTATGAGAGACAAGGACTCTTGTGTAAACAACACACAGAGCGTTTGCCCAGCAGACCTATACCATACGTTGCTTGCTGTTTAGTCACGGCAACCGGCGAAGTAGGCCAGTGACCCAGTTTTGTTCTCGTCGCGATGACTCAGCCCTGCCTGCCTGTGGCACGTGGAAAGCAGACGGCGGACACCGTGCACAGCGCGTATATATATCCAATAAGTCTGTGCCGCTGACCTGGCGAGCTGGTTCGGCATACACTTTCTGTCCTTGTCATTCTAGAACTTTTCACATAAACAAACCCTTTCCCTTTTTCTAGATGACCACCACCACCTCCCTGGCTGACTACTTTCTAAATGAATATCAACAGTATAAATATTCGCATTTATGCGTAGTTTCGTTTTACAGCCAAAATCACTCGGACGTGTATTCATCCATTTATCTGTCCATCCTTCATTGAGAATCCTCAAACATATAGTCTTCACAACACATATATTTAAGGGTGTTTTATTTTTTTTAAAGCCTAAGCATGTGGATCGCCAGGGTCGGATTTTATCTCCCAATAGTAAATAAATTATTTCAAGTCACACCCGCCCTGTGTTTGTAGGCAAGCATTTATTCAATTCTTTATGCTTCAGTTATAAATTCGTGTGAGTTTATCATCAGCTAACACTGACCTCAGATTTTCCAATTATTATTGTGCCGAAATTTTTGGCCAAAAAAAAAAATGTGCTCAGTTCCTTTTCGACAACAAATTGTTTCTGTTATTTACTTTATTGACTTATCCGCTAAACTAAACAACGGCTCAAATAAAAGATAGTGTAATAACAAGCAGATTTCTGTTAAGTGTAGTGTAGCTGGAAATGACAGACAAGAGGCTCGGTGCTCAGGGAGAAAAGCAATGGCGTCGAGTTGTTGTCGGCAGGTCTGTGCTATATTTAGCTCAGGACAGCTTACGTCAACTTGTCCTTGCAGGACGGCGACAGGCAGACAACTGCGGAGAATTATATGTTTGCTCCACTACCAGCCTATCGATTGGCCTCCCCTTCTACCGCCACCTTCCGCTAAACAAGGAAAGGAATGAAAGGCTAATACGCACTAAGTCCCCCTTCATGAGATTGAACAAACCCTTTCTTAATATACGCAATTTGTACTCGTTCTTTCTTTTTTTCTTTCTCTCTCTCACACACACTCACACGGACGTGCGCACACGCAGATGTAATGCAGATGTGGTGGTTACTCCACGGACCTACGTCATAGCGGGACTGTGAAGTATCAATGCGGAACTAGGAAATACAGCTCAGCTGAACTCTTGACCCCGACCCTTTCCCCACTAAAGTCTTTTCACAGTATGGAATTATGGGACGACTCAGATAACAATAGAACGAATATAATATGCTGGGTTGCTGTTAGCTGAGGTGTTGTCAAGACGATCGAGGAATGTTGCATAAATGATGGATGTGTGATTATGATAAATACTTAACATTATAACATTGAGAATGTCATGTTATACTAACACAAATTTGCTTCCCCAACAGAAACGGGCATAAGTAGACCTGTAAACTAGCAGTTTAGTTATAGAACAACAGTAGACACAGTTAATGGAGAAAAGTTGAAGAGGTTAACATTGTTTTTCACCGACTTGTCGTATTACCTCCCACCACTACCATAAAACCCAGTGCTTTTTTTAAAAGTCAGGTGCACTGTATCCATTGTTTTATTGGCTGTGGTTACTGTGCATGCAGGTCGAGACTATATAAAGACTTGTAGCGATGCCCTTTGACCGTGTGACGGTTGTTTACTAAAGTGCACGAAGTTGTAGAGTGTGGACGTAAAATGGTGGCATCTCCTGGCTGCGCCATTCATTAGCTTGGAAGCTGAGGCAAAGCTGGCTGGCTTGGCATCTCCCCTCCATCCCGACTCTCCTCCAACCCCCAAACCGCTAAAGAAATCTCTAGCGGGAAGACACTTGTTGAGCCAAGACTGATACGAACGGTTTGGATTCCCCCCAACTCCACTCGGGGTATCTGTGCGCGGGCATTACTATTTTCGTTGCAACTGCGCCGGGTACTTTTTTATGTGACTGCGTCATTATTAATTTCCTGATCTGATTTTCCTTTCATTGTTTTCTGAGAGAGAGAGAGAGAGGGGGGGGCATATTGTGAGATTACAGTTGTACTCTACAGAGAGGTGTGTCTCGGCTGTCTCACATGCTTCATACGGCGGTCTCAGCTAGCCCTAACCAGTGCAACTTGTTATCGCCTGTCTGTGCAGCACTTCTCATGATCATGTCAAGATTGAAAGAGTCACACATTTTCGAATGAGTCCAATTAAGGAAAAATCAGAGTACTCGGCACTGTTTGACATCTTCTCATCACCGTTCCACGTGACTGGTTCGCAGATGACTTGGCGTCTGTGGAGACCTGCATTTTGTCGTCCGTTCAAGTGGGCGCTGAGATTCTGCGCGTGCGATTCCTAAAAAAAATTTTTGCTTGCACTAAGTTCCAGAGCAAGCGTAGATGTAAACTGTCTGTTGAATGCCTCACAGTTCACAACATCATCAAGTAAATCGTTTCCTGATTTTAAGTCGAGTCTTCAATGTGTAGTTACAAGTTTTTAAACTTTTCATAAACTTTTTGTCGCGCGTAATAATTTGACTAAGCAATCTTGTTTAAGATTAAAAGTAGAAAAATCATCTTTGACTAGGTACAAATACAGACAGGTAAGAAGCGTTACCTGAATGGATGACTATATATAAATAAGAAGAGCAATAAGCAACCAGAATCTGGACTTCTTTATTTTCTGAAAGAATGCTTAACAGTTGTTTACACAGGACTAAATTCTTGAGCCGGTCACGTCTGTTGTCCATCTGCTGGCAGTGCGGTATGGCGGACGAAGGTGTGTTGTTATGGGGAGGAGGCCTTACAAGGGGGTGTGGAGGGCTGCGAAACCACGCGACGTCGGTTTGTGGGCCCGTGAGTCACTGGCTCAGCATGCACGCTGCCGTCTTCCACTGTCCCGTCCCGACTGACCTCTTGAACGGCACCGGAAACGGCTTCCCCCCTTCTCTCTCTCTACTCCATCCCTTCGCTCCTTTCCTCACGCTCGTCGTCTTGAAACTTCGTCTGTCGAAGAAGTTTCCAAGACTTAAAACTCTAGAATACCGATATACAGTACGGGATAGTAAGAGAAAATCCGTTTGTTACGGTAGGGCGTGTCAAGTGTTCGTCTACGTTTTATCCGGTTAGGAGTTATTGCCTTAAAGGTTGATGTGTAAGTAGTTTTTTGTTTGTTTCTTTTTTTTTTTTTCAATTTATCATTAGGCATTCATCGTTCATTCTTTCGAGTCATCTTGTTCTGAAATTGGGAGTGGTCCGTGTACAAATCCTAGCATTATCAAACATGGAGGGATTGTAGGTTTTAATAATTTAAGCGTGTCGAAACTCTAAGAATGTGAACTTGACATGGACGACACCAAGACTAAACTATTCGCGCTTAGTTGTTATGGGCTGCTCCCCGCCCCTCCTCCAACCTTTTAGCTATCAGGAAGAAAGGAAAACAAAGCGATTACTAGAAAGCTGACGGCACCGAGGGCGTTTAACCAGGCCGACGTCAGACTCCGGAAGTTGCGATGACAAAGTAGTTGATGTCAACCGCTCCCTGCTTGGTGTGAGCGACGGGTCTCCCACCACGTGGGTGACAAAACTATGGGAAGGACAGAGCCAGTACCCCAACGGTTTTCACCTCTTGTGACGAGAGTCATGAAGGGGACCGTCTCAAACAGTTGTGTTGTGGGGGCGTGCGCGTGTTCAGTCTACCGTGAGAACTCGTGTGTAACAGGTGATTCATTTATAAATCATCACTATTTACAATGGAGCTCAAGGCTGGGCGACAGCTGTTCAACATCATCTCTCTCGCCATTTCTCTGCCTTTTGTACGCAGCAGGAAGAGAGAGGGTTGTGTGAGTGCAACAATCTATGATGGTATGCTTGCTTTTCCCAGCAAAGAAACCTACCCCCCCTTGTCGCAGATCCAAGACGTTAACACCTACCCCATTTCCCCACAAACACAGAGAGGGCGACTTTTCCACGTGTTGTGTGGCTGTCACATGATACAAGCAATCTTATCGACACGTTAGCTGGGATAAGTACTTCGTTTCACTTCCCGTACATTCTTAGAAACCCGGCGTTTCACACGACAGTTTCAAGAGGGATGCTCGCTATAAATTTAGTTACTCACTTTCGGGAAGTTTTGTGACGTAGCAAGAACTGGGAAGAGAAAAAGAGAGAACTTCCGGTATAACTGATTCTCATAACTTTAGTAGAAAACTTCTGCGAATGTAGCTGTTCACTACGAAATCTTTTATAACTTTTGTAGGTTTTGAGTAAGGTAAAGTGGTTCCAGATGAGGGAACAGCAACAACAACAACAACAAAAATGGTTGGTCAGATGAAACAGGCAAGGTCATTCACTTAGTGAATTAGTGAAGTTTAAAAAAATGTATCAGCAGCTGTGGGACAGCAGTTGCGGTTCTTATTGCTATCGACAATGATCTGCAATTTATCATGCATGACCTGCTGGCAGATACCTCGACAGAAAATATCTAACATAAACATACATGTACAAGATATACAATTAAAATTCGAAAGAGGTGGTATGGGCTGTGGTTTGTAGATTACACTTTTCCTTACAGTTTGATTTGCCCCCGTTATTCCTCGAGTGTAAACTTGGGTCTGAGGGTGGGAACCAGACCAGCCTATTGTGCGAGGCGTAGTTGTCTGGCGGTTGCAGAGTTAGCTGCCAGATTTGTTCAGTAGACGTCATAGGATGTGTATCAGTCTGTTCATGCTGTTTGCGTGTTGCACTTGCAGGGGGCATGAAGCAGTTCGAGGCTGAGTATCCGGACTTGTGTTGGAGCGCTCGGCGGCAGGACGTTCCCGATCGGCCTTTGTGTAGTCCTACCAATGACACCATGGAGCCAGAGATCGAGACAGCCACCGCCTCGCAGGTCCTTCCATTCCTTTACCTCGGTACGAAACTTACTTTCTTACTCGCACACACACACACAAACACGTGTTGAAAAACAGCCGAGAACAAATATTTCATCATTATATCCTCCACTATCTTTTTTTTAAACTCATATTTATCATATTACTTACTGTGTTTATCTTCTGCTTTCTTGTTTTTCTCCTCGAGAAGGGAAATAACTCTTATTTTCATTGTATATGTGCGCTGTTGTCGCAGGTAACGAACGTGACGCCGCCGAACTGGAGAGGTTACGACGTCACAACATTACCTACGTGTTAAACGTCACAGCTCACGTGCCGCAGTACTGGCATGCGCACGGCATCCGCTACAAACGCATCCCAGCTTCGGACAGTGCCCAGCAGAATCTCAAACAGTATTTCGAGGAAGCCATCGAGTATATAGGTAAGTCAGTTTTAACTACGTCGCTTCTACGTTATTGTTGTTGTAGTTATTGTAGTTTTGTTTACAAACATTTATTTTATTTTATTATTTTACTGTTTCTTTTGTTTCGCTTTGATTTTGGCTGCTGCTGAATTCTGCTAGTTCCGATAGGTAACCTGTAATTTTACAGGTATGGGGATGTCGAGGCACAAACCTGATTAACAAGGTTGCTGTTGCTAGGGATACAGCTGTTAACTCGCAGGTACTCGTCATCCATGACATGGTCTCGGTGTTTGTTGAACCAGATCCTGTTCTAGGAAAAGAAATGTGTTCTAAAAGGAAATTCTTTAAATATCTAACTTTCCGTTTCTTATACGACATCATTATTGAGTGAAGCAAAGTTGTCACTCATTGTCGATGCCTTTTATTCGTTCTTCCTTTCTTCTTTCCTTCATTCATTGGTTGATCACTTCTTTCTTTCTTGAACAGTCTGGCGTGAAAGAAACAAATTTGTGAAAAGGATCGTGAGGAAAAACTCAAATTAATGCGATGTTAAAGGATTACGCTCGACCCGTTTGGGGATGAATGGTGGTTCTCTCCCTTTGTCACTGTAGCAAGCTGAGCAGTTAGCAACCAATTGCAAGATCAGCGCTGGGGGAGGGGCGGAAGGGGAGGGGTTAGTGGCGCGGATGTGATGACCCGTGGTTAAGGCCTTCTTATAGGAAGCTAACCATGTGTTTGCAGTTCCTGTTGTGGAAGATTGATTGCAGATATTAATGACCTTCTGGACAGCCATGACGAAGTGAGGACAGTTGCTATTTCACCGTTGTTCGGACAGTTTATTTATAGGGAAAGGGGGTATAGGGGTTGAAAGAGGGAAGCGGGCGAGAGAGAAAGAGTTACGAATCGTTCGTGCGTTGATCTGCTCAAACGGCCATCATTTTTAGTCAGCAACCGCCAACCCAATTGGTCGGAGTTTTACGTCCGTTTCCCCTTCTCAGCCCTCCTCTAACCGTCCCTCCATCCCACATTCCCTCTCTCCCCCCCCTCTACATCCGTCGTCCATTAATACTTCTGGTCAGCGTGTTTCCCCCACCCACCCCAACCCCCTACTCTGCTGTCCAGTATTGTTCGAGACCGACCTCCCTTATAGGATGTCACCATTTTGACCCCGAGACCCCAACTACTCCCCCTCTCTCCTGTCACTAATTAAGCGCATCGTCTTCCTGGTTAGTGACTGTGACGTCAGAATGAAGCTGAGTCATCCGTGATTACTGTCATAGTTATGCAGATGAGACGATAATGAGGCGCAGGGTTAGAGGTCACGCCATTGTTTTAGCGTGGTTAGCGACGGCCGGGCAGTAGTCGAGTTTGAGGACTGGCCGCGACCGCCATTGATTTTTATCGCGATTTCTTTTGAAGGACTGCTCGCCGGACATTCAGCCAATGCAACCGCGAATGGCTTGCTTACAGCCTACTAGAATTTTAAAAAAAATTATTAACGGACGTAAGAGAGATTTGTGATGGCCGCTGTTTGAGTATCCTTCTTCTGGCGTGGATGACGTCACGATCCCTATCAGTGGACCGCGTGCACTCCCAAGAGCCGTTACTCTATATTTACACTGACGAAGCAAATGTTCATCATTGTTTATACTGACCAGGATGTTGATAAGGACGTTTTTGTTTCCTGTTGTCAGAATTTTGAAGGATGCGATGTGACTTTCTGCCCACGTTTACCGGTCTGGTGCTAACACGGTCAATTCTCTCGCTCTGTACTTCTCGATTTTCGATGCTGAAACTGTATGTATGCGTACCTCACACTTTCGCATAGCTTTTGCTGCCGACCAAAAATATCTCTGGGAGGTGGATTGCGCCGGACGAGTTACTTATCAGAGATGGAGGTAGTTCGTCTTGAGTCTGCATCCACTCGCCCACCTCGCATTGCTACGTACACGCAGCGCTATACGAGGACCTGCATGGTGAGGGGGAATTAAGTACTAAACAATACCTACAGAAATAAAGACCAGTGAACAGTATAGCTTAGCGGGGTGGGGGAGAGGGGAGGCAATGTCCAACAAAAGCGAGTGGCTCCGCTAGACGGCGCTGCTCCCTGCGCGTCGACGTCTTGTGCCGGTGAATCACTCGGTGTACAAGGGCGTTTTCTCGTTTCCCTGGCCTCGCGTGTGTGTGCGCAGGACACCTTTCCACAGATCGCCTGCATGAGTGGTGTTTGACGTTCCCATTCCTTCAAGAGCTAGTCTCTTCTGCCAGATCGATTTTCTTCCTAGTTTAAAAATGAAATAAAATGAAACAAATACACATACCCCTCCCTTCTTTTTCACTTAAATGCCAGCGAGGGCGCGAACACATAAACATAGACGTACCCGTACGAATACGTGTACATCGCGCACACAGTACAGGAGTGTGTGTAGTGGTTTCTTTTGATCCTTTCCCTTTTCCTCTCCTAAATCTCTTTGGTGTCTGTATTCACTTAAAACGAGTCACCTGTATATCTCATATCATACCTGTCCTTCTACGGGTGGATTCGTAACGACCATCCCACACTGATTAAGGAAAGACCTGCATGAAAGCTTTCAAAGTTGTAACCATTAGATTGAAAAGCAAGATATAGGTAATTATACAAATAGTGTGTTCCGTAGGTAGTGAAAGTAGGTAGTAAAAGAGAACTAGGTATGAAGAAGCGGTTGGTGATATACAGCACGGTGTGATTCTTTCAGATCGGTAACCGTTTCTTGTCACGAGTCGGTGACACTGAGAGCTGAGAATGATTTTTCTTGCAGGAATCCTGTTAAGGCCAAGCACCTGGGTAAAAATTGTCGAAAATTTTAAGATTTAGCCATTTTGAGATTATGGCATATTGTGAAAGTTCAAAGTCTGTTCTATTCACTCACCGAGTGGATTTTCATAAAACAATCTAGAAATATGTCTATTTTGTCAATGAAAACATCTACTTCTATCCTATTTACTTTTCCCGAGCGCAGAATTAGCGAGAATAGAGAATGTTTGGGACATAGCAACACACTCGACCACGTGCGAAACATCGTCACATCGTATATCGGTCGAAAGGTCACTGAATGAACTTTCAAACAAAGGCTGGTTCAAGGCCCATAGAAGGCCCCACGCTATGATACGAGGTCTTTTCTAGACGACACAAAGGGTCGGAAATTTCCTTATATGGATGCATGCGTAACATACTTAGCATATAGCCAATCAGAATTCACTAACGCCGACCTCGACGTGGTCATAGGTCACACGAACACTCTTCGGCAGTGTTCGGGTATCCCACAAGGCAACTGTCATGGCCTCCGGATGTAAACAAGGTCGAGAGTAACTCAAAGCTAATGCTGGGGTATTTTCTTTCTGGGACATTAACGTTAATATTAAATGTTCATTGTGCCTGTCAGACGCTCATTTCTTCTCCCAATACCACGTGCGAAAGAATAAAAACCACGTGGACATTCTTAGACCGTCGTAGCGGCTAAAAAAAGTAACTTAGTGAACTGAATTCGGCTGTCGAAATCACCAACAGTCATGTGGTAAGCGAGCTGAAAATAAAGCGAAGTTTTCATTTCTGCTGCAAAGCTCGGTAGTAATCAGGACTAGATGTGAACATTTACACATTTGAGTCAACTTGCAATGCTAGTTATTTATGTACTTTGTCTGGAATGTAGGGAAACAGAGCTTACATCATTTGCACAGATAACAAAGGTTGGGTGGGGATTGGATTGTCTTTCTCCGACCAAATGTCACAAACAGAATGTGTGAAGACAATTATGAATAACATTCCTAAAAAATAGAATGAAAACTGCTATCTAGTCAAGTTTGTAGCCATTCAGTGTCTAGAGAGCACATCATTGTCAGCCCCCTAAAAGGCCAGACAGCTGGTGCTTTTCCCATAAATTTTTGACAGAAAAAAAGAACCACCTATCCACAAAAATCAAACATCTTTAATCCATGTGACTACAGATGTAATTCATAAAATAATCCTAGCATACAGAGGAACAGAACATGAGCAGCTGCTCAAATTCTGGTACACTAAAGGATGTATCTCTAGATTTCATGAACAGGTTCTTCTTCTTATTCCTATTCGCCCCCCAGTGGAGCATATAGGGCCGCAAGAATAGGTTATACTCTGCTACAAGCTTTTGAAATAATTTCTTTAATGAAAGAATTATATTTTGATGTTCATCTCATCACTCTGCAACTGAAGGCAAAGAAAGATGAGAGTGTTTCCTACTAATGCTGCTACTTCAGTAGATGCTTACAAAAATTGAAAGCAATATGTGAGACAGCATCACAAAATGTTAGAGAGCAAAAGACCATAGATGGCATAAAACCATGAAGCTAGTGGACACTGAACTTCTATATAACTAACTAAACCTATAACTGTGTTGCTCAATGTTTGCAAACACCATTGTTTTTATTACTGTGTATTTCTCTGAAGCCAAGTCAGCATTTGGGTACACAACACAACCATGTTGACTTTTCTAAAAATGAACAAAATAATTAATTTTATTAGTAATGTTAAAGTTATGTGTAGTAACACATTGAAAGATGGTTATAGTTTTTATTCAACAGGTAAATTACATGAAAGGCTTAGATAAAATAAAGCTACTAAGCTTGAACTTTCTGTTCTCGCTTTTTCCGTTCCTTTTATGTTACAGTTTGTTTATTTATAAACCCTATAACTTTATATTAACATGTGCTACAGCTTAAAATTTGGTTGAAGGTTTCTTTTATACATATCTTAACATATCCATGAGAGCTTTTAAAAAAACTAATTAGTGGTTTAGTAGTTACTAAGCTTTTGGTTTGTTTTCCCTTGCCTTTTCAGTTTCTTGTTTTGGTAAGCTTGGTTAGTTCAAAAGCTTGTAAATTAATATTGACATGTGATATAGTCATGAAATTCGGTTGAGAGTTTCTTTATATACATGTCAACATTTAAATGAGGGCGCTTTAAAAAAATATTTAGTAGTTTAGTAGTTACTAAACTTTCAGTTTTTCTTTCCTCATTTTCTCAGTTTCTTGTTTTGGGTACAGACTGTTTACTTCAAAAGGACAAAACTTTTTATCGACAAGAGATATAGTCGTGCAATTTGGTTGAGTAATTCTTCATACATATATAAACATTTCTATGAACGATTTTAAAGAAATATTTAGTAGTTTGGTAGTTATACTGTTTTTAATCAAAATTTCTTAAAATTTAACACAGTGTTTTACAACAAAAATTCATAAAAAAAAACCTAAGCCGATTTTGCAAATCTCTTTTCATAGAAATGTAGATCTGTCTTTTAAGTAACTATTTCAATAAAAAGTTCGAGTCTACTCACAAAATTGACGAAGTTTTGTATTTTTTAAAATGTTTGTTTGGGCGCCATTTTGGTTTGTTTCCATGGCAACCGATGGTGTGACAAGTGCAGTAAAACTATTTTTTGAACCTTCAGTCAAGGGCTAAATAGCTGATACAAAAAAATCCGCGCTATCGCGTGAAACGTAAAAGTTTTTTTTTTGGCAGGTGCCTAGCCTTAAGACGCCTGGCAAAGCGGCCAAGCAGCAACAATGAGGCTAAACGGTGTCAAGCTGGGTACTGGCTGATCCCGCGGGCGCGCGTGCGCGGGTAGCAAAGTGGAACAAGACAGCCTTTCATTGATTCCCAGTTGGCTTGCCATCTGCAAACTGAGCGTGTGCTTAGATCGGGCAGCTAGGCCGTGTTTGTTCCATGTATGGATTAGGAGGCCGCTTCTTTTGCACGTGGCCAGGTAAACCGTACCTTACCTGTGACTCACACCGCCCGAGCTGGCCTCGCCTCGCCTCGCTTCTGCTTCGCTCGCGCTAGCGCGTGTGCGGGGGTTGCCGTGTCTGGTTGTCATAGAAACACAATGTACGTGTCGGTTGGGAGTCGAGGGAAGGGCGACTTGATGCGGGAGGCGGCCCGGCGCTGGCTTTTACCTGTGCAGGGATGATGTCTTTGTTGAGCTGACAGCTGAAAAGCAACCGATTGGTGACTGCCGTTGGGACAGGAAAGAGGAGCCGTTCGGAAGAATAGTCGAAGGGTGGGGCTTCCACCCGATGGCGCTTAGTATGTTAAGAGATATAATGTATGCGCGCGCGTGAATGCGTGGAGTGTGGTTGGACGGGAAGTCGGACTTTCACGCGCGTCCTTTAAATTTGTGAGAGCGAACGGAAAAGAGAGAGAGATGGAGGGAGTGCTTGATGATGAATATGATGGGAAGCGAAACTTTTGCTGGAGCTGGGTCTGACAGAGGCCTCTTTCTGGCGAACTGGTAACCAGCTGCCAAAACAGGTACTGAGTACCGCATGACTCATCCCGACTCGCCAGCGCGTGCGTGCATGGTCTTCGCGCGTGCCGTTCCGCCCCCTTCATCCCGCTTTTGGTCTCTTGTCTGTTTCACGGACTCTCTCCTCCCGCATCCTCCCAATTCTCTTTTATTTCTCTTTCTTTATTTTCGGTCCCTACAATTTCCGAGATCACGACTACTTCAGAGAGAAGTTTCTCGACAAGAAAGGCTCCGGGTGACCTGCTGCCCCTTTTCATTAACCGTTTTTATTGCAGCTGCATTTTGTTCAAATGGCAGGAGCTCCTGAAAGCGGTCCCGTTTCATACACTTACAGTCAAGGTGATGTAAATAAGCGCTTTTGGCAGAGAATGCTTAAGGTACATCTTCCGCTTCCGGTTTGCGTCACCCTTGCGATGTTTTTCAGCTTCTCGCGAGCCTTGGTTTCCATTTCCTTGGAATGTCTGGCTCTGACGTTCTGCCCTCCACTTCCGTAAGAGTTTCCGCCTTTAATCAGCTGGCATATCCTTTTATATCTCTGTTTATTCACTGCTGGCCGATCAGGTTCTTTTTCTTTCAAGAAGGAATAGTTCCCACCAACTGTTCACAACTTTTAAGACATTACTCCAAACTCATGCACTGCCCCCCCACCCCATCTTCGCGAGTTCTGCCACTTCCCCACCCCTCCACCTGTTTGCAGAATGTAGGTCAGCAGGTGATTGCATCACGTGCTGGAGCCGATAAAGTGGTACTGATAGGGCGGTGTGTGTGCGGAGGTGGAACGGAGAAATGTTCACTGATTCCACTCTTAGCTCACCGTTCGAGCGATGCGCTTTTGACTCGCACTGATTCTGTCATGGTGCCCTCCACCTCATCCCCCTGCGCGCGCTTTCCGATCGTTACCTGTGCACTGGAAGCGTAGCATCTTCATCTTCAGATCCTCCACCGATTGCCGTGTGCCAGTCCGTTTGCTGTCTTGTTTGTTGTACAAAAGCCGTTAAGATAATGGCGCGCCCCACCCACACCCTCCTCTCTCCCTCATACCCTCCTCCATCCACCCCGGCTTTGTGCTGTTTTGAAAATCAGGTCGTCGCGAGCATCTGGTGGTGTTTCGTGACTCACGGCTACAATTACACAGGTGTTGGAACAGGAGTAGTTAAGCGGCAGGTTGTAAAGCTCTTGATCATTGGCTGCCTTTTACGACCAGGCGCTGGCCCCCCTGGCTTGCGATTGGCTGGCCCAGCCAGCACAAAGCCGCCGTCAGCGCCGCCTCTAGGAGTGACGACGCCCGAGCGATGCGTCACAGCTTAGTGACGTGCTAAGCGCCGCTAACTAAAACGAGCAGGTGTTGATCGAGGAGCAGAAGCTGCTAGCCTGGAGACCAGTTCCTCCCAGCACCCTCCTCCTTTTTATTGAGAAACATCTCCTGTTACTATTTAGCCTTGCATACAATTATAATGTTAAATAAAATACAATGTTAAAATAAATAATAATCTACTCCTTTGAATTTCAAGCCTCGTTGTCACCTGGTTTTGCTCTTTAAATTTTTTCTAAGTCTGTTATTTCTCAGAGTTTTTTGTGTGTAGCTTTTTATATATATTTGTTTAGTTGCCCTTACCATCAAATTTTTTAAAGATTATTTTATTTTTACTGTTGTTGTTTTGTTTGGTTTTTTTGTCAGATTTGATTTTAGAAAAGAATATTCTAATTTATTTTTTGTTCGTTAAGCTTCATCGGTTTTAATTTCATTAAATGTCATCTTTGTTTTTATTTGTTCTTTAATTATTATTTCGTCATTACTGCTTGTGTTGATTTGATAAGGTCTTACAGTTGTGTTGTCTTATCTTCCTATCTACTGTTTTCAGTCATTAACCTCTGACCTCTCGTTACAGATGATGCCCGGCAGAACGGCGCCTGCGTGCTGATTCACTGCCATGCGGGTGTGTCTCGCTCGGCCACCATCACCATCGCCTACATCCTCAAGCACACCAAGATGGCCATGAGCGACGCCTACAAATACGTCAAAGGCAAGCGCTCCATCATCTGCCCCAACTTCAACTTCATGGGCCAGCTGCTGGAATTCGAGCAGGACCTCAACCAGGGCAACTCGCCCCGCATCCTCAATCCTCGTCTGCAGGGCCTCGAGTCCACCGTGTGACGTCGGCCTAGCTGCGGCCTTCACCTCCCCAACCCGTTTACCACCTGAAAATATTCAGAAAACTTAAAACGGAATCTCTGTATTTTCGCAGACGTCAGTTTGTTCTGGATCATTTCTTCACCCTTGAGTCGGATTCGCTGAAGGTATCTTAATTTTGGGTGTATTTTTTTGGTTGGGGAGTGGGCAGTCATCCTTCTTCCTACAGTTTACCTTTCGGCCGCAAACTACAAAGACTTTTTCTGCGTTGAGCAAAATCACACGTTCACAATTTCACGTCCTTCTATCGGAGTGAACTGAGAGAAGCACGATACACCTTGGTCCACAGCTGACAAGGTGCCCGGATGTAATCACAGAGACTGGAAAACGATGCTACTTGGTGAAGTGAACATTTCTAGGAACGTTGAAACTCAAAGCAAATTTCAGTGGAAAAGTTGTGATCGTGTTCCAGATGATGCAAGGACTTGGAGAGGATGAGACAAAGATAGAGAGGGAGAGTCTACTACACCTCTTCTGCTGGTTTCACACTTTCCAAAGGTCTTTACACACCGACACAAAAAATGGTCGCCACGGGTGGCGAGACCCTGTCCGCTGGCTGCGTGCAGTTTGGTTCCCCACCCTTCCCATCGCCGTTTCACCGTCAACCCTCATCGCTGTCACTTCCTGAGGCCGTTGTTGGCATGCAAAGAGATCATACTGATGACACTTCTGATCACAGCCGACTTTTCATCGCGACATCGTCTGCAAAGTGTTAGTCGTCGCTGTTTATTTATCTTTATCTCTCACATTAACGACACCGGCCTTCACCTTTCTCAGGAATCAACGCACTGTCTAGGCATTTTGTTTTAAAATAACAGTCCTTTTCATTCAGTGGCTGACAGCCATACCTGACTCCAAAGACTATGCTAGAAGTTCTCGCACGTTCTATTGCCATTGCCGACTCAGCTTTTATTTACCGACTGGAGGACTGTTCTCAGGCAGCCATATTGGAAGCGGTGCTTCCAGGTATTGGTTCGTGGATCAAAACTTTTGCAAAAAAGAAAAAAGGCTAACAATAAACACCCGTTCTACATTCCCTGAAACTGTTTTTGAGTTCCCCTTTGACTCGTCTGGAAACCATGCCCTGTTCAGAGGAAAATCAAACTTGGAAACTTAAAATATGTGTGTGTGTGTGCGTTTATGCGTGCCTTTGTGGCCCTGCCTTTGTATAAGTGTGTATGTGTGTGTGTTTGCATGCGTGCGTGCACATGAACTGCCCAAACACAGAACTGCCACTAGAGAGACAGAGATATGTGTCAGATGCAGAGGGAATGCAGTGTGCAATATTATTTAGTACGGCCTCACATCGCTACACCCGGATTCCCCTTTTCTCCCTCCCTTACCAGCAACCCCCACCATACCACCAGCTCCCAGTGTGTCGGAGCATGTACAGACCTTCGGCCTTCTTGACAGAAAGGGAATAGATAGTTATTTATACAATAATTATGTTTGTGGTTGTGTACAAGAAAACCCGTTTTTGATTTAAATTATTTCTACAAATTGAAAGTGGTATATAGAACTTTCTACATAAATCTTTTGGTATAACGAATGAATGTCATTTTTATGCGCATATTTAGTGCTCGATGGTGAAGTATTTACATATTAGTCTTTATGGGTCTGATGCCGATGAGCGTTTTTGGAAAAAGTGTCTCGACCGGACGTACATCACGTAAACAACGTTATACTCCCTCCCACCTCTCCCTCCTCTGTGTTACCGGTCTGGATTCTTTTAAAGAAATGTGGATATTTGTCATGATTTTTTTACAGTTATATGGAGTGATAATCGTTTGCACCTTCTGGAATCAGTCTAATCCGATCGTGGTTGTTTCACTGTAGGCACTTGATGTGTATGTGTGTGTGTCCGCACTCCTGAGGTCACTAGTATCGTGAAATATTATGGTATTATTCTAGGTCACAAGGCAAGAAAACTATGTCCTCGAAGATGACTTTTTTAAATTATTGGTCTAGCATATCAACATACTTCTCTATTTTCTTGACAAACAATACATTTTGGTGGTTACTCGAGTCGTTGTGAGATATATAGCTTATTCTGGGTCTGTCGAAAACCTCATCATGGTCTAAAAATATTGTAGTTCGACAGCACTGTGTATTCCTTGACTTCACATACTGACATAATGTATACTTCGTAATACATATGTGTAACTTTATTTGTACGATCATCAGTGATTTTCTGGTGGGTGTGGGGGGAGAGGTTCCTTGAGATGTGGGAAGTTGGTGCGATTGTAGAGCCTTCAACTAATGTGACATCGCATTCCAGTAGTACCAGATCGAAAGAATTCAGGGACGAGACCTAAAAGAGTTGTTTGTTTGTTTTTTTTTTTGGGAGAGGGAGGTAGGGCGGTTGGTGTATTTGGGGGGAAATTTTTTGTGTTGACAAAAAACCCATTCTTCCCAACTATTTCTGACAAATTTATTACGGCCTACTGGAGAAGGTGAGCAGGTATATAGGAGCAAAATATAATACAGTTTCATTAAAAGGGTTATAGGCAGCTAAAGAGATTGGTTTTTAGAGATATTGTTAAATGTGCTTCAGCATTACATTAGGTTTCGTTCCCATATGTTTCCACTATTTATATATATATCGCATTAATTCAAGAGTACAGCAGCGCAGATATGATTTGTATCAGAATAATTAAGCCAAAATGTCACGAAGAAACATTATGTTTTAGATATTAGAGATCGAGAGCTGGGATTTCGTTCTGAAGTAAGCTCACCTGATAGGCTGGTCCACTCCAGGTTGTGCAATGATTATTCATTATTTTATACAGAAATGTGAATTTGGTCATTCGTATGTCTTTTTATTTTTTTTTTTAATTTTGACATTCTTGCCTGACATAGCCGCCAACAATATCTTCTCTGAAAATGGCTTCACCCCTGTGTCCCAATAATCACCAGCTCTGCCTTACTCTGGCAGGAATCGGACTTAAAAACGAAGCCCGGTTCTTGCTGTCATTGGTTAACCTCAAACTGTAATCACGAGCGTCGTTAACCATTTCAACTCCACTATGCACGTGACCACGATGTGCTTGCGCAGACGGTAGTTTCCTGCATGGTGGCCGCCAAAAAAGCACTGAACGGGTCAGAATATTATTTAGAAGCTGTGCTGGCGACGTGAACAAAGAATGAGGAAGTATTAGAACACAAGTGTAAATAGATATTTATTTATTGGATTCGTATTTTGTACGAGTTTGTACGTGTGACCGTACTGTACACGATTTGTATGGGATCATTATGGACCAGTCGTATTTCGTTCATCTAGTTTGTGAATTATCAGCATCCCATTCATTGACATTTGCCACCTACCCGAATGTGTCGCTTGGCATTGGAAGCGGTGTACACCAACATTTCGTCGCCATGTTTAGTGTAACAGGTGTCCGCTTGTCCATCACAGCCACTGCATCCCATCATCCTAGTGCTAGGTGAGGTCAGTTTGAGGAGAGCGGGGCGTGGTGGACGAACCCTACAGAGGACACAAGCTGTGAGAGTGAAAGTTGCATTGCATGCTAGGTCTGCCTCGCTCCTCACCTGCTTGTGACTGTTTAACGGGACGACTTCTGGCACTGGAATCGGTTTCCAGGGTATCAACCCCACTAATTGTTTGGAGCCGGCTCGATCTATCGCACAGGGAAGAAGTGCCTCGATTACAGAATAAGAATTTAAGAGAGAGAAGGAAAGAATGTAGCTGGGCGCCTCTCTACCAGACATAAACGGATGCTTCTTTCCCCGATATTCTGGGTGTCGCAATGCTCAGTCATATGGAAGGACAGAAAGTGGATAGATAGGAAAGGACGATAAGTAAGCATGGATAAGCAGCGAATGACAACAATCCATAACCCATCCAAACATTTTATTCATTCAAACACTCGCTAACAGTCAAACACAAGCGTTCGAACACTAACCCTGTCTTAAACATCTATTCTAACCTGATTTAGAGATCGGAAGCGGACTTTCTCCCTGCAGCTCACCTGTCGGCCTGTAAGGCTGTGGGCTCCACATCTCTGCTCCTGTGGCTGCTTCATCTCTGCTTGTCTAATGTTACGATTCTTTGTCCTTATATACACAGTGTCCGTTAATGCACTAAGTCACGCAAAATCTTTGCCTCCTGTCAAAAAGTTCGAGCTGCCCTTGAACTTGCGCCCTTTCATGTCAGTGCACGTGGCCAGGGTGAGCCCGTTATTGTAACCTTGGGCACTGACTATTTTATTTATTTTGTACTTTCAATTATCTTTTTTCCTTTCTATATCCCTGCTATATCATGCTCATGAATATTTTTGTTCTTTTTCTCAAAATGGTTTCCTTTCTCTAGAATTCTGTTGCGTATTCCCCCCTACCAGCTCCAGGTGTTTCATGTCCGCTTGTCATGATGCATCTTATCTGCACAGTAAAATACTGGTCCTGTCTCAGCAGCTTTTTGCTCTTCTTTTTGGTTGCCTCTCCAGCATTGCTTCCCGATCACGACCACACGCATTCATCATTCTCATCATCATTATCACACGTGACTATTATTAATCATCTATAAGAAAGGGAAAGTTTTTTTCTTCATTCAAACGTCTTGTGATGATGTACGATTGCTACCATGTTTGTACCGTGGAGTGTGAGAATTATGGCCTGTGGTTTTGTAAGATAATGTGACTGATTAATAATAAAAAGTCAAATGATTATTGTCTCTGTATTTGACTATTGTCGCAGAAATTTTACGTGTGCGAATGTGTATGAGTGCGTGGGTGCTTGAAAGAGATTTTTCACAACTTCGCAGACATGAACAAACTGAACATTTTTACTAATAAATATATATTAATAAAAATTTATATTAATGTACAAGTAAAACGTGTAAATATAAATTGAAGATAAAAATAATATCATTACTTGAGTTCAATAACTTTAAATCAAATAAAGAATCAGAGGACTACATTTTCAGTGCGCACACTTCTAAATATTTCTTGACGTACCGTTTCAAAAATCCAAGATGGGGAACTGCCAGCAATTAGTTGAGAGACAGGATTGAGTTCTGTTGAATGTGAGAGTGCGCTCGAGTTTGATATAATTTAACAATACTTGATGGAGGCAAGATGGAAAAGGAGCGTCAAAACATTTTTTTCCAAGTCTGCCTAAAGATTCCCTGAAAGCTTGACTGCTTGTTCCATGTTCGGAGAGAAAAAGCAAAAAATAGTGCAGGCCAACAGACCTCAACACAACAAGCGAGCGGCATAAGAATTTTAAGTGCTTGCAGCTGCTGAAATTAAAACTCTTTAAATGGCGTTTCTGCGGAGCGAGTGGAATCGTGTCTGCGGCAAAGGGAGGAGAGCAGCTGGGTCTTCCAAGAAAGAGAATCTGCAGTTTGCGCATCACCGGAAATGGCTACAGACAACGAAGCTAATGCAAACGAACCCCTGCATCACACTGCATCAGGGTTAGCAACACAAATGACAGCGGCCACCCGCAAATTCCAAACGAAAACAAACAAACAAACAAACAATAAGAAGAAAAGACCGTATGATTAAAGCTGAGTATCATTTTGCAGTCAAACCGCCTGACAATGTCGGACCAACAAAGCAAACTGATTTGACTTAAAAAGAACAATGAATCAATCCAATGATTGAATAGGGGAAATCAAAAGAGATACAATCAAAGTTTCCTTACTTTGACATCAGTATTTTGTACATTTGTAAGTGTTTGTTTTACATTCAAACATCAGTAAAATAGTTTACGAGAACCTTTAATGTATAATTCACAAATAAATATATTCATATATTATTTTTTCAATTGCCCTCTTTCATTTCCTAAAGTGCATTAAACTTTTCTACTTTATTGCAGTAGTGTAATATGTAGCAAATTTCTGTTAGATTACAAGTGATTGAATATGCATGTTCCAATATAAATGGCAAATTTCGATACAGGGCTGATCCCAAGCTCCTATGAAGAGTAATTTATTGAAATTTATGATTATTTGCGTGTCTGAGAGCTCTATGCCACAATGTAGATGTAATGAACAGAATGATGGCTACAAAATATTCATGTACGTCGATTCATTAAAGAGCAGAAATCACAGTTTTCGCCGACATATGTACACATATATCTATCGTACTCTCTCTTTGTCTCTCTCTCTCTCTCACCCACACACACCAACACCGCCAGCAACAATAATAACAACAACAGCAATAATAATAAAGAAATTCTGCTGTATTTGTAGCAAATCTAATGGGTTTTTTCTCAGTTGAGAGCTTTAAATAGAGACGTTTGAAACGTAAGTCGTTTCTTTCAAAAACTGTTATTCTTCCTCCCACACATGTTGGAAAATGGCCAGTTAGGCACGAGGCCACGGAACACACATCATCTCAACAGCCATGGTTTTGTCGAACAGATGCCGTATGAGCCAACGACCGACCGAAAAATAAAAATAAGCGTTTTGCGCCTGGCAGATTTGGAGAATCGGCAGCAGGAGGTGGAAGCAAGTGTAAGTAAGTAAAAGAAAGTTATCTCCCTCTCTAATCTACTCTGGCACCAGGGCGCATGCAGAACCTACGGCAGGACCTGGCAGAGACAATTTTCCCACGGTGATGCTCCCAGGGAGCTATTTTGGTCGCAGCCTCCTCCTCTGCTCCGCGCCATCCATCGGTCAGGAATGCTCCTCTTCCGACCTGCGCAGTCCCACATGCCGGTCACGTGACATAGTCTGGCCTCGCTCTCGATTGCTCTCCAGCGCCAGGTCTGGTGCCAAAAGTGGAAATGGAAGAACACAGACCTCGTTGTAACACCCCTGCAAATAATAATAATTTTTTTTAATTGAAGAAAGAGAGAAAGATCGAGAGACTGGCACTGGATTCTTCGTGAAATGACTCAACCCTCTCTCTCTCTCTTCCCCCTTCTCTCTTCTTCCTCTTCTCCATCTCCCCATCGCTTTTAGGGTGGTGGTTACTACGGGTGTGCACAAGAGAGGGCTAAATTTACCTGCAACTGGGATATTCCTGCAAGAGCCCGCTCAGTTTAGCATCAGCGAGTTTAGCAACGTCACCAGGTGTAAAAGCTAGGTGAGCGAGATGTGAGCTGGAATACAACAGCACATCAACAGTCAACCAGCTATGCCGCTCCGTTCTTCCACGTCTTGTTTTTTTTTTTTTCTTCCCTCTCTCCCTACCACCATCACTACATACGTCATCGCAGCCGTGCAAGAGGGGAAAACCTACGTAAGCTGGGAAATGCAGGAACAGCAGTTTTTGTTTGTTTTTTTTTAAGTTGTCGGTTATCAGCCTTGAGGAGGTGTTCCTCCTGTGCCAAGAAGCGCAACAATCGTGGGAGTATTGTTGTTTACCGTGGGATGATTACGTCAAAATAGCATCACCTGTACTGCTGTGTCACTTTTCCACCGACTTTCGTAAACACCAACGTCAGAGCGTTTTTACCGTCTGCCTGTGACGAGACTGTGTGCGTTCTTGACCCTTGCTTGACTTGAAAGGTCTACATAAGGACACAGCTTTGTTGTTCTCGTCGTGCTGAATGACTTTCCATCCCACCGCCCTTCCTTCCTTATGTTGTCAAACCGTCACCGCACACAGGGATCGCATGACGTCACCAATGTGCACCGTTACATCTAATTAGCGTACATTCCTATCTCTCCATTAGAGGTAGCGTTGATTATAATAATGCAGTTTATTATAATAGGAGATTTATAACTGGATAAAGCGACGAAGCGTCAGGCCTCCGACGTGCCATTGTAATGAGAAATGAAATGGCAAAGTACTGGCAAACTACTGGCAAGGCACTGGCAAACAAGTCATGTTAGCTCAGCATGTTGACCAAAGTGCCAATCTGTCGACATTCACACTCTCCCACTTGCAAGCCACTTGTTTTCTGTGACCTTTACACACAACATGGACAAACTTGGTTAAACGCTCGACGAATTTTCACGGTTAAAATGACATTAACAGTATTACTCTCGGTCGTTTGAAAAAGATGAAATGTTGTCCTCTGAAAGACCAGTAAAACTTTTATTTGCAGACGACCAAGTACTGCACAGGTCCCAGACAACCCAAGTACTGGACTAGTGGCTTCCAACCATCCCAAGTACTGGACTAATTTGTTTTAAGAACCGCAAGTAGTAGACTGGTTGCTCTTACACAGTCGTAGGTGTAATTTGTGTTTGAGATATACACATCAGCGCGGCGTTGCCGTCCAGACACCTTCACCCAACCAAGCACCAAAGCACCCCTTCCCTTCTACCGTGGACTGCTGCCCACCATCGTGTTGATCAAGCACATCAATGACAACCCTGAGCACTTTCACGCCTCATCACACTGCACCACCATACCTCGGTTCCTTCTAACTGACCCTGAGCACCCCAAAATGGTTCTCATTCACTTTGGAAAAAAAAAAAAGGTGAAAAGGGTACAACACCAGGTAAATAAGTACTTTGTTGATTTTTTTTTTTTTTTTCTTTCATTAATGTTGCACAGACATTTTTTTCCGCAGAGAGAGAGTCAAGGAAGAGAGAGAAGATTTTTAATCTTTTCTAAATTGGACAGCGAATTGTTCACCCGATCCCTACACTTCGTTTGTGTGAAGTGTCAGAATGGCAAAATAAACAAAGTATTTATACGACAGCTCTTCAATAGTAGTTCAGAACGGGGAGAGAACCAGTCAGAGACCTGCCGGGACGTCAGCACACGCTGTTACCTCCCCCTTCCCACTCTCGCAGTGCACACCCGGCGCAGCAGCAGAAAAGCTTTGCAGGCACCCGATGAAACGTGCACGAAACCTTCCTTCGAAGGTAATAAGTAGTTCCAGTTGCATGTATTTTGTCACATTAGGGCTGGCGCCCAGCTGTTACGCGAATGTTTGGTGAGAAGATAATCTTCTGCCTTTAAGTCAGCTTTCTCTTGCCAACATGGCGCGAGCCGTTTATTGCAGCGCCACCTGCAGGAAACGGACGTCGGTAGTTGCTGCTGGTCGTTGAAACTCGAGAACACTCTAAAAGCGGAACATGAACCATGCCGTGATGTCGTGGAAATATGCACAGCAACTCGAAACATTTCTATGTCATATGCGCAGCTAACAGGTGATTTCAATCTGTGGTGTCTGTCATCGTCGCAGGCGACGAGATCCATCAAGCCCAGCCCCACAAAACTTTTGTCAATTATTTTTTAGGCACTGCTTTTGCCCGCAGACTTCGTGTTCGGTTTGTTAGTATTTCAGTTCAAACTTTTGCGTATGCTGTGTAAGGCCGCAAATGTTGACTTTTTAGTCCACATTTTTTTTAAAATCCGCTCTTCGTATGCTTTAACATTTAATTTGAATAATTTTATTATAATTATTTTTAAATAATAGTAATTTTTTCTTTGTTATTAGCGCCGTACCAAGTTGTCACTGCATCTTAAACAGTCTAGTTTTGACTGTATATTCTTTGGATGACATAGTTTTCTGTTCTGAAAAGCAACGACAGTAACATCACCCTTAATTTCTACGTGTAACGCCGTCTGTGTGTGATGACTCCTCTCTCACTCTTCTCGCTTATTTGCTCTCGCTTCTCATCGCACGTGCCAAGCTGGAGGATGTGATTCCAGATTTTCCCATGTAAATAAGGCCTCAAGTCACACACACGTTGTGATGCCAGATGTGCAGAGGCTGAGTAGTCATCCCTCGGTAGTTAAGACCCTTGGTGACCTCTTTACCCCTCCTCCCAGCTTAACTCACTTCGAGAGTCTTCAACTTTCATTGCTTGATTCGTCAGCTAACGCGAGCTGCCGCGTCATTGACGGGAGCCAGGAGGGTGCGAGTAGAAGCGGTGATGGAGGGAGTGCGGGAGGGCTACAACTATCTTTACTGACTGGAGGACAAGTGCGATATATATATTTTTTTTTTACTTCTGGTACGCACTTTACGCTGCTGATGGGTGGGAGGAATGGAGTATGTGGAAAGGTTTTGTGCCGACGTTGTACAGATATCTTCCCCGTGGAAGGTTGTGGAGGCAGGTGGGGACGGGGGTCGTATTACATGAGTCAGACTAACATGAGACTATACATTTGCATTGCTATAGTGCGGCTACTTAAAAATCATAAGAACATGTGTCTTTATTTGAGAGAGGCGGAACTTTAAAAATAGAATATCGCTGCTCGGAGACCGATTTGTTAGCCGCCTCCGAAAACAAGCCCTCATTTATCATGTTGATATTACACCAAACAAATATCGTATAAACATTATATACAATGCATTTACAATATATTATACATACAAGAAGTGTTATATTAACGAAACAGACAAAATTACACAGGATCGACTAGAATATAGAACTGTTTTAAGAGAAAGCTAAGCTGACACAACTTTGGTGTGCCACTCTCCATTCTCCCTTGAAACTACCTATCGGCCTACACATTTCAAATGTATATTTAAATAATACCTAAAGCTATTTTGTTTTCAGAAAAGGTTCGATGCTATCAGAAGTCATTGTAGTCACGGTCACATCTTTTTATAGTTTCCAACATTTTTAGGTTTTTCTTGTTTTGTTTTGTTAGTTTCTTTCGCAATTCTGGCCATTTTCCCAAGAAAAATATACAGATAATGTTAATCATAGTCGATATATTAAATATATATATAAACTTTGCTGTAACGACGGGCAGAGAAAAACCTGAGAGCCAGTCGACAAGGGCTGGAGTGAACAAGGCAAGAGGAGCCTGGACAGAAGCACGAGGAGCAAGACAACGACAGTCAGCCAGCCAGGAGTGCCACCAGCGGGAATGCCAGCGCTAGCTAACTAGAGTTCTAACAACTGCCACATCGAAAAGTCAACAGGTATAATAATACCCGGGCCGCGGCTGTCAAGGGGGCCCGGTCTTGGTCAGTGGCTTTTAAAGAAAAGTCTCAGTCACATTATATACTGGGAAAATAATTTACGATTACAAGTGGTGCCATATGTACCCCGAATGTCATTCAACATACATGATCAAGTCTGGCAACTAACAATGGTCCGCCAACTTCATAATAAAGTCTTTGCCACGTGAGGACCAAGCTTTCGCTAGCGAAGAAAGGTCGCAGCACTAAGGGTATCAGAAAGTTCCTTGTGCGCAACCTCCGTGCGCACCCGACTTCCAAGCGTGCCCGACCAGAAGTGAAGACGCTCGGGTGATGTTACTACTACTTTGCCGTCGATTGCCATTGTAGAACATGTATTACCAAAGAAGTGCTGAGAAACTACTAGCTGGTGGTACCAAACTTCGGACACTCTATGCGATAAAAAGTAATCAAATGTCTTTACTTTTATGTTCATAAAAATCTTCAACGGGGTTTTTGTTTATGTTTAGAAAAACGTTCGGAATCCGCTTTTTTTTTTCTCTGTAAGACACCAACAATGTCTTAAAAAGCTGTAGCTAATAGCAGGCTGCAGGGATTCAGGCAGTGCTAGATGTCCGATTTGATCTGATTAGTCAGCTGAACACTGCTCATGACAGGCCTTCTTTCACACACCAACAGTTTTCCCATCAATCGTATAATAGGCCGAAGCATAATCTGTGGCCGAAGTACAGCAAGATGGCTGCGCCGCAGAACGCTTCAAATGGCGTGCGACGTCAGGACCACTTCAAAAGTAGTTACTTGCGCATTTGCACGCCCACATCCTCGCAAGCGCACGCACGCGCACACACACACCCACCCTTATCTTGCTGCTCGGTCGTGCTTCACGGCAGATGACTAACAGCCAGCTGAAATGACTCACTGCATGGCTCTCTCTCGGCCTTTCTTGTCTCTCATGATAATTCCCTCTGGCTTTTTCACACAAGCAGTCGTTTGATTTTTTTCGGTCCTTTGGGGGGAAGGAGAGTGAACATGGTGAGAGTATCTCTGTCTTTCTGTCTCCGTATTTATTTGTGTAGAAAGGACTCAGAAAAGCAGCTTAAGCCAACCGACGCCTGCTTTTCAGGTGGACGCGCGCTGTCTTTTTTTTTCCGAAGTCTAATGCATGATAGGATTGGAGCCCGACGGACTCTCGACCCCAGAGTTCATTTAGAAAAGATACTTCTCGCATCGACCGATAGACGACTTGCGCAGCTGAATGCACAAAGTTTTAACGATGGCGTATATATTTGCATCCTATCAGTTTTTCATCTTTCTTTGCATTTCGCGTGTTTATTTAGTACTCAGGTTCCTCTTTTTTTTTCCCCCGCTCTCCCCTTCCTTCACATATCTTATGTCCACGAGTGCGCGCGAGCCTATGAGCGAAGTGCGCGTATGTATGTGTGTCTGTTTGCTCTTGACTGGTAAGAATTAAGTTATTTGGGGTTTTAAAAAATAAACAAGTTTACTACTGTCTTTTAAATCTAAGTTTTCTTTTGACATCCTTAGAATTAAGGAGTGGAACATTGACATTATTTAGTATTATCAACTGTAAAATGAAAAGTTTAAATATGTTTACAAAAAATATTACTAAAAGCACTTCCAACTGTTTTATACAAATAAGAAAATCATCATCTTCTTCACCACAACATTCATCATATTTCATTAATATTGACCCGATGTCTCGAGGGCATAATACAGCAAACTGTAATCACCTGCCAATGAAGTCACTCTTTAATATCAGTTTCAGGACTATTCACCAAGAAAGCATTAAAAGAGAAAGAGGAGAAAGTAGTCTGAAAGATAGTTTTACATTGACTACATGATAACGCCAGGAATTCAGGGTGCTTGAAACAGTGGGAGTAGCCTTCAAAGCATTACAGACTGCGAACAGAAATAACTAACCCTCCCCCGACTCTTTCTCCACCACCCGCCCTCCCTTTAATGCATCCCCCACTAACAAACACAAGCAATTGTATTTGCTTCTGAGTTCGTATGAAAACCTGCGATTGTCTCATTTCAGCTACCTGAAATGCTCTTTTAAATCTTCGTCATCCGGTGCTCGTGACTCACTCCTGGGCATCGCTTCAAGAGGATCTGTCGCCTCCACGGAATGTCATCGATTCTAGTTTTCTAGTTCTTCGAGAGACCCTCTGCTTGCTCATTACCTGAAAGCGCACTGCCTCATTACCTGAAATACGATTGCCTCATTACCTGAAATACAACTGCTCGTAAGAAACCACACAAGGGCGTGCCACGATGAACGCAAAATGGGAAGTGGGAGAGAGAGAGCGAAGGAAAGAAAGACCCGAAGAAAGTCCTGGGAAGCCTCTCGACGTGACGCGTCTCTTAATTTTCTTGGAGGGCTTTCCACAGCATGACTCGTCAGCGATGCCAACAATTCCATCTTGATTTAAAGGTCCAATGGAGTGTGTACCCCCCTCGACCCCTAAAGGACTGTTTTGATTTCCAAAATAGTACATCCTCAACATGTTAGTGAGTAAGCCTCCTACCCTTTCTCCAACCCAAGGAAAGGTAAAAGTCGTCCCCTGAACTGTGTTAGAGACCTTACTTTTCTCGGGGCCAGAAATTTGGTAACTGCGGTCCTACCTCTCACTGTTTTATATCCCCTTCCCCCACCCTCTGTGAAGTCAGGTACCCATTTCTGACAGCTGAATCGACTGCGAGAAGTTCGCTGCGCTACACAGGTGTCGAACCGGCGCGGGTCTGGGTTCGGAAGTTAGTGCTCTAAACACTCTCTACCTGCAGGCAAACATTGCTATGAACGAAAAGAAGCATTAAACAAACGTAAATGGATGCATGTGTAGTGTCAATGTTACAACAAAGGGAGAACTGATATATATTAATAAAGCATGTTCCTAAATATTCATAACGACTTTGTTGACTTGTACTTTTTTTTAATGATGTTTGTAAGCTTGCATTTAGATAATGGAAGGGCGGGAGCTATTCACTCAGATTTGGAGAGATTTGTAATGCGCTCAACTAGTGATTTTTTGTCAGCGCGTTAAACGTTTGTAGTTCTCTAAGTTGATGCAGAGTGCATGGATGTTCATACCATACACCTGAGCCCGTGGTCTCTCTCTGTCTTCATATCACCCCTAGGATGCGGCTAGCCAAGTGATGAAAGCACCGTAGTCGACGGTCAAAGGTGTGGAAACCAGTTCGATACTCGCTAGAGCTTAATATTTTCCCCCTCCTAACCCAGCTTTTAAATTGACACCTAACCCCTTAGAGGATTAGGAAAGGCAGCAAGGGCCAAGAGGTAATTGAGGTTTCACCTGGCCCTGCCGGATCTCACTTCTCTAAGACCGAAAGGTTACAGGACTACCTACAGTCTCCTTAAATGAGGGTGATGTTTTCATTTTGAAATTTAACAACCCAACAATCTGTTCCACAAAGTGTTGTACTGAGAAACACATCCAACATATTTATATATTTTTTTTTTTAAATAGGAAAGAGTCCCTTCTGTCCGTGTGCTCTCCATCCTGTACGACAGGTACTGGTCAAAGGACGAATGAATGCGGCTATACTCACTGTATCTACAGGAGAACTGGGCTCAAATATACACATTCAAATTTCACGGCAACAGATAGAATTTCGTGTAGGTAAAAGAGCTCTCATTTATCTCGGGGAAAGCTTTTGTGAAAGCGGTGCCTTTCTCCTCTCCGCTGCCTTATCTTTCCTGTGCAGGCTCAGATATCCATTTCGCAACTTTATATACTACGACCGCACTGGTATCGCGCCGTAGGGTTCAGACTCCGTTGTCCTATCCACTAGGACGACTAGGTGACTAGGAAACTCCCTTGGAAAAGTACACCGTGAAGAAATGAAGCAAGGGATACAATCGCTGAAAATATTTTAAGCGGATGGACGAATTATGTCCCTTGCTGTTATTTTCTCTCACTCTCTCTTGCACCGTTCGTAGGATGAGGTCAAAATTTATGATTTAAATAAAAATCATCATTAAATTGAAAACAGTAATCAATAGTTACAAAAATTATGCCACATTGACAAACTGACGCGCATAAACTGTGTGTACTCAAACTTCCCCAGCATGACTAAACGTCTCAGTTAAACTTCCGCGAATGTTTCGCGTTCGATGATATTTTGAAAATATCAGTTCGAAGGCACAGCAGCGAAACCAAACGACTCGTCATGAAGCGAAGAAAAAATAAAGCTTATATCGGTCATGTGAATCTTCGATTGGCATTTTGCGACAGCAGAATTATGCAACTCACAATATGCTTTGAGCTTGTTTTGATAAATATGTTTATTAATCCATCTTGAACTGAGACGTTTAGTCATGCTGGGAAGTTTGAGTACGTTACAACTGCAGTTGTGGCAAATAAATGTATGCAATGTCCCATTCGACACTTTTTGCTGTATCTGTCAGCATTACATTAACATTTTAAAAGAAATATTTCATTGGCTGCCCCCTTTAGGAGATGAATAAAGCCATGAATCTGTAAACGTCCGTGATAAAGCGATGGCGAGATTGTGCTGATCGTATGCAGAAATTGTCTGCAAATAAAACAGATAAAAAATATAATTATTAACAAATAATAAAAAAATATGCTTTAAAATAATGTACGTGTTTTCGTGTATGTTTTGCCTTCGAAGTGACGAAGCGTTTCCACCAAACACCGTACAAATCCGGTTGCCCACCAAACTTCGATATTGCGCAGTAAAGGGGAAACAACTTAATGTCATAGTGATGGCGAGACATTACGAGAAAAGCATTGAATTTTAATAAATTTTTAAATGATAAATTGAATGAAATTCCAGGAAAATAACTTTATCCCAGAAAGCTTCCTTAAATGGTTTTCAAAAAATGTTTTCTTGAAGAAATCAAACGAATACTTTTGCTCCTCGAAATCACAGTCACAACATGGCGGATTATATACTATGCTTGAGGTAGAATGGAGAGAAAATTATTTGTTTAGCGGACTCGAAATTGCAGTTTGAAGAAGTTTGAGAAGCAGTAGTACTCTTCTGGTGTTGATCCACTTAGCACAATGTGTGATGTTTGTGCAGAGGTGCTTGCTCTTTTGGAGAACCGTAAGTAGACATGTAAATATTGAACTCGCGCGCCTTCTGATCTCGTAGTTTAAAAATAAAAGAAAATGCTACTTAGATGGAGGGGTTTTCTTCTCTTTTAAAGCTCGATATATGTTGCGTGTTACTGAAATACCCCGGTCTTATTGTTATTTCGCACTCGTGCATATATTATCATGATTCGTTTAATAAATACCTTTACACAAATGACAAAGGAAAAGTGGTCTGCAAAAGCAACTGTGCAAGTTCTTGCTTACTTGCACACCATCTCCTGAATGAGTTTTCCTGCGTCTGAAAAACTAGAAGCTGTTGTGTGAGTTAATCTCATACAGAGTTTCAATATCTAATGAATATCGGGATTATCAATTTGCAGCATTTTCATTCGCTTGTAAGTTGGTACAAAGCAGAATTTGAAGTTTCACTGTAAAAGCTAATACATCAGAGTAACTCGCAAATGACGGTAGGTAATGTAATGACAAAATTTTTAATGTAATGTACAGTTTTTAACAAACTGTAATTTAAAAAACTTTGTAATAGATAAAATGCTGCTTAAATGTCAACAATATTAGCAAAAGAAAGTATATGTAAAGCACCAGCTGAGAATTACTACTACAGTGGAACCTCGGCCATAGATAGCGAACATTTCGGATAATGACCAAAAATTTTGTCAGAAATTTGTACCAGATACCGAACAGCCATGTCACCCACCCATGGCCAACCAGCATCTCAGACCAAGCATCACTTGCGCTCAAGACACAGTTACAATCGGTCATTCGTTATCTTTATCTGTGCACATCCTTCTTATTTAGTGATTTTTGTGCTTTATTTTAATAATATAGCCCTCCATCATGGCTCCAAAGAAGATTAAGAGCAATGGTAGCAAGGTAATGAAAAGGAAGCGGCCAACAATTGAATTGAAAAAGGAAATGATTTCAAAGTATGAAGGAGGTATGCATGTGTCAGACATCGCTGTCAAATATGGCATGTCGGTCGAGAATCTAGTCTTAAAGAAGCTAATGTTTTGAAAGGAGTGAGTACTTTAACAAAGCAAAGGCCTCAAATAATGGAAGAAGAAAAGTTGTTGCTTGTGTATATAAACGAGAAACAGAAGGTGTTGGTATCAATGAGTCATTCATTTGTGACAAGGCGCTGCAAATCTACGAAGATTTGCAAAAGGAAACCCACAGGGACAAGTGCTGCTATATAGCCTAGCTGTAACTTTCATATATTAGCTAGTCAACGGGCTGGGAACCAATCAAATCTATTTCCTTTATTTCTTATGGGGAAAATTGTTTCAGATACTGAACATTTCGGGTACCGACCAACTTTCCAGAACAGATTGTGGTTGTTAGCCAAGGTTCCACTGTATTCCTTAATCTGAAATTACAGTTAATAGTGAATAATAAATGAGATACATGCAAATAATATGACTTTGAATGTAATCATACACATCCATAGACATAACTGTCATGCTATTCTTGTATATTTCCAAGACATGTTATGCATCTCACTCCTGGATAGATACAGTATAAGCATGCCAAGAACTATTCACAAGAATTCTTGAAATTATATATGGCTCCAGCAGAAAGCAGATAGTTGATGGTTTAAGGTCTGCTTGGACCTGTAGCTGGGAAAATTTCAATGCCTGTGCGGTAGCACCCGGTTCGCATTGCTTTTACCAGTTCTCTAGCGAGTCAGAACGATGGCAGGGACCCACTGTGTAGCTCGCTTCAAAGCTCCATTGATCGCTAGTATTTTGGACGCTTCCTACATCTCAGCGCAATGTGGTTCGGAGACAAGCGAAAATATTTGATTAAAAAAAACCTGATTTACAGCTTAATATAAAATAGCAAAAGATAAAAAGATTTTAAAAAAATAACATTTACTGCAATGGTCAGACAAAAATAAACATTCTTAAAATAGAGTTACAATGAGCAAGTAGCAACTTAGCTTGTTAATAAGTGTTCGCAGAAGATGATCACACGATGTAAATATTAAAACAAAATGTAAATATGCTATTATTTTGTGTTACTTTGTCTTATTGCAACTGTTTGCCTCTCCATTTGCTCTTGTCTCCGAGCCGTGTTGCGCTGCGATGCAGGAAGTGTCCGAAATATCCATGTCTAGTGAGCAACAGAGCTTCCCTGCCATTGTTCTGACTCAATAGAGAACCGTTAATAGCAACTTAACTGGGTGGCAGTAGACTTAAAGAAGAATTGGGATGGGCAGAAGGAAAGGGTTGGATGTGCCCTAGTAGGGGATCACAGATCCCAAGTCGCGGATGAGAATGTCAGAACATTGGATGCTGGCTTCCACTCAGCAGAGCCACCAGGTCTGTTGCGTATTTTCTCTGGCAGTGATTCTCACGCAGGCACTGGTTCACAAGAATGTCTCTGCTCCCTGACTTGCAAGTTCCCGAGTTAGAAGCTGCGCCTCTTGCCTTGCTAATCCTCGTCTTACATCCGCCGTCTGTTTGTTGTCCACACAAGGTAGGTAAAGGAGTGGTGAGCTCTTCACAGTCAGTGTTGACCTTCAGGAGATCTTGCCGTGGATGTGTAATGACTGGATCTCTGATGACTTGTCTTGCATCTGTCCTGTGGGACAGGAGTGCCAGATCGTCTGCAAAGTCCGTCTAGTTGGCTCAGAACAGGCTTGCTTCATCACCCAGTCGATTGTGATCAGGAACATAGGGGATCACTGCTTGGAAAATATTTTATAGGCCACATCTAAAAACTATCTGGTGTGGCAGTCACTTTGGTTTTACAGAAAATTATGTCCATCACTAGTGCAGAAAATGCAAAATTTAGCAGAACATAAGGATAGGTAACTGCCCCCTAGCCTGAGAAGAAAATTTCATAACAGACTATTGGTTTCCTATGAAACTGTTAATAAGCTGAAATGACTTAAGGCAAAAATCTTTTGGGGGATTGGGGAGGAAATTTTTGGAACATTTCAAGACCAACATAATAGCCTATCAACTCATACTAAATAATGTGCAAAACCTAAAATGACACTAACATATAGTAAAACGATTAAAATGATCTGATAAATATGCAACGTATGTAAAGTAGAAATGATATATGTGCGTTTACCAGAATTTGGAATATTCTGCAAAAATAACTCTTAACACTAGTTTTGCTTTTTTTTTTTTTTTTTAATAGTATGTGCAAAAATTCTCTTTTAATTGTTTTCAGTTGGCTAAAAAAAACCACCCTTAAATAGGTCTTGCATAAAATTATTAACATAATACAGATAGGGTTTTTTGTGTGTTTTTTTTTAAAGTTCAACATTCTGTTTTCATCTAAACAACCTATCTTATTTCTTTGTTTTAAAATGTACTAAATATCTGTACATAAATGTCATTTCACAGCATATCACAAAAATTATAAATAACTTAAACTTTTTGAATGTATAGGTTTATATATAAAATTGGGATACACTCCTATATGTGATGCTGTGTTATCATTTTTTTTTATTATTATTATTATTAAGTACATGTATCCACAACCAGATTCTTGTATACTTCAGTTTGTAAAATTATAGAACACTATAGCCTTACTTTGTAAAAGAAGTGGCTAGCCAACAATCTACAATCTTCATGAATTTGGCTGTTGTAAAATATCAAAACACTTGAAAATATTGCAACACCATTGGGTAAGCGTTTTCATGTAGAAGTTTTCAGGTGATATTGTTTTGTGAAAATCTTGTCTTGCTGTATATAAGATATGTTTGCTTTAAATTTTAAAGAAATTTTCTTTGCAGATGATGACCGTGTGCATGCTGCAGGAGGATTGCAACTCACCAAAGCAGAAATCCACTCAGTTATCCAGTTTACAGCACTTTGGCCTCAGAGGTGAAAATCATGGGAAAACATAATTTTTATATTCTATGTATAATTTATGTAAAGCACTATGAGCAAATCTTTGGAAAGGTGTCTAATAAATCCTCATTATTATCCTTTGTCTTTGCTAGGAATGTGTGATGGCATTATGATTGCTATTGAATTATTTTGAGATGCATTATTTTTTCAACTAATCTTTAAGTTTAAAGGATTAGAAGAAGCCTGATCATTCATATAGAGGAGTAACAAAATGTTGCCTAACTTAATAATAACCATCATTGCAAGGTTTTTAGGGGCCATTTCTGCTACTGTCGTAAGAATTATGAAACTATAAATTTTACAGGTCCTATAATATGCATTGAGGATTACTTTTGGTGTTTTTTAGTTCTAGGATGCACCAAAGTTTTGTTCTTTTGTCTTCCTGTTCTTTTTGAACAGTTAAGCCTTCTAGTATTCACCAAATGCATTTTTTTCCTTCCAAACAGGCATTGTATGTGCTGCTTCAAAGACTTCAAAAACTTTGAACGCTTTAACAATATCATCCAGATTATTTTGACAGTGGCTATTCGCTTTATCCAAACATTGCCAGAAGATCTTGCCAAAGAACGACAGAATGTACCACCAACAGAAGAAGAAGAAAAATCTGCAGGTGCTGGTGGAAGATCCAAAGATGGAGCAAAGGTAGAATGTGAAAATGAAGAGACTACTAAAGAAGAGGAAGTAGAGTGCGAGGAGTCTAAGATGGATGTGGAAGAAGAAACAAAGGAGGAACACTGGAGTGCAGATGAGAAAGAAAAATTGCTTCACCTGGTCACCAAGATCTTCCTTATGAATTTCCCTTCCTATACAGCATACAAACATATTGTGCACAACTCTCTTGAGGTATGTATCCTTTGTGGATGTCTTTCCCTTTTTCTTTGTGAGACACTTTAATGGAGCATTGTTTAGTGATGATACACTTCCCCACCCATCCGCCCATCTAAAAAGAAAGATAATTTTAGATTTTGTTCGAAGTTGAATCGGATCAAAAAGAGCTTTTACACTGGAAAAGAATGTTGTGGACTGGGTAAATAATTGATTTTGACAAAGAACTGAACAGCTTTAAATGGTTTATGCTGTTCTCCTTGTTTGTTGTCCACAGAATGCATTATCTTCATGTGAAAGTTTTGAAATGTATACTTAAAATACCATCTGCAGGCACTTGCTGTCTTATCTTAGGGCTTCAAAATGTCATGTATCTCATGTCAACCTGGGCAACAGGGGTTGTTGACTTAGGATAGACTAAAAGACTTTTATGACAAAGCCAGTACATTATAAACTGCATTCCTTCAGTCTGAAAAAGTATGTGCTTAGAAGGTTCTTTGGCTTCAGAAACTACATTGAGGCAGGGTTCTTAAATCACCTATCTACATACAATTAATTGCTGTGTCTTCGAACTAAATATTTTGTTTATTTTTGCATGATGTACTTGACATCAAAGCTTTTTTATTTGACACAAGGAAAACAGTCTGTTGAATGAAGGCAAAGCTGCTTTAAGTCCCTGTTAATAAATAAAGAATTTATCAAAATTTCTACACCATGTCCTTGTCAGTGCAATTTTCAGTTATTGTCTTCTAGTTTATTTCTGATGCCTTTATTTGTTTAAGTTAGGAAAGTTACTCAACCAATATAATCTATCATCATAAGTCATTTACAGGATGTGCTTGAGAGAGGAAAAGTTTTGTACTGATGTTGTGTGGTGTGTTTCTTGTCAGTGAATAGCCATTTTAAATGTCTAATTATGTAGGGGGTAGTTTTAAAAAAAAATTAATTATAAAAGAATAGGAAAATGCTTCACTTAGAGACATTTGTCAAACAGAGTAAATGTTCAGACAAAAAATATTCCTGTAATGACGAGCAGAGGAACGTGTGACATGCATTTTTGAAAGTTGTGTCCATGCATTTCCTAAAAGATTCAGATTTAATTTTAGTTATATTGTAATGATTGTTCAGCTGACAGCAGAGCTCTCCTTAGGGAAAAGTCACTATTACCCCCAGAAGTTAAATATCTGCCAAACTGTTAAGAGGTCAGTCACTATAAAAAGTCTGTTTGGTCACCTTTTTTCATCATTTCTCAGGCTGCCGAAGTTCCGTATTCATATAAAGTCACAAAATTAGTAGTGTATGACTAAGTTTGGGAAATCTACACTTGCTTATAAACTAAGACAGAGGACAGCTATTGTTTCCAGTCAAATAGAAACATTCATAAATCATGTACAAAAAAACCTCCAAGTCATAGAAAGAAAATTTGCCAAAGGAGACAAAATGTAGAGAGTTTGCAGGGACTCAGAAAACTTAAATTAAGTTGGAGGTCTCATTGCATTAGACATTTTGTAATAAATCAGACATGAAAGCTGATATTTTTTATTGCTATCAAATATTAGTGGCAAAGTTTAGGGGGGGGGAAACCATTAAAAATTAAAGCAGTTTCTTGACATCTGTGGTCAAATTGTAATACTAGTAGCACATATACATTAATGTGTACTTTTTTCTGTTGATAAATAAAAATCAGTTAATTTTATCTGGGGTTCAAATCTTTACCTAAAGTTGTTTTTGTTTTACCTGGGTATCCCCAAAAACCTCTTGCAGCTTATGAATGGATGGAAAATGCTGGGATATGGTGACTTGTCACAGGACATCTGTGACATCTTTGTTCTCAGTACTGGCTGTCACAACACCTTTGACATTTATGGTTATTTTTTTAATATTAATATATTTGTTAATTTATTACCACCATGTTCTCTATAGCAGCTCATAGTATAGCATGGTATTTGCTGTTGAATTCTGTTTGTTAGCTAATTGTGAGATCATTATTGCTACATTATAAAGATAGCAGTAGTAACTCTTTGGTATAGGTGAGTTTAAGGACAGATTCAGTGAACCACACTTTTTAAAGTAAAGTGTGATCGGTGATATAAAGTCATTAGGCATGATGTCATAATTTGAAAATTCTGATTGCCACTTTATTCATCAAGAGGTGTTTCAAAATAATAGTCATATAGCAGGCAAAATGTTTTTGTAAACTTTAGGATTTTATAATCGCAATTCATCATTTGTGATTACTACCTTGGCATGTAATGCCATCTTTTCCAGGAGCTCTCACAACATGAAACCAGTGCTCTGAATAACTACTGTGAAATTGCTGTGAGTTTTTGGCTCTCTTTGCTTTGTCAATGTATATATATATACACACAATCTTCATACTCATTAGTCATGTATTCCTGTGTTTGCTCTGCTCACTGTAGAGCAGTAGAGTGGCCCACTCTATCAAGTTTTAACACTTTCCTTTCTCAGTCTTCAAGCATGTTTCTGTCTTTAAGTATTCTTAGACATTTTGTGTAACTTCTGGTGTTTGTGGCTTGTTAGTCACTGACTATTCAACTGTTCGGCATTTTCTGTACTGGTAGTGTTGTAGGTCTGTTTCACCATTGGCTTTAACAGTAAGCAGTCCTCAATTTTTTTAAATTGTTGGTTAAATAAGGGAGAGGGTACGAGAACTGCTATCAGAACGAGGAAAGCAATTTTTTTTTTTTAATCAACATCTTGTGGGTACTGTATTTTTTTTTTTTTTTTAACCTGACTTTGCATCCTCTTTCCTCTGCTCCCACCTGCACGTTCTCTAACATTTCCTAAAAGAAGAAAAATTTTATAGTCTGCTCTGTTAGAAAGTGCTGTGGTGTTATTTTCTTCTAATTAAAATGTCTATATGTTAAAAAAATAATTGTGTAAAAATAATAGGACTTATAATTTATTTAGATATGCAAGAAAATAGTTAACTTTGCTGGAGAGTTAATCTAAGTCATGCCTCTTCCTTTTCTCAATTTTTATAACTCTCTCACATCTTTCATTCTTCCCAACCCCTACCATTTTTAATTGCTTTTAATTGTGAGATTTAAGATAGTGTTGATAAGAAGCAGAAATTTTAAAACTTTTTAATGAGGTGTACTCATTTAAATATGTCCAGTTTGGAGAATATATTAATTATTGATATTTACATTAAAATTGTAGTTAAATTTGTTACAATTTTTACATTCATATCTAGACAAGGGTTCCCAGTCACTTAATCCCCAGACACTTCATCCCCTAGACTTTTAATCCCCAGACACTTAATCCCTAAACTAAATCCTTAACTATAAAAATTATGAAGTCAGCAAAAAATTTAATTGAAATTCAAATCATGCTATTAACTTCAACGTCATTTGAACATCTACAACATTAGTTAAAGTTCATATAAGCTAGTAAATTTAATTTTCTTCAACAATATGATATGAAAATTGTTCTTGAGTGTCGGGGATGAAGTGTCTGGGGATTAAAAGTCTAGGGGATAAAGTGTCGGGGATGAAGTGTCTGGGGATTAAGCGACTGGACACCCTATGTCATTTACATAACAGCAAGTACATATTATAAAGAACTTTTCATGAAGGAATCTATTTTTCTTTCCTGGCTACTATATTATGTATTGTGGGGTGGGGTAGGAGACTGAACATGGGTGGAGCATGTGTGTCTGTATTATCATTTTATGTTCCTTAATTTTATGAGTTTTCTTGAGGACTGCTTGATTAAATTCTATTTCATTTACTCTCAAATTTTATTGTTTATAATACTAGTTTTAGTGGATTATTAACTTTGTTGATTGGATATCTTGATTCTTTTATGCTTTTCTTTTTTCAAAAAAAATAACCTTAACAGAATACAATTAGAATTAAAAAATGTTTATTAGTAATTTTTATTTTCAGTTTATGCATATCAAAAGATCAATGAAAGACATTAAATTTAGTGGTTCTTCTCTCATTCCCCTGAAACACCCATCTCAAAGACAAGTTCATTGACACTCATGATGAGTTATAAAATTGCCTCTAAAGATGCCTCCAAATCTAGACAAGATTCACATGTGAGAAAGGGACTCCCAGAAGATGACTACATTAACAAACTTCTTAAGACCAAATGACCCTAGTGTGAATTTTTAAATGACACTGACAAAGCCACCAAGAGTTGTCCTTACAAGTTTCTGAAGCTGCTCTTTGAAGAAAATAGAAAAAAAAATCTATATGCCTACTATTTTATTGTTACTACCTGCCTAGCCCTAAAAAACCTGTACAGGGATGGAGGACCTTGAGCCAGCAAAGTACCACCAGGAGAATAGACATCTGTGTATTAGAGATATTTTCTATGCTTGCAATAAGGGAGTTTTTGGAATAGTGTGCTAAGTTAATACCAGTATTCTTGTGTAATTTACATGGAAGGATTACTGTCCATAAAATTTGATGACAGTAATTTCTCACCTAGAAAAAACCTGTTTCGTTTATGCCTGTGAGACCCAGCAGTCATCTTTGTAGTGGATCCTTTTTAAAAATATTGTAGATTACTTATTTTTGTGGATACTGCTGCTGATATTTGCATAGAAGCAGGGACCTGAGCATTTCCTACTGTCATGTAATTACTGGATGTAATGCTGCAGATACAGGCAGCAAGACCATCATACATTGATATGAAAAGGCTGATGTTAAAATGGCCAAAAGTTTAGGGTTCACCATGATCTTGGTCTTATAAGAAAAGATCCTCTGAAAAAACTACTTGCTAATAGGTGAACTGAGGGTATGTAGTTTGTGTGGGATTTTGGGCATGGCAGGAGGACTAAGAGATTGTGTTTGGTCAAAAACAAAACAAAAAACTATAAGAAAGGGGAAGAATTATTCTTGTACATTATATATGAATTAAATTAACTAAATGGTTTGTATTTCACTTCAATAAATTTTGCAATTTATTAACTGCCATTCTCATTGTATGTGGTATTCAATATATTTGTTTCAGGATCCCGAATCACCATTGTATCTTCTGCGAAATGTTTGCTTCCTGTGTGATAGCAATGGCATCCAGGCTCTTCGTCAGTGCTTTGAAAATGCTGTACCAGAAACTCTGCCTTTTAACTTTGCTCATCTTCTCATCAATCTCATTGCCAATGTAAGACTATTTCTAAATTATGCCAGATCTTATCATGAATGTAAGATTTTGGCTTGGGTAGTTTTTTTTTTTTTGTTTTTTGTTTTTGGGGGTTTTTTGGTTGGTTAGGAGAGAGGGAACCAAATTAGCTTTCCTTTATGTGCTATTGCTGCTGGTACCTGTACTTTTTGTACATGGTAGATACATCCACCCCATTGGACAGTTGTTTCTGGTTTACACAACTATAAAGTTGAATAATATTGCCAGCATAAATGTTATTCACCTTAAGTAAGAAAGAACTTTCATTATTTTTCTTATGTAAATCTACATAAAAGAGAGCTGGTTCATTTATTGGGAAAGGAGTGGAAATCTAGATGAACAAAAAAAAAAAAAGGAGGTCCCCAAGCATACAGTTTAGAAGAAATTCCTCTTAACAACATCAACAACCATTTAATTGTACTTCCATGCTCTTGTTCTTCTATTACTTGTGTAAATCCATAGGAAAATCTTGAAGTCAGAAAACTCCTATCAAATTCAAGCAACAAATATTTTATTTTTTAAAAAAGCAACATTTATTCAAAGAGGCCAAAGCCCTGAGTCCCTTAATAATAATAAATATGTAATTTATATGATATAATCACACTCATGAAGGACCATGCACTCAGTGCTTAAGACAAGTAGAAGGCGTGGACAGAATATGAAGGATGGAAGGAGAAACAACAATGTAGACAAGCAATAAAAAATAAATAGTAATAATAATAAATGCAAAATTTGTAAAGGGCAAACTCACACTCCTAAGGAGTATGCTCTTAGCACTTTAGAACAAGAATGAAACATGGACAGCACACAAAGGACAGGAAAACAAATAACAAATTAGCCATAAAAGAATAAACAACAGTACTAAACGAAGAATAACATCAAATACAGTAAACACAAAGAAGAGCCAAATAACAAAAACCAGAGCTGAGAGTAACATGATATTGCAAAATGGAAGGGTATGGAAAAAAGGACTATCATTATGGGAAAGGTTGTTAAGAGTAATTTTTACGAAAGAGCTGTGTTTTCAGTACACGTGAAAGGATTCAGTAGTGGGTAGGTGGCGGATATGGAAAGGGAGAGTGTTAAATATAGATGATGCAAAGGGTAGTCAAGGAATAAACAATAAGGATGAAGTGTCATAAATCTGCAAAGAAAGACAAGCAGGCGGACTTTCGTTTGACTATAATCACAACTATTGACAGCTATGTGGATTGGTATAAGAAGTAATGCTATTGGAGCAGATGTATTTGTAGTGCTTGCTTAAAGGATTTGATTGTGGGTAGCTGGCACATATGGAAGGGGAGAGAGTTCCACTGTTTTTGCAGCACAGTGACCATGTGGGTTTGTTCTGTTGACAGGGATAGAGAGCATATGGTCATCAGACTGGGGATGAATAGTTGCAGTGTTTTTTCCATATTTAATATTTGTTCATGCCTTACTGTTCTAGTTAGGTACTGCAGATATTTGTCATGAGTGGGGTTCCTCTTAACGTGTTTGCTTGTTCAAATGCCTCTTTTCTGTAGATGTTACCATAATGGTTTTTGCTTTAAGATTGGTTAGATTTGTAGCTCAAAAGTATAGAAAATATGATCTAAAGCAGGCATGTCAAACACACAGCCACAGGCTGCAACAGCCCATTGTAAGCACACATGCAACGCACACAAAAGACACTGTAGCGATTGGCAAAATCTGTTATATAGGTCTTTTCGTACCTTCCTGAAGTTTTTAAACTTTAGGAAGTTTGCCACAAGGACTATGGCATTGTTTGGTTCTACCTATGTGTGAACAGTTATTTTCCTTTGTGAAATAAAAAAACACTTCTCAGATAACAAGACTGATCAACACCTCTCATCTCTGATGAAAGTCAGAACTGCACAGGCAATTCGGTCAGACGTAGCAAAAATTGTCATTAAAATGAGGTGTCAAGTCTCTGGACAAAACAGTAATAATAGTCATTAATAAATTTTCATTTTGAACTGTGGTAATTTTTGTACAATGTATTTTTTGCTGTTGCATAAAAGTCTATGTTGCCATTTCAAATTTCTTCTTTTTTGTTTCTTTTGTTAAATAATTCATTACTTTCCATTCATCAAAGTGGCTAGCCACTAAACTATTTGTATGTTTCTAAATTTAAGTATAAAGAAATTAGTAGTCATGTGTGGCTCTCCAGACAACACAAATGTGGTGCTCAGGGGACCCTCAGTTTGACATGACTGATGCAAAGTGTTTAGTGGCATTAAGATCTTTTGCCTGACTCTGCGTGGCTTTATTCAATGCTTATTAGATGATCTGAATTTATCAGATATGCTTGTAAATGTAAAATTATTCTGTACATTTTCAGTTGAGAATGTGGATGAACATACCCACAGTATTGCAGTATATCATTCCATTACGCTCGTCTGTCATCAGGTATGTCCAGGAATATGCTTTTGTTGGCATATTTGTAATATTGTCTTTAAAATCCGCATGTCAGAATATGTGAGCTGCAGATGGAGCATTGTTACTGAGAATTTATTTTGTCACATTAAATTTGTGTTCATACTCTTCAGTACCATAAAAAATGTATCCATAGTATAATTGTAGTTATCTTTCAGGTGATATACTTGTGTTTTTCAGCAGCTTTGTTGGTATACACGTCCACATGCCTGACTAATCAAACTTGTAATTTTAAACTGCCAACATGTTAAACATACCTGTTTTACATGCCTGGCTGCTTGGCCTTAGTAGCTGACTCATCGTACAACTTTCTCCCCATGTGTTTTAATGTACACATGCTTTTGCTTTCTTTATATGTTGTATTTTCTAGATACATGTGTCGGCTTTCTGATGCTGATTTGCGGCTGGCTGGCAACCGCAGCATGACTGACCTGATGTGGGCGGCTGTGAAGGAGCCTCTGGACACTCACTTTACTTTTGATCGTGAGGGACTGGCATTGGCATATAAGTACTTCACATGCTCAACTCTCACAATCCGCCTTACAGGAATTACCCAGATCAATGTAAGTGGCTTGTTACTACTTTTTTATATTGTTTAAATATGTCACAATCACTTTCTTCAGTTGTTTTGATATAATGAAGTGTAAAAAATGTTGTGTGTATAAGAAAAGTTACAAGTGTGAAACATTTCAAGTTTTGTTTTAAACCTTTGTATGCAGTTGTGTGCTTTGCTACTGCCACTTTGTGTGAGGGCACGTGCATGCACGTCTTTCTTCTGTGTCACTGTAAGCCTAAGTTCCCAGTCCATAAACAGAACTTTGCCAAAAGGTGTGGCCTTACATGTTGACCTCTTAGGTGGTGTTGTGTATCATAAAAGCAGATCATATCCTTTAGAGATAGATGTGATTGAGTTTGTCTTCGTTTTGCTAATGGACTACTTTCAAAAAACTTATGTAGAAATTTGACCTGTTTTACAGAACCAAATAAACATGTATAATGAGAGCTGCAACAACGAGAGTGTAGTGGATGCTGAGAGGTAGGTCTTTATGTTGTTGTCTTTGCTATTACTGAAATTTCCAAAATATTCTAGCGTTTAAGATTTTTTCAGGTGAAATAGTGCATGATATTGGAAAATGTCATTCTCAGCTCTATAAGTCCTTCATTGAAAGTCATCACTTTTTCTTTAATCTCCTGGTTCCACAAGCTTTCCCTAGGGAACGAGAACAGTCTTGTCTTCCTTGCTTTATCTCAGTTTACATTATATTTTTTTGCTGACAGTATTAAATTTTAAGTTTCTGATAGATTTATCTATAGTATGAACTCACCAGAGCCACTGCCCTTAAAGGCAACCACCTCAGTGGCATACATGAAATGTGGTCAACTTGTATAAGAGACAACAGAAATAAGCCCTATAACTGTGATAGACAAACAAGTCACTGGTGTCACTTTCTTCAGTCCATATGTAATGACAGATATGGAAGTGATTTTGGTGACGCAAACACCATGGTGGAATTAATGTATTTTTTAAAAATTCCAGATTTGGTGATGAGCTTGCCCAATGGCTGTTGGACAAGAAAATAGTGGAACACATTTTTGGTCCTAATCTGCATGTTGAGGTGGGTAAAGACCAGTTCTTGTGAATTTTTCATTGTTTTTGAAATATGCTTGACACAAATGTGCTTTGGAAAAAAATGGCTGTAAAATCATAGGTGGCAGTTTCAGGTGTTGAGTCTGGAAATGACCTTCCTGTCTTACAGTATTACTTTACTCTGGGTATAATGTGTTTTTATTTTTAGATAATAAAGCAAAGTCAGGTAATTCTGGCATTCTTGGCCATGGAGGGACGCATCACCAATGAGCACATTGATTGCATCTGGGCAGCCAGTCAGGTTAGTTTTGAGAAAAACTAGACATGCAGATTTTAAATTGAAAGGGTTACTTTTTCCCTTTTTTTTTTTTTCTTTTAAAGAGCATAACTTTTAAAAAAATTACTTAATATGATTGTGTCTGTGTGTGCGCATATGTTCACGCATGATCTTCCATTTAATGTTGCATATACCTGATTCAGAGATGGGTTGGAAAACCTGTAATTTCATGTGCATGTCTTTCACATCTCTTCTGCTTTGTTGACAGTTGAAACACTGCGGTAAACAGGTGTATGATATCCTAATTCCTCTCATCAAAAATCTGGAACTGCAGCCTAACCGCCATCTCCTGGAGCTGGTGTCATCCCTTGATCCGTCAGCTCACACAGAATCGGTCAGCCTTTGCATAAGTGTCATTGAAAAGAAAATTGAATGCCTGGTGATATTAACAGTTTTTTGTTAAAAATTACTATTTGCACTACGGCAGATGAGGGAATCCTATCCAGATTTACCCAGCATGCCATGGGCCAGATCATGCAGTTTCATCTTCGTTCTGTCATTTTGGACATTTAGTTCCGAATGCTCATGCAGCAGGGTTTCTAGAAAATATTATCACAAAGTAGAATGATGGTAATGGGTTGCCAGAAAAGTCATGATGCGTTTTTGTAGATAGTGCTTGTTGATTTTTAGAAGTACTAGAGTCGTTCGCATCTATGTTATTGCATATCAATTAACAGCTGACAGTTATAGCTTCATTCTGTAACAAAATTTAGCAAGTTGGTTGAATTTTGGATACAACGTTAAAGATGGGTCTTGGTCCCGACATGACAGTTCTCTTCAAACTATATTGAAAGCAGATATTCCTCAGAGGAAGGTTATGCTGTCACTGTGGTGAGATTATAAAGATGCCACACCGACTATATTTGCCTAAATGGGCTGTCAGATTTTGACTTCAAAACTCCTTGTGGGTTATAATGCTCAATTCAGAGGAGACCCTAAATCAACAGTTTGTTCAATATTTTGCCGATAAAGACAGGTCCTTCTATGAATGAGGAATTATGAATATAACTGAAAAATGGAAAAATGTTATCAATCAAAATGGGCCATATATCATTAACCAATATTTGCTCTTTATTTAAATACATTTGCATAGCAAAGAGGAAAATACGTCATGACAATTCCAACAACCCAATTCATTGAAAATTGCACTCTACTTTGATTTTAATGCTAAACCTTCCCTTGCCCCATATATTCTTTCCATTGTGTAAACAAGGGGGAAGATGATTAAAAAGTAAACGCTGTACTTCATACAATAGTTCTGCAGTACGTCTAGTATTTCTTCTATGAAAATACATATTACCTTTTTACCAGGAAAACCTACTTGATTTTGTTTAAATATTCTATTTTGTCTCCTCACCCTGCCACCTCTTTTTTTTTTTTGTCACAGACTCTGTATCTAGCCTCAGCACTAACAAAATGCATCTGGGCCATGAGTCTGAGTAGTCACAGCCATGTGCATGTTGCAGCTGTGCAGCAACAGTTGCAACCACATCTTGTGTCATACACAGCCCTCAAGCATGATGGTGTTGATGTTAAAGGTGAGGAATCTAGCAACAATTCTATGCCACCTCACAGCAATTGCTTTACTGCAATTTGTGTGTGTGTGCTAAAGGAAATGTACTGAAACAGTTTAAATGTTTTTGATGTCATTTTTTTTCTACTGCAGAATTGTATGATTACATTGCTATCCCTATACCCTCAAATCCCATCATTTACTAGAGTTTTCTTTTTGCCTTATTTGTGAGGAAGTAATTTATCTTTTGTGGCACAGGTAAAACAGACAAACATGAGACAAGTAGCACAGATAGTGGGCCTGATGATGACGATAGAAAGAGACCACGCCCTAAGCTGCCAAAGAAGGTGAGAAAGCTGCTGTGGTGCTTGTGGGTACGGAATATCTCTGTGAAGAACCATATCTTTATATGCACATTTGGCTTATTTTTGCACATGGTATTTTTTTATTTTTCAAAACTTATTTAAATTCGTGCTTTTTTTATTTATTATTTTGTAAGGATATCTCATTTGTCATGTTTTGGTCAAGGATGGATTTGGTTTTGGGGATGTAGGAGGTGGACAACATGAAGACATTCTGTGCAAACATTGGGACTTTTGAAAACATTTCGACTAGTCTCTACAGGATCAAATAGTAGTTCGTGGTACATGGTGCATTTAGTGTATGCAGCAGAAATCTTTGGAAAATAATACGGAGAAGAAAAAATTCTAAAATGTAGTTTTTAATCTAAATGGTTTTATGTAAAATGTAAATGGCTTTTCATGTTTGTTTCACTTATTTTAATGGGGGTTTTTTTATTTTTTATTTTTTTAAACTTTTAACTAAAATTGAGATATCTATATATCTTGAGAGTGTTATCGGGAACTTTTGCGTAGTTCTTTTACAGTTTCACCTGGCATCAAGGGAAAAGAAAATTTGTGATCATTTCTGTAATGTTTTTTAGTTCATCATACAACAGGTCACTATGCTACTTTAATGTTCCCATTATGGTAGAAATATTGTATGTTGTTTATTAGATTTGAGTTTTAGACAGTTTGCAGTTTTAAAGAGTTTCTTTTTCAAGCTGAAGATTGTGTTTTAACCATGTTCATCTCCAACAGTGTCAGTAATTTCATATCAAAGCTGATGCTCTGCTTCTGGATCTACTTAAGTCATCAGGTTCACTGTTTTTATATTTCATCAGTCAGCTCAGTACCCTTCATTTTTTAATCTCTCTACAACATTACATAAAGAATCAGAAATTTTGTTTTCATATTTTTATTTTTTTTAATTCACTCCTTAAAGAGGTGACAATTTTGAAATCACTTAGCATGCTACACTTGTGACTTAAGCTATTACGTAACAAAAATGTAAATAGAAGATACTTAAACTAAGGGGGTAATGTGTGTCGGTGCACGGAGAGACAAAGACTTGATGCAGGTGTCCTCCAAATTATATACACATTGTGCAAACTCTTAACCCCCTACCCCTTAAACTACCAAAAGATCTGAAGAGTGATTAAATTAAAAACGTATTTGTATAAGAATTGCTGGATTTTTTTCTTGCTTGATGAAAGTTAAATAATAATGTTAAATGTGTGGATATTATCATTCTACTTCAGAGGTTTAGTTAACAATATTCATTTTCAGATCATCTGGTTTATGAAGAAAGTTGACATGCTGTTTGCATTAACATGTTGCAGCTTTTCTATTTTTATGTGTCACTAATTTTGTTGTCTGGTTTTGATGTTGTACTCTTTTTTGGTTAGTTCTTTTTTAATGATCAGCTGTTGTTTTACTGGGCTCCTCACTATCTTGTGCAGCATAATCAGTAACCAGTATGTCTGCTTTTTTTAAAATTTGTTATTCAGTATAAAAAAAAACATGTTTTTTTTTTTCCTTTATACAATAACAGAATGCATAGGTTGTGATCTTTGTGTATATCTCCTTCAATGGGTCCCTGACTGGTGGACAGCATAGACAAGTCAAACATATTACTTTCACTCCCACAGAAGCGAGCAGGTGGAGCGGGTATGGGGGTGCAAGAGAGGGAAGGGCATGAAAGCACAAGCGAAGAGCAGTGCTGCGCCCACCACCGCCACCTGCCTAACGACGGCTTTGGGTCTGACAGTAGCCTAGGCGTACCGTCTGACCTTAGTGAGGATAGCATGCAGGTCAGAGATGCCAACATTTTGTGCCCCTTTCTAAGTTTCTTCAGGAGAGCTTTGACATGATTTGCAGCAAAGCTTTCTTCTCCCTGCAAAAACAGCAAAGTCTCACCCCTTTTTCTTTTTTTAAAATTTTGGGCATAAAAGATTCTAAACATGCTAAACAAAATTATTAACCTATTTTATTTTTATTTTTAAAAATGTAGGATAGACACAGTTGTTTCTGCCCCTTAACATCGTTTTCGATGGAGTTGGGTGGGTGTATGGTGTGCATAGCATCAGCCTGTTTTTGTCAGATGTTGTGAATGGTGCTTGCTTTTTTGTGAAGTGGCCAGTAATTCTGTCTGCTGGTTGTGTTACCCTGGCACTTTTGAAGGTTGTGCTATCTTAAGTCTCACCACCTTCACCTACAGCTTGTGACTGTTGAACAGGGCGATCACCCAGTGGATGTGGCTAAAATAACCCCTGAACACAAGTTCCACAAACATTCCGCAGCTCACCACCCTTGTGCACCTAACGTGCAGGGGACGGAGAGTGATGAGTGCAGTGACTCCGAGCGATGACGAGGATGATGAGGAGGAGGAAGAGGAAGAAGAAGAGGAGGAGGAAGAGGAGAAGACCATTTCAAAGCATGTAAAGGAACGTCTGATTGCCAGAAAAGTCCGCATGGCATCCTTGGCAGAAGCAAGCAAGAAGATGGCTGAGCAGCAAAAAGCTGAAGAGTTGGCAGCTGCGGAAAAGAAACTGAACGACAGCTCAGAGCTGGAAGTGTGTGGTCATTGCCAGGTACACATACAGCTTCTTGTTGGGTACTTTTGTGTAGGCTTTATTGCTTAAGAAAAAAAGAGGGGAGGGTGGAAGGTAAAGCAAGAAATTTTGAAGAAATGTTTGTTTTTTAATCACAATCAATAGCACTTAGTCAAAGGGCATGTGTACATCAGCTTTATAAGCTAGCCACAGGATTTTTTCTGCATCTGCTTTATCAGAGCTACATCATGTCTTGTGTTTACTTGAAAACAGAGGCTCAATTTTAATAGAGGTAAATCATCACAAAAAATGGAATCTTAAATTCCAAACAACATAAACCATTGAGCAGTAAACTATTAAATGTTTAACTTGACTATGGTAGGAGCATTCTGAGGTTGATCTGGACACGGATGACGAGGAACTCATGAAGGAAGCCAAGCTAGTTCATCTCAAACATTCCTACCGTCGTGACAGTGATGACTCCTCAGACTTCGAGGAAATGGAAGATGAACAGTCTTTAGTTCTGCATGACATGAAACGCCAGTATCAGGTACAGAAAATGTGTGTTTGATGATGTGAGATTTTTATTTTGATTTGTGTTAGGAATTGCAGGTCTTGCTCATTCCACATAAACGAGGGTATTTCATCAGTTATTCAGTTCATGCACAGTATACACTCGCAGTACTCAAAGAAAGGTGTTGTCAGTAGTTAGTTTAGTTCTTGTTACTCCTCAAGGAGCATAGGGCAGCAACAACACCTCGCCAGCAGACCCGGTTTTGGGCAGTCCCCTTTAGTTGGGCCCATGTGGTTCCAATGTCTGCCTCACTCTCTACTGTTTTTTTCCAAGTCTGCTGTGGTCTCCCAACTCTCTTCCCCTGAGGATTCCAGTCAAGTGCCTGCTTGGCAATGGTGTGAACTGCTTTGCGCAGGGTGTGTCCTATCCAGCCTCATTAGCGCTTTTTGATGTCTTGGCTAGTGGCATTCAGGTTGGTTCTTTTCCACAGGCTGCTGTTGGAGATCTTTTCAGGCCATCTTATTCCCAGAATATGGCGTAGGCATCGGTTGGTAAAGGTCTGGAGCTTGCTGCTGATGGTGTTTGTCACTCTCCAGGTTTCAGAACCATACAATCACATTACCTTAACATGAAGATGCATGAAGATGAAGATGCAGGCCTTACTGCGAAAGGATAATGCTTGGGAGTTTCAGATGGGGCATAGACTGTTAAAAGCATGCCTGGCCTTGTTGATGCAGTTTTTGATGTCATCGTCTGCTCCACCATCCTTTTTTGACAATGCTCTCCAGATATGTGAAGCGATCTGTTTCCAAGGTGTTCTCCTTGAAGTTGGATTGGGAGTTCCTGCTTATTGTTGGTTCTCACCACTTCGGTCTTCTTTCTGTTGACCTTTAAGCCAGTCTTCTCTGCTTCCTATGCTAGCTTACTCAGTTTAGTTCATGAATGTTGTTGCCGATGAGGTAGGAGACTAATGTCATCTGCAAAGTCCAGGTCATTATGAAAGGTTTAGTGAGTTTGTTGTTGGCAGGGCGAGTCTTCGTACAACCCCTGAATAATGTTATTGAGCTTAGGTGGAATGCCGTAATGGATCATCAGCCTCCAGATGACATCCCTTTCTACTCTGTCAAATGCCTTCTCAAAGTCCACAAAAGTTACATAGAGGGAGGACTGCGTCTTGATAGACTGCTCAGTGATGATGCGGAGGGTGGCAATGTGATCAGTGCATGACCTATCCTGGCAAAACCCTGCTTGTTCTGGTCTCAGTTTCTTGTCTAGTGCCTTCTTCAGTCTCTCTAGAATTACCTTTGTCAGGACTTTGCTGGAGATGGAATGCAGCATGATCCCCCGCCAATTGGTGCACTGAGAGAGGTCTCCTTTCTTCGGTAACTTGACCAGGTGGCCTAGTTTCCAGTCTGTTGGTGCTAGCTCTTGTTCCCAGATCTTGTGTAGGAGGGGATGTAAAATTGTTGCTGTAGTTTCTGGGTCTGCCTTTAATGCTTCTAGGGGTATGCCATCTGGGCATGCTGCTTTGCCACATTTCATGCTTTTGATAGCTTTGATTATTTCTGTCTTAGTGGGAGGGCTGGTGTTGACGTGAAGTTATTCAGTTGCTCAGGATCTAGTCACTGTTGACAGTAGTAGCAACTGATAAATCTTCTCTTGGCCAGCATACAGTTAAAGGTGAAAGAGTCAGACAGAAAGGTCATGCCAGACTCTTTCACACATTAAGCAGGCTAATTCACACTTTGCTTTGTCCAGCAGTGGTTCAGCATCAAATACACAGACACTACTGAAATTGTAGGATGCCAGGATTATGTTAAATCATGACCCATAATCCAGTCATGGTGATAAGAATTTTACTGGTATAGAATTGGACCACCGTAATTGACAGGAAGACTTTTTAATGTAGATATTTTCTGGGAAAGTACAGTGCTTTCTACTTATATGCATGACCAGAAAATTGAGTAATTTACCTTTGCATGTTCATAAGTAGAATTTGGTCTGCTAACAGCAATGGTGGACATTAAACCATACCATGCACAAGAAATGGGAGGCTCGTGTGCTGAATGCACTGTCCACTCTACATTTTCTTGTCACAGATGCAAAAGCAGCAGGGGGCTTCCCCAGTCCTGCTACAGCAAGCAGCAAACATTGCTTTGCGGCAGAAACTGGGGCTTCAGGTGGCCGAGCATCGCCGCAACCGACTGGCCAAGGAGGGAGCAGGGGGAGTCAGCATGGGACCAGAACCTCACCATGAAGACTCGCAAGATGAGAGAGAATATGTAGACAGAGACCACTTAGAAGCCAGCACTAGTGAAGGAAGCCCCAGCAAGCTTCCCCTCATGCAGCTCGCAGAAGAAATGCAGGTATGCCATGGGCTTGCCCAGAGCTGTTGGCAAATTTTTGTGCCTTTTCTATTTTTATTTAAAGTTTTAGTATGATTTTTGTGGATAAATGCATGTCATACCTGACAACTGTGCTACTGACGGCAAAATCCAAAGCAGAAAAGCAAATGTTGCCACTCTCTCATATGATGCAGAAACTTTATTGAATGAAGAAAAGACTGTGTATTGATTGAACTTTGTATCTTCAGTTTTTCTTCTCTCATTTTTTCTTTTTCCCTTGGATTTTCTGATGTGACTTTCTCAATTTTTTTTTCTTTTTGGGTTGATAAAAAAGATTGCTGAATATATATTCATATAGGTATTCATTGAATGTTTATTGGCTCAGCAAGGGATGAAAGGTGTCGTTTGTCTGAAGCCAGACAAGGTGGTGAAAGGCTTAATCTTTTGCTTTAGTTTTGCTCGAGTTCTGGGGCATGAGAGGCTGATTGATGGTCAGAGACATAAATCTTACCTTCGCCTCCCACCTCATTTTGCTTTAATTTCCAACTTAGTTACACCTTGAGGTCATCTGTGATGGTGATGAGAGTTCATAGATTTTAGACATTAACCATGTTTGGACTGTAGAGATTTGAATTATGAAATGTTCTATTTATCCTTATTTTCCGAACAAGTACAGAAGGATATGAACATCAGAGGATGAGCTTTGTTTCTTTTCTTTTTTTTTTTTTTTCCAAGTCTCCCTTTCTCTCAGCTTAAGTGTGGAAATTTACCGATTAGATAGTGGACAGGTAGACCCAAAACTAGCTGCAACACAAGCTGTAGTACAAGTACATAAAGACTTCGTTTGCACAGAACAAAAATTTCAAATCACAGGTCCTCTCCAAAACTAAATATAAATCTTCTGTTACAGTTCACTGTTGAGTGATACGTATTTGTCTCTTTCATAATGAACTTCAGTGATCTCAGGTTTTTTTTTCATGCAGCTGGATTTTCTTTTTTTATCCCATTTAAGCAGGAGAGCACTGGGACTTGTTTGGGATGTTCACGATCTCCACACCGTCATGGACAAGGGAGTCCAAGCAGCAAGCCAGCTGTGGAAACTGAGGAGATTTATGACTGTTCCTCCCTCATTCAGCACATGCAATCCTCACACAGAAACAGAATGATGCAGAGGTAGGAGCAGTCTTTAAATTCTTCTAATTCTTCATTGATTATTCCAAATCCTTTTCTTTCAAACTTTTTTGTAGAGGCTTTTCTTTCTTTGACTTCACCAGATGACATAATCATAGGAGATAAAGGGTCACAATAGCTCTTGAACCCTTGAAGGTGTCTCACTGGCAATTACACTTGTAATTGTAATTGAGAAAAAACAAGCTGTGTGTGCTGGGCGCTCCATTGGTCAGGTGAGCAACAGTCCTCAGCTAAAAGGCAAAAGCAAAATCAACCCAGCACATTTTTTGATGATTTTGGTGGGGATCAGGCATTTTGACCTGGCTTATAATAAGAACATAATAAAAACTTAATTCCACTCAAACTATCATCTCACACAAACACCTACAGTCCATGTAAATAACCCAACTAAATAAGAAACATCACTAAAACTATATTCACAAAAACACACACCCACACCCACACACTCACAAATCCTTACAACACTTGTTCAGTATTATTTCTTCTGTGACCGCTCCAGTCATGATAGTAACATTGAAGTCCAAGGCCTAAATCCAACCACTTGTTACTGAACAGTATTGGCTGATTTATGGGGTCTGTATGGCACAATACATGCAGAAACAAATGAAAGAACAAGTCTTGCACTCATTCCTCGGTATTGCAACTAATTCACACTTACATTTTGAGGTAGAAATTGAAGCATAGCAAATATTTGTGAATATATTAACATCTGTGGTAGTGTTGTGACTATCCAGACTTAGGGTCTGAAGTCCATTTGACAGAGGCAGTGCCTATACGTCAGATGCTGGTCTGTTAACTAACAGTTAAAATTGCTTTAAATGTAACATTGATGCAGCAGAGAAAGTGTTGCATCCCAGCCTGTCAGTTGATACATTCCACCTTTATAGTTATACTAAGCATCAGATGAGAAATTCTTAAACACTCATCTTTCTGTCCTCACTATTAGAATTCTTTGCTTCTTCCTTTTTTGAACTGTGTTTAAGTTCAGAGTTTTCAAGTCCATCCTCAAAATCCACCTTTTTAATAAATGCTTTTCTTGATCCAGCAGACACTTCCACTTGCACTACAATCCCTCATTTTTTGGTCATGCTCTTCATTGTCAGTTTGCTATGTTTATATTTCTTTGTTTTATGGTTAACTGTTAATTTCTGTATTGCATTTCATGCACTGTGCATTGAGCTTGCCTCTACATGGGGAAATGCAATATTCAAGTTCAAATGTTAATATTATAATAATACCAAAGCAGCTGCCACTGTAATATTTTGATGTCCAACAACAGTCCTTCTTTCTTCAGTGACTATGCAGAGGACATTCTAAGTCCAGATGATGGCAGTTGTCACAGTTCTCGCCTGAGCACCAAGTCTGAGAAGAACATGGCTGACTTTGAAGGCGAGGAGGCATTGAGCGAAGAAGAGCTGTCCCAGATTAACGCTCATGCTCACTTCAGTGGCTCACATATGACCCAGCACCTCTCCTCCATGGCCTCTTTGTACCATTCCCATCTTCCACGCTGTACGTCTTTATAAGTTGTATGGAATTATTGTATGTTTGGTAGTTCATTGTTGTGGTAGTACTCTTTAATGTGCATTGGCGAGAACATTTAGTGATTCTTTTTTAAATTATTATTTGAACATTCTTCTGCCCCGTTGAAATCTATATGTTTCAGTTTTTTAGGCTGTTTTGTTTCTTTGTCTTAAGTTTGTCATGGAGAGAGCAAAAAAAAAAATAAAGAACAATTTAAAATGTTACACATTTTTTTCTCTCAGCTGTGATCCATCACCGTCCACAACAAAGGGAAAAGTCCAGTATTGCCAACTCAGATTTCACTTTTGATGATGTATGTAAGCAAGGCAACACCTTGCTTTGGGACCTTGTGCAAGAAGATACTGCTGTAAGTTTTAAGATTTTTCATCTCTATGTATTTTCTCTGTTCCTTTATGTCTTCCGTAACACATTCTTATTCTTTGACTCACACAAGACAATATTTTCGTTTCCCACCAACAGCATCTGTTACCAGAAGGCCTGGCAGCAGAGGCTGAAAAAGCATTATACTCACTTGTGTGTTTCTCCACGGACCGCTGCATCAAGACAAAGTTCATTGAGGCCTGCATCAATAACATGGCCAAACACAGGTAAGGGATATCGTTAGCCATGGACGGGAGTTCTCCATCCAGGGCATCTGGGGTGGAAAATAAAACTGCTTCTGATTAAGAACAACCAGGGGTTTGGAATTATAAAAGTGGAAAGGCGATTTGATGTCATGTTTGCTACAATATACCAGTAGGAATAGTTATCATGGTTGTGTTCCTTGCAGAAATAGATTTAGTGGTCTTTCAAATTCATTTTAAAAATTTCTACAGAATTTGACTCTTTGGAAAAGGCAAAACTTTTCCACAGCTTTAAAAATTGATCATACTGCAAATAAGTTGAAGTGGGGATGGTTTCTTGAAGAAGATACAGTAAAAAAGAAAATTGGCTTGTGGCAAAAGAATGTTGTCCAGTCAAGAATGCATGCACAGTACCAAGAAACAAGCAGAATCAGCACAGACTGCTGGGAGACAAATAGACTCAATGCAGATAGTCAAGCAATAAGTAGAATCAACACGAGACTGCCAAGAAGCAAGAAGAATATACAAAACAATAGATGCAGGGCAAACTGACAGCATTCTGACAGATTCCCCACAAAAGTCTTCTGGGATCATGCCCAGATAGGGAGAGCAGTTTATAATATGCTTATCAAGGGACTTAAAAATATAATAATAGTGCTAGGAATGGCATTATCTGAATATAATAAGCTGTATTACAGTTCTGAATCTATGAATGAATAAAGGCATTTTATGACTGGCAATAAATGATGTTGCATTTGTGAAAATAGCAACATGTCATATATGCTTTGGTGGCTTGTCTCAGAAAATATTCAGTCCCAGAAAGATTCCCTCTCCCAGCCATGCCTTAGCGTTTTGTTTTGTAATTTAAAGTGATCTTCTCTTTAATTGTATTTGACTATTGTTTAACTGCAGTGAAGTGTTTGTCAGTCATTCCATGCTCTCATTTAAGCCATGTAATCATGACAAGGGACGCCATACCACAAGTCTCCCATGTTCCTCTCATGAAGAAAAATGTCTGTAAGAGATGATCAGACACAAATGTACTGTATTTTTGCAGATCGGTTGTTGTTTCACTACGTCTGCTTCCTAAATTGTTTGCATCTTTCCAAACATACCGAGCTGGCAATGACCCGCATTCTGTCATCTTGTAAGTATTCGAAAAATTCTGGCACGAATGTTCTTTCTTTTTTTGAAAGTAAATATTTACCACATAATTGAGAAAGTTATAATAAGCAGCTTTTCAGGGGGTTGAAGTGAGAAGGCTGTGCATTAGATGGAGGCTTTAGATTTCTTGCTACATTCTTCTTTGTATAATGCAGGTGGGCAGATTTGGAGCTGAAAATGATGAACTATTTCTTCGATGACCTGGTGCACTTCACAGAACACAGAAAGGCAGACAACATGCCAGCTAGCTCTCTGTAGGTCATTTTCTTGTCAGTTGATTGGAATAGTTTCCTAAGGACCCTTAATAATTGTATGGGAAATATGTTTTTCACAGATATTCTGATGTAATTCTTGTTGTGTCCCCCAGTGGAGCATAGGGCTGCAATTCTGATGTAATAATAGGGGTTTTTTTGTTTAATATACTTTCCAGATACAGCTACAGAGAAGAGGTACAAGTGCGTCTTACATTCCTGACGTATGTTTTCTCCTCCATGGGTTCACCAGATAATTTCAGTAAGCATGTTTTTTTTTTTTTTTTCAGTTAGGGGGAGGTGGGGGTAATTGGTATTTTATGCCTATCCAGCAACTAAGGCTATATTGTGGCAAGACAGCCAGCCCAGTTAGGGGTAAGGGGAGCTTAAGTTTCTAAGTCTTGTTGCATGTATGTATGGTCCAACAGTCCAGTTTTGTCAAAAAGGAAACATTCTTGCCTTCAAGCCAGATAAAAATATTTATCCAAATGGGACCATAGTTTTAAAGCAGGGATATGTTATTAACATGGGACGGCATGGTGAAATCAAGGACAAGTGTCTTGTCTCTGTTGTTATGAAGCAGTGTCTAGACCCTGCAGGTGTTGCTTTACCCCAGACCCCCTAAGTTGCAAAGCAGTGAAGAATATATCCAGGGTAACATAGCATAAAGCAAAGTCTGTGGGGTTTGGACATAAATTTACAGCTATATTTTCCCATGTTTCCTTGGGGCTTTATAACCCTTGCTTCCTAACTATAGCTCCAGGATAGTAGAACAGTGAACTCATTGCTGTAAAATCATTGTTGCTGTTACTTGTGAAAGCATAATAGTTCACAGCACCTGATGTATTTGACAGTAACATCACTTGCAAATGTTTCTCACAGGACTCAACCAGGAGCAGGTGGACTGCCTCTGGAAGTGTCTGGCCACAGACCCAGCCTCCAGCGATGACTGTCTCTCATGGTTCTTAAACCAGGCCAAGAGCAAAGACCACCATGCACTGGGTCTAGAGACATTCAGACACATCTTTTTAGAAAAGGTAGTGGTTTTGTGGAGTGCAAGCATGTGTTCGTGCGTGGGATGGAGGGGGTTGGTAGGTGCTCAGTAGGTGCTCTTCTGGGTTAGCCTATATGTGCATTTTTGCATATGATGGTTGGTAGAGATGGCAAAACCCAGATGTGGGCTATGAAGTGTGCACCAGGAAGCTTGCCTAACTGTGAATAAAATATGCAGTGTCTGTTTGGCGATGAAAAAAGTTTGAAAATATTAAAAAAAGAGCGAAAAGGAAAGGTAAGGATTACAGAAAGAGTTGGGGTTTTAAAGGAATTTAATAATAGCCTTTATAAGTATTCTATGTTTGGAGGAGAGTACTATGAATGACCCAAAAGTTAAACCTGGACTAAATACACAAATTAAACTTTAGAAGTAATATAGTTGGTGTTGATCTATATTTCAGTTTTGCAGAAGGCTTTTTATTGCTACTGCAGGGGCCAAAGCATCTTTTGTAAAGTCACAACTTTTTAAAAATATTTATACAGATACCACAGCTGAGTCCAGAGAGGATGACAATGATTGGCTTAAATCTTTTCCAACATCTTTCCCACCTGGCACGCATGTCTAACACTTCTCTGAACACCCAGCTGACGGAAGACCAGGTAGGGTCATTCTGAACCAGTCTGAATGTTGCTATATTCAGGTCCATACAGGTCAGGAAAAACTTGAAAAATCAGTATATTTTGAAAATGATTTCCAGTACCTGGAAAAGTCAGGATTTTAAGACATTCATTAAAAGGCCGTGAAAGGTCAGGGAAAAGTAAAAAATATTTGCTGAAAATTGATTATGCTAAATTTGTGAAGCACTAACTATATATATATATAGATTAAATGTGCTTGTTTGTTTTTCTGTATGAGCTGGAAATTGACCTGTGGCTGTAGAATAACTTTCCCTGCTGCTTTGACTCACCATTTGCTCTGACATCATCATCCTCTTATTGTGTTGACAGAGCAGACTTTAATAATCTGTGGCTTACAGATGAAAAAATATATAACTTTTTGCTGTGACTTCAAGAAGTCAAATATAAATGATTTTTGCAGCAAAAAAGGGAAAACTTTCGAACATGTGTATTGATACCATTTGTAGTCCCATAGAAAACAGCAGACATGAAAGACTCCTGTCAGAAAAATCATTGCCAATGACAACTATAACTAGCTTTTTTTCCAATTCTGTTTTCTGTGGTATTCCATAGTGATGCTAAAAAGTGCACGAATAATTTTGTACATTTGGACAAATAGAAGTATGTATGGATTATTCCTGAAAGTTCTGAAATATCCTTGTGGTATCAGTGTGTGGACTGGATGAATGAAGTTTATCCAGGAAAGGTCGGGAAAAAGTCAGTATTTTGTATTAGCCATAGTAGTACAGACCATGTAATATAGCAGAGAGTGCTTATGTTTAGATTTTGATCTATTATTTGTTGAGGACAAAAGGCTATCTTAGCAATACTGCTGTAGAGTATATAGTGCATGGCCATTGTTATTTTAACATCCAAGCAGACATTTTGTTTAAGAAAAAAGCAGTATGAAAAGCATATCCTCTGTGAAGTGAATGGATTTTGTTTGTTTGTTTGTTTGTTTTTGTTTTCTCATGCCATCAACATGCAGATGGTAGCAATTAATAACAGGGAAACTGCAGAGAGAGGAACAGTCAGTAGCTTGTCAAAATAAAACATTAAGCTAGTGTTGCATTTAATTCTGCACAAGCAGAACTGATAAGTAAGATATTAGAGAAGTCTTCCTTCCAGCAATCCCATCAATTCTGTGGTAGATGTGCGGTATGGACCAGTTATGGCGAATAGCACTTCAGGCAGATAACAAAGATGTGAGCATGACAGCCACTCAGTTCCTGAACAACTACTACATCAACCATGGTGCTGGTCTCCTTGATCGTGAGGACATGTTTGTCTCCCGCTGCATGGCTAGCCTCATGGCTACACTTAGCAAAATCAAAGAGGTCAGTACCAGGTACATCTTAACACTTACTATTTCTTCGCTTGCTTTACCAGATGACCCAACTATTAGGAGCTTAGAGACTACAACTGCTCTTTAACCAAACTTCCTCAATGGGGCTTTTAGCAGCCATAGTCGTTAACATCATCCACCCTAGATCAATGAACCAATCTTTAAAATTGGTAATGTGGAATTTTCCATTGCAGTGGAATTTCTAGTCTCTGTGACTTTTGTTTTGTAAAATCTTAAAGCCGAACTGTTGTCCAGATAATTTGGAAGAATTAACTTAGGCTTGTGTGTGTATGTAAGCTGCAAATAGCTTTTTGCCATTCATCCCGCTTCTCCCAACCCCCTTTGCCAGCGTCCCTTCTTCACACATCTGAACTTGTAAAGCTGATGGTAGCATTTTCATAGCTTGAAGTGTACAGTACTTAGTATTTTATTATTTGTTACATTTGACTTAAAAGCTGCCCATATAGCTCATGGAGACATAGTACTGATGTATTTATGAATACATTTATTAATGTATTTATGAAGTGTGTACTGCTTGTGGGATCTTGCTAATTGTTCTTGATGAACATGGACTGGGTGTAAAATGGCTTCACTAAGGATAGACTTAAATCTTTTCACCAGGATCCAGCACGTTACCTTATGAGGATGCAGCGAGGCCTTGTTTTGCTGAAGAACCATCTAGAGATGTTTCGGCGTCGCTACGCTTTCCACCTTCGTACCTGGCACCTGGATGGAAAAGGTGTTGTGTCACACCAGGCTCACTTAGCAGACAAGACTTCATCACCTATACGCATTTTACTGCAGACCACTGGTATTACAGAAAAGGTTAGTCTTTTTAAGTTTTTAGGTTGATGTAGTGTTTTTCCTGTGTAGTAGTAGGCAGCGACTTCCTATGCAAAGATTTCTAGGACATGAGAATTTGACAATTGTATGCTCTTTGATGGTTCCGGAGGGTGATCCTCGCTGAATGCTAAGTAAACTTAGTTTTTAGAGGAAGACTTTAACAACTGTAAACTTTTTTTTTAAAAAACTTATCTGCTCAAAAAAATCCTTTAATCACACCATTGGTGTTGACCTTGGCAGGAAGCCTTGACAGTTGTTCTTGCCTCTACCATTACAGAACTGGACCATTTTATGGCTACAAGTGTGTATTAATGTAAAGAGTTAAAGATTCCGTATTGGAAGTACTATTAGTCATCTGCTCAAATGGACTATGAACACTGAATATATTGTTAAACGTGGCCAGCAAGGAATGTTCCTTCTGCATAAGCTAAACAGTTTTTCAGTTACCAAAGCGATCTTGGGGTATTTCTACCATTTGTTTATTGAGTCTTCTGTCTTTTTCATTTGCATGCTGCTTTTCTTTTGCAGTCTGTCTTACCATGACAGTAATAGTCTGAACAACATATATGTTCTAAGATAATTGATATTAAACAAAGAGATTTAGCTTCTTTCTATGATCAACAAATAGGAAAGTTTCCCGCATTTTATCAATACCTAAACATATACTAAAGGGAGAATTTGTGCTATTAAGTTCAAGTAAATGCTATGCATGTATGTAGAAACAATAGGCAGTATAAATCATTTGTACCATCTGCTCAATCACAGATGAATTGTCAGTTGTGTGTGATGTTGTATGTGTGCATTTGAATAGTCTTGATGTAAGTTTTTTTGTTGTCTTTTTTTTTTTAAGATTGTGTCACTTGCTCACATGTTCCCACATGCTCATATTTCTCACACTTTTCTCCAACTTGCTCATATTTTTCACCTAGAGCTTATTGTGTATTATAAGTATTATTATTCATGTATATTGTAACTGAGCACCTTCCCATGTCTAAATTGCCCAGTGGGGACTAATAAAGTTGGTCATCGTCACTGCTTGTCACATACTTTTCAATCTCTTGATAAAAATAGGGAGGATAAAAATTGGAAAAAAAAAATTTCTCTAAAATACCTTAATAACAAGACACAAGATACAAGAAAAAAAGAAGACCACAGCAGTTTGTGTGCTAAAATGCTGTAATCTTCCAAATAAAGGGTATACACAAGGGGAGAGGGAGGCCAAACCAATTTGTGTGCTCAAATATTCTAATACCCTTCCAGACACAGCTGGACATGCTGTCCACAGACCTAGTTTCTGAGCTGCGTGCTGAGGTGACCAGGTGGTGGGAGGTTCTTCAGCGTCAGCAGCAGCAGCAACGACAACAGCTTGATTCTGCTCACAGCCACCATGGGCATGGGCTTTTATCACCTATACTTGGGGCCATGCTGGGAGATGGGCCAATCCGCATGATCACTTTGGGCCAGGAGTTGACAGTTGATATGGATGAAAAAACTCTATGCGAACTGCAGTTCAAGGACATGCAGGTGAGGTTTCAAATTCTAGTTTAGATTCTCAAAGTTATTATAGCATTTACCTGTTATTTGGTTTGTCAGGACCAGTGTTAAGATTATCAGTGGTCTATGAACATCAATAAAAATATCACTGAAAAGCTAATCCAGATTTTGTTGGAAATTCACAGATTTAATTTTTTTAGTGCATGCTTTCTGTCAAAGCTGTGGCTTAGGGTTTGAAGACTATGTATATTTTAACATTATTTTTCCTTTAACATCCAAAGTTAGACAAATAGGCAAGATATTTCCGAAATCGTCTTCTTTATTGGCACTTCCTCATTGTGCATTTTCAGTTGGTGTTTGTATCAGTGGGAGCTAGTCGGCAACCCAAAAAGCTAGATGGATCTGTGCCTTCATCATGTTTACCAGTACCAGCCCGGGATAAGCTGCCTATGGTGCTGCTTCTGCAGGAACCACATTTTGACAACCTGTTCACCTTGCTTGAAAAACTCAGTGACATGTCAATTGAGCTTCAAGATTTGGTGTGTGCTCTTGTATATGTAGATGTTGTGTGTATCTTTCATGTTATTTCTTAGGTAATATAAGCACTAGAAAGAGAGAGACATGATAACCATGTGAATCTGAATGCACTGATTGCAAATGCAGAACAATGAAAATCTGCTTACAGTTTGTTTCTTGCATTGCAGAGCATGAGTAACTCTTGTACTGTCTTTTTCCTGGCAACTCCAGACAGCATGCTGCTACTCCTATTTTAGCCTGTTTTACAACATTCTGCTTTTGCAAAGAGCACTGCATTTACCATAAACTGTAGTTGTCTCATTTCATTGTTGAAAATCTATCTTGATGTGTGCTTATGTGTATAAAGAAGTAGATTTTTTTTTTTTTTTTTTCACAAATAGGAGAGCCAGGAACAGGCACGACTTCAGGCAGAAGCACGACGTCTGTCACGTAATGTGTGGGAATTACTCATGATTCTTCCTACCAGTGAGAGCCATGTGGAGGGATTTCAGAAGATCATCAGTGATCCAGTGAGCGTGTGTTTGGGGGTGGGGGGAATCTAGAATATTGTCAATAATATGGTAAGTACCCAGAAAGGGGATGAGGTCTCGAAGACAGTGACATGGGGAGCTAGACAGACATCAAAGGTCACAGGGTACACATTAGTATTGATTAATGATGAAGGTAATAAAAGCAAAATGCTTAACATGCTTATTAAGATACCTGTCAATAGTTAAGTCCTGATTTGGGCAGACGTTGGAAAGTTCTGCTATTTACATGATTGACAGATTTGGTGCAAGTCCATGTTAGTGTAAGCTTTAAAGCAAAAAATTACAAACTTCCTCAATGATCACATATTTAGAATGTTGAACTGGTCACAAACAGAAAGGAGAATCATAAATGATCAACTTTCTGAATGAGCACAGTTTTTAAAATGTTGAACTGGGTCATTGACAGAAAGGAGAGTCAGTGTTTAGAATGTTCAACTGGTCATTGACAGGAATCAGACAGTGGGGATGCCAGCAGCAACATAGACTGGCAGAAGTTGCTTCCCCCTCACAGCCCCCATCGCCTATATTACTCCTTACAGATTGTGGAGGCCTTGGCTTATGGTATGCAGCCTCGGAAAAAATCATTGGTGAGTTGTCAACAATCTTACCTTTCATGCTGCTATCTTAATTTTGTTTAGTTTTATTTTCGTCACAATAGTTAATCCAAAAATCCAAACTTTTATAATACATGGCAAACACAATCTCTACATGTGATGCATTATGCTAAATGATAATGATAAATAAATAGTTGTATGTGCAAGTTTAAAGTGAAACAAAAATTAATGCTGGTATAGTGTGCCTGATATAGTACATGCCTTTCGTGACATGACATTTTTCTGATGATTTTTGATTGTAGGTGAGAACAGGTGGTGGGGATGCTTTGGCTTTTGCCTCAGAAAACACCGACAAAGATAATACACAGTCATCAGACTCTGCTTGGAGCAGCAAGGTGAGATGAGAGAAGGACACCACTTGCTTATATTTGTAGGGTGTACACATATTATCAATTTTATTAATGAATAGAATTCTAACCTTTAATCTCATTAGTGCTTTGAGGAGTCATTTCTATTCAAACAAGAATTTTTTTTTCTTGAAATCATTGCTGCCTGTTTTTTTTTGTTTGTTTTGTTGTTGTTGTTTTTTTAATAGTTTATGAAGTTGTGATACATCCTGCTGATAATTCATTGTGTGCTGTAATGTCCTTTTTTGCAAGTTTGTGGCCAAAGGTGGACTATCACATCTTCTAAGTATCTTTATGAATGGCACACTACAGCCTCAAGAAGGGGATGCTTGGATTCAGGTAAAGTTAAGAGATAAGCAGCATTTTGTTCTAGGGGCACTCCCATTATATATGGACTGTTTATGAAACAGGCTTAATGTTCTGTAAGAATGGCTTTCTCCTCACATATTCACCATCAGTGGGGGGGAAAAGCATGGAGGTTGCTTTCACCAGCATCAAAAGGGCTTATTATGCAGGAGTTCTTTTTCCCTATTCCAGTGGAACCAAGAGTGCTTGGCATACTTGCTGCGGCTGATCACACAGTTTTCAGTGGAACGGCAGGATGTCGAGAATAGCCAAGAAGAAGCCAACGATGTGCACGATTCCCCTCGCAAGAAGATTCGCAAGATCCGTGGCATGCAGGAAAAAATAATCATCCCCAGACTCACCAGAGTGAGTGCTAGCAGTATGCTATTATAATGACTGCTTTCCTTACTTTGTCACAACATAATCTATTCATCTTTTTTGTATTGTCAGACATGTTCATGTCAGCCCTTTTTTTTTTTTTTGAATGTTATGAGCTGGAGGAGTAAGGTAGATCTGGAGTGAAATTGGAAACATTGATGATTCATAGGCACTTAATATGATGGTCAGTAAACTCTAGACCTTGTTTCTTTTCCTAGTCAACACTTAATGTCTTGAACGTGGAAGCAGTTCTGAAAATTCTCATGCAGATCCTCTACGATGCTGCCCTTCCAGTGTAAGTAAATATCTCAATGTTGTTCATTTTCAGCAAATACATGGTCAATGGTCAGCTTTCCTTATAATTTAGCTTGGGACATACAAGTGAAAGCAGATTTTGCTTCTGTACACAAGCATAGAGACTAATTTAAACTGCACATTTTCCCTTTTTTAGGGGAGGATGGTGGTCTGATTTCTGTCAGACATCTGTTTGTGTTGATATTTATCTGCATTTAATTAAATTCTGTATAGTTCTAAGTACACCACAGTTTATTTTCCTGTCACTTTGATGAAGTTACATCAAGAAATCTAAATGCACAATGCTGTATTTTCACTGCTTACAACTTGAACGTGCATTTTCCAGCGATACAAATCAGCTGTACCTTTGCTCCTGGGGAAGAGCTGAAGGTAGGCAGACCATTTTGTGACCATGAATGATTAAGAATATTTGTTTTGAGCAGCAAATAAAATTAGCACATGATTGCACATAAATTAATAACGACTTCTGGTATATCCTCAGATAGTGGTCATGTTTAGTTAGGTTTACTTAATTCTGGTTTGAACAACTTTGAATATTTAGGAAGATTAAGCCGTTTTGGATTACACACTGTGTCCTTCCAACTTAGTGTGCATCAATGCACAAGCATAAAACACTGCAGCATGCTGTAGCAACTGATTGGAATTTGTTGTTGTTGCAGTGGTGCGCTGTGCACTGTCCTTGCTAGTTTCTCTTGCTTATTCATGCGATGAGGTATTGGATCTGCTGGTGGCAGCACCAAACCTGGCAGCTTGGCTCAAACGCCTTACCCTTGAGGCCCCCGAGGTGAGCAGTTCTGAAGCCACTTCTCCAGAGGAACTCCACCATGTCGTCCCATTCCATTACAATGTGGGCATAAAGCTAGGCCATTTTACTATATAATTTGTTTTACTGTGTTTTGGAATTCTGTAATCGCAGATGAAATCACAATAGATATAGAATGGAGATATTGTTATTTTAAAACTGAAAAGCAGTGAATTCCATTGAGAAGAAATGTTTACACAGGAAATGTTTAACAGTACATTGTGCATTGCAATGTAACTTAAATTTTTGTAAAATAAGCTTTTAAAATGTATAATAATTGTTCAGGTTAATGCTTTGATGTTAATCTTAACGTCATTCATAACTAGTCAAGCATGGAAATGTATATGTTCTGTATGTCACTGGTGTTATCTTTTTTAAAGTTTTGTCATTGTCGTGTAGCTTCATTGTATATTTGTTTAGCTCATCTGTACTGTTATTGTGTTCTCAGAAGTGTGGAAATACTGTATCTCCTTTGTTGTCTTCAGCCGTACGTGCGTAAAGAGGCATGCATGGGCCTGTACCGCCTGTGCCTGGGGTGCACAGTTGACAACAAGCATGGCCATGGTTTTCTCCAGCCTATCCTGTCCTGCCTTTTAAGTTTCATCACGGATGCTTTGCTTTTCAAACCACAGAAAAACAGTGAGGTGGGTCTTATCATTTTGTAAACTTGTGCCACAGAACTCTCGGCTATTCTATAGTTTGTTGGCTATTTTAAGCATTGCATGTAGAGTGAGAGGCACATGGACTCTAACGTCTCTGTTCTCTATTGAGAATTCCTGCATGTGCAGGAGGTTCTGAAGTAGAGTAATAAGTCTAAAAATAACAACAAAAGTTTCTTAAGTTTCTTTCAATTTTTCAGGTTGATGGGAAGGAGAAAGAACCCTTTGGGCCTGGGTGTCGCAACTACTTCTGGTTGATTTGCCATTTTGTTGATGCCATGGGCAAGGAAGAGGTCAGCTCTCAGTTGGTATGTTGCAGTCTTTAAGAGCAAAACTCAGTGTTATAATTTGTTCGCACACCATCATGTGAAAAACCTGAATAATACATTGCTCTTGGTGCCTTATTTTGGAAGCTTCTGGTAGGCCAACATACCAGTTAAGACCATTACAGCTTTGCTGAGTCAGTGCACCAGGGAGAACAAAGTTAAGGTGTCTGATTATCATGGATTCTTGTTTTGCCTTTATTGCGTATCTCAGTTGTATCAGCACTCAGTTTATGGAAGTTCACTATCACTTCTGAGAATTAAATCTAAATTCCTTTGCCGTAGGACACAAATCTGGACTTTGACAGCTTGATTGGACAGCTAGCAAACCACATCGTGACCCGACCATACTATGAGACACGACAAGGCTACGAGGAGGATGATGGCTTGTGCGGCCTTCTTAACCTTTGCACCGCTATTCTGAAACACAACCCACCCTTCAAGAACTCTCCAGAAGGCAGGGTAAGGGCTGGTTTAAGCATGTTTCTTTTCCACATTACCAAATTGTGCAGACAAAAGGAATGTCATATCAAAAGTATTTTCAGTGGGAAGGGAAATAAGATCATCAATGGATGTGAAAATAATGGAATGTGTCATGATTTTTTGGTTGTAGTGACTGGTGGTAATCCAAAGTACTAACACCCAAGTTTGTAGACACTCTCACCATGCATATAAACTTTGCAGGACAGATTGTATACTTTTCACTTTTCCCTCATTTGAGAAAAGTATCAGTGTTATTCCTTCTAGATGAACAGTCGTTTTGGTGAGGCCTTTAGGTCAAGTGAAATGGGAACCTGATGTTCAGATGGCTTATGATTAGCAGAATAGTAAGTGTGGAAGGCAGTGAATGCTTCTGTGCATGCTACATGTCAAGCTCTGCACACTTAAGCATGCTATGGCTTTGTGCAGGCTCTGCTGGAGGAGACATTTCAGTGTTTGTTTGCTCTGCCTTCACCATCAAAAAGATACTACCCACGATGTAAGAGTCATGCTTCTCGCACCGCAGGCTATGATCTGCTGGTGGAACTGTCTAAAGGCTGCAAAGAAAATTATTATCTGCTTCATTTGAAAATGATGTCACAGCACAGCAAAGGTAAAGTTTATTGCAATTATTGCTGTATTCACAATGACTATAGTTTTAGTGGCAGTCTTGCAGATTTTTTTTAAATGTTATATTTTTGTATTTTTTTAAATGTGTTGCTTAGATATGCTTATCTTTGTGATCAAATGTTATCAGATTCGCATGCTGCCTATCAGTGGGATTACTGGCCCCATGAAGATGGACGCTCTAAGTGTGGTTATGTAGGATTGACTAACCTGGGAGCCACGTGTTATCTGGCTACCTGCATGCAACATCTGTACATGATTCCACAGGCTAGAGAGTCTGTCCTGCAGGCAAAGGTAACTTGTGTGTCAAGTGCCCACCATTGTTGTATGATTGAAAGTAAATAATATTTCATTAAGTTCTTTGAATGTGCAAATTTTATGGAAAAATTTTAAAACCCTTGTATAATCCATTTAAAAGAAGACAATTTTTTTATGTATGCATATGAAATTGCAAAATTGTTGTAACTTAAGGTAACAGTCATGTAGCAATAAGACTGCACGTTTATATCTACATCTACACATATAGCAATAAAACTGCAAAAAATTTCTCAGTGTGTGGTGGGGGGGGGGGGGGGAGTAGGGATTGAGCTTAGATGACCTTAAAAAAAAATTTGTGTTGATCAGTATGTACATATGCTCAGGCTGACTCAGGAATTATATGGTGTGCTGTTTATGGCCTTGATATGAAATTATTGTCACCTTAGTCTTGTAATTGATGTCCTTGTGGCAGTTTTCCTTTTGACAAGTCACATCTCATCAGTGACAGCCTATCAGATAAAAATCATTTCTGCAGTTTTTAATCATTTGGTGTTTAGCATGTTTATTATGTTAAGACAAAGCAGCTGCAGAACTTCGTAGCATCTGTGCTTTGTAATAATCAGCAATGAGTAAACAACTGTGAGAGTGAGTTGTTATGAACTGCACAACTTGAGTCACATTTTTCTTTTTCTTTTTTTTTTTAAGGCCCATATTGGTGACAAGCAAACTATAACTTCGCCATAGCTAGGGTTAAAGAGTGTCTCCAGCAAATAACCATGATCAATTTTTATCTTCATTCCAGTCAAGAAAGTCATTTTCTCATTCTTTTGTGTGATTCATTGTTGCACAAAGTAGATTAATTCATTCATCATTTTCAGTGTTCAGAGTATACAAAGCATGAAGGAACTTTGGTGGAGCTACAGAAGATGTTTGCTTACCTTCAGGTAGAGGAATAAACTGCAAAGTAACAATTCAACTAAAGTATTGCAGTCAATAAAATATGTTTGTTTCCTTCATGCATGGACACTAGAAATTTCTGTGTATTGCTTTAGAAATCCTTAACATCTTAAAAACAGCTTTTTCAGTTTTAATTTGTAAATATGTTTTAATCTGAAGAATGTTCTTTATTTAAAACAAATTTTTAACTTCCTTGTGTTTTATTAGAAAAACAATATTGCAAGTATTAAAAGCCATTTTTTTCTTTTGTTAGGAAAGTGAGCGTAAAGCTTACAATCCCAAGAGTTTCTGCAAAGTATACATGATGGATAAACAGCCTTTAAACACAGGTGAACAAAAGGACATGACTGAGTTTTTCACAGACCTCATCACCAAGATGGAGGAAATGTCCCCTGAAATGGTGAGTGACGTGATTAGGTTGTGTCAGTGAGAGCAAGATGTGAGTGGCATGAGCAGGTCATAAGTCTATAAAAGTGAGATGTGTGATTGACCTGAATGGGGTGTAACTCTGTGAGAGCAAGGTGTGTAGGTGTTGTGAAGTGGTGGTGGTCTGTTTAAGTGTGAGAAGTGCATAGTCTATGAGTCTTCTGGGATAATACTGGTCTGTTGAGGCATAAGACAGTTGGTCATCTTATAAGTAAGATCTTAGACACTTATTACTGTCTAACTGCTGGCATGCCATCTGTAGTAGCTTATAGGTACTTTGCACTTCTTTTATATGTCTTTTTATCTGTTTGTTATCTCCCATCACATGCATGCATATAAACACTCTTTCTTTGTGTGGATACAAAGGCTTAAACATAAGGCATCAGATATTGTTTATCGGTTATTTACCTGGAATGTTAATGTGGGACTGGTGGCCAGTCACTTTTAGTGCATCAAATCAGGACCATAAATTGTCAGTGATCCTGTTTATAAGGTGTCAGTGGTAGTGAAGAACCGCAATTACAAAACAACATGTCTATAAATGTTAAACATTCTGATTTCAAGTCAATATTTGTGGCAATTTTTATACATTTGCTGTTGTTGCTTTTTTTTTTGTACAGAAAACCAAGATCAAGGATCTGTTTGGTGGTGTTATCACCAACAATGTTGTTTCATTGGTAAGCAATAGAGCCATACTAAATATGCCACATTCTTGTATTCATTATTACAAGCCCTACATTCTGAAAGATAACTTCGAGAGACAGTGAAAGGGACAGGAAATGGAGAGCACTGCCTCACCTGTGCCACTGTTCTCGTACAACAAAATTTGACTTTGCCTCGGCATCACTACAAGACAAGTGAAGCCGGCCGAGGGGTCAAACAGCCCCTTGTAGGATGGCTTTGGTAGGAAAAGGAGTCTGGTGGAAGAATTTAATAGAGATGTTCTTCGCTTTCACTAGGAATTCTTTATTTATAAACGATTTTGTTTATGTCTTTGGCTTTGTATCATTTGCTTTTAGTTTTGTTTTCAATTGTTATTAACACTTTTCCAGGATTGTCCTCATGTGAGCAGGACTTTTGAAGAGTTCTACACAGTCCGTTGCCAAGTGACAGACATGAAAGACCTATTTGTAAGTTTTTTGGTACCTTTCTCACTCATAAATATGCTGATTATTATTTTTTTAATATAGATTTTCCAGTGAAAATGTATTACAACTTAAAGCGATTTCAGTTGTGGAATATAATGTGCTTTACAACCCTACCTACATGCTGGGAAGGGGTGGGTTGAGATCTTGGACCAGCACTCTAAACTGTCCCAAGATGTGGCATCAGCTTACAAGGCTGGAATCTCTCACCATGCTAGAATTGCAATTTATTGCTTCAACACCAGTAAAGATTTTACTCCATACCTGTTCAGTTTTTGTCTCTGTTCACTCATTTTTGGGTTATAGTGACAAATGCTTGATGCTGTTCATAGATGAACTGGTTTTTGGTCTGCAGGAGTCTCTTGATGAAGTAACTGTGAAAGATATGCTAGAGGGTGACAACATGTACACCTGTTCCAAGTGTCAAAAGAAAGTCCGTGCAGAAAAAAGGTTTGGAATCATGTTTAGGATGTCTATTTCCTTCTACTCTAGTTACGTTCGCATTAATTCAAATTTCAACTATTGATAATGATCAGTATTTAATGATCTTTAGTGCTGATTTGCAAGCAGCAATGTGTAAATTTGTTTCATAAACTTTTCAATGTCATCAGTGTTTTTAAATATTTTTTATTCCTTTTCTTGAAATGAAAGGGCTCATTTAAAAGTAATATTTGTTGAATGTCTTTCCTGTTTTTCAGTTTATGGATTAGTGCTAACTGTAAGTTAGGGCTGGCTTTCTCTGTCTTTTTATTAGGGCATGTTTTCGGCGATTGCCACGAATACTATGCTTCAATACAATGCGCTACACATTCAATATGGTGACGATGATGAAGGAGAAGGTGAACACGCACTTCTCTTTCCCTTTACGACTCGACATGAGTCCATATATGGAGCATAACTTACTGGGCCCGGACAAACTAAAAGGTGAGCTGAACCTTAGATTTGTCAGTAGGTGTTCCAAGGGGAATTTTTTTATGAGCAAAATGAAAGTACTTAGACAAATAGATTTCTCTTTGATGTCCTTGAAAAAAACTGGAGAACTGCAGAATTAGGCAAAAAAAATGCTTACTACCTGTCCATCATGGTACATGTGTTGGTTACGGTAAACAGCTAGCTGGCTACAAAAGGTGAACAGCATGGCTGATAGTGTTATCAGATTTCTCACTCTCAAGATCATCATTTTGGACTTCAGTGGGGTGGGTATATGCAGTCCCAGATACTTCAAGGCACCTTTCTGGTTCAAGACAAGTTTGTGATAATTGATCTGATCCAACAGAGCTGACCTAATGGTGGCGCATGAAGTTTCTTCAAAATGCATCTTCTGAATAAGCCTTGAGACTTTGCACTCTGATAAGGCCTGCTATGTGCGGCCTCTTTCCTTATTGTAAGGGCACACCTGGCAGCAAGTCTTCACTTCATCTGCTGCTTAAACAGGTTTTCCAGCATCCAGTCCTAAAATAAATCTCACCATTTGACAGAAAAAAAAATACCACAATTTTTTTCCATGTAGTGAGTGATGTTCAAAACAATACAAATGTACAGTGTGTTGGAAGGTGCAGGATTTTGTTTGAAATGGCATCACAGTCACAGCAGCTTCCTCATTTTGGAGTACCTATAATCAACTTGTGTCAATTTAGGCAGAAGACTGAGTTGCAACTGAATTAATATTAAGAGTCTTGTCAGAGTGTAATTTTATCTGTATGCTAAAGTGAAATTTAATAACATTTTTAAAAAGAGACAGAAAGCATTTTATATTGTTGTAGAGCCAAACACATTTGGCATTAACAAGCATCAAAAGCTATGCAACTGAAGTCTATAGTCAATGCTTACGAGTGTGGTGTACGTGACTTTACCTTTGAGAATGAATCTGTCAGGCATAGCTGTCATAACCTGAACTTGTACTAACGAGAGAATTTGTATTATTAAGCTCAGGTAAACGTTGTTCCATGCCAGTATGTAAAAGTAATAGACACCTAAAATCATTTGTGCCATCTGCGGTCCAGCTGCTGATTCTCATATGAAGTGACAGTGGTGTGTGTTTGATGTTGTAGATGCACACATGATTATTCTTGATATAAAGTTGTTTGTTTTATATTATATATATATAATTTTCACTTGCCTTATGTTTTTCATTGCTAATTTTAATGCTGCGCCTTGCAATGAACTTTATTCTTACTTTTATTTCTTTTACTTGTAACTAGAGCACCTTCCCATATTCTAATTGCCTACTGGGACAAAGAAAGTTGATCATTGTCATTGTCATAATTTCAGAGTGTGACACAGATGACTTCGGCTTTGAGAGTGAGATGCCCGAGGATGCTGAGAGCAGCTATGAGTATGAGCTGACGGGTGTAACAGTGCACACAGGCACAGCGGATGGGGGCCATTACTATAGCTTCATTCGGGATCGCCTGCATCCGACAGACAGTGGTCAGGATAAATGGTTGGTGCCTCCTTGGTTCTTTCATTCAAATTTTGCTAGCTAGCACATGAATGACAGATGTCAGTCTAAAATATCTTCCCGTCCTTCACTTCTTCAAAAAAATGTGATCTTGAGCAATGAAAGCATATTTTTCACTTAAAATAAGAGCATGTGGTTAAAGATCTCATTTAAATATTGAAATATTTATTAGTAGCTGGTGACATAGGTAATAGTTGAAACTGATCAGACATTGCTCTCACATCATGTCAAAGAACACCTTCTCTTTCATGTTCTGCATTATCAGTCAGGGCTTCTGATTACGCAGAAAATTGCGTACAGTACGCATTAAAAGTTCGGAGGACCCCTTCAATTTTCATCAATGGGGTCCCAGGGGACCCCTTCAAATTTGGGCGAAGAACAGATATAAAATTGAGTAGGTGTAGTGTCTGACATCGTAGACCAACCTATTGTTGTCGTCTGCTGCAAGGCGAGAGTAACTTCCCTTGCACTGAGTTTGTTTTCCCTTACCAAGAAGAGTTCTATTAAAGGCCGATATCTTCCCACCGGGGGGAAGTGAGTGGTATCGTCCGTGCAAGGGAAGGTAGGAGTACACGAGGTGCGGACTGCCATCGGCCAGTCGTCTTCAATTACTACCCGGACAAAAGGCGGGGTGGACATCACAGGCACTGCCGACTAGCCTGGCAATAAATCATCTCCCTCACCCAGTACTTGCGGTAGGGTCTGAGCGTTGATGCGAAACGACTTCTGTCTGAACATTCTGTCGTGGTTAGGACTGACTGTATTCTCCACAAACAAACAAAACTAGAATTTAAAAAGGAGAGAAGAATGAACAGCGCAAATGACACAAACATAAAAACAACTGAATTGATCGCATAATGGTCGGGTTAGATAAGCGAAGAAAGACACAGTGGGGGCGCTATGTTGCAGTCGTGAATTGTTGGCCATTTGTAAAAATTCAAAGATTGGACTCAAACCAAGGTGTACTTTAGGTCAGTCATCAGGAGGAATGAACTGAAAGTATTAAATATTATTATCCCCTCTTATGAGTAAAGAAAGATGTAAGGAAAGACAGTATGTTCAGATAGAAGCCGTTTCGCCTCACTTTTTCTTGGACCCTACATAAAGTACTAGTCGGCTGAGAAAGGCGTTTTATTGCTAAATATAGTTTGCAACTGAAACTCGTTTCATTTATTTGTACAGTTTCAAACACCTAGCTTCGATCCCCCTTCATCTCATGATTTACGTAACATTCAGAATCCACTGAATGTCACTGAGCTGTGGGCGTCACGTCTTGCCGAGGTTCGCTTTTCTACCTTGCACCAGGTTTTTTTATCCCAACTTTGATACTTTTAGCAACGTGCCACCTCTCGTTGATGTTTCTTACAACTCTAGTTCTCACTAACTTATTAATTGCCAGGTTACGGTCGAGAACTTCCTCTTGACTGATGGCATCTGAGGCATTCATACTTTCATACATCCTCTCCCATCCACCACCAGGTGCAGCTTTTTTAACTTATTTCAAAGATGTCGTTGACATCGTGGTTAAATTCATTGCCTTAGAAACGGAAAGAAAGTGAGCACCCCAAGTACAATGAGCATACGCTCATCACAGATGCTTGCACAGACATCATGGCACAGAAATCTCGCCGTTTCTGACTAGACATTACAGTGCTTTGTGTGCCTGAAAGGCAGTTGAACAAAGTATGTTGATTTTTTTTCTACATTGTAAAGGGACCCCTTAGAGTTAGCCTGGGACCCCTTAGAAATCTGAGGAAGGGGTCCCTGGGACCCCAAAGAATTTAGCCTTAGCAGAAGCCCTGATCAGTTCTTCACCTTTGAATTTGCAGGTTCCTGTTTAATGATGCAGAAGTGAAACCTTTCGATCCAGGCCAAATAGCAGGGGAGTGCTTTGGTGGGGAGATGACAGTAAGTCACAAGGGACTGAGATGTAATATACTTGTCAAATGTTTTTTTGTGCATGTTAACTTGTGAAATGTCTTGTGAAAATCTCACATGGATAAAGGTTACCTAATTAAATTTGTTATGGTCTTTTTGTTGAGGAATATTATTTCTGTTTTTTTCTCCACCCCCTACACTCCATCTGTGCTCAGTGTCCTATTTTCCGTTATATGCACTTTACATTATTCATGCCTTTTTTTTTTTGTTATTATTTTCAGAGTAAAACCTATGATTCTGTAACTGATAAATTCATGGACTTTTCCTTTGAAAAGGTGAGTTTGACTTTTTTTTTCAGTATCAGTTAACTGAGTGGAGTTTTATCAGGAATTTCTAAACATGGCATCTGTTCTGGAATATGTACTTAGCCATCATCAACTTCTCTGTGTAGACCAACAGTGCCTACATGCTGTTCTATGAACGATGTCTGCCACAGAAAAATAGCATAGAAGCTAAAACTGAAGACAAGTGCAAGTTTAACTTCGACCTTTCAAAGGAGCTTGCAGAAGTGAGTTATTGATGATTTGTTTCACTTGACATAAGGAACTGATACATCAGTTTCAGATCTTAAAATGTTCTGTAATAATGTATATAAAAATATTCATCTGTTTCCTTTCATTTGATAGGGATAAACTTTGAAAAAAGAAAACAGTGGCTTGATCAGCCATGCACAGGGCTCAGAGAGGTTTCTTATGGTGCAATTCGTAAATAGCTGTGGCCACCTCGGTCAGATCTCAAGTGTAAAAAGTATTAGAGTTACTAGTGTGAAACCTGCATAGAAAAACACCATCAACACTATTACACACTCCTGCCACCACCACCACATACCAATCAGCCCCACGTACAGTCATAATTCACTACACACACACACCAGCATCAAGAAGCTGTATGGCTTGGTGGACTTCTGTCTTGTTAGTATTGCATGCAATCAGAATCTACCATAGGGAGTTGGCAATCTGTAGGTATACATACTACAAATAGTTTTCTTGCAGTTACATTTTTTTCTATTCTTTTTACTAAATTAGTATATTTATTAACACTTGCATTCTTGTATGTTTCAGTGGATTTGGAAGGACAATATGCAGTTTCTACAGGACAAAAATCTGTTTGAACATTCGTACTTTGCGTATGTTTACATTTTTTTTTCTGAGTGATATTCTACAAATGTGTTACAGTTTACACTCTGCTTTACCTTATGCTCACCCATACAAAATATTTGTCCATTGCTTGTGAAAGAACACCATTCCTTGTCCCTCCCTTGTCTAATACCTTAAGATTACTGCATTGATTATTAACAAGGTCTAGAACTGTTAGATAGAGAAGGGCTGAGCATTGGTGTATTGTCCTGGCTTTGTGGTCCTTTCTAGTTTGTAAACACAAGATTTTTACTATAGTGTATAAGATTTTCATATAACATTTAAAAATTTTTGCATTTAATGCACCAAAGCAACAATAATCATTAGTTTCTTTATTTATGTAAATGCTTCAGAGAAATGTTGGTTAACAAGTGTAACAAATCACAGAAAGTGTACAGACATACATGTGTGTGCGTGTTTGTTTAGTTTTATGTGGCAGGTGTGTGGTTATATTCCTACTCAGCTGCCGAAAGATGACCACCAGACTATATCCCTTAAAGCAGCTCAGCTGTCAACATCGTTTGTACTTGAGACTCTGATTCATTCAAAAGAAAAGGTATTTTTTTTAAGTTGTCTATTTTATTACCATGAGCAGAAAGTTTAGACCGAAAATATAGATAAATAAACATCCATTATGCTGCCTTGCTTTAAGCTTGTCAGTAATATTACTAAAAAGTGTTAAAAATGTAAGAATGATAAGAAAACGAAAAACGGTCAAAGGAAATTTACATTTGAGATAATATTTTGCACTAGTTTATTCCAGTAAAAACAATTTCTTTAGGAATCCTAATTTCCTTGATAACCCAGATTCTGAATTCTCTCCCCTTTCCCCCTCTTGCCCTCCCCATCCACCCATTCGCCCTCCTTCCCCCTCCTTCCCTTTATGTTTTATGTCCCCCCCATCCCCTACTTTGTGTGTCTTCTCTTACCCGCCCACCCCACAAAAAATCCCAAAATTGGCATGCATTTTCATTAACTGAGCTACAACAGCAAGTGCCTTTGATCTTAAATAGTTTTGAGTGCATGTTTTGTGTTGACAGCCCACCATGCTGCAGTGGATTGAACTACTGACCAAACAGTTTAACTCCTGCCATGCTGCCTGTGAAGTAAGTGACAGACTGGGCTAATTTGCTCCTAATGGCTGTGATCTAAATATTTAGGGTTTGGAGTTATAGTACTTCACAAGTTTCAACACATTTGTTGTTTCACATCAGATATATATGTATAAGTGAATAGATGAATTCCTCTGCAGTGTGGTAAATAGTCATGTGCTCATCAAGTATTATGTATTCTTGTCTCCTCAAGCATTTCATCTATTATTTGTTCAGCATTTATATTGTGTGATTTATGTGTCTCATGTATGTTCCTTCTTGAATTTTGAAGTGGTTCTTAGACCACATGGCTAATGATGACTGGTGGCCACAGCAGATTCTGATCAAATGCCCAAACCAGGTGGTGCGACAGGTTAGTGAAAGCTGAATAGGGTTTGAAGGAAGCTTGAGGAAGTAATTGACCAACGTGGTTGGCGGAGCAAAAGATGAAGAGCTTCTGAATAGCTCTTTTTTTTTTTTTTTCCCCCCTTCTCTTACTTAAAGGCCAGACTTACACCTTACTGCAGTAAAGAATGGTTTGACCCATGGAGAGAAGTGCTGGTTACCCTAGTGGTTATTCTTCACTAATTGTTTCAATCTGGCCTGACAATACCCTCACCTCCCTTCCCTCGGTTGAACCATTCTTTTTACCAAAAGGTATCTTAAAATCAGCATAAACCATTTTTAATGGTTCTGATATTTGTGCTTGTCAATCTTGCCTTCAGTTCATGAACATTTGTTAAATAGTGATACAGTTTTCAAGGGAAAACGTTGTGCTCCTTAAAAACACATGAGTTTATTAAAACACTTTTTCTATATTTTGCATGGTATTGGCACAACTGCTGTAAGTGTGACTTTTTTTTTTTGGTGACAGATGTTTCAACGACTCATCATTCATGTTATTACACAACTAAGAAACGAGCATGTGGATCTGTACATGCAGCCAATAGTAGCAGGGTTAGTAAAGAGATTATCTATTTGATCAGCAGTCTAATCAGAAAATGGTTTTGTGAAACATTGGAAAGGATGTGTTAAATAGTGTTGGTGTCAAAAAAATAATAACGCTGTTCATGTTAAACATGATTATTAAATTATGGTAAAATGATTTCATATTTGAAGATGCCGCCTTATTTTTGTTTGTTTTCTTCATAAAAGGCTAGTATTTCTGCATGCTCATTCCGCAAAATATGTTAACACTTTATTACATGTAACATATTATATTAGCTATATGTAATGTTACATCATATTAGCTATATGTAATATTATATATTTCTGTACAGGGAGGATGGAGAGATTGATGTCTCGGAACTGGGTAATCGCTCTTGTGTCACACGCTTTGTCAAGAAGATGTTGACAATTGTGAGTAATGATTGTCAGCAGATAGTTACAGTGTAATTATGTGGGAGCTGTTAATAGTTTTCATTTGTCAGCTTTTGGTCATAGTACCTTAGCAGATGTCTTTAATCAGTCTTTGGTCATTGTACTGTAGACAAAACATCTTTTATCCAGCAATTTTAGTAAGGAGACTAACAGTACATAGTGTTAGCAATGGGTCTTAGTATGAGAGTCCTCAACTTGCTGTTTGTTCACTTTTTTTTTTTTTTTTTTTTGCATTCTCTTGAAAGAGGAAAATGATAATTATTTACACAAGAACAGCTCTGTTCCTATCAGCATTGTCATTGTAATTCTATCATTTTTACTGAAAAATCTTGTTATGCAACAGACTTTAAAACCATAGCAGTGACCTGCAAATAAATTTCTAATATTTGACATTTACTTGTCCAAACAGATTGAACATGGCGTCCGGCCACACAGCAAGCATCTGACAGAGTACTTTGCCTTTCTGCTGGAGTTTGCCAAGAATGGGGAGGAGGAATGCATGTTCCTGATCAACATAAATGCCATATCCACCATGGTTTCCTTCTATATGGGCCAGAAGGCTCAGGGAGAGAGCTATGTAAGTGTCAAGCATTAGAAAAGCATATCAGTGAATAGTGTTCTTAAATACTGACTTCACTCATTCTTTAAATCAGCATCAAAAAACACTCATTTATAAAGTAATAGTTGCACTCTGTGTCATTGAATTACAAATCATGACAAGAATAATTTGATGTTTATAGCAATTGATGATGTGAGTCAGTAACGACCTATCATTTTGCATCATCAGGTGGAAATTCTCTCAGATGAGGAAGAAGAAGAGGAAGTGTTGACTTTGGCAGAGGAGGCGTATCGACCTACATCACTTGAAAAGATGATTGCTCTGACAGCCCTGTTAGTGGAGAAGTCAAGGGCCAACGAAAAACAGCTTCACCTCAGCCAGCGTGACTACAACGCTATCATTGGCAGCAAGGGCTTCCCCTTCCTGGTCAACCAGATCCGTGACAATATTAACATTCGCCAGACGTGCAACCTTATTTTTAGTCTTACCCGATGGAATGATACTCTAGCCATGGCTGTGAGTTTTCCCCATTACTAATCACATATACATAATCCCAAGTTTTTTAAAATAGCTAATTGTGTTATGTTTTGAAAACTAAATTGACAATTTGAGTATTTGCTAGCTTAAAGTGAGAAGAAATGACTGGTGAGGTCAGCATGGATTGTCTTTACAGACAAGATTTCTAGGAGTCTGGGAGGAAGGTTTTAGAAATAATGCTAAGCTTTATATCTATATATACTCATCTATTTGCAGATTGTGAACATGATCTTCAGTGCAATCAGGAAGTTGAGTCCAGAGGTTAGTTAATGAATATTAGACACATGTCTAAGAAGCAGGTGAAATAGCAAGTATGTTTTAAATGGTAAATGCTAACGTTCTGAATCACTTGACTTTTCCTTTAATATTTTAAATGCCTCAAAGAAGACATGCATGCTTTTAATGCTTTATATTTTCAAGACATTTTGCTTAGTAGTTTCTTAGTTCTTTGAACGTTCCTTATTATGCTGACTTGTCAGATCTTAACACGTTTTTGTGTGTGTGCGTGTGTTTGGTTTGGATGTGCATGTGTGGACTGTTATCAGCATGCACAGCCATTTTTCAAGCTTCTATCCATGTTAGTAGAGTTTGTTGGGGGACCACCTGGAATGCCACCCTATACGCAGTATGTTCTTCATCGTCTCTGGGAGGTAAGACAAAACTTGTTAAAGCCCTGATCAAAAGGGGTTTAGTATTTTGTTGATTTAAAAGCTGCCATATTTTGGCATAAAGGGAATCATTATATGCATCAGGTCATTTTTTATAGTTCAGCAATATCTTTCACAAGAAAGGTATTTTTGTATTACAACCTTAATTTCGTGTGTGTTTATGCATGTGTAATACCATGCACTTTTTATTAAAGGTGCTCAAACAACATATTTAGTTTACTGTTTGCATATATTTACTCAGAAACTCACCATCTTTGTGAAAAACTTAGTATTTATTCTAGGTGATTATTGCAGCTCACAAAAATTGCGCCACAGCCATGTCTGGAGTGGCTGACAACACAAGTGACCCGTAACAAGATTGCACAGGCCTGGACACTGGACCAGATGGATGGCTGGGTGGAACACTATCTGATCAGCCACAATAATGTTCGTGTCAGAAACTGTAAGTGCTGAGATCAACCCTTTTCTCGCTCCATAGAATGGAGCAAACATTCTGATCTTCATGGTAGCCTCTTACATTGGAATAGTTCTCGCATCCAGTACAAACTGTCCATGCTGTTTTTATTTCTTTGCTTGCACCTGCCCTGATTATTTCTCTAAACTGCTCCTCCCTTAAGTCCCAGGTAGACAACTCTGCTCCTTGCCTGATGATCGTCTTCTTACTCTTCCTATCACCAGAAATGTGCACTGAAAACGCACCTCTTCTGTAAACATTGCTCCTAACAACCTTTCCCATAATGCTAGTCCTTTTTCACACCCTTCTTTTTGCAATATCATGTTACTCTTAGCTCTTGTTCTTGTTATTTGGTTCTTCTTTATGTTTTCTGTATTTGATTTTATTCTTTGTTAGTACTGTTGTTTATTCTTTTATAGCTCATAAGTTTTTTTGTTTGTTTTTTATCTTGTCCTTGGATGCTGTCCATGTTTCGTTCTTGTTCTTAAGCGCTAAGAGCATGCTCTTAGGTGTGTGAGTATGCACTTTACAAATTTTGCATTTATTATTTATGAAGAAGATTGTCTGTAAGGTAAAATGCATAGCAAACTAAACATAATGCATTTTAGTTTCTGTGTTGTCACATGTGGTAGAAATTCTTTTGTTCCTGGATCTCATATTTATCAGTTCTTGGATTTAGTATTTGGTTGATTTCCACCCATCCACAGTATGATATCTTTTAGTAATGGTAATCATTTTTCTGGTCTCCACAGCTGCTGCTTACTTATTAGTAGCTCTTGTGCCTTGTAATCAATTCCGTCAAAGTTTCCGTTCTGGTCGCAACCTCAGTGCACACAAGGAGATAATGGTATGTTTTGTTTTTATATGTCCTAACAGTTGATGTGATTGGCTTCATTTTATTTTTCATAATCATTCCTTGCAATGATATAATATGGGACAAGAAACATCACATAAGGAGACTGTTGTAGTTAACATTCTGAGCTCTGCATATGACTGTTGTTGTCACCTTTACTCGCTCCATATTAGTGTAATAACAGAATTATGCAATAAAGTTCCAGTGCTTAGTAAGTTAAAGGATTAGAAATCTGAGTCATTTATCACCTACTCATTTAACTCCCCCTGCAACACTCACAAGCACACCTCTTCACATCTAATCTGCATTACAACACTCTTCAGAAAAGTTGCATTTTTGTGATTTGATTTAATTGAATACCTAATTAATATTTTCTATAAAATTTTGTAACAGATGAGCACAGATGCACAGATGGCTCTACATCAGGTGGGTTAATGTTTAAGGATAGCCTGCCATAAAGTGAGGTTGGTTCAGTTTGGCTTATGAACTGATTGTAGTGGAGGGAGGGGGGAAATGTGAGTTAAATGTACGTATTTTGAGATTTGTTCAAAAATGGTAAGTGTACAATAGCAGGCATATACATGTGTGCAACTACTATAATGGGGGTTTTTAACAGTTAATTATAATAATAACTATATGATGTCTCTGCCTTCATTTCATTTAACCTGGCTAACATTTCTGATATTCTCAGATTTATGAACATCTGCTGAGTCTGCTGTCACGAGCAAGACTGTATGTTGGTAAGTCAGTCTGTAGCTGGAGCACGTTTTGTCTGCTGTTGAAGTGTCTGTGTAAGCAAATACTTTCTGGTAATAATAGATAAATTATAGGCATGAATGTCCCTGCAGCAAAAAATTTCTTGATCTGTGCTCAGATTCCATGAAGAAGTGTACCTTAATCTCTTAATGCTGTCAAGCTGGAATAGGCAGCCAACCACAGATCTGAGGAATTTTATGACTGTTAATCAGACTTCTCATTACCCTTTTCTAAATCAAAGGCTAGTGAATAACCTGTAACCCTTTTAATTTGAGTTTTCAGCAACAAGCAGCATAACGGGACCATCCTGACAATAATAAACTGCTATAGCAAACATTGATTTGAAAATAAACCACACAGCATGACTTTCAAAAATGAATTCATGCTTATTTTGAAATTTGGAGCCCAAAAATATTTTATAGGGAACATTTCTGGTTCAGGGGAGCATCACATAATGGAGAGATGTGTTTTGGTTTATTGCAGATCCCCAGGTGCATGGCACCACCAAGCTGGTATGGTACTTTACAGTGATGAACTTCTGCGTCATCTCAAAAACTGAGAAATTAATGGTGAGTGGAGTCTGTATTTATTTTTACCAAACAACCCAGTATCAGGAGCTTAGAGGCACAATTCCTCTTTAGCCATTTAAAATACAGCTCCAAGGAAAACTTCATTTTTTATATGGCATGAAACGAGCTGGGGGGGGATTATTTGCATAACTTTACACGGACTTAGGTGCATTTACATTGGTTTTGAGAATCATGTTTGTGTTTGCGCTTAGTATATTGATTATATATACATATATATGAACATTTCAGTTCAGTGAGTATTTTCTCGACTTGTGGCAACTTTTTCAACCTAAGCTGTTGGAACCCCAGATTGCCATGCACCACAACAAGCAGGTAATGCTCGTGTGCTGTGTATGCAAGGTTCTGTGGAGAAAGTGGAATGTCATACAGTAGTAATGCCATCGTTGCTCCTGAATCTTTGCTAAAATTCGTTCTTTTCCTTTTTCAAATTACTTGGTCTTTTTTTAATTCCATCCCCATCCCCACCACCCACACACCTAAATAGAACTCATTTCCCTAGTTACCTATAAAAAGCAGCCAGTATAATGTAATTTGTTGTAATTATTTTTATTTTTATTTATTTTTTTTTTTTTTTTAACTTTCATGGCTGGTAATTTTCCGGCAGTTTTCAGTGTATAATCTACAGCTTTATTTCTTTGCAGGCACTTCTTACTTTCTGGTACACAGTATGTGTGGACTGCCCTGAAAATGTCAAGCTGATTGTCTCTAATCCACATGTCTGTAAAAACATTGCCTTCAATTATATTCTGTGAGTAACATTTTTGTGTGTAATATTCCTCATACTTATATCTATGAGAGAGAAAGTGTGTCTGTGTGTAGGTGCATGCTTGTATACAAAAGAGAGTCTCTAAGATGCTAATATAAGTCCTGATGTAATATTTTGTGTGCCATTAACAGCAGACTAGATTATTGTACACTTCTTTTAACATTTCAGTTTAAAAACTGTTTAGATCAAATATTTTGTTTGATATGCTGTTAATATTGCATGTCCAGAGAAGGATGCATTTAAAATCATTCTGAAAGCTGGTGCATTTTATTCTCTAAAAGCTGATGCATTTTATTCTCTACAAGCTTTTGACTTGTATTGATCCATTTTCCATGTTGTCTTCCCCAGGGCTGACCATGAGGACCAGGATATCATGATGTTTAATCGTTGTATGCTCCCCTCGTACTATGGCTTGCTTCGAATCTGCTGTCAGCTTTCTCGAGCTTTCACACGTCAGCTGGCTCAGCATCAGAACATTCAGTGGGCATTCAAGAACATCACACCCTATCCTTCACAGTACACTGCTGTGAGTAGCAGCCATTCTAGGCACCTCTCTTGAATACTGGTGATATTTTGCATGTTGAAAATATTGTTACATGACATCGCAGGTTGTTGGTATCAACAAGTTGCTTAAGTTAAATTAGTTTATATTTGCATATATGCAACAATATATCAGTTAATTTTGAAGTAACCAAAGTTTCCATCTTAAAATTTTTAGTTTTTCTACAGTTCTTGTGTCATCAAGATATGGACCCCCACCATACCTCCTCTTTCTCTCTTTATGTATGATAGAGGCTGATCCCGTGAGAAAAACTCAAAATGTGCAGTGCTGAGATATTTATAATGAGGATATGTCTGTACATGACATGTGAATGCTTGTCAGAGGTTCCCACATTTTCAAAGCCAGGAACAGCACATCAAAAATAGGACATGAGAAAGAATAAAAGCATTTTTATGACAAGTTCAGTGAAAGACTAATATGTTATTTATCAGAGAGGCATCAGCATGTATTTACAAAAATATTAGACACAATTGAAAAGATATTGAAGGGAAGGTTGTTGGTTTTTTTTTAAACTCTTATTAGATGGTCTACACATGGCAGGTTTTATTACATCTGTTTTTACATAAGCGCACATGCATATCTGAGAATACATGCATTATCTACTGTGTGGTATTATGTAAACAGGCTGTGGATGAACTGTACAAGATGATGCGGCTGATGGCTGCACGCTACGCGGACAGTTCAGAGGAAGAGATACGAGCAGTGAACACTTTCCGCCGCACCACCATCTGCATGTATATCCATGACCTCGAGGCTCGAACCCACTGGCAGACATTAATCTCGTAAGTAGAGACACAGGGCTTACTTGTGGGGTTGTAAGAAAATTAGGATAGACTGAGTCAAATGTCACAATGAGCAAGAGAACTAAGTCAAGAGGAAGAAAGCCATAAGCCATGTGTACCATTTTTAGAGAGTTAAAAACTGGCCATTTGGCATTATCACACTGCAGCATTTTAGTCCCAGAGATGGCTCGTGCTGTGTAGTTATGATTAAAAATGGTGGAGGTAAAATAATGACAGTGTTTGATTGGCATCTGTTGACTTTCTCCTAGAGCTTTCAAGATTCTCATCGATGGGACAGAGGAGTGCATGCTCCTGATCTACCAGAATGGCCTGCAGACTCTATCAGAGGTGAACTGTTGAACTCTCTTTCTGATGCCTGCTAGTACACACTTTCAAGTTTAATGTTCTGTCATTTACTTCAGTCTTCATATTATTTTAGTTTCTTTCTGAAGATTGTACTGTAAGCATATCTTGTTGCATTTCTCTTCTCAGCTTGTAAAATGTCTTATCCTTTTAACAATGTGCAGTATTGATTTCTGTGCAGTCATTTTTCACTCTTCATGTAATGTACCATGAAGCAACAGCGTGTCATGTGACGGGTGATATCATAGACCTGTTGACTCTACTGCTGCAAGTTCTCAAGACAGCCCGAGAATGCATGGACACAAAAGGTAAATGTTACAAAACCTTAGCATGCCCTCTGTATTAAATTACATTTAGTGCCACTAATTCATTAATAGGTATTATCAGTCTTACAACACGTGCAGAACAAAATTGTAATAAAACAATTTCTTTGCTGAAATGTACATTGTGCATTTTTATATATTATACCATCTGAGAAAATTATTACCTTATTTTTTTGCTGAGGGTGTAATGGTTTTGTAGAATGTGCTGTTTAATTTTGCATGCATTCATTTGAGCATGGGGTGAATTTTTTTTTTCGTTCTTCTTTTAAGGTAAAGAAGATGCAATGTAGGTAAGATTTGTTGTTATGGAAAAGTGGGGAAGGAAGATCTTGATTCCTTTAGCTGTTCATTTGTTGCAGCACCAAGTTCCAGTGAGATTAAAAATTTCTTACTTAACTGGAAGGAACGTGGGGAGGTTGTAAAGAAGCTGCTGACACTTCTCAACTCCTACACTCCGCCTGAAGTTCGGCAGATCTGCTTTGGTCAGTTCAACGTTTTGTTCATACCTGACCTTTATCCATTGCTTAGCTTTACAAAAATTTAAATGATGGTGATTACTGTGGTTCATTGCAACGCTTTGTCGATGTGGTATCACGTGCTTCTTTGTCAGAATAGTTTGGATAGCATTAGAAAATTAAACATTAACTCATTCTTATGCTTTCGAACATGCGTGGTTGGCTGTCTGTGCTTATACTGATACATTGTGGTCATACAGCAGCACATGATCAGGCAACAGCTTAGATCTCTGTCTTTATTATCGTTCTGGAGCTGTTGAGTGCATTATAGCTGCCTCATCACCATGAGTAATAATTATTCATCTCTACTTAATGTGTGACCATTTAGATCTGCCACTTGCAGGACAAGGCTGTCAGAGAAGGACATAGTTTGTGCTTCACTGTGTGTAGAAGATTTTTTCAATATTCCATTGGACTTGTTCTTTCTGGATTTATCAAAACTGTTCAGGAAAATAGGAAAAGTTGATATCTGTTTTGCCCCATAATTTGTTTATTATTAGTTTTAAAAAGGGGGTATTTTCATACATTCTAGGGGAACTAGCTTTATCTCATCCTTGCATTGCAGATGAGCCTGACAGTTCATTTGTGGTGACATGTGTTGTATTTTTCTTGTTCAGTATTATACTGTTCCACATTAAAGGACATCAATAACTGTATGAGATTGTCTGGACTTTTTACAGATGTACTGAAGCAAATGGTGCTCACCTTACAGCCAGAGATGATTTCTTTATTGGTTCCATTCCTGTCACAGGCTCACACTGCTTTTCAAGAAAATAATGGTGAGAATGCCTGGCTGTTTCTTAACTCATCAAGACCAGGCAAGACAAATATGTCTGGCCCCATCAGCAACTATTAAGTCTGGGCAGACCACAGGTGTCTCTCCTATTTTATCATTTTTACTAGAAAATTACATTAAAAAAACTAAATTCAGTCATTTGGCTAGATAAATCACATTCTTAAAGAGTTACATCTTGTAACACAGAATAGGAAGATGATAATTTGTAAATTTGAATTTTTCCAGATGTAATTTTCTTTTCAAAAAGGATGATGAGTGCACACATGAAGGCAGCTAGCAATTTTTTTTAATTGTTTCTGACACTTAAGTCCTTAGTCATCATAAGTTTTGTTCATTCATTTTTATATGGTGTGAAACCATTGAAATTCACTATAAACGGACTAAACGTCACAGAAACAATTGATTATGCATAAGTCTGTATCAAAATTTTGGAAATACAATTTTATGATTTGTTTTGGAAAATACTTCAAATACATGTGTACCTGGGTATTAGAATCAAAGGCCAAGGTCTCAGTTCATTGTTTTCTGTGGTTATTTCACTTCTTTTTTTTTCGTCCCATTTCCTGTCTGGTTATTTTAATTTCATCTCCAAGACAAACTTGGAATTTTTTTTTGATTTTTTAATTATTTTTTTTTTTGCACTTTTTTCCTTTTTTATCTGGATTGTGTCAGATGATGTTGGCATTAAGTGACACATCATGGTATTTTTATGTTTATCTTTTACTTTCTTACTGCAGCACGAAAGTTTGGGCAGCACAAAGAGTCACTTGGTGAGTATATATGTGCTGAATACAAAAGTAATTAATGATTAAATGTAAATATTTGATTACTTTTAAACCTTTTTTACATGTTGAAGCTGTAAATGTTGAAAAAGTTTATACTTTTCAAGTTCGTGAAACTTTAAATTTTACCCAGGCAGTGGGAGCAGGTGGGGAGATCTTTCCTTATAGTGATCATCCCCCTTGTGGCAAAAATGTCTACTTCAGGTCACCAGATTTTGGTGGAGTTGTTTCTTTCTTCTTCTTTTTTTAAATAGCAAAATAACTAAAGCATCACAAAAATGTAATTTCATGTGAGTTTTTATTAGCAAATTTAGCAGAAATAACTGCTCATACACATAAGCTAAAGGTTGTAAGAATAATCATGTTTTCAAAGTTTTTGCATACATTACTGACTCATACATTTTTGTGTTGTAGTCCACTCTGGGCCATACTTTCCAAGAAGAGGGCAAAAACCTTTGCTCAGCAAATCCAGTATTCGTCCTCCCCGCCCCCAGTTTCAGATGCTGCTTCACCCAGGCCTTCTGGAAGCTGCCAAGGTGAGGTCATTTGGTTCATCTTCTGCAGGAAAATGCGGCTTTTGCTGAAGGTGGAACACGATCACCTATGAAAAGACTTCATTTGGACCTTGTTTGTAAAGTCCTGTTATTGGTCATAAGGGACATATTAGATATTTTTTTGTTCTTGTTTTGGTTCTGATATGTGTGTTGCCTTTGATGTGTGTTTTCCATGTGACCTTATCAGCCAGTGCATTTGATTACTATCTTGCATGCTTTAACTTTTTTTAGTTTATCAATTGATGCTTCTCTCTGTCTTTTTTTTTTTTTTTTAATTTTGTAAAATCTATGATATTCCTTCAGAAGGCTGTAGTTTGTGTGGAAGGGTGCACTTGGGATGTTGAGAAGTTTTCTGTAAGTCATTTTCAAAAGAAACCTGTCTGTTGTTTTCAGGGTGTGGATGAGGCTTATGATGCACAGGTGTTTAACTACTTTGTCAGCTACCATCAGTTGATAGACACTGTGTCACGTCTGGCCATTAACATCAGCAGCTTCACTCAGCCACTTATCAATCTGGGTAGGTGCTGCTTCTGCTGATACGCTTGCTCTGATTACAATTTTTAGACAAGGCCATTTCAATTGATTATGTGTGCATGAATATTCTTCCACCACATTATGTTTGAATGCATGTGTTGATATGTCAAGCTCTGGTAATACGTGCGAGAAGTTAATTTTTCAAGCTACCCAGATTAATTTTTGTGATAAGGTGGTTGGGAGGAGGGTATTGTCAAATCAGATATTGGTGCTCAGTGCCACAATGCTAAAAGTATGGACTGCTGGCTTTTGTCTTCAGGTGCAATGGTTGCCTATGAGGGTGTCGCCATTCACTCCCCATACTTCCCCAAGCTTTGGAATGAGATTTACCATTCAGATGTAAGTGCCATTGTTGTCCTTTCTCTTTGTTAATAAAACCCATGATCACTTTACTCACTCCCTATTTTATACATTTATATGTGCATGACAAAGGCTGCATCATGAATGATCTGTGTATTTTTTTCATGACTGGTCATGTGACAAAATACATCACTTTTCACCTGAACTTACATAGCTAAATAAGGAAACCATCCCTTAATAGTTTCAGAGCTCATTTTGTCATGAATAATTCTTTTTTAACAACTGAATTAAGCATCTTGCCAATTTGTTGCATTTGGAAGTATCAGAAATTGGTTGGTCTAACCTGATTTTGTGGACAGCTCTCAGATGCTCATTTTAATGTGGATTTACAGTACAAAACGTGAAAATATATTTTAGAATCCTCTTGAAGTTGTTGATAATGAAATTACATGACTTGTTGTCATGCCTTGCCATGTCGATATTTCTGTTTTGTCATGTATCGTCATCTGACAGTCGATGTAAATTTTTGTAACAGAGTGCAGACCCTGATCACAGCTTGGTGCAGATGCTGTGCAAGTCTCGCCCCTTCATTAACTACTGTGAGGCAGTGCTAATGGATGAGCGCCAGTCCCTAAACAACCCTCACATCTATACTTTTTTCACAAAATTCTTCCCTAAGGTACAATCATTTAGTATCGTGACTGCCCATGCCATGGTCAGTTGTATGATGGCAGTTTGCTTGCACATCATTAATGTGACAGATCATTTAACATAAATCTGTGTGAGCTATAATCTCTTAAATGATTCATGCTGAGAAGGCAATGAAGATAAGAATAAAACTGAGATTTGAAATATGCATATGGAGATGTCTATTTGCACTGTCATGAGTTGGATGCGTGCACATGGATAAAAGCTGAGCATAAATATCACCTTATATGGAAAAATAGCTTTGTGCCAGAAATAACATTTATACAGCGTAGCTTATGGATTTTTCACTAATGCAGGCTAGCTGGTTATGATAAAATTAATATTTTAAGAAAAGAGAACAAAAGGCTTTCTTTTTCTTTGGAGCAGGTGCACCAGCAGGTTCTACAGGACCAGACACGGTCTTTCATTGACAGTCTCATTGCCTCCACTGCTGCCGATAAGGCAGCCCTGGAAAATACCCGCTCTGAAAAAGAACTGATATCAGTTTTCAACAGGATCAGTGGGGTATGTGCTTAATTTACTTCTTAAGGTAGGATTTATTTAATTCACGTGGCCCTTAAAATCAGAAATCCAAAGCAGGCAACATTATGAGGTGCCCAACATTGTTTCACTTTTTTTTGTTTGTGGTGAGACAATTTTGAAGAATGGTAAGTGCTATTGGCAATTTGTCTTCAAAGGGGCTGCTAGTAATAACTTGCTAGACTGGCTGTGGAAAGAAATTATTTGAGCTTACATCTTAGGTATTTTTGTAAATTCTGACACATTACTTTTAGACATGATATTTTGTTGTTGTTTGTCATGTGCATTCTCTGATGCTTTTGTTACATTCTTCAGGATGTGCGCACCATGTTGCTGATGTTCTCAGTACAGCATCCCAACATTGTTAGTCCAGTCTTGCAGCAAAGCCTGCGCTACATCCTGCGGTTCTGCCGCCAGCAGCAACAGCTGCGTGCACAGGCTGAGCAGAGAGCTGCTGTGGCTAGCATGGGTGCCGATGCCTTAAAATCCAGCAAGCATCAGGGAGGTGTGAACACTGTTAGCAGTAAAGCTGATGATTGTCAGACTGATGCAGACAGCTCAAAATCTCAGAGTGATGGTTCAGAAGAAGAAAGTCCTGATTCCAGTGGAAAATCACTGCAGGCCTCCAGTGGTATGACAGAGGGATCTGTTGATTCCAGATTACAGGACGATAGTGGGTCGAGCTTGGAGAAAGAAAAGGCTAGAGGGGGAAACAAACTCCACAATGACATTTCTGAACTGGGAATAGAAGTGGAGGTAGCTGGGAACAAGAAAATCAGTGTTGATCCTGGGGGTGATCAGCAACTTGGGGCCAAGCTATCCATTGGGAGTGAGGGTGGTCCACCTGGTATGGCTGAAGACAGTGAAGTGGCCCATTCCACTTCAGGCGAGTCTCAGGGAGAATGCTTGGTCTCTAAGATGGATATTTCTGAATCAGAGGTAGTGTGCGTAGATGTGAGTGAGGCATCTGAGTCGGTGGAGGTATGGTCTACACCAGCAGTTGGTGGAGAGATGGAACTAGAGCAGAAGAGTGACAGCGTTGATGAAAGCGATGAGGCTTCCACAAAAAGACACATCTCCAGCATTGTAGGATCTGAAGGTTGGTCCAACAAAACAAAATTTCTGCTTTAAAATTCAGTGAGTGTCCGCGTTCTTGTTCTTGCTCCCCCACCCACCCTTTCCAGACTATCTGGTCTCTGAGAAATGATCATAGGCAAACAGGAAAAGTGATCGTTTGAGACTGATTGACAAATGTCATCAATGTGGGCAAAATGTCAGACTTGAAGTGTTTTAGGATAAACATTATGCAGAGTTATTCAGTTTATATAAGAGAAAAGTAAGATTTGTCTGTAAAATAATATTTCTGTGTAACAGTTTTAGGATAGTATTATTAGAATGTAGGATATAGTGGGTTCACTTGCTAGATGGCTAGAAAATAGCATCATGTGGAAGTGCTAAAGTCTGTGAGAGAAGCATCCATTTGTGAGTAGCCTTAGGTCAAAGACAAGGGAGGGTTGAGGACATTTTTTGTTTGCTGCATATGCAAGAGTGCAGTAATCATAAAAACAATAGACATTTTGTAGATACACAATTTCTTCTTCAAGTACTTAGCAAATGACATGACTGTAGCATTTACCTTACTAGCTACCTCAATTCCATCTGTCTGCTCCCAATTGGCCAAAGTTGACATGTAAACAAGGAACACACAGACTAAACCAAATCACACCCCTATTGCATCCTGTCTAGCCAGTTCTGCTAGGCATGTGAGCACTGATCTCTTCATATAGGTACATGCACGTGAATGCCCACACACCAGAGAAGACACTGACAGGAAAAGCTTCTGGCAGGAATTAATTGAAAACAAATGCCCATGTGCCTCTCATATGGTTGTGTGAAGCATCTAGCCTGTTAATGAAGTGTCTGGGTGTTCCCTGTTCATTGGTAAACTTTTACCAATTAGGATTGGACAGCTGGAATTAAAGTAGCTAGGAAGGAGAACTCCAGTTATGTCACCTGGTAAGTACTCAAAGAAAAGGAATTTTACCACCAAAAATGGTATCTTGTCACAAGAATATTGTAGAAATAAGGATGTGGTGAAGGTGAAAAATAAGCAAAAGGAAAAAAGTTTGAATTTTGGACAGGACAAATAGAAGTTTTATATACAAGAGTTTAGACCAAGCACTGGCAGCGTATCATTACACGCAGGGTGAGTGTGCAGGTAGAGAACTGTTGAATTAGGGAAAACAAAGAGGAAATGATGGAAACTTTTTTTTTTGTTGTTTTAATAGCATTGACTTTAACACATCTGGTTGAAGAAATCTCTGCAGTTTCTTGCTCAGCTGCTAAATCTTGGTTTTTCAATTGTGCATGTTCAAGTAGACTGCAAAGAGTTAAGAGATTAGAGAACAGAAATGGAATAGGTGTAGTATAATAGTGTTGAAGAGGCAAAAACAAATGTGAACATGAAGGATTAAGTACCTCTCATGGATAACTTATATGGACCGGCAAAGCAGGCTTGTGTGGACATGTAGAGTTAGGTACTGATACGTTACAAACGTTTGTTTTCAGTTGTTGGGGGGTGAACTGATAAAAAACAAATATTTGTTTCAGTTATGGAGGGCGAACCCTTCCCAAAGCGACCAAAACTTTTGAAAGAAAAGAAGCCAAGCAACAAGGAGGGGAATGTTTCTTTACCACTGGCTAAAGAAGAGGAACATTGTCAAGCAGACAGCGCCTCTAGTCCTGCCCCCAGTGCAGGAGAGGTGCCTGAATGTGGTCAGTCAAGCTGTTCACAACCATTTAGATCTAGCCCACAACCACTGGCCAGTTCCCCTTTAGGCCAGTCCAGTGAAGAACACAGCCCGGGTCCAGAGAGTTCTGAAACATCGAAGGGTCCAGCCAGTGGAAGAGGTCATGCACTTCACCCCACTGACCTAGCCCATTCCCCATCAGGGGCCTGTAGCCAACCGGATGTTGCGCCTGAAGACCCTGTCCCCAGTACCTCCTCCGGAGGATCAATAGATCAAGCTGCCACCAGCATGGAAGGGGAAGAAGGAATCTGTACATCAGGCAGTGGCACTGTGAGCAGCCGTAACCATGGTGACATGTTTGATCGGGTGGCTTATCTGATTGAGACTCTACTAGGCTTTTTGGAAAGGACATCTTGATGAGTGAGTGGGTTATAGCAGCCAGTGGCAGCCCCTTTCTTTCGAGCATGTTAATGGGGGCCACATTTTGTGACCAAGTGGTTGTGATGTTAAAGAGCTGTGTCAATGTGGCAGTTATCTGTGCACAAAAGGTGGGGGTCCTGTTGCCTTCGCAGGACATTATAAAGCGGGTATTTCTTTTCAGTGACACAAGCAAATCTTAAGAACATTATCATGTGAGGTTATAATATATAGTATGGATGTTACAGTTAAGCATGCTTTGCCCTTCTCGGGGAGCACTTCATTGTACTACTAATCATAAAGACTTTGCTGGATCATCCACAACTTGATGTATTTTTGGGTGATTACAGCACAAAAACAAGCAGCATGGCTTGTAGTTGCTCAAAGCCTTGAAATGCCCTTAAATATCAAGAAACATCTTTTTTGTGTTTTAGCTTGTGTCTGAGTACACAAAGACCACCATTTCCTCTTCCCCTGATTTTAATAGGGAGAGATAACTTTTTTTTCCGCTCTCCCTGCATAAGTGCTAGTCAGAATATTACAGAATACATTTGAGCACATTCATCATCTCATCATTGCAGGGACTGTTAGATATTTGTACAAGATCCTTGAGCCTCTGTATCTTGATTGTATATGCCCCCCCTTTGTTAATGTTTGTTCTGTCTTTATTGTAGCTATTAAAACTATTTAGATATTATTTCTTTGTGTGCCCAAGCAAATGTGCTGGAGTAAAATGTAAAATTTCTGTTCAGGTAAGAAACACAAATTAAGTGAACTTGCTTAGTGAATAAGCATCTTGTGAAATACGCTGTGGCATCTGCCCTTGTGGTTGATGCATTCCATTGACAAAAGGCCAGCATCAGTCTTCTCCCAACATCACTGGCTGCTGACCCACTGATTCACTGTTTTGTGTGAATTTTGTCATGTTATGTTAGGGTTGAATGTTGGTATGCCTTTGGCTCCAGAACTTTAATTTGATTCCCCACTGTATTTTGGAAAGCATTAGCTCTCAGTTTTTCCCAGGATCATTTTTCTTAAGTGTTTAGTGCAAGTAAATCTTGGAAAGAGACACTTAAGACCACACAGATATAAAGTTTGCTTTCTTGTAGGAATTGTTCCTTCCGATAGAAAACTTTATAGATATTGCAAATGCAAAAGAAATATGTTGTAAGACCAACTGGAACAACCATATGCAAAAACCTGGCAAAATCATCTTACTGCTACTGTCAAAGATCCTTGGAAGTCTGTGGTCAGAGCAGGCTGACCACAATGTTGCATTAGTATTTCAGGGTTTGTATTTATGAAACACATTTACCCAGGCTGGGTAAATCTGCTAGCTGCAGGTAGCAAATCAAACCAAAGTGAACACAGAATTTAGAGACCTTGTAAATAAACTGGGCAAATATGGTTGCAAATGTTTGTCTATGAGTAAATTGTTGATGCATGGGAATACCAAAAATTAAAATGTAAGCATCAAAAAGCAGTTTTCTAGGTAGTGGGACTTGGTTGGGTCAGCAGCTGGGAAAATCTGCCTAGCAGCAAATGGGCATCTGATTTTTCAGTACAGGTTAAGTGTAGCAAAAGGGGGAGTGCAGAGCTCTGCCTTCCACATGACCTACCCTTAGCCACACTGCAAAATGCAAGAAGACATGGCTAAAGGGTGCGGACATTCACACCTCTCGTCAAGAGGCTCTGACTGCACAGACATTGAATAAAGAAATTCATGGTCCCTTAGACCGCTAGCATATGGGAATTTGCCCTTCAAATAAACTTTTTTTTTGAAAAGTTACAAAATTTGTTTTAAAACTTAAAGGAAAAACAAGTTTTCATTTCTCTTTGTTTTGAAGAGAAAGAAGGAGCAATATTTTGGGGTTGAGATATAAGTGTCTGCAAATAATAAGAATAAGATTGCAAACAGAGATAGAAAATACTGAGAAAATTTCTTCCTGGGGTTATAAGAAGTTTTGCATTGGTAGCAAACAGAATGATAACAGATTTGCAAAGCAGCACAGTGGGTCATCAGGTCGTGTGCACAGTTTGATCTCTGCCCTTCATTCACAAAATCATCAGCATAGGAAGCCACAAGTGACTGCTTTGAAACCAAGCGTTGATAGGAGTACAAATAGTCAGGTTTTTTCTGCTTTCATGTTTAAGTTATAGAGGAGCAAATGAATCAACTTTACTTCTTTTTTTGTTTTTGGAAAGGGTTATTTTGTGGGGATATTTTGAGAGGCAGAATGTGAGCTTTTTAAAATATGTGTATAATTCCCATTTTGCACCATAAACCACTATTGATCACTTGACATTATGTTGTACAAGAGATTTCCTGTGCAGATGCTTCGTGGTCTGTGTATGGCCATGCCTGTGTGTACATTATGCACTAAATAAACTTTTCAAGCACAGAGAAAGCAGCTCTAACACTGTTTTATATAATGTGACTTAAACATGAAAAGAAAAAGAGTGATAGCCCTTGTCTTTCGTGTTTTGCAGAGAAGAGTAGTATAACACCAGTTTGTTGAACATTTCCTTGCATTAGAGACAATGTCTTTAGAGAAATAAATCTGTCGATGGATCAGACAGGCTCTTATGTATGAACGCTTGTATTTGTGAAAGATAGATGCTGGCTAAGAAAGTGAAGTTAAAGGATGCTGTACAGTAGATAAGGTGAGATGTGCATGGAAACAAGCATTGGACTTTTTCCACAGAAAAAGTATTGGTGTTATTTATAGGATCACTACACAAGTACCCGTCATGTGCTTTTCTTGCAATCTTGTCCTGAAGTAACTGTGCCTCATAAGTTGTAGACATTAATCCGCTGTGGTTTACTATACTGTCTCTGCATTTTTTGTGAGTAAAGCATTTTGGATTCTTGAGTGTGTATCCCTACCCCCCACCAAAAAATCAAAGTTTGTGCTGCTTGAAGTGAACTTTTCAGACTGTATATTTATGTCTCTGGCAAAGAATGAACATGTACATTTGCTGTAAATTATGTTTATTATGTATGTTTCACCTGCAGAAAGTGTGGTTTCATAGGATAACTATTTCATTGGTGAACTTTCAGTGAGGCTTGCAAAACTCCTTCGGTGAGGTTATGGTTACAAAATGTGCATCTTTTATTTAGCTTTTGGAATTAAAGCACTGGCTCAAGAAATGAGCTGCCACTGTTAGCACCCAAGTATATTTTTAGCATGATTAGTATCCAGAGTAGTTTGTGGTTACCATTAAGCTAATACTGCTTGATAGACCCTGCCTGTGTACTGTAATGGAACTGGATGAAGCCACCAGATAACCATTTTAACACCACCAGTCCCCTTAACTGGCATGGATTGTGAACAAATTGGCACCCACCTCTTCATGTTGGAAATGAAAGCAGGCCAAGAACTAGTAGTTCAAGAAAACAAAATGTATGCAGCATTGACAATTCACAAAAAAAGTACAGTGAAAGGATCTTCCAAATACTGTCACTATCACCATTGCAGTTCCAATAGGGTGGTTAATTGGCTTCATGCAGAACCAGCCAGAGTCTATTAGTTTTAGATAAGTGGTACTGACCTTTGTTTTTCCCTGAAGAGCCCACAGTGTGAAGTATGGCATCAGGAGCCCTAACATCAATTCTGCTTTTGTACTTGGGGGATTGTACAAAATTTCGTATCTTCTTTCTATTCATAAAAGTGCCTTTTGTGACGATGGCTTATAGGCAATGTGTTAAGTATATGGGCACTTTTATTTATGGTGAAGATGATGGAAACACTTTCACAACACAAGCTTGGGGTACCTGAGAGAAGGGTATTCAAAGAATGTTATCCAGTCGTATTTCTCCCCCACACCCCCAGCCTTAGTCTTTCAGTGTTCCCAAAGGCAGATGAATGGTTGAAATAAAGGCTCATTATCTATCCAAGGTTGTGGTTGTCTAATGAAAGATATAATCAGTAGGGCTTTCTTTTTTCCCAGCATTGTGTTAAGGAGAAATATTTGTTAACACTGTTTAAAACACACCAGTGTTAGGTCCTAGGTTACAATAATTCTGTGTGCATGCAATTTGCTCCTAATACATTTGTAGAACATTGAGGGCAGATCTTTTTGTTTCCCCCACCTAAAATCGAGCATATGCTCAGCTGATCATTTGATGTATTTTATTCCCTCAGTTTGTGTAAATTGTTTCATCACTTTAGAGCTCTCTACTGCAAAGAGGAGTCCGATATGCTAAAATGAGAGAGATGATAGAGTGAAACCTTTTGGCGTGTATGTGCTATTGCAGCTGTTCATCGGCTCATAATAAACCAACACATCCTGACTTCTTCTGCTGTTGTTTTGGCTTTTGAGAGGTGTTTGTTCCATTGATCCTGACCAGTTGGAAAGCGTGGTGAGGTTGATGTTTTATGCCAAGCCAAAAACTAAGGCTGTATCATGGCAAGGCAGCCAGCCTTGTAAGCAGGTGCCACTAGCAAAAAAAGAACGGCGTGCCTGAGACGAGAGCAGAACCCAGGACCGCCAACCCTCGATGTATTGGAAAGGGGAGAACATTGCATCATGTCTTGTCTGCAACCATTAAACATTCTTTCTTCCATCATGAAATGGGGTTCACATTAAGTGATAGCTGAGATCTCCAGACTCATCAACCAAAAAAACATCGAATTCAAGTGGACAGTGCATACAGGCTATAACTGCCAGCTGGTTGATTAAAACAATAGTTCTCATATCACCTGCATGGGTGAACAAATATGTTGAGTGTAAAGGCTATTTTTATGGCCTAATTTTACTGCTACAGCACTGTCTAGGTATGCCTTACAGCTATTTGCATTGTGCGGTAGATGTTAGAGTGCAACAGAACATTACAAAATTTTAAAGCTGTTACATATTCAATGCCACCTGTCACTGTTTCCACCCTAAAACCCTTTCAAGAAAATTTTGTCCACAAACCTGACAAGTTTGAAGATTTTAACTCCTTGGACGGTGGTGATTGAATGATTCTGACTGCTGCTATATTAATATGCAATGATCAAAGGTCGCACAACAGTGCCACGTGTTGAGTGTCTTTCGGACTGCCAACATTAAAGGCTTCCTAAAGTTAAAACCAACAGTTCAGATATTCTTACTGCATAGTTCGATCCTTTGTCTTATCTCACACCCACATACTAACTACTGATTTTCACAGTTTACTCTGTAAGAGATAATGTTCTATAGCATGTTATTACATATTTAATGAACATTTTCTGTGAAAAATGCACATCTTGATTTAGTCCTAGCTTCTGCACACATGGGACAACCACTTATTGGTGCTTTAATTTAAATAAATATATTAAGTCTTCCAGTTGCATGACCTTGGGTCTTATTCATATCTCTTCATAATAAATTTTTGCTATCTTTCTGACAAAGAGAAAAACTATTTTCAAAATGTTCACACTGTTCCAGATGTGTTGCACTTTGCTCAACACTTGTTTAATGTGTGCTGCCGCATGTTTCTCAGGAAGGGAAAACAATTCAACAGTCAAGCAAAATTTTCATGATAAAAACCATATCAATGAGGTCACAAATTTATTCATGAATTTCAGACAAGTGGATGTTTGCCTGTTGGAACCATGCTGCAACTTGGTTACACACATGGAAACCATTCTGGTACCAGGAATCCTTGGTCATTAATTTAACTATACTTATATCACTTCTTTCAGTATCTACTTTGTCAGTATAATCGTGCTTCAAAGCCAAACGCTTGCTTGATACGTTGCCAAAAATTGAGTTGCCACCCTTCCTTCGTTCTGTCCACTTCCCCAGCAGGAATGCCTGTCTGTTTAAGTGTCAGTCTTGTGCAGTCATCTGCCTCCTCTAATTCTATTGTCACCACAGAATAGTGTTCATCTGGCCATGTTTTCATTCTCCAGCGCATTGACAGCTTCTTCTCTGGGATCTGTAGACAAAAGAAAAAAAAAAAATACTATCAAAGGTAGAAAAGCTGCTATAAAAAGCTGTTCTAAGTAATTTAAGAGAAATGTTGAACAGAAACTGCGATTGTCAAAATAGCAGTCACAATGCAAATAAATATTTCATTTTGCGACAACAATGACATGAAAAAATGTGGAGGGTGGGGGCCCATGAAGACATTAAACAAACAAATGTTATGCAATGTGACATACCAGGTCTATAAATTCCCCTGTGATATTACCGCCCATCAGCACAAAGCGTTCACCCTTGGCAGGTTCAAAGACTATGTCACTGCCACAGTACACTTGAACAAGCTGTCAAAGGAAGGATTTTGGCTCAAAATAATTAACAAGCCCACAATATGTAATTACAAAAAAAAAAAGAAGATAGCAAAAGATAACATTCTTAAATGGTAAATTTATAAGTTAAGAACGATCAGAAATGTTTCACAGTATAATCTGGATCATAATTTACCACAATTTATCCCATTTAATGCAACACAGTGGCACATTGAACAATGTAACAGTCTCCCAAAATACAGGCACATATGGCATTAAATTTTTATTTATGCTTTCCCTTTTCTTCCAAGAGATGGGGGGAACAACAATCATACTTCCAGATGCTCACCCCTTTGACTGTCAAAGCCCGATATAAATCTGCTAAAGTGCATTTAAATTTCTCTTTCATGGTAACTGTGGTTGTTGGGATTCGAACTCCAGCAGAACTGCCTGATGTTCCAGTTGAGGTCTGCACAACCTTGTTCATTTCTGCCTTGGCAGTGTTCTTAAAAAAAAAAAAAATTTTTTTTTAATATTTTATTTCACCAACTTCTACATTCTACAGTTAAGCAATGAGGATTTAGACTCCAACTTGTATGGAGGCAGAGGCAAAATAGCATAAGGACAGATTATAAAATCACAGGTACAATCAACTTTAACTTAAGATTTCAGTTTAAATATCACAAAATATTTTACATCCCATACCCTATCCTCAGAAAAGGAACAAATGCCTATGCATAACTAAAATATTCTCATAGGTGTGATAGCTGCTATGCAGCCCTGATGGCTCATCGAGAAAACAACGTTCATGCCTGACAGGCTTTTTACCTCCTTGTTTTTGGTGTCTACCACAGCAGGTGCAATGTTACCATTTCTAGAGGGAAGGATAATGCCTTGGCTGTACTCTAAAAATAAAAAAAATATGTTCATTAAACAATTGAATAAATTTGTATCAATTGAAAGAATCAAACTAAAAAGAAAATGCCTACGAAATAGTATTTTAGCATTCCAAAATAACAATAAACAAAATTCTGCATAAAGTAGACAAACAGAGCACTTTAAAAAAAAAAAAAAAAAAAACTTGCACCATCTGCAACTACCTACAAGGCACTAAAAACCTGCTATTCTTTGTAGAAATGTCAGTGGTTGAAAAGGTTGACATGGCTTACATGTTCTACTCTATTTACAAATGGCCAAGAAAAACTGAAAAGATGTATGTCATAACACTGTTCAGCATCCATTATAATTATGATGGGTCTTGCACAGGGGACTTTAAAGGTGTAGTGGGTTGCAAAATTTTGTTTCAAATGACTGGGTAAAGCTCGAGATACAAGCTTAGAAACAAACCATATACAAAAAAAGTCATCATCACAGACCAGGATTGTACATGGATTACATTATGAAGGACACAACTAATGGGAGTGCTGAGACCACATGTTAATTCGGCATATTTGCGTATAAATGGGATGACACACAATTGACCTGGTTCTGTGCATGTTGCTTATTCTGCCATCAGGCTGAATTGGCGATTTATAGGGTAGCTCACTCCAAGTAAGAGCAATCACTGCGTATGTACCATGGTTCACAAAGACTCTTAAAATGCACTGTTTATATTTTTAACATGATTTCTGCAAAAAAATTTCAATAAAGGAGTTGGTCATGATAATTTTATTTTTAAAGACAGATACTTTTGCAAAATAATGTTTATGAAGCATAATCATTTCATCCAAAACCCATATCACCTCAGCTATATTGACCTCCCACCTGAATCAAATCAACTCCAGCATGACCACATCACCCACATCGTCCCAGCACCCCAAGTCAAATCAACCAGGCCCAGGCTAAATGAATGCCTGAGGAGTAACACCTGTTTCATATTAAACAAACATCTGCATATAGACATTTAATAAGAACCTCCAAAATAAAGAATAATGACAAAAAAGGCTTAAAAAAGATTTAAAAGAAAATCATGTTACGCACCATCATGTGATTTGTTCTCCAAACGTGTATCCAGAGTGGCCATTTTTGTTTAGTACAATGGAAGCTGAACTTATTTGAACACATAGCTCTGTTGATAATATTTGACGGTAATAGCTACTCCCGTCACTGGAGATAGATTCATCTTTTGAGTCTGGATGGATTTGACTTTCGGTATTGGGACTATATTGTAACTATGACTGGAGTGATATGGTTTGGGCTGAAATGACAAGTGACCCATAGACAAGCAGTCTCTTTCAAAATGTTCTTATTATACATATTTCTGCAGAAAATCATAATACAGGGTAAGCGAGGCGGCCAGCCAGAAGTAGGCTATTTTAAAATATACTTGTTTCAAAATGCAATTTTTGCACACAAAAAAAGGTAATACAGCACAAACTGTGGGTCTTAAGTTTGGAGGGGGTAGAAACTGGTGTTTTATGCTGAACCAGCAACTAAGGCTGCCAGACCTGTAAACAGATGCCACAAGCAGAGAAAGAACAGCATGCTCAAAACGAGAGCTGAACCCAGGACAGCTTTTACTGCATTGACGACAAGTGCTAGCTGTTGCGCCACCGTACCACCCAAGTCAGGTTGGGGAGAATTGTAAAAGAGATGGTGCTTATATAGTGATGTCCGTGAAAAAAGTTTTGGGCTGTAACTAAGATAGGTTGTAATCAGGAAACTCTCAATAAAGAGATTTTATTGTATCTTATACTGAATTTTACCCAGTCACTTGGGGGAGGGGGGATTTTAAACCCCACTAGACCTTTCAAATAGCGCAAAGATACCCTGCAAATATCATATATAATATGTACACAACACTAATATGTCATCTCCCCCACATCCATACACATGCACACACATATTCTCTCTCCTTCAGTCTTATAAAACTAGGTTATCATACCATCTTTAAGATCTTTGATATATTTTTCAATCTGCATTCGAATGATCTCTACTCCAGTTGACCTCATTATCTCTTTTACTAATGATGCCTCCTGTGTTTCCTTTTCTGTTGTGATCATTATCTGCAATAGCAGTTGGGGGAGGAGAAAACCATTAATAGTCCTTTACAGGTCCACACACAAACAAGTTATGTCAGATATGATTAATATGACATGATATTTCAAATATAATTAATACAAGAGAAGATCCATTCATGTAGCCATAGAGTGTAAAACAAATGATAAAAACTATGGTTAAAGAAATTCATCACCGATATAGAATTCATAAGACACCTGATCCATTCACCAATGAAACAAATGCTTAAGCCACCCACTTACCCATCCCCACCTAATTAAAAAAAAAGCAAGAAAAAAAGCCATGCTGATAGAACTTAGCAAAAGAGAATGCCGTGACTCCACTTAAATGGAAAAACGCACAGAAATGAAGCATTTTAGTAAAATTATCTTTACTTACATCAATTTCAGAAGGTTCATTTTCTTCGCTAAGATTTGGAATTTCAAATTTTCCCTTAATCTTTTTCTGACTATCTGTTAATTTACCTGAAAATACACAAGTCATTATGCAGCAAATGTTCTTTTACATCAAATGAATCAACATACATCTATTACATAATTCTAAAAAATATGGGCTTTTATTCATTGACATCAGCAATTTACCCATGAGCAAAAGCACTAAACATAGGTAAGAAAACAGGAAAACTCCTGATTCATGAACCACTTAGGAGGTAAAGTTACCTAACCATATGGTGTAGCAGGAATTCATGAAAAATGAAGTTATGGTAAACACTTTTTTGTGTCAAAGGGTGAGGAGGAAAACTTACACTTAAAGTGAAAAACACTTTTTTAATTTGAAAAAGCAAGCAAGAAACTATGGAAAACAGTATGTAATGCATAGTTCTGTGCTATTATATCTGTCTAGTTTATTTGTTAGGTCTAGAATAATTCAAGGTTCACTTTGGCAAGACTAAATCAGTCACAATCTCTGTCACAATTGTGCCAGCATGGAGAAGGTTATCAACAGTGGACATCTCAGGGAAAATATTGGCTGGTAAAATGATTTGGAAGGTCTACCCAAAGTCCACAAATTATGAGTATGGGGTCTGAGCCACAATCTCTTGTTGGCTAATCTACCATACAGGCTAACAGGCTGAGTAAATGTTTCTCATAAATACAAGCCATGATGTTACACTGAAACAAAAATGGTATTTATCAAGATATATACACTTAAATAGTGCTTCGGGCTACTCAATACAAAGTTTCTGCCTCAACAAAAGAGGTCTTCATTTGTATGTCTCAGGTTGTTTAATGCTAGGGAAATCCCCATAACTATTTATAGGCTCCTGTACAGCTGCTCACATAATCCCACATTTACAGATCGAGACAGCATTGTTTCCCTTTTCAGCTCTCCCAAATCTTTGCCATCACTCACCAAACAGTTAAAACTTGGATGCCTTTAAATAAATAAATTCAAAATAAACTAAACAGAAAATATTCAATGTCTGAACAAAACCTTAAGAATGTGAATGCCTTTATCAATCTGTCAGAAATTTCACTTTATCGAATATTTTAATGTCTACATCGACTATTTTAATTTCATGTTATTTCAACTGCCTAAGAAACCACCTAAGCTCTTTTTTTTTACACTGGCTTCCACTTTGTGCTTGTATTTACAATATGCAAAAATGCTACAGCATATAACTGTGGTCTATCTGAATAGCTGAAGCCCTTTTAAACTTTACCATATCTCTTTATTAAACCCATTTATTCTATCCAAAGTATTAGACATTAAAAGTTTGGTTGTTTCTTGCTCTTTTCAGATACCAATCTCTGGTAGCTTACTGTGCTTTAAAAAAAAAATTCTTCTTTCAATCTCTCTGAAACTCAGAGGAATCTTTCCTTATCCTTTTTCACTTGCTCTACTCTTTATGCTTTGACTTTCTATGCAATTTATTTCTCCACAGATAATTGATTGCATGTCCCTACGCAGAACATGCACACTGTAACCTCACTGTAAATAAAAGTGCCACTGAAATGGTCAGTAAGGTTTGAATCAACCATTTTTCTTTCAGTTAATCTCTAAAATACAGGCTGTGACCTACCTTCCCAAGTTCCTGCAATAACCCATTCATAGAAAAAGATCAGTTTTGCTTTTCTGTTGTTTGCTGAAGCTTCACCTTCTGTCTTTGTAAGTTCTAATATTTCACAAAAACCTGCACATAAAAATGAACTGCCACAAATTATCAGGTTTTCTTAAATTTAAACTTGTTAGAAATATTACCACTTTGCAAAAGTTTAAAATGCACACACATATAAGTCTGCATGTGTGCAGGCACACTATAAATTTTAATGTTTCCATCATGACTCATGTCTTCCAGCCTTCCTTAAAACAAACATTGGCTTTCAAATTCTTGGCAAAACATAGCTTAACACTAGGTGCAAGCATATGGCATGCTTTCAAAGAAACATACCTTTCTCGTTCTCAATTTTTAGGCCAACGAACAAGTCCTTCAATTTGTCCCTGGACCACCCTGTGGCATCTTTCTCCACCCTGAAAAAGGTCAAAATATAGATTTTTCTCCTCCCTTTAATCATTTTGTGGTTTCAACCAAATAATGTAAATAGTTATTGAAATATTGATAGTTTTATCAGTCTTCAACATGTTGGGTACTTTACCAGTTGAATAAACATTTCTACGACTGTATGTCAGTAGTCATTTACTCAGTGAAGCCTTTGCATGTTTGTATGCTGTGACTTAAATTAACTAGTTTTTACACTGATCAGAGATAATTAAACAACAAAAGATCGGCACTGTGTTTAGCTATAGATTTAGCACTTATATCAAATTATAGAAAATTAACTGGCAATTGTGTCCAAAAAAAAAAGTTTTTGGTCTACAGACAAAAAAACCCTCTTCATAATTGTTTTCATTTATACATTTGGTACCCTGTTTTTGCCTCTGCCTAGGACTCCGCAATAATATATCCTGTTACTGCTGTTCACATCCCTTTTACTGTTATTCATTTTATTGCATCAACTGCAAAAACAAACCGGTTCAAAAGGATATTTTACCAGTGCCAATTATTCACGTTCGTCGCATCGGGACGCTCTTCAACTATCCAGCGTGGGTCTCCTTCACCCCACTTTGCCATTTTCTTTCACAGCAGCTCAACAACAGCACTGGCTTTCTCTGAGGCTGAAAGCTGTATTAAGCGCTGTTGGTAAGCACGCGATATTTCTAGAAACCACCCGAGTAATCACAAACCGGATGCATGTTTCGGGATAACTTTTGAAAAGAAACTAGAATTATCTTCCCCTGTTCTCGCATGTATAGCTTGTGGTAAAGGGTTGGCGAAGATCATAACCCTTTATTTATCTTCTTGACTAATCGACGGAAATTCTTTACACTTGTTATTGCCATTGTCGATACCCATTTTCTAGAGGACTGAGACTGACGCTCTATCCTTTTATTACGTAGTCACGTATCTTAAATTCTATGAATTTCAGTCTATCACAGAGACAGACTAAAATTATATCACAGCAAATTATGGGACTGTGTAATACGAAGTGGCCGTGCCAGTCTCAAGTCTTGTAGACTTCTTGCATTTTTTTAGTTTTCTGGTTTTACTTCTCCTTTGCCAAAGCCATTCAGAATTTTAGTTTGGTACATTGTAGAAAGCTCATTATACTGGGCTAACATTTCCAGATAAGAAGATAAATCAGATAATGAGCTTGTTTAATAATGCCGATGTAGTGGTGCCATCTTTGCTGAACTATATCCAATAAAGACTGCCGGATAAATTAAGAAGTCTGGGATGATTTATTAAAACAGAAAGAGATTCAAACAATACTACCCAGTTCAATGGGAAGGGGGTTTGATCAATTTGGAAGCAAAACATTTCTTGCTGTTACTCTTTGGTGGATTTATGCAGTAGATCACTCCTTGTTTTCTCTTTTTTTTTTTTTTTTTTTCATCACCATTCCTGAAAATGTATGATCTAAAGTTATAGATCATATGACCTGTATAGTTTAAAAGCACATGGCAGAAAAGAGAGGCACTTGCATGCATGCAGATCAAGCCCTTTCAATGAGGGAAAGGGGGCTTTAAATTGCATGACTGATCCAAGAGCTCTTTAATTTTATGCATTCTTTACTATCCACACTTATCTTAACAAAATAATTCCCCAAGACAAGTAGCTGTTTCAAATGCTTCATGTAAAAATTAGTGCACTTATGTACTTCAAGGATGGATGTTTTACCGGAAGATGTTTTAATCTGCATCATGAAAATTTACGAAAGAGAAAAAAGTCCATGGAGATCCTATGGGAGGATTCTTAAAATCTCCTACCAAGATCACATTATCAAAAATGAAAAGGAATTATGCAAACAGTTACAAATAGTTTAGACTTATGAAGACTTCCAGTGAAAAGTTTCAAGGTAAAACAGTTTTGGCACATTTTGAGACAACCAAGACTTACAAAGATGATACTGCAGAGAACACTACAGGTAGAAGGAAAGGTAAACAACATACAGGAGTGGACGCATCTTATTTAGTGCATCCTAGAGAAAGGGAGAGAACCAAGAAACTTAATTGGTAATATTGACAGGTGTCCCTAAGACTAATTATGGCTAAGGGACTAGATATTTTCATCACCATCATAGATGCTGATGACAGAGGAAGGTTTGGTGGTGAGGATGCAATGCAAACTTCTCATGCAGACTTTACTGCAAATACATACTCATCTAAAACATACATAGCCATTAAAATTTCTTTTCCCAACTGCAAGTTTTTGAATATAGTGAAATATTTCATCTGTTAATTTTCTATTAAAGCTATCACACTATTGTAAAGAATGTCCTTTACACAAAACAAAACAAAAAAAACACGTTTGAACAAAAAATGTTTTATTTCACATTTTTGCTCAATCATTAGTACAACATATATTTCATTGTTTTAGAAAAACATTTTTATCTATTTCTCTATCCATGGAGCCATATCAATAAGCATGAGCAGCTATCCTGTTCCAGTTCAGCAAACATGATGTACAATTAGTAAGGCAATTTAAAAAAATTTCTGTGGTATTCATACAAAAATATTGCAAAATTAGTTCCATCTTATGCGTGAGGTTCAGTCAAACCCCTTAGACATAGAAGCTTGACCTGCTGATATAGGCAAAAATGCATGCTATTTCAGTCCCCTAAGTCATGATTTCCAGATAAGCATGACTATACACAAATATTTTTAAGATTTGTGTTCTTCTGGGATAGGTCGATGTTCTGAGAAACTCACTTCACAATTGGGCAGGCTTTCTGTAGCATCCATTCTGCTTCTTGTCTGTTTCTTACCTCCGGAAGTTGAAATAAAATAAGCTGTTTCAGATTGCTGAAAAAAAAAAAAAAAGGTTACAATATTTACTTTAAACTGCTTTTTTACTGTGATCTGCAGGAATAAATTAGCATCGTAATATGAAAAATTCAAATACAAGAAATCTCTTTTCAGATTACATTAGTATTTGACAGACTGACCAGTTATATGTCTGTGAATTAATTTCCGAGTTGCAATCAATTTAATTATCACTGAGCTTACATGCAAACTGACAAGATCTGCTGATCACACCAGCAGCTTTGAGAATAACACGTCAGGAACAGTTAATAGGAAAGTCATGCGTAATGAGTCTTCTTAAAAAAAATTTCAGAGAACATAACAAAATGATAAAATGTACAATTTTTTAAATGCTTTTGGGGTACAAGGCACTACAAGAAAAAAATCATACACTGACCTCACCTGAAATAGAGCTGCTTGTTCAAACATGAATAATTAAATTTTTTAGATTTAAAATATATTGATGTTGATGAAATATGTTTTTGGATTTCAATATTTGAAGACTGAAAAAGTTACAAAAGAGAAGTGCCAAGCTAGATGCATTGTGATTATATCTTTGTGACCTTTGCATATCACAAAATATAGGTGATAAGCACAGGCCACACTGTCAAACTATGATGACCACTTCTGATAATGACTCATTGATGTTGAGAATGACCTTCACTATGTTTTCTGACAGAGGTGGGGAGGTGAAGTCATAAGGCTTATTTGCTGGTGGAGAATCAGACAGTTGAGATTTGGAACAAGCACAATGCTTTGTTACCGATTTGTCTGACATAACTTTTGTCTGTCTTTACACTCTTGTCATTCTTGAATCTATGAACTTAACCAGCACTAGTTTTGGAAAGAACGACTTAAAGTACAGTAGTCAGGTCAAAGGCTTCAAAAACAAGTTGGCATTTTTCAGCATCAGCATCAGATTTTTTTAATCGGCCTGGCAACAAATTTCACTGTCAGAGACGTAGAGTTTAGGTCTGCAATTGTTTATCATCAGAGAAATTATTAGAAAGAACAGATCAAATCTTTCGCAGGTCACACAAGCTGTAGACAATTTGCTGCCTCAAGTCATCAAGAAGTTTAACCACGCTGTCAACATGCACAAACAAGAATCTGGATTGAGATGAAAATGGCAATGTGGAAGAACAGTTAGTCAACAGATCAACTGAAGATGTAGAAGTAAAAAAAAATCTTATGATCAAGAAACACAGTCCAGCACATTAATAGGATCACAACAGGTCCAACAATGAACTCAAAAATCAAAATTTAGATTCGAAAAGTAACAAAATCTAAAACAATTCGGACAGCTAGTCCCCTCAAACCTGTAATCATCTGAAACTCTAAAGCATGCCACCTAAAAAAAAAAAATCACAATACAGCAGCAATTAACAAGTCATATGCAAGAAGCTTCAAATAAGATTCTTGAAAGGTTTAACCACTATTGTCTGTTGACACTGTGCTGCCTTCTAGGAAGAAACTGTATTAGCTCACCTGAGCTGTGTGAGTGGAACAAGACCTCTGTTTGTGATATCTCCACAGTTGCTGAGCTGCAAGTACTGTAGAGTATCCTTAACTAGAGGCAAGTACTCCAAAGCATCATCATACAGATATCTGCAGTCATGCAAAATTATTCTTCGCACATGCCTCAGTCCCTCTGCAAAAACAGAATAATGCATGTTACTTCTTGATGCACAATACATTAAGAAATACTGACATGTTTTTAAGACTACTAATTTACACTGCATTTGTTTTGTTATTCTCCATACAGGGAAACAACCGTAGGATGTACTGCTCTCTTTATATAACTTTTGTAGATATTGAGAAGCATTTGACAGCGTAGACAGGGACGTTATCTGATGGCATTCCACCTAAGCTCATAAATATTATCCAGGGGATGCACGAAGACTCGTCCTGCCAAGTTATCCACAATAGCAAACTCACTGAACCTTTCGTAATGAAGACCGGTGTAAGACAGGGTTGCATATTGTCACCAACAATCCTCCTGATGGTCATAGACTGGATTATACACAAGACAACCCAAGACAACAACACCGGCATCCAACGGACCTTCAACAAACAGAGGACCTAGACTTTGCAGATGACATTAGTCTCCTACCTCATCAGGAACAACATGCACAAACTAAACTGAGTAAGCTAGTAGATGAAGTAGAGAAGACTGGCTTAAAGGTCAACAGAAAGAAGACTGAAGTGATGAGAACCAATAACAAGCAGGAACTTCCAATCCAACTTAAGGAGAGAACATCCTTAAAATAGACCGCTTTGTGTATCTGGGGAGCACCGTCAACAAGGACGTTGGAGCAGACAATGACATCAAAAGCCGCATCAACAAGGCCAGACATGCTTTCAAAAGCCTATGCCCGAACTGGAACTCCCAAGCATTATCCTTCCACAGTAAAACTCGCATCTTCAACACCAGTGTGAAAGCTGTCCTACTGTATGGTTCTGAAACCTGGAGAGTGACAAACAACATCAACAACAAGTTCTTTACCAACTGATGCCTACACCATATTCTGGGAATAAGATGGCCTGAAAAGATCTCCAAAAAAGCAGAATGTGAAAAAGAACCAACCAGAATGCTGCTAGTCAAGACATCACAAAGCACAAATGGGCTGGATAGGACGCACCCTGCACAAACCAGCTGATGCCATCATCAGGCAGGCACTTGACTGGAATCCTCAGGGGAAGACGAAAGTTGGGAGACCAAAGCAGACTTGGAAAAAAACAGCAGAGTGAGACAAAGGACACCGGAACCACATGGGCCCAACTGTGGAGTGCTGCCCAAAACCGGGTCTGCTGGAGAGGTGTGCACAATACAAAGCATGCATTTCTGACAGTGTTAAAGTGTGTGTCACCTGTTCTTCTTTATGTTCGTAATGCTTCTAAATAAATATACAACCTTACATTCCTTTCTATTACTCACTGAGATGTGGAAACCCAATTCCCATGATAGATGAACCAGTGGCATCAATCTCCTCTATCTTGTATCGGTCAAAATTGCTTGGAGGGAGAGAGTTGTAGTCTGTGTGCCAGTATTCCATGCCCATCCATTTTACCCTTGCTCCACTACGTAGAAGCCATTCTGCACAGGCACGATCAGGCCCAACTTCCTTGACACGTTCTTCATCTACCCTGAAACACATTTTTTCTTGTAATCTTGTATCATGGTGTGTAACAGGTGGGAGTGATAGAGTCTTCCACTCCTCTTAACAACATAAAACGATCAAGGGTCCATGTGTTTTATTCCAGTCCTATCAACAGTACCAGCAAAGAAACAGTTTCCCAGCAACTCAGAACACACTGTACAGCCACCAATGAGTCTTCCAGCCATGCCCCACTGAAACCCCTCCTGCTGACCTTCTCCCCTCTAGCTATCACCACTAAGCTCACAGACAATCAATGCCAAGGACACACAGTTGCTGAGCAGTCAGCTATACTGCCCTAGGTCAGGCCACTCTTATGGCTCATCCACCACATGTGTGTGTTTGCCTGTGTTTGTGCATATGTATTGTTGCTGTTGAGGTTTGGTGGGATGTACGTGCTTCCCCTGTAAGACAATTTTACACTCTTGGGAGGAGGAAGATATGGGGAGTCTGTGGGAAAGTCATGAAGGTGAAGAGGAAAGGGTTGCTGGTACATTTTCCTGCAGGTGTTGGTTAATGTAAGTGACGCCCTCTTTCACTGATTGCTCTTTGCTATTGGGTCCAAGTTCCCAGTGGTCGCATTCTGTTCTAGCTGCCAGATCCCTATGCTGCACTGTTCCTGTTTCCTAGCCTAGGAATTTGTTTTTAATTATGCCTATTGTCTAACTCAGGGATGCCCAACCTACGGCCAGTGGGCCATATCCGGCCAGCGACGCGGTGCCATCCGGCTCGCGAAACTTCTGCCCACAGTGCAGGAAATCGGCATGTTAGTAATTAAAAAAAAGGTCTAAAAAAACGAAAAAAAGGGAAGAAGAAGTATTTATCCCTACGTAGGGGTGTCTCTCAATCTTTCTTTCGATGGACGAACATTTCGATTCAGTGCTCCGACTTGGTGTCTCTGCGATGCAGCCGGACATTCAGAAGTTGGTTTCGGGTAAACAACTTCAAATATCCCACTAATTACTACATAATTAATGGTAAGTACAACTTGTTTCTAATAAAAATGGTATCTGCTCTTTTTTTTTTTTTTTTTTTTTTGCGGTGAAGCGGCCCGTGACACGCGTGTCGGAAATGTATATGGCCCGCAGGCCGAAAAAAGTTGGGCATCACTGGTCTAACTGGTTATGATATATAGATTTTTATGTATAGTTTTTGGTTTAAGATTTTATTTTATTTTCTTAGTTACCCCTAACATGTACTTGGTTATAATTCTGATTATGGAAGAATGAAAAAACCCATTTTTACTTTTTTTAACATTTATTTATAAATTTTAAATTTATTTCCATGATGGTTAGGCTATACTAGCAGTCATATCATTTTATGTGTAATAATTTTATTTATTGTTTTACTTTTATTGTTTCTCAAGAGGATATGTCATTCAGTTTGTACTCTTTATCTACTCGATTATATTAATCTAAAAGTGGGGATGGCTTGTCACTATCATTACGACTCATGACAGCATATCATGCCCGAGGTCTTTTGGTGGGTTAAGGCAGCTGTTAATGATAAATGCCAGTCTAAGACCTGTCTCAGTTCTTTTCTTTCTTGTTTTCATTACCCTCTACAGTACATGTCAGGTATCTTTCACCACACATGCATCTACGAGGGTCTTAATTTATAATTAGTTTAAGCTTATAATTAAGTCTCATTTTGGATTGGTGGGACCTATTTCACTTAAAGAAGAGTACTACCTGGACGGTTATCTATACCATTCTCCTGGCTTCTTTGCCTTCTATCTCTGCATGTATTTCTCTTACCAAGTTAATATTCTTCTTTCTGCTAGTGAAATAGAAATGTTGATGACTTTAAGAATAAGATTGGCATTTGTTTTTATTGCCAGTCTAGCTAGTTTATCAGCGTTTGTCGTTTCCCTATCCCATACTACTGGTGCACGTCCCAATGAATTGAAATCACCAAATCAAATAATAAGGATACTTATCGAAGTCAATGCGCAGAATTGGAGTCAAGAGTTTACTTGTTAAACACGGAATTAAGCCAGGCCCAGAATGGTCTCGTTTGTTGTACAACTTTGGCTGCATATCTCAGTTCTGATATCCGTGCAGATTTTTTCTAGTGACAAGCAAATCGAAGCAACGAATTAAGAATTAAGCAGAGATGAGAAATATGCGTCGTCTGCTAAAGCAGCTAAAAGGCATACCAGCCGTCTTAAATTACACACTGCTGAGATGGTAAACATATATGGTATGCTATAATTTTAAACTAAAGAATAATTAGCACAGATTTTTAAATCTTTGATGGAAAGACATGCTAACTACAGCATTAATGCAATCTACCCAGACTGTAGTGAACACCATGATCATGCTGGGACAAACGAAAACACTTGTACGAACAAAATACTAACGAAAACTAGCTTTATTGCAAAGTACCGATATTGAGAGAAATATTTATCTTTGGCATTTCCTCAAACTCTCCATATTGTATGGCTCTATGAAATGTTGCCATTGCCATTAATATGTTCTTTTATTTTCTACCCAGGTCACTTGTTGGAGTACTAAGCGGCTCAAAGGGAAACAACCCAAACTGCAAGCATGGCGGCCTTCGTGAGGTCGACCAAGGTCTGTACCGTGGAGTCTAATGTTAACACAAGCTAATTCATTTTGCAGAGTGCATCCTCATATCAAAGATTATATAGTTTACTCCGATTTCAATTTTACAATTTTTGTCAAAGCTGATATACAGAGTTTACTATCAAACGCAAATGTTACTTTTCACAGAGTTGCTGCAAATTGGAACTCACTTCCGACTAACATTTAACTCTCTAGATAGCATTCGGAAACTATTTTACGCATATTTTGACAGTAAAATATAGTATGAAACTCAGACCCAAACAATACTCAAGTGACCGCGAGGCCTAGGAAAACGCTAACTGCATTCCCTACTACTAGTACCTCTACTATAATTATATTCTTGTTGTCTTATGTATCTGTGTATAAGAAATATGTTGCAATATTTTCGGCATTGCTTTTTCTTATTTGGAGCCAGTGGTGACCTATTAGAATGGAGAAAATAGTCATAAAAAATAAACATGCACTGATACAACACACACTAACCAAACGTCTTTCTACTTACCTATAAGTGAAAGGAATATTTCTGCCAAATTTAGTGGGAATCAGTGTGGATTTGGTCAGGCACCTAAACCACACATAAACCACATTGCCACACTGCTTTACTTTTAGAATATTGTAAGGGTAGTTCTAAAATCACTGACTTAAAGATATTTAGAAAGATCATTCCAGGAGTGTTGTTTATTATCAAGAAGAGATATGTATTTATGTTTTCGAGTTTGCAAGAATCTGCAAACAAATTGTGAATCCTCAATTGTTGGGGAATCATAACTTTTGTCTTCTATTAATTATTATTAATCTATTACTATATTAATGCAAAGCTGTTTCTTCTATGGCAGGCAGCATTAACCCTACAGTGCCTCATACAGTCACAAGTACCACGACGTTGGAAATGGGTTTACAGCAAAAAGGAGGGTGTGCCTCGCCACATTTTGGAGTGGTTGCACATGGAAATTGACTTGAGCCCAAAGAATATTTCTTTTATTCTTGATAAAAATAAATGGAAGGCCTTGAAAGAGGATCACAAGTAAGTTTGTCATACTGGACTTGACTGCTTTTACTTTAAATTTTTGTAATTGCATTATCATTGAACACTGTTTTATGATAAAGATTTATATTTCACAAATTCATTGCAAAATATGTGAAATCACCATTGATTAGATGACTAAAAATGGTACTACTGCTGCTATATAATAATTGTTTATATAAATTAAATATAAGCATACCTGTGTCAAGACAATTATGTGCATTTTTAATTGAGATTTTTTTTTTTTTTTTTTTTAGGCCCTTTCACCCCTCCTGGGGCATAGGCCATCGACTACAGTCTTAACTGTTGTCGATGTTTCGGTAGCAAGGATTTGTTTTACGGGGTGGGGGTGCTGGCCCCACGCCCAACCCTCCTCTTTTTCAGCCGGGCTTGGGACCGTCCTTGGCGGAGGGCGGCCAGCCCTGTAAACAGATGCCACTTGCAGAGAAAGAACAGCGGGCCCGAGACGAGAAATGAACTCAGGGCAGCCAACCTTCACTGTATTGGTGACAGGCGCTAACAGCGCTAACCGTTGCGCCACCGGGCCGCTAATTGAGATTAGATACCAAGATTTTGATCATTTAACCATTCTAAATTTTTTTTATTATTCCATCAAGGTTTATTACAGAACGCCACAGCATTTTGGGTCCTGATTTAGCAACAGCCCATTTCATGGTCAAGAGAGGTGCAAAAGTCAAGTTTGTTGGAAGGGATCAGTGGTTCAAACAAGATAAAGATGGTCACATGTATTTACCCAATCGTTTTATTCCTAATATGCTGCTCGAGGCCATTGATGCTTCTGGAATGGAAATGTCATATGTCGCGTTCGACAATATGAGTGAGTAGCACTGATTTTTATGACAGAAAAATTTTTAAATGTAATATTGTCTCAAAATCAGTTTTATCCATGAACTGTATATCTGTGATACCTGATATAGATGGCTGAGCATCACTCCTTTAACCTGTATATTTGTGACGATCACAGGCTGCTTCTATTTAGTTCCATAGTGTTCAAGTAGATATGATCAGATTTGAAATCATGTTATCTATAAGGATATTTCTCACATCTTGGTACATGTACATCAAATATTCATCCTGTCCCAAATCTGTGCGAAAAGTTAGTGTAATTTGATGATTTGAGGTTTTATGCAGCATGCAATTTAAGAAAGAATCACATGAAAAAAATGTAGAAAATGTCTAAGCACAAAAGTATATAGAAAGACTTTGAACTTGTAAAAGTAGAAAGTAAGAATAAGGGGTTTCAGTTGTGAGCATAGTGTTTGTATAAAGGCCAGAAAGCTAGAGAAATTATTCTTCTTTTACTTTTGTTAGGGAAAATTTTGCATTATCAAGTGATCACATAAACAGATTTCTGAAGTTCTTAATTGAACAGTGTGCAAAATTCACAATATATAAAATACTTATTGGTATGTCTAAATCTTTTTATTAGCATTTAATAGGAGGCTATTTCAGCTCTTCAAGTATCCAGGTAGACTGTGTTCCAATACATGATCCTGCTGTATAGTCTGTTTAGGTTCCCTCATAGTAGTCTTCTTTTTGTCATAAACTGTGAACAGTATTTCCAGCAGACTTGACCATACATCTTCCATCATGCTACCATAGCCTGCCTGTTTAATCTGGTGTGTTTTCTTTCTCCTTAACTGTATACAACACCATAAGAACATTAAGGATGTTGCGTTGTGCATATTGATTGTTAATGTTTGTCTCCAAAAGTGTGACCTATGTTGATTAAGTGGCTAAAATGCAGGCACACATGCTGACATTGCCAGGTATATTCTGTTTGTATTTATAATTCACTCAATTTATGTTTAAGTTTAGTCTTTTGGATTTCTGAACACAAAAAATTAACAAATTTTTTTCAAGTAGTTAGCAAGACCACTGACATATCTTTCACATTTCAGTTGACTTGAAAAACTGCGGTATCTTAACTTCAGTGGTTGCCAGAATTTCAGTGATTGGTGCATGGCACGACTTTATCAGTTTCAAGACACTCTTGAATTTTTAGACATAAGTGAGTGCAATGAGGTCACAGAAAATGGTTTGGCTTGCTTACACCATATGAGGTAAGTTTTGTTAGATAACTCGATCTGTACCAAGGAGGCAGGTTAATGGAGCAAAACATTGTAATTGCAGGTTTCTCAAAAGTGTGTTGTTTTTTTTTTTACTTTGGGAGGAAGGGAGTAGAGGTAGAGCAAAATCTTGCATATGGATTGACTAAAATTCTAATTTTTGAAGTAAGAGTCACAATTTTTGATTTGTAATTGCAGGCAGTAAAAATAATACAGGTGCAACATGGGTTTAAAGGTTTGCAGAACATGTTTTCCTTGTTCCAAATTATCTCCCTTTGACCTGATGACTAAGCGCGATGGATACATCATTTACAGTTTGGAAATCTATGTACAAAATTCCAATTCTGATGGCTTTTTTCCCCCAGGTGTTTGGTTGGTTACCAGTATAATTGTAAATGTACATGGCTAACAGAGCAAAAGACAATAAATTAGTATCTTTTAAAATGTAATGCTTATCTCTTAAGCTTTATGAGCAATGTTTTACCTTGACCCTTCTCTGACTTTTTGCATCTGCTTACTCACCCTCTTTCACAACAATTTAAAAATAAAACTTTATGTATGTTTGAAGAAATATTTCTTATTTTAAAAATAGTTGAATGAGTGCATGCCTGCATTGAAACTAGAATAAACCTGTCAGAATTTGTTAAGAAATGTTTGTTTAAATCTTTCTGACTGAAATAGAAAAGAATAGGGGCATTGCTTAGAGCAGATAATCTTAAGATGGATGAGTGAGCAGCTGCATCTTGTAGATTTTAAGGACAAGGTTTTTGAGTTAAATGAATTTTGCTTCTACCTTTGGGCTATAAGCATCAAAACTAGACATTTATAAAAATGCACTTTAAAAAATGAAGAAAAAGGAAGTCATTCTAGGAGCCTGCTATCTACATGATATATATGTATCCTTTTTTTTTTTTTTTTTAAACCCAGGAAACTACGAGGTCTGAAACTGAGCAGTCTGCCAAATGTAAAAGACATTGGATTGATGGTACTGCTTCTGGAAGATATGATACCAGACTGCACAGTCTTTGGCATAGAACCACATCTTTTACTTCCTAAGAGTGATGCAGGAAGTATTTCTCCTGAGACTGATCCTGCCTTAAGATCAAATACATTGTCTACAGAAGCAGTTGGTGTGGAAGACAGTCAAGGGTTCCTACATTCCGGCACAAAGACATAGCCATCTCTTTGCCAAATATGCCAAGTGTGTGAAAATGGGTAGAATTAAAACCTTCAGAGAAGAGACTACTTTTGTGCTGATTAGGACGGATAGTATATACACACATACAATTTTATCCTGATGTAAGCATTTGGTGCTTCTTAAATGCTTGTTTGCTGTTTACATAGATACAGATTTCTTGATAATTTTACTGTTCCTTGCTCATATCATATTCAACACTTATTGTTGCATTTCTGGTAAGTGTGCCTCAAGAAAAATTAATGACAGTGTGCTAATGTGAATGTGTCAACCACTTAACAGATAGACTCCTTTGAATGCGCATACATGTGTGTGTGTGTGGGTGGGTGGATGTATGGTGAGTAAAAACCAGGCGCAATATAAGAATTGTTATTTATTTCTGAGAGGTCCCAGCTAGTTTGAGTGATCCCTGCTAAAGGTTTCTTTCTAAGCTTATTTCTTCTACCATTTTATAATAAAAAGAGAAAGGGCAAAGGCAAAATCCTCCTTTTCCATTGAGCTTTTTACGTGTATGTGGCTTCCGTACTATGCTGACATTACAAACTGTGATACAGCATCTAATTTTGAAGCAGGAAGAAGATATTCTTTGATTGCATGAAGATGGTTTAAAGTAATATTGGAACTGTTGATTAGAATGATATGTAAAATATACTTGTAGAGAGTGAGAGATGTGTGCTTGAATGCAGACTTCTTTTGGGAGGACCCAGACTTTCTCAGGTAGTCATAAAGAATGAAATGCCATTCAACCACACATCATTTGCATAATGTTTTAATTCATACACAGATATACTGTTAAAAAAACTAGTTTCAGACTTGCATGTCACTAAAGCATCCTAGTGTGAAAAACAATAACACTAATATATTAAATACATAATATATGTAAAGCCGACTTTTCAGACATTTTTAGATGATTTGGTCATTCAGTTGGAAAAGAACAGTAGAGAGGCAAAGGATGTCGGAACCACATGGGCCCAACTGAATGGGGCTGCCCAAAACCGGGTCCACTGGCGAGGTATTGTTGCGGCCCTATGCTCCTCAAAGGAGCAACGAGGAGTAAACTAAAACTAAACTTGGTCATTCAGGCTTAAGTTGACAGTGGTTTGTGTGTGTAATTTTAAAATACACTCTTCTTACTTTGAAATCAGGACGTATATTTAAAACATTTTTTCTTCATTTCCTGGCTGCATTTGATTTACTCTTTTTTTTCTTAGTCTTACAACCAATTAACATAATTACAATAATTATGGATGATTTAAACACAACTGTTTATCAGAGAGGAAATTCTAGGAGTATTATAGTGAGAAAGAATAAGACTGGATGCATAAAAAAAATTGCAGAAATGAACAGATTAATGAAGTCCAACACAAGAAGAAGTACGCAGTGTCAGTGGAGTGAATAGTAATCTTTAAAAAAAAAAAGTCAATTAAGACAACTTTCTTTTTCTATTTTTATTCTCTGTGGAGGTGTTAAATCTACGGTTCTTTTTAGGCTCTGCACCCAGTTATTGTTCTTCACTGTGACATTACCATTGACAGCCAGTTCTGTACACTTGCAAGACATGCCAAAATCTAAAATCCTCACTCTTGCTAACTAAACATTTTTACTTTCTTTCAATCCGATAGATGAAATTCAAGGACTATTTTTCTTCTCCCCTCTCATGACTAAAATCTCTCTGAAAATAAAGCTTCCAGAAGAAGTGTTTGTGCTTTACTGTCACAACTGCACATTGTTTTCATTTCGTTTATAAGTAGGCAATATTTCTCCCCATAAAAGTTCGCTCTTGATTGTTAGGGCAAAAGCGCAAACAAGAAAAAAATTTGAAAACTAATTACCCCTATTTAAATTTTAACTAAAAAAAGCCAAACAGGAAAAATTCCAGTAAATAAGAAAACAGATATAAAAACTACAAGATGCCTAAAAACAAACTGATGAGAAGAAATGCCCCTCTTCAAGAAATTGTGGAGGTCCTGTGCATCTGGCCATAGAATTAGGGAGGACATCCGTACAGTCATCCAAACTCGAGTCGTAGGTTATTTACAAGGCTTCTCGGTACAGTCTTTGGTTTCACTTTTACTCTGACAGTTGACTTTGCAATTTTCTCTACATTATAAACTCATTTTATCTGATCTCATATTACATGTATCTTTTCTGGACTGTTCCTGATGGCTGTTCATCAGTTAGAATCTTTAAATACCAGTCCCAAACGATCATCACTATTTTAATTTTTGTTTTACAACATACATATTTACATAATAGCTGCTAATATACACAAATTCCTATAATATTCATTAAATGATACAGGAAATATAATAGTGTTAATTTTTTTCACCTTGGCTTTTATAAGATGAATACCCTTGATTTCAACATGGACTATGTGACTGATCCAATTATCTTAAAACAGTTATATGCCTCGATCTAAAGCTTTCTATATAGTGTTTCATTTTTCCTTGCTAAACCATACAAATACATCTGTAAATGTTCATGAAATATAACAATCGCTTAAGCTCAACATCAAGCGAAACATTCAACAAACTTTGCCGTTTCACGCAAGTTTTTTTTTCCAAGTAATCGAATCACGTAACATTTTCTATAAATAAAATGACTAAGTATTCAATAGTTCATTTTTTTACAGAGACGTATTACTAATTTCAAGTTTGACTTGAGATATGAAAGCTTACCCCACTTCTAGGTACAGTTGATGTCAATTTTAGCCACTTCATTTGATCCGGCTGAATACTTAGACAGATATCGTAAGCCGTAAGGGCATACCCCCGTCTCACATGTTTTGAGTTCATTAACTTTCTTTGATATCACTAGGAATATGAAAATTTCGTTTCATATCGAAGTCCTCCAGTGGAGGACGTATCAGATATTAAGCTGATAAAAACAGATATACTACACTTTGATCTCAGCAAAAGGCCGAGAAGCGATCGAGACACTCGATCGCTGTTGTTGATTTTGGAGGGAAAGTGCTTCCACCTTGCAGTGATTTCGCACAGTTCTTCCCGTTCTAGTTTGTTTTCATTACACTTCAGCAGCACATGTGTGGGGCTTAGTCTATTCCCACATGCACATGAAGGGGGTCCTTGTATCTTGTTAGATATTCTCCATTAAGTCTCATTCTAGCTTTTTTGGTTTGTTTAGAGCAGGGATGCCCAACCTACGGCCCGCGGGCCATATCCGGCCCGCGACGCGGTGCCATCCGGCCCGCGAAACTTCTGCCCACAGTGCAGGAAATCGGCATGTTAGTAATAATAAAAAAAAAAACGAAAAAAGGGAAGAAGTATTTATCCCCACGTAGGGGCGTTTCCCAATCTTTTTTTCGATGGACGAACATTTCGATTCAGTGCTCCGACTTGGTGTCTCTACGATGAGGCCGGACATTCAGAAGTTGGTTTCGGGAAAACAACTTCAAATATCTCATTAATTACTACATAATTAATGGTAAGTACAACTTGTTTCTAATAAAAAATGGTATCTGCTCTATTTTTTTTTCTTTTTTGTATTTTTGCGGTGAAGTGGCCCACGACACGGCTGTCCGAAATGGATATGGCCCGCAGGCCGAAAAAGGTTGGGCATCACTGGTTTAGAGCTATTTTACTTTAAGAATTTCAGATTGTGATAAGGGTGATCATCTTTCAGTCTCCTAGTACCTTGACCTTCATTTTTATATTTCTCTTGCACCTTATTTTTATTGCTGGTTTTATCGCCAATTTTTCTCTGTTTGGTGAAATAGATATGCTTAGGGTGGTGATTTTAGGTTTGTTTCTTGTTTTGTTGCCAGTTTAGCTATTTTATCAACTTCTTTATTCCTAAATGAGATGGAGCCCAAAGAAATTAAATGTCCATATTTTCTTGGTTAATTTTGTTATGATTGACATATGTATATACATATACTATATGTATGTCTAATCTGTTGGATGATTTGTTTTTCAGTGCCTGGAGTGCAAATAGCAAATCAGATATTAGTAGGTATTGTCGCTGCATGGTGTTCTTCATTTTATGGCACTTAGTTCAGCTGTGAATATTGAGGTATGCTTTGGGCTTCTGCTGGAGATGATAATGTTGGGATAGTAAACTCCTAATCCCATTGCGTGTGTTTCTGGATGGTGAGATCCGTCAGCATGTACAGGTAGTTCTCGGGTTATGACGGTCTCGAGTTACGTCGTTTCGTGGTTACGACTCTTTATACGACGCTCATTCCAACTTACGAGGTTTAGCATCGTAAGTCGAACTGTACGTGGGCCTCATTCCACGTACGGCGGAAGTCATAGAGTCCAGTACAGTTACACGAAGAAAACGAGTCTCCTGCACGCCATAACACCCTTCATTATGGCTCCCAAACGAAAGGTAGACTCATCTGATAACAGTGCATCAAAGAAAAGGAAGGCCATCACCATGGAGGTGAAAGTGGATATCTTCTTCTTCTTCTTCTCGATCACTCTAAATAAAGTGGATATCATAAGGCAATCTCAGAAGGGGGAAACAGCAACAGAAATTGGCAGGTCAGTAGGACTTAGTCGTTCGACTGTCGCTACGATTATCAAGGATAAAGATCGCATCCTTGAACATGTGAAAGGATCTGCTCCTATGATAGCGACAGTGATAACAAAGCGTAGTTTACTGCACAATATTTTACTGTACTTATGTTTATTGATAATTATGTAGGGTACTGTGTTAGGATACGTGTTTGGATAGGCTACGTTTTTGCAGTACTGTACTGTTATTATGGTACAGTACTGTATGAACGTATGATCCGACTTACGTCGAAATTCGGTTTACGTCGCCGCGTAGAACGGATCAGCGTCGTAAGTCGAGGACTACCTGTATTTGTGCGTAGTCTTTGTATGTGGTTCTTAGCTTAACTTTTGTTTGGGCAATATCAACTAAATTATCCACACATTTGGTTTTGGTGTTTTTCTTTGATATAGTTTGTGAGGTCAAAGTCTATCTTTGGTTGTGGAAGTGTCCAGGGTGGTGTTTGCATGCTGTTGGATGTGTAAGGGACTGTTATGTTTGTTTCTTTGTTTTCTATGTCTTGGATGTGTTGCATGGTGGGTTGAGGGGTGTGGCGGCCTGCTCTGTGTCTGTGGGGTTGTAAATGAATCTGTCGGACTGGCTGGTCTGGTGGAAGACACTGAATCTTGTAGTAGTAATTGGCTGTCAATGCAATGGGTTTCTGACCTATTCCCGAGGCCGTGAACTTGTTTTTAATGTAGAGTACTACCCCTCCTTTATGTGGTTTGGGTCTTGATTTATATATTGGGGGATTATACTGGGGGCATATTTGTAGTTTGGGATCTGTATTGGCTGTTTAGTGAAGTTTATTTCTTGTAGGGTTATTAGTTTAGTGATCTACAGTTCCATTGTAAAAGTCTTACACCTTGCTTACACATTTTAGTGACAATTGTCAGTAGTTCAGAGAGCGTGCTTAGCATTTCTTTCAAGCTCGGTGTCGAATGTCTGTATGTCTTTGATGTGTGAAAGTGGGTAACATAGTCGTTTATCTTTATCATGAGAGTCATTATTTCTTTCGTCAGCAGCTCGAGGTTGTTTGGTGGTGTCGTCTTGTCACCAGTGTTTGTGGGTGGTTATTTTTGTTGCGTTTCTGCAGTGTTGTCCATAGGAATGGGAATCCCATGGGAATCCCATGGGAAACGTCCCATGGGACGGGATGGGATGGGACAGCACACATTTGTATTTCCCATGGTAGTCGATACTTGATATTGCAAAATAAATTTACTGTTATTCATTCATCAAGATTTAAATCTTTCCTCTGAATCATCTATTGTATGTGAAGTAGCAGGAATTATAGAACAAAAGCCGAAAAAGTGGTTTTCAGTGTTGTCCATAGATTGTTAATACCATGGAATCCCATGGGAAACATCCCGTGGATGGGACGGGATGGACAGGCATAAATTGCCATGGGACGGGATGGGACGGGACAGAAAAATATGTCCCATGGACAACCCTGCGTTTCTGTCCTGTTGCTGTCCTAGTATCTGTGTGGTCATTTTATCCGGTGGGAGTCTCTGATGTGGTGGGTTGGTCTGGGGCTGTCTATTCTTCCACTGTTGGTTCCTGAACTGGTTCTTTTTTTGCTTTGTAAGTTGCTTTTCCTTGTGATTCCAAAAGTTTTCTTTAGTGCATCACTGTAGGACATTTTTCGCGTCGCGCTCATCAGACTGCATGGCTTTTCTGTGAATCAGCCTGTGTGGACATCCGCCATATCTCGCACTGTGTCCGGGTTGTCCGCATTTGGAGCAGACAAACTCCTGGTAGTCCTTTAGTCTGCATATTCTGGTGTCGTGTGGTCCTCCACAGCGCCCACATGCAGCTCTCAGTTTGCATTGGTCGGCAATGTGAATAAAGCCGTTACAATCGTAGCATTATCGTTCGGTCTGGTTGAATTGGTATACCTCATACACCTGAAAACCATTTCTGAACGACCTTGATGTTTCTTTATCTCTGGATTCCAACAGGACTGTTGTGCTGGGAGTTGTCTTGTCCTTGGATTTTACATTGAAATTTTTCAATGCTCTGACGCCAGCATCCTCAGTCTCTGCTAGCATCTCGTTTAGGGAGTCTAGGGTTTTGTCTTCTCGGACACTTCGGAATCACTCCCAGCACCTTTCTCTGTTTTGGCTTGTTCTCTTTTTGTCCTGGGATGTAACAGTGTATGGAATAGGAACTCTTGAAGTTCGCTGGCTTTGTTTTACTGGATTTGGTTTTTGCATCCAAGTATTATTTTGTTTTGTTTGACCATAGGTCGTACTTCTTCTATCTCCGCTATGGTTCTCTTAATTTCCTTGGTTAGTCTTTGTGGACCTATTGCTATGATGAGTGTTTTTCTGTCTCTGATTGAGACATGTAACACACGCAATGGACGACAGTAGCGTCCGGCTTTCCATGACATTCGGGTTTGGCAACATAGCAAGGAGTTCAAGTCGCTTTCAGTGTAGAATGTCGCCATACCTGTAAGGGCTTACTTGATATTCTGACTGCAGTTGCTGTCTTCAACGTTACCGTATTTCTAGAGCTACGTTCTCACTCATATATATAGGCACTAAGGCACTTATCTTCTCCGATGTGAGCATGGATAACAATCCGATAGTCCCTCGGTTGATTTAAACAATAAACGAGACAAACAAAAACTGCTAATAGAAACTTGAATGGCGTTTGATGCAAACAAACTCTCCTTGCCTTACCCTCCATCCCTACTCCAACCTACATTCCACTATTATGTTTGCAAAATGTTTCAGCTAAAATGTTTATTTGATAAATGTTTCATCTAAAACTTTAACGTTATTAGAACCATGCTAGCGTTTTTTGAAACGTTTATAAGATGTTTTAATGCTGTCTGAGCACTGCCTTTGCTTTACTAATCTTGAACCTAGAAACAAAAGTACATTTGAGTCGGAGGACTGATTGTACACTCCATCAGAATTCTCTGAAATAGACAAGAGCAGAGCATGCTAATAGACTGAAGCAATCGGTGCAGAAGACCACAGACTAGTTTTTGTTTTTTAATATTCTGCAAATAGCATAACTGTATAGGTAGGAAAACAGAATAATAAATGTTCACACCAGTATCCTTCAAACTCAAACTTATTTTCACATTTGAATTTTCAAAGTTAACAAGTATCTCTCTTACAATGATTATACAATAAATGTATATTATTCTATAAAAATTTTATCCGATAAGCTTGATTGCTACTGATTAAATGGTGGTTAAATAATGGTAATTTTTGTGTATATTTACATAGCTCCGGTATGAATATATGTATACAAGGTATACATCTATATATATATACGATGTCCTAATCTGCATTTGCATACATTAAATGTTGTCAAAAATGTTTAAAGATTCATGGTGGTGTCAAGTCGCTTCTGTTGTCCAGTGCCTCCAGTGCAATACTGCTAGCCCTTGAGCTACGTTTAGTGGTAATCCCCAGTCCTTCATTAGCCTCTACAAAATAAAATATTAACCCCAATTGTTTATATATCTACCATTTTCTCGGATATTATCTTCTGTTTATCTTTCATTGTCTCAAGATCCCTAGATATTCCTAATAATAACACACCCTGCTACTTTAACTACAATAATAAAAATATTAGGGTTTTCATCGTGAAGTGTTTTGAAAGGGTTGTGACGTCATCAAACTAGAGGTTGTCGGGAAATCGCCATTTTGGTAGACTTTGTGAACGTGCCTCTTTTACTTCTTCTATGTTGCTTCTTGAAAGATACTACCAAAAGTCAAACACACACAGAAAATAAAGATGAGGAATTTAGAAATCAACTGATGAAGGAAAGAATGGCTGCGTGAAATCGGCCTCAGTTTTCACAAAGAAACCAAGATATAAAAAATGTGACACAAACAATATCATATAAGTTACAAAATAAGAAGTGAATAGAAAAAAATGATAGTTATAAGAAGTATTTATGGAATAAATAAGCTTTGAGGCACAATTAGATGTAATAAACTTTGAAACATCTTTATTCTTTGTTAGGTGCAATGACTGTAGCAACGTGTAAGTGGATGTGACCAAAGTAAATACAAACATTAACTTTTTCATACATACAAATAAATGTACATTTACAGGTCCAAACACTAGCCACAATAGTGGAGGAGGGGGCTGAGTTATACGAAACAGCATAATCACATCATCTGTTTCACTCAATCAGTTTGCTAACCCTATGTCATTAATATGACAATGATTATTATTATATACTAAAATTCATTTGCAGGTACAAAAGAGCTTCCAGGAAGAGGCATGTAAGAACAAGAAAAGAGTTTATCAATTTTAGTTTGGGAAAAGCATAAGTTTACTGGAAAGACACGACAGATGTTTGTATTTTTCTGATTGAAAGAGTATGAGGTGTCACATGCTGCCTGCATGAAGTCTGAGCCAATTGGAAGGATGAATACAAACAATAAAATTCACAAATTCTTACTTGTAGCAGGACAATATATTGTCACACCTGGATGTGACCATCATATAAAATCAATTATTGGGGTTATAGGATAAAATGAGGCAGTTCTAAGTTTAAAATTTACAAAAGAATTTGGAATTACATTAAAATTATATTCCATGCCATACGTTTTAATTAAGACTTCACAGAAGCATTAATTTCTAAGTGATAATCTGTCAGAATCATATTTATCTCACCTTCCTTAGCTCATTTGTAGATTTCAGTTAATGCTAATCAACATTTGATGATGTTTAGCATATTAGGCAGCAGCTATAAATATGCCTGATAATGCAATCCCAAAGATTGCAAATTCCAGACCCTCTCATTTCACCAACAAATGGCATAAATGATAATCAAAGGGAGCATCACAATGAGAAGAAATTGATGTGAAATACTACAGAGAAGATAAAATTAAAGGACATAAAAATGCAAGAAAATGTATCGCAAGAGGGAAAATTTATACTCATTCAACAATCAACAAAGTGTATCACGGGATGCCAAATCTGCAGTGAGAAAATAATACAAAGGGTGCAGGATAGTAACAAGTATCTCTTCACTTTGTGTCACCTCTGTAAAGTATTACAACTAGATTGTTAGGTGTGCTGACAGCGAAAAAAAATACGAACTTCTAGTTTAATATTTCGACTCTGAGTCAACTCCGTGTGAATCAATGCAGCATATTAGCGCGATTTTCTCTGAAAATCTACATTTTTACGACACCATTGAAACAAATAGCATAATCACTATATTGTCTTTTTTCTGGTTCTGCTCCATTGTTCTTCTAGGACTCAACGAAGTCAGAACGTCTGTATGTAGCTGTTATCTTGTTTTGTTACTCGACCACGTCTACCAAAATGGCAACGGGTTTCTAGTAGGGATTCCCTCAAGTAAACACTTCAGAGCTCACCGCGGAAACGGCGGGCCAGCTGCATGTCCTTGGGGATGATGGTGACACGCTTGGCGTGAATGGCGCACAGGTTGGTGTCCTCAAACAGACCCACCAGGTAAGCTTCGCAAGCCACCTGCAGAGCACCTATGGCAGAGTTCTCGAACCGCAGATCGATCTTGTCCTGTGCAATCTCGCGCACCAGACGCTGGAAGGGCAGTTTGCGGATCAGCAGCTCTGTGCTCTTCTGGTAACGACGAATTACACGAAGAGCGACAGTGCCTGGCCTGTAACGATGGGGCTTCTTCACACCTCCTGTAGATGGGATGCTTTTGCGGACGGCCTTGGTGGCCAGCTGTTTGCGAGGCGCCTTGCTCCGGTGGATTTACGAGCGGTTTGCTTGGTACGTGCCATTGTGAGATACAGACGCTGTTTTGACAACTTCCTTCACACGAGACAATGGCGGTCTTTCGTTTAGATCGATGTCCTATGGCAACATCCAACCATCATTTCGCAACCAATCTGCACAGCTTGTAGGCTAATAGAGGGCCCTACTACAGGCAGGCAACTGCACATGTGCACTGGGCTGTCCCGTTACGCTCCGAGCTAAGTGATCGATGATTGCTCATAGGTTTGTGCGAAACGCAGTTATGTCCCATAAAGTTCTCCGTCCCGTTACACGGCCAGCGTTCGCGCGAATGTCAAAGTGAAGTGTAGTCAATAAAATTTTCTTACTAGCCTAGTAGCGTTTTCTTGTTGTACCAGGTTATTCTTTTAAATTAATTTTCTTTATTTTTTAAGCCAGTTCTTTGGTATGTATTAACTGCAAATGATCATATTAAACACTTTATCTAACAGACCGATATCACTATAAAACATCCTGTGGAGTTGAAACTCATGAATACATCAATCCCTTTGTCACGAAAGAGTGGTGATAGAGCTATAGTGTGGGTTTGCACGTCTGTTCTATTCACAAAACAAGCGTACACGTAGCCAAGGCGACCGTCAGAACAACGAAGCAGGGGGGGGGGGTATAACCGCGCTTACATCACACAGTCACTGTTAAAGACCGTTGACGTCATGACGGTCACATGATGTAAGACCAGACGTGTTTCCAGTGAATACTGGGTTCCCTACTGAACCCTATATAGTCTCGTAGTCATGTTTATTCGATCCACCCTGCACCCCTTTCTACCCTAGACCCGGTTGCGCGAGCGGCGCAGCGAGGCAGACGACAACACAGCGGGTGACGTGGTACTCAAATACTTTTGTATAAATAGCAGGCAAAATTCAATGCTACCACCTGTTTCTGAAGTGACTGGTCTTTCTTGGAAAAGCAGCAAGATCACCTGCGTCAGAGGGAAGTTTCCATTTTGCCGCAAAGTGCTTTGGTCCCGCTGGAAAGCGGCTCACGTCACTCAATTCCCCTCTTTCCACACCCCAAGGAGTTCAGTGTTCGGTTTTAGTAGGCTAGGTAGATAGGTTAGAATAGACATAGTACTTGTGTGTGTGTAAATAAATTATGTCTTTAAATTTACTTACTTATGTGAGCATGTCGTACGTATATCATTGCGTGAAAGATGAACGTCTATCATTAGAACAAATGTGACGTCATCAGCAGTTGGGGTACAGCAGAAGCACATATAAAGATCATTGAGCTGAGCAACAGAACAGAGGAAAAAAACCTTTTGTTATGGAAAACGGAGGATCTTTTTTGGATTACAAAGTCGGGTAAGTGCGGTCGTGTAATGGATGAAAAAGAAAAAAGGACACAACGCGATGTATATTAGATAATGCACCCGACAAACGAGAGCCAAAGAGGAAAGGACTGATTTGGCACTAGGGCCGCAGTGTTGTTAGTTTTAAATGATGCCGTGGCCTCGATCTTTTCTGTTGAATGTGTTTAGTCCGGGTACAATATAATGTCAAGTATGGCGTTGTGTGTCGTTGTTGCAGTATTGCTTTCCACGGCGGTGTGTTCAGACTGAAGCCGTTTCACCACTCCTTTTTCAGGAGTATATTTAGTTCGTGTGTTCACAAAGTACTAACCCTGGCAATACTGTATGTCATGCTAACCATCATATAACGACTCCACCTTACACTGTTTATAGTATTTACAGCCCTTCATACCTTCATCCATTTCTTTACGTTCTACTCTTGTACCTTATCTTTATGTTGTTCGGTGTATATACGTACTTCACTGTCTATTGGCTGTTATATCGTTCAGTTATCTTTACTGGTCAGCTCAGAGAGTAGAGCTATCTCGGTCGTGATGCTGCGTCGTTGTACGTTCCCATTATTATTATTATTATTCAAACTCCTCTAATCTATATTAACGTCTCTACCCGTGACGACAATGCTGGATGACGTCAATCTAGCGTGATGTCAATTTCAATGAGCGATATCTGGCACGAAACCAAGGGGAGTAATCGTGTTGGTGGCGTGCATTGCGGGGATAAGATAGTGTGTGAAGTAAACAAAGATCGAAAGAGGCACTTGTACAAGCAGGGTGAGATAATCTTCCCCCCAAAAAAATCTTTATAAATGTAGTAAGATGCAGCAGGACCAGGGGTGTACACCTCACTCACCAAGAGGAAACGAGGATGCGTTGGATTATCGCGATAAATGAAAGCCAACACCGCATAGCATTGTTTAGCATTATTGTGACTGTGATCATGGGACGGTGAGCTCATTTAGCACTCTATATCTCATCATAAGTAAATCCTAAGTGTGTAATACTTTTAATTGAAATTATTATCCGTATATGCATTTAGCTAATTTTTTTTCGCCGTTCTTACTGTATATGCAAGGGGTGCCCATTAAAGGTCATCAATGATTAACAGTGGTGTTCTAAACATAACCAGCAGACGCTGAAAGTAAACGAAACGTGCACACACATAAGACGCAAAGAGAAATCAGGTTACATGCTGCAAGCTGGTTGACTGTACCTAGACCTTTAATGTTGGCCGTAGCTAACAAAAGGAGTGTTGCTGATTACGCCATTATTGTTTTTGCTCAACAACGTTATCTATATGGTTATATAGATAATGCAGCCCCACGGTCGTAAGGAGCGTGCTCTTAGCGCTTGAGACTATATTGACAAGATACAAAAAAGTAGCAAAGCAATAAATGAGCACAAAGAGATCGTAAAGTATAGACAAACATGTAGGTGCCGACAGCGCACTGGGGACAGGCACGCTCACTCAACATGACAAAGCATCATTACATTAGTACGATGAAAAAAACATGTTCCACCAGCAGCACGACAGTCACGCTTTTGTTGTTGTTTGGGGAAAAGTGGTCACTAGTAGTAATGCGTATGCCAGCAAATGGTTAAAATGTTGAGTAGTGCTGACGGCTTTCGTCTCCTAGCTGTTACCACCATGTATGCATTTAGGGTCACATCATAATATTGATTAGAGAAGCAGCAATTTCTAGCAAGTGGCTTTTAGCCCATCAAATGGTTTTCTTTTTGGTCTGCCATAGAATCGTTTGATTTCTTTAAGAAAAAATAGTTCGTATTCTCTTTTTTTTTTTCTGTGTGTGTCTGTCTCTTTTAGGCACACGAACGCGCACAAGCACGCAGTACGGTGGAAAATGCAGGTTACATTGCCAGCTTGGTGGCCAAAGCGCGTAAACTACGTTGCATTTGATTGGTGGATCGGCAGCTTGTGCGCGCTTTGTAAAGCTGCTCTAGCAGGTCCGGGTGATGCGAGCGTCAGTAAATTGCGAGAAGTAAACAAGAGAGCGAGCAATTCAGCGCTGCTTGTGAATGCTTGCGGCAGGGGCGTTTTTTTCGCCTTATATACCGACTCTCAGGCGCCGCACAATATAAGGGCCAGACGACCCACGCGTTCCATTCGAGGCATTCACACAGCAGACAGCACATTCGATCAGCATTCAAGCAGACACACTCATTCATCGAGACTTCAGCAAGTCTGATCCAGAAGCACGTGGTCAAACTCTGCCATAGTCGACTGCTCCAAGGCACAGTCGGGTGGTGGAGAACACCGGTGAGTGACTTCTATTGCTGTTGCCCTAGCATTACTATTTCTTACTTTTTATTAAAAGAATTATTGCATAAATAGTGAATAGGTAAATTAATAAGTAAATTTCAGAGACCAATTAACATCTCAAAGTACAATCAAATTTCAAGCATAGTACTCCCTAAAAGATAAGCTGTTCTTTTTATATATATATAAAACATAAAAGTACATAATGTGACCTGTACTTAAATATTAAATTTCCTTAAGCAACCACGTGTTTGCAATGGGGGACCACCCTCAGCAAACAAAAAAAACTAAAGATGACCATTGCGCTAAAATAGTAACAAGAAGTCTGTCAAAAAGAAACATGGCGTTTGAGGAAGACTTTATTGTCAGTGAGACGAGCAACGACTCACTGGCAACTGAGACTGACCAACAATAAAAGTTCGAAAACATCATAGAAGACGATGACCCCGACACAGACTCGGACGAAGAAATTCCAAGCCGTAGTGAGTAAAAACCGGAAAAAGAAACTCCTCCCTAAACCATCACCCAAAGAGAGGAAAGGTAACGTGCCTGAGCTACACTTCCCCATAGTAATTGCCCCTGTACAGAAGGAAAACAGGGCGATAGTAACAGCTGGCCCTGTAAAACTAACCACAGAGGTCCAAAACAAAATAGGCAAAGTAGTGGAAATACGGCCAAACGCTAGATCAAACAAATTAATCATTGGCTGCTCGAACAAAAACCAGCAACAGGAAGCTACAACTCTCAAATCCTTCCTAGGGTTTGCAGTAACATGCTATCAACCAGGGCGGAATACACCTATAAAGACAGACCAAAAAAAGGATTAGTTAGGCCCCTCCTGGTGCATAGGCCATCGACGACAGTCCTCCAACGCCTCCTGTCCTGGGCTACCGTCACCAGTTGCCCCCATCCAAGTCCGGTGAGCTTGGTGTCGGCGGCGAGGTCCCGTCTCCAGGTGTTTCTCGGCCTTCCTCGCTTTCTCTTTCCCTGAGGGTTCCATGTCAGCGACTGTCTCGTGATGTTGGATGCTGGCTTCCGTAGGGTGTGCCCTAGCCAACCCCATCTCTCCGCAGAGGATTTCTTCCTCCATAGGCTGCTGTTTTGTTCTCTGCCACAGGTCGGTGTTGCGTATTTTCTCTGGCCAGTGAATTCTGAGGATTCTACGCAGGCACTGGGTTCACAAACGTTTGGATCTTCTTCGTTGTGCCCTTGGTCGTCCTCCACGTCTCTGCTCCTTTATAGTACGGACTGACTTGACGTTGGAGTTGAAGAGACGGATCTTTGTCGTGTAGCCGATGCTCCCGAAGCTTCCAGACCCTTCTAAGCTGCGATGAATGCGCCTCTTGCCTTGCTAATCCTCGTCTTTTACATCCGCGTTCTGTCACCTCCTGTTTGTCACCACACTCCCGAAGTAAGTAAAGGCGTCACTTCTTCTAGCGGCTCACCATCCAACCTGACTGGCTCTTTCACAGTACCAGTGTTGACCTTCAGGATTCTTGGTCTTGCCCTTATGGATGTGTCAGCCCCACTTGTGCCGAGGCTGACTGGATCTCTGATGACTTGTCTTGCATCTGTCGGTGGCTGTGGGACAGGAGTGCCAGATCGTCTGCAAAGTCAAGGTCGTCTAGTTGGCTCACATAGTCCACTGGATTCCATTTCGCCTTTCGCTGGTGGCTTAAAAAAAAAGGATTAGGCGTAGTTAAAAACATCCCATTAGAAGAAAGTTTAGAAGAAATTAACCAACTACTAGCAAATAACAAAGGCCCTAAAGTTAGAGCTCTGAAAAGATTCAATCTCAGAACCAAGGACAACAAAACTACCCCAAGTAGGGCGATCCTCCTCGAATTCCAAGACAGCGAGACGCCTTCCTCAGTTAAAATAGGATACCAAACTTACAGCGTAGAACAGTTTAATCAGACCGAACGACAATGTTACAACTGTAACAGATTTGGACATGTCGCATTCAACTGCAAACTCAAGGCTGTCTGTGGGCGATGCGGCGAGGGACATGATACTAGATCATGTACAATCCAAGACAACAAGGAATTTGCCTGTGTAAATTGTGGCACCACCGGACACAGCGCTCGATATGGAGGCTGCCCCTGCAGGGTCATCCATAGACAAGCCAGCCAGATCAGCGCAACTGGCCAGATGTCGTACAGAGACGCTCTGAACTCGTCCAAAGAAAGGTACTGGACCAGAAAGGCCACAGCACCCACTAAGGAGCCCACGAAGGAAAAGCAAACCTTGCCTTCGCCGGCACCCAGACAGCAGCCCCATCATAAGAACGGGCCCCAGCCACACAGCGCATAGAAGAAGCCGTGACAGAGCCAGTAACTGATCACAACGTAGAAAACCAGACAATATCAAAAAAGACAATGACCAATAACCAGGACAACCACCCACCTGAGACAGCAGACTCGACAAAATACGCAGAGACCAGTGACAATCTTTCAACTGTAGTCATATCGCTAATGAGGAAAATAAATGAATATAGCAACAAGATCATGAAAAATAAGAACCTAAAAGAAAGAGAAATGCCAGTGTTGATAGCTATGCTGCAAACCCTGTCAGGACTAATGCACCTACTATTGCATTAAAATGGATAACACGCAGGTGAAGTTTATGCAGTGGAACTACAGGGCGCTAAGTAGTAACAAACATGAAGTATTCAATTTCATCAAAAGTAATCTTCCAGATGTAATAGCGCTTCAGGAAGTAAACTTCACCCGTGGGCCAACACCAATCCCAGGCTATAAACTAGCAATCCTACAATCACCACCCTAAACGTCGCTATTTCACCAGCAGAGAGAAGAATAGCAATTAAACCAGCAATAAACATAAGGTGGCAAGAGAAATACAAAAGTGAAGGTAAAGGAACTAGGAGACTGCTAGACGAACAACCCAGTAATACTCTACTTTTCTTTGGCGCAAATAGGCCCCACCAACCCAAGATAGCTAGAATGAGGCTTAGCGGAGAATATCTAACTACACTATAAAGACCCTCCAATGCACATGTGGAGATAGGCTTTAGCACCCCACATGTGCTTTTGGAGTGTCATGAAAAACAAAAGATGAAAAGAGAGGTATCAAGTCAGGTCTTAAATAACACACTGGCTGGCCTTAAACAGTACAACTGTCTGAACCCACCAAAAGACATATTGCACTCCATACTGACCTTAGTAGTAACAACGGTGGCAAGCCACCCGCATGCTAAACTCATATAAATAGTTCAGAAAACGCCAAAGCCTAACCCTTCATAAGTTTCTATATACATAGGTGAAAAAATCTGAATATGAAAGAAAAGGAGGGAGGGGGAAGCGGGCAGCATAAGAAAAAGTAATACCTCAAATAAAAGCCTAGGATATAGAAATAGGGCAACAAAAAGGATGTGGCAACCCGGATAGTACACCACCACTGCAGACTTGCCGGGACCCCAGGACAGAACGAGCACAGCAACTCCGATGGCAAAAGGGCACCAACACCAGTAGAAAACATCTGTGGAAAAAAAAAACGAACAAACGGCAACCCTTCTCCCACTCCCTTTCCCTCCTTACCACCGTCACCTACCCTCTCAAAAGCCTTCCCCTCCCCTGCAAATCCCTGGCCCTCCTCCGCCATAGTGCGAAATCGCCTTGAGGTGGAAGTGTCGCGTGTCAGCGATTGTGCTGTCATCCTTGTATGCCTCCCATACTGAGCTGGCCCATCGTTAGGTGTTTTCTTCACGCTTCTGTCCCCTCTTTGTCTTACGTCTTGCGCGCGCGGCGCACAGCTTCCTTGATGCGGTCATTTTGCTTTTTCCTTCTTTGACGTCATGGTAGTCGTCATCAAGTAACAGACGGTGCTGGACCGTGGCCATGACAGTCAGAGTTTTTCGTTTTGTATCGACGATCTGCCACAAGCCGTTTTGGGCTTATTATTTTTTCGTTTCTTCTTCATCTTCCACCTGTTGTTGTTTTTTCGCTCTTCCTTCGTGTCACCGTGTCTTCACATCTTTGTTCGCATTGCTGTCCGAACATCGTGTCGAGCGTCCACCTGCACCATCATCATCATCTCATCGGCGAGTGAACTCGCGACCCTGCTGCACCAGTGTACGGAAAGGCTTTCGACTGAACACCTAGAGCAGGAATCTTCGAGCAGGAGCTCACGTGGCCAGTGACCGGCCCACATCATCGCATCTGGACGAGAAGACAGAGGGGTGGGGGTACGTCTTTAGAGCGGCAAGCAAGGCCAGAGGGCGGGCTGCCGTCTGTGGACATCTTCAACGGACTTCTAAACTGTCACCCCGCAGTGCATGCGGGTGATGTATTGTTTATACGGTGGCTGAGACTCACCTGTGCGCAGGGCAGCTGATTTATCTTATTTTAATTTATCTATTTTTTGGTTTGTTGGATTGTTCGCGCTGATCTATATTTGTTCATGTGAGAGTGTGGAATGTTTGATTTTTGATTCCTATCAGTATTATTTTTGTGGCTATTAAATTAGTTTTGTTTATTACGTAAATTTTGTCTTTGTCATTTCTGTGTATGGTCTGCGCTCAGTTGAAGTTTTCGACTGGATTCGTCGCGGTCACGCGACAAATGGTGGAGATGCGGGGTATAACAACCCTACCCTAAAATCCTCGAACCTTGAGCGTGGACTTGTCCTGTCTTGTAGCGTCCGTATACTTAGCTGGAGTGTGGTGCGCAGTCTGTGCGCAACGTGTGAGGTTGTACGGCTGTGTCATTTCCATCGGGGCCGGGCGGGCTGGTGGTGTGGAATCTTCGCACGCTCATCCAAGCTTCTTGTGTTTTTATCAGGTCGGTCGATCATTGTTGCTGCGACGACGTGGCGGACTGCGCGGGTTTGGCCCGTGTGGTATTTCACATATTTGTTGGAACTGTGGGCTGTCCTTTCTGTCTGATCTGACAGCTCAAACGGTAGGTAAGAACGTTTGCCCGATCGTCTCCGCGAAGTTTTGTTCGGGTTAAATTTGTCCTTTTTTATTCTAACATGCCAGGGGGAGAGGGGCAGTGGCTGCACGCACGCGTGGACATGTGGCTTCGAGCAGCGAGGTTGAAAATGAAGCGTCGCCCGAACATCGAGCTTCACCTTCTCGGTCTGCGTCGCCCGAAGGTCAGTCCGGGGAAACGGTGCTAGAAGGGTATATGCGCCTTGGTAGAGAGGCGGGGCTGACGGGTGGGGAACTGGTGGAGTTCGCCACCCGGCGAGAAGAGGCTGAAAGGGAGGAAAGGACCCGGCGAGAAGAGGCTGAAAGGGAGGAAAGGACCCGGCGAGAAGAAAGGGAGGAAAGGACCCGGCGAGAAGAAAGGGAGGATAGGATCAGACAGGAAGAAAGGGAGGAGAGGATCAGACGGGAAGAGGGTGAGAGAGCCGAAAGAATTCGGATGCAGGAACTCTGCAACGAGTTGAATGTAGCCAAAATAAGAAGCGATGGCGAGAGGCGAGATGCGTTAGACGTGGAGTTTCAACCGATGCGCCTTAAGATGCCGCCATTCGAGGAGGAGGATGACCTCGAAACCTACCTTTGTCCAGTTTGAAGGTGTGGCCAAGCTGCAGAGATGGGATATCAGCTCATGGGCGACAAGGCTGGCAATGTTATACTCAAAGGGAAGGCAGGGACGTTTGCGTGGGGCTTTAATGACGAGACGCCCAGGATTACGCAAAACTGAAAGTCGCCCTGCTGACCAGGTTTCAATTCAGCTGAAACCTACAGGCGAAGCTTCGTGACCTCAAGGCGTGAAGGGGGAAGACCTTCCCGCAATATGTGCCAGGGCCCGGCTATATTTGAACACTGGGGTTGAAGCTGGCGGTAAGACGCTACAGTGGAAGATCTCAGAGACTGATACTAATGGAGCAGCTTATAGAACGGCGTGCCCCTCGAGTTAGCCACATTCATCCGCGAGCGAGCACTCCAAAGCGTGGAAGATGCGGCAATTCTGGCCCAGCAGTTCTCGGAGGCAAGGGAAGCTGCCGGTGGCATCGCACACCTAACCACATCATGCCCAACACCGGAATGCGGCGAGCACAAGGGAACGACGAGATGAGTATCGTCATTCCTCTTATGGCCAGAGCCAGGAACGCAAACCTGTTTTTCATTGCGAAAAATGGGCATATCAGGAAAGGACTGCCCACGGTGGAGCAGGATACTGGAGCGCCGACAACAAAAGAGGCCGTCAATACGGAACGATCAAATCATCGATGAAGGGAAGGCTAGCACTATGTACAGAGTGGCACCCAAGTGTAAAAGACGGCCAGTTTTCAGAAAGGCCGTTCGAGTGACACCAGCTGGGCCATGCGCTGCGAGACACGGGGCAGACATGCTGTGCATCGGAGCAACCTTTATCACCCCGACCATGCCTCACGGGTCGTAAACGGCTGATACGCTATGCAAACTCAGGGTCGATGTACCGCCCAGTGGCTTAGTCTAATTTGGAAATCCCCTATTACCCGTGGGAAAGCAGAGGAGGCGCTCATCCCAGGCTTGTGGACGGAAGTGGTATCGGTAACACACTCAGGAGAGGCTGGGCGAAGAACTGCAGGTGCCGGTGTATCGAAGAGAGCAGGGCAGGTGCTCGAACACTGGTGCAGACAGGGCTCAGCTGACGGAAGAACATGGGATGAGAGGTGTCAATAACAAGGAGTGCAGTAGAGTTGCTTCATGTGGGGCCAGGGAAGAAATGCGCAAATGCGGAACAGGACGACACTTTACAACGCGTCCGCCGCTGGCGAGAGACGGTCAGGTGAATCTCAGCGAGGCACGGGGAGAGTTTCGTTCCTGGCGTAAGAAGACTGTTGGTGGCGGGTCTACATAGGAAGGAAGGGGACAGGATCACAAACAGTTGGTTGTTCCCCAGCCTTTAAGGCACGAAGTGCTATCGAGTGTGGCCCACGAGGCCCATGGTGGGACATGTTGGGGCAAGGGGACGCGGACCAAGAATACTGGTGTGAGTTTTACTGGCCGGCATGTTCAAAGATGTCCGGCGCTTTTGTGCGTCTTTGCGACACGTGCCACGCACAAATCAAAGGAGGCTGAAGAAAAAATATATCTGAGGGTTAGATATTGAACGTGATCAGTTGGGAGGGAAGTTAGGGAAAATAAAACCAAGATTTTGAACTGACGTGCAACCCGATGAATCCTCAAGAGGAGGTGTATCCGCGTAGGTGTTCGCAGCGCCGGCCGAGAGCTAGAAGACTTAGAAGATGAGCGTCAGGCAGAGAAGATGCGAAACTGCGTTTGGAAGGGAATTGGGCAGGGCCTCTGAACGCTCAAGGTATGACGGCGTGAAATGTTTGGGCGCGCTGGTAAGCGTGAGGAGCTGGAATGAGGAGTCTAAGAAGACATTGTGCTAAGATAGAGAATGGAAGGCGGAGCCTTTCCGGGATGGGTGCGCAAGCAAAGAGCAAAGCAGTAAAGCTTGCGGCGAGTAAGTTGGCAAAGGATTTGCAGGCTTAGAGAAGAGAGTGGAGGATGAAACCACAAAGTGAAGGAAGATGGCTGGCTTAAGCAGTACAAAAAGGCTTGGCAGCTCAGATGGGGATTGTCCAGGCAGTAGTTCGAAAAGGGCCCGCATTGCGCTGGAGGAAAATGGCGCTCTTGCCGTAAAAGAAAATGGCAAGAGCGAATGAAGAAATTGGAAAACAAAGCAGGACGGATAGAATACAGGACTTGTGCTTCAGAGGTTTGAATTGCGAACCACAGGAGGAGAACAGAGAAGAAACCCGAATGCTTTTGAATCACGTGGAGGAAGGAATTGGAAAGAGGAAATAAGCCTCGACAAGATTGTGGTCCAATGAACGCCAACTGCGGTTAATGGTCAGAAGGGTGTGGCCCAGGCGGCGAAAAAGCGGCGAAGACGTCTCACGGCTGGAAACGGAACAGGAGATGCACATGTTGTCAATGAAAGGGCCAATGGTGCGCGCGGCAATAAGTGAGCAAAGCGACTCTCGTCTGCAGGTAGGCCATCGTAGGGGGGAGGAGCAACATGGAAGGCAGACTTTCCTGAGCAGACAAGTGTCGTTCTTTCCCTTTCAGACTGACCGTTTCCGCTTGTTTCCCTATCCCGTCGTCCTTTTAGCTAGGCGACGTGTCATTCCCGAAGCCCCCATTTCTAGCTTTCCTTGCTGCCGGGCAAGAACAAGCGGTTACAGGAGCGTGCTTGCATGGTTTTAATAGAGTGAAAGTTTTGAGAGTTCTGTTCAGTATTTTTGTGGGCGTGCGGCTTCGTAGTTGGGGATATTTTTCTGTGGGTGGTTTTTCTTCCAAGTTTAGGCTCTTTCTTCAATCTTTGACACGGCGAGTGATTTTTTGAACTTCGCGTAGCTTCATAGGAAGGGGATAATGTCGGCGTGTCAGCGATTGTGCCTGTCATCCTCTGTGCATGGCTCGCATACGAGGCCGGCAACTGCAGCCCATCGTTAGGCTGTTGTTGCCTTCACGCTTTTTGTCCCGGGCCTCTTTGTCTGTACGTCTTGCGCGGCGGCGCAACAGCTTCCTGATGGCGGTATTTAAAGGCTTTTTCGCTTCTTTTGACGTCATGGGTAAGTCCCGTCATCCGAGTAACGACGGTGCGCTTGGGACGCGTGGCCATGGACAATCCAGAGTTTTTGCACACAAATTTCTATAATCGAGCCGATCTGACACATCGCGGCCGTTTTGGGCTTATTTTTTCGTGTTCTTTCTTGCATAACTCTTATCCCAGCCTGTTTTTTGTTATTTTCCGGCTGCTTCCTTTGCGTGTCCACCAGGTGTAGTCTGTCACATCTTTTGTTTCGCATTGGCCTGCTCGCAACATCGTGTTCAGAGCGTCGCATCCGCTGAACGCAGATCCATCAAATATCTCGTTGGGCGAGGGAAACTCGCGACCCGCTGAGCTGCACAGTGTGGGCGGAAAGGCCTTTCGACTGGACACCGCTAGAGGGGGGGCAGAAATTCGAGCAGAAGCCCGAGGCGGCATGGGCCGGCTAGAACCAAATCGATACGCATTCTGCGAACGAGAAGAGAGAAGGGGTGGGGGTACGTCCGTTAGACGGGCAATGCAAGGCCAGAGGTCGGGGCTGGCTGCTCTGCGGACAGCTTCAAGTCGGACTTTCTTAAAGCTGTCACCCCGCAGATGGGCATGCGGGGTGTTGTATTTGTTATATGACGGCTGACGTGAGTACTCGCCTGTGCAGCAAGGGCAGCTGATTTGTCCCTTATTTATTATTTTCTATTTTTTTGTTATGTTTGGAATATTTTTTCGCGCTTGATCTATATTGTGCTTCTTGGTGAGAAAGTGTGGCATGTTTGATTTTTGAATTGCCGGCTATCAGTATTATGTTTTTGTTGGCTATCTAATTGTTTTCTGTTTGTTGAAGGGTGAATTCTTGTCCTTGTGGTCCATTTCCTGTGTATGGTCCCCTGCGCCTCAGTTTGAGTTCGAACTGGATATTCGTCGGGTCGACGCGACACGGTTAGAGAAGAGGTCCTAAATAAGGGTAGAAAAAAGTTCCGAAAAAGAGTTGGGCAAAACACCAAAAAGGTACGAAAAAATCGAAAAACTGTCGAAAGATGCCGTAAAACGGGCACAAAATCAGACAATAATGGGCCAGGATAAACCAGAATGTCAGTTAAGACCTCAAGTAGGTAGAATAGGCAGTTATGTGGTCTAAAAGCGTAAGAAGGAAGAGTCTAAAAGGTAGTAAGAAAAGGTCGATGAAAGTTTCTGCAAAAAACCCAAAACAGAGGGTTGCGATAAACAGTGAACAAAATCGTTCGCACTTCCGGGCCCCGTAAAAGGACAAATCAGGGTGAGAACGACAAGATGCGATGTCTGAAAGGGATGCAAGAATTGGCTTCGGTAAAGCGTAAATAGTAGAGAAATTTAAGGCCATTTAATGGTGGTCCTTGAAAGGTAGAGGAGAAATGGTTCTCATATAAAAGGTAAGAAACGGTCAGAAAAAAGGTTTGCCAAAGAGCGCCAAAGGTCGAAAAGACAGTTCGAAAAAATGCTGAAAATAGCGTAAAACGGTTTGCAAAATCAGACCTACAGATGGCAGTGAATAAAGCGCAATATGTTCGTAAAAGAGCGCTAACAAGTAGGTAAGAATAAGGGCATTTATGTGTCTTGAAAACGGTAGAAGAAGGTCTAAAAAGGTAGGAAAAAGGTGCAAAAAAGTTTTGCCAGAAAAGGACAAGCGCTCCGCAGAGAAAGGTCGAAAAAAGTCGAAAAATGTTTCGAAAAATTGGCGTAAAATGGCAAAATCCAGTCGAGCATGAGTGGCGAGGGGATACCAAATGTCGGTAAAAAGAGGCTAAAATAGGTAATCAAAGCGCTTTTATGTGTCTTGAAAAGGGTAAGAGAGAAGGTCTATAAAGAGTGATAAAGGTTCGAAAAAACGTTTGCAAAAAGGCCGCAAAAAGGTCCGAAAAAAAGTCGAAAAATGTCGAAAATGCCGTTAAAAGGCCGTGCAAATCAGAAGCTCATTGCAGGAAATAACCATGCCCGGTAAAAAGACCCTAAAATAGGTAGAAATAAGGCATTTTATGTGTCCTTAAAAAGTAGAGAAGAGAGTCCCTAAATGGTAGAAAAGAGGTGCGAAAAGTTGCAAAAGCCCCAAATAAGGTCGAAAATAGTCGAAAAATGTCGAAATGCCGTAAACGGCAAATCAGACACTATGCGGCAAGGATAAAGCCAAATGTCGTAAAAAGAACCTAGAAATAGGTTAGAATATATAGCCCATTTTTATCGTGTTTGAAAAAGGTAAAGAAAGGTCTAAAAGGGTAAGAGAAACTGGTCGAAAAAGTGCAAAAACAAGAACCAAAGTAGGTGAGAAAAAGTTGCGAAAAAAAATGATTCGAAAATCGCCGTAACGGCCAAATAGGACATATGGGCAAGGATAACCAAGTCGTAAGAAGACGTAAAATAGGTAGAATAAGGCAATTTATGTTGTCTTGAAAGGTAAAGGAAAGGTCTAAAAAGGTAGAAAGGTCGACACAAAGTGATGCAGAAGTGCCGCAAGGGTCCGCCCGTTAAAAACGTCGAAAAATGTCGAAAATGCCGTTAAAGCGGCCAAATCCAAGACATATGCAGCATAAGCAATGTCGTTAAAAGACCTAAAAGTAAGGTAGAAAATAAGGCATTTATGGGTGTTCTTGAAAGGTACAGAAAGGTTAAAAGGTAAAAAGAGGTTAAAAAAAAGGTTTGCAAAGGCCCAAAAAGGTGGTCGAAAAAGGTCGTAAAAGTCGATGCCGTAAGACGCAAAATCAGAAATCAATATGCAGGAAACAAAGTGTGTAAGAAGACGGCTAAATAAGTAGGAATAGTAATGGCATTTAATTGTGTCTTAAAGGTAGAAGAGGGGTCTAAAAGGTTTAGAAAAAGGGATTCCCGAAAAAAAGTGTGAAAAAATCCCAAAGGTCGAAAAAATCGAAAAATGTCGAAAATCGCCGTAACGGGGCAAATAGACATGATGCAGGATAACGGCAATAGGTCCGTAAAACGCTAAAATAGGAGAATAAAGAGGCACTTATGTGTCTTGAAAAAGGTAGAAGCACAGGTCTAAAAAGTAGAAGAGAGTCGAAAAGAGTTGGCCAAAGCCGCAAAAGGTCGAAAAGTCCGAAAATGTCGAAAATGGCGTAAGAACGCGCCAAATCAGAGCATATGCATGGATAGACATGTCGTAAAAGAGGCTAGAGTAGTTAAAGATAGGAGGCATTTAAATGGTGTTCTTTGAAAGTAGAGGCAGAAGGTCTATAAAAGGTAGTATAAAAAACAGTTCGAGATACAGGTTGGCAAAACAGGACCCAAACCAAGAGTCGAAAAAAAGATCGATAAAAAACTGTGAAAAATCCCGTAAAATGGCAATCAGCACATAGCAGGATAAAAGGCAATGTCGTTTTAAAAGACTAAATAGAATAAGGCAATTTATGGAGTGTCTTTAAAAGGTAGAAGAAGAAGGTCCCTAAAAAGAGTAGAAAAGGTCGAAAAAAGAAAGAAGTTGCAAAGAGCCTAACAAAAAGGTCGAAAAAAGTTCGAAAAAAATTCGAAAATCGGCGTAAAACGGCAAAATCAGACGCAGTAACTGCGGAATACCAATTATCGTAAAAGAACGGCTTAAGTAGGGAATTAGAAAAGCGCAATTTAGTGATTCCTTGAAAGGGTAGATGCAGAAGGTCTAAAAAGGGTAGAAGAAAAGCTTGTCGATAGAAAAAGGGGGTTTGGCCAAAACGAGCCAAAAGGTCGAAAAAAGTACGAAAAACTGTCGAAAATGGCCGTAAGACGGAATCAGACCTATGGGCAGGAAATAACCCAATGTCGGTAAAAACCTAAAACGGATAGGTTAGATAAGGGCATATATGTGTCCGCTGAAAGGTACAAAAAGGTCTTAAAGTAGAAAAGGGTCGAAAAAAGTTGGCGCAAAAAGCCGGCAAAAAGGTCGAAAAAAAGTTGAAAAAATGTCGAAAATAGCCGCTATGTAAGAAAGGTAAATTCAGTGACTACTAGCAGGAATAACATGTCCGTAAAAGAGAGCTAAAGGTAGGTAGAATAAGACATTTTAATGGTGTCCCTTGAAAAGGTAGATAGAAGATAATGCAGGATACAATGTCGTACAAGACCTAAAGTAGTAGAGAGATAAAGGGGGCATTAGTGTCTTGAAGTAAGAAAAGAAGGTCTAAAAAAGGTAGAAAGTAGAAAAAAGTTGGCCAAATAGCCCAAAAAGGACTCGAAAAAAGCTCGAAAAATGTCGAAAAGCCTGTCAAAATCGCAATCGGACATAAATGCCACGGATACACCGCAATGTCCGTAAAAGGAGCCTACCAAATAAGTAGAAATAAATGCATTTAGTGTCTAAAGGTAAGAAGAGGTCCCAAAAAGGTAGAAAGAGGGTCCGAAAAAAGTTTGGCAAAAAGCCCAAAAGAGGTCGAAAAAAGTCGAAAAATGTCGAAAATGCCCGTAACACGGCAAAATCAAAAACATATGCCAGGATGAGACCAATGGTCGTAAAAGACCTAAAATAGGTAGAAATAAAGGCCTTTTGTGTCTGAAGGTAAAGAAGGTCTAAAAAGTAGAAAAAAGGTCCGAAAAGTTTTGCAAAAAAGCGCAAAAAGGCGGAAAAAACAGTTCCGAGAAATGGTCGAAATGCCGTAAAACGGTCAAATCAACATATGCCAGGATACGCAATGTTCGTAAAAGACTAAATGAGGTATGAATAAAGGGCATTTATGTGTCTTGAAGGTAGAAGAAGGGTCTAAAAGGTGAAAAAAGGTCGAAAAAAGTTGCAAAAGGGCCAAAAAGGTCGAAACAGTTCGAAAAAATGTCGAAAATGGCCCGTAAAACGACCAAATCAGACTATGGCAGGAATAACCAAATGTTCCCGTAAAAGAAACCTAAAATTAGGGTAGAGATAGGCCATTTATTTCCTTGAAAGTACACAGGAAGTCTAAAGGTAGAAAAGGGTCGAAAAAAGTTGGCAAAAAGCCCAAAAAGGTCGAAAAAGTCGGAAAAATGTTCGAAAATAGCCGTTAAAACGGGCAAATCAGAACATACTGGCAGGATCCAATGTCGTAAAAGACCTAAAAAAAATTGGTAAGATAGGCAATTTCTGTTGTTTCTTGAAAGGTTAGCAAGAGGTGTAAAAAGGGTAGAAGAAAGGTTTCGAAAAAAGTCGCAAAAGCGGCCCAACGTGCGAAAAAAAGTGTCGAAAAATGTGAAAATGCCGTAAACGGCAAAATTCAGAACATCATGCAGGATAACAGCTGTCGTAAAAAGAACCTAGAAATTAGATAAGGCAAATTTAATGTGTCTTAAAGTAGTAAGAAGGTCCCTAAAAGGTAGAAAAGGGTCCGAAAAAAAGTTGGCAAACGCAAAAAGGTCGAAAAAAAAGTCGAAAAATTGTCGAAATGCGCGTACGGCAAATCAGACCATATGCAGGTAAAGCATGTCGTAG